>NC_064622.1:261365502-261990502 GCF_023898315.1 Schistocerca nitens
TGGAACATCTTTGTTGTTTTTAAAATAAGCAACAAGACTGCAATGCACAGGAAATTATATTAACTGGGTGATACTATATTTTCTGAGTTCTCCACAGTTTCATGCAAAAAAGGAACTATTTGATATTAATTTTATGTTTCTACTCTTTTATGCAAAAATTTCTTCACATTTTTCTTTTTGTATACACAATGATTGCAGGGATGCACAAATGGCAGATACAGGAATAGCTGAATGTAGAACTGGAAAACAGATAAATCACTCAATAGAATAAAGCCCATAGGACCTGATTGGATGCCCATTAGATTCTATTTTTAGCATGCAGAGGAACTAACCACTCATTTTTACCTTAGGTTAGTGGAACAACATAATGGTGCCATGGGACTAAGAGAGACCAGTAATGATGTACTATTCACAAAACCATGTGCTATAGCTCTAATTATACAATCTCATTTCAAATTTGCCATTGCTATACCTTATGACAATTCTCTCTACTGTTTTTCTACACGAAAGGATGAAAGAGAAAATTCTACTACACAGCCAAACACCAAACATGCAGCATGCATAGCATAGAATTATATACAGCCACACCTGCATGCTGTGTCATGTCTGGCTTACCCATGCTGAGGTTGATGATGCATAGAACCCCTAGAAGAAAAATAAGCATGTCAGTGAGTTTCTTTACCAGCATTGCACCAATGAACATATCACTCGCAGGTTAACATAATTCTGTATTAAAAAGAAATTATAACATGCTACCAATATACAACAATAACAAAATTTAAATGACATCAGCGGATGAAGCTTTCATATTAAAAACAAGAAATGATTCAGGTTGGTGTTTTAATTTAAGTAATGATCTACATGTATTATCTGCACAGGCAAACTTTCAAAATGCCAGTTTCCAGCAAACCAGAACTGAATATTTATATTTCCCGAATCATAATATGTTTTCTTGGTTCATAATGTCAAGGTATCACTTTCAGACATTATGGGGTTCACACTGGCTCTCTAAGTAAGACAGTGTGTAATAGATTTTCACTGCCAATTATCCTGTCAGAGAAAATTGCCTCACACCACTAGAATGTAAGCGAGATCAGATCAGGGGGAGAAAAGAGAATCTAGCCTCAATAGATTTATTAAGTATTTTAGGTGACATTTATGTGATTTAAACACAAATTGAAGGGGCAGGAATTAAGGTATGGCTATCAAGTTCACACTTGATACAGTCTTCATAGTGGACACACAATATTTCAGTGACTCAATTTATGTACTCATCAAATGAACATTTGTGACAGTTCAATGATGTGACCGTTGGGACTCAAAATGTAGATCCGTGTGTTCTGCGAACAGTGTTCTTACACTGAGAGCATTCTTCATAAAGTGATTGAAGACCTTGTCTATAGAGTAATATATAATATTCACTGACAATATACATGATATTTATTTTTGGAAAGTATGTTAAGCCACTGATTCCTTTTATGAAGTAGAGTACCCAAGTATCTTTGACGAAAGAGCACTCCTGGAGACAGAAGCTAAGAGGAAGACACTACCAGGTTGAAACTTTGAGTAGATACACAAGGTGTGTTTGGAGAGTTGAAACAGAAGAGTGGGCAAGAAACTGGACTTGAGAGTTCACTTGGTACCTACAATCAGTCAGTCACAAATGCTCAAGGTGATGTGTTCCTTCAGTGAGTGGATGCTTTATGTTCAAGAACAGATGCACTCTTGTTTCATGAATAATAATTATTAAAAGGAAAAAATGAGGATTAGGATATAACAGATCATCAGTAATAAGTTCATTCAAGATATAGCACAAGTTTGGTTTGGATGATACTCGTATACCAAATTGGCAATAACATTCTGAAATAAACCATCCCAACATGTTTTTTAAGTGACTGAGGGAAACTGAGGAAAACCTAATTGTGATTAGACTTGTGGAGATTTGAATCCCTTGCCTCCTGAATGCGCTTCCAGTGTCTAAATTACTGTGCCCCTAATAAATAATATCAATGTTACACAAATAAGATCTGTGTAATACAGCCCCAGGATTGTCCAATTCATTGGACAATATTCCAGAAAATTTGAAACATCTTAACTGCTATCTTAATTGTCACACACTACAAAACAGCAGCTGTTTTTAAGCACATATCTAGATATTTTAAGTAAGAAACAGCATTCCCCTTATTTACATGGCCAGCCAGACATGGTCTGAAGATCTGTATTCACAATCATAGTACTGAAACACTAATGACTGTGAGTGTACACTTTAATTTTACATATTGTAAATTGCAATGTTACAGTTGTTCGAGTTTGTTCCTATAACAGCTCATAATTCAGTTGCATGGCACATGTACTTCTCAAATGTTCAGACAACTGCTTTCCAAATGATGTGTTTCTCAAAACTGCAATTTCTTGGAAGTTGTGCTAGAGTGATGTGTTAAGCAATGATACAAATAAATTATTATTCCTCATCATCCCCTGCACACATTAGGCTTTGTCTGTTACACCTACTTATAAACGTTAGTCCCAGCATTTTCATCTGGTTTTGAGACGCCCTATGTTTCTATGAACTGTTGGTTTACCTTTGTATAGACATTTTGGTAGTCTTCATCCTCCATCCTACTGATGTGGTTCTGCCATTTCCTTATGTATTCCTCTATTTCTTCATTTACAGATATTATTTCTTTACTATAGTTTCGATTTTCTCATGTGTATTGCGGTATATGTCTGAGAAACAAAAAACGAAAACCTTGGCATGTTGATAGACACACAAACAAACACAAACACACACACAAAATTCAAGCTTTCACAACCAACGGTTGCTTCATCAGGAAAGAGGGAAGGAGAGGGAAAGACGAAAGGATGTGGGTTTTAAGGGAGAGGGTCCAATCCTGGGAGCAGAAAGACTTACCTTAGGGGGATAAAAGGACACACACACACACACACATATATATATGCGAGTGTATACCTTACCCTCTCCCTTTAAACCCACATCCTTTCGTCTTTCCCTCTCCTTCCCTCACTCCTGATGAAGCAACCATTGGTTGCGAAAGCTTGAATTTTGTGAGTGTTTTTGTGTTTGTTTGTGTGTCTATCAACATGCCAATGCTTTTGTTTGGTAAGTTACTTCATCTTTGTTTTTAGATATATTTTTCCCATGTGGAAGGTTTCCCTCTGTAGGTGCGGATGGATATGTGTGTGTGTGTGTGTGTGTGTGAGTGTATACCTGTCCTTTTTTCCCCCTAAGGTAAGTCTTTCCGCTCCCAGGATTGGAATGGCTCCTTACCCTCTACCTTAAAACCCACATCCTTTCGTCTTTCCCTCACCTTCCCTCTTTCCTGATGAGGCAACAGTTTGTTGCGAAAGCTTGAATTTCGTGTGTGTGTTTGTGTTTGTTTGTGTGTCTATCGACCTGCCAGCACTTTCATTCGGTAAGTCACATCATCTATGATGTGACTTACCAAATGAAAGTGCTGGCAGGTCGACAGACACACAAACGAACACAAACATACACACAAAATTCAAGCTTTCGCAACAAACTGTTGCCTCATCAGGAAAGAGGGAAGGAGAGGGAAAGACGAAAGGATATGGGTTTTAAGGGAGAAGGTAAGGAGTCATTCCAATCCCGGGAGCGGAAAGACTTACCTTAGGGGGAAAGAAGGACGGGTATACACTCGCACACACACACATATCCATCCACACATATACAGGCACAAGCAGACATCTCACAAGCAGACATATTTAAAGACAAAGAGTTTCAAACACCAAAATATGTCTGCTTGTGAGATGTCTGCTTGTGTCTGTATATGTGTGGATGGATATGTGTGTGTGTGCGATTGTATACCCGTCCTTTTTTCCCCCTAAGGTAAGTCTTTCCGCTCCCGGGATTGGAATGACTCCTCACCTTCTCCCTTAAAACCCATATCCTTTCGTCTTTCCCTCTCCTTCCCTCTTTCCTGATGAGGCAACAGTTTGTTGCGAAAGCTTGAATTTTGTGTGTATGTTTGTGTTCGTTTG
The DNA here is from genome assembly GCF_023898315.1 of Schistocerca nitens. Lineage (NCBI taxonomy): Eukaryota > Metazoa > Arthropoda > Insecta > Orthoptera > Acrididae > Schistocerca > Schistocerca nitens. The sequence continues at coordinate 261,369,520 of NC_064622.1, forward strand.
TGTGTCTGTCGACCTGCCAGCACTTTCATTTGGTAAGTCACATCATCTTTGTTTTTAGATATATTTTTCCTACGTGGAATGTTTCCCTCTATTATAACCATATATATATATATATATATATATATATATATATATATATATATATATATATATATATATATATAATTCTGGATTTACAATGTGAGTACATTTTTCCAGCACCTATTCTAGATTACAGTAAGTCACTAATTATTGTTCTCCACTCTTCTCTATTTGTCCATAAATCTTCAGGAATGTTGTTCTTCCTCATTGCTGACTGAACTCCCTGTATCCATGTATCAGGTGGTCGTCCCCTTTTTCTTCTTCCAATTGGTACCCAGTCGATTATGCATTTTGGTAGCCTTTCCTGTTCCATTCGTCTGATGTGTCCATACCATTTAAGTTGTTTGTGCTCGATGAAATCAATAATTGAATTTTTACATTTCATCTTGTCTCTGATTACTTCATTTCTTATTCTTTCTCGTCTTGATATTCTTGCTGAACGTCTCCAGAAATCCATTTCTGTGGCTAATAATTTTGATTTCAGTTGCCATTTTGTTGTCCACACTTCTGAACCATATGTAATAATGCTCCTAACTATTGTTTTAAAAATCCTTATTTTGTTATCAGTTGTTATGTGTTTGTCCCAGAGAATTCCATTCAATAAAGAGATTGTCGTCTTTCCAGAATTTATTCTTGATCTAATTTCTTTGTCCTGTTTCCCATCATTTGTAATTTTCACACCTAAATATTTATATTCCTCAGTAGCTGTTATTGTTCCCATCCCTTCTTCTAATATTAAGTCTCCATTCACTCCACCAATTACCATGTACTTTGTTTTATTCATGTTTACATTTAGACCTGATTTTTTATATTCTTGAATCAATTTTCTGGTCATATACTCTATGTCCTCATAGTCTTGGGCTATAATCAGTTGGTCATCTGCAAATTGTAGCGAGTATATTATTCTATCATTTATTGGTATTCCCATAGCGTGACATTTTTTCTTCCAATTCTGTAAAGTTACTTCTGTATATATTTTATACAATGTAGGTGAGATGCTACATCCTTGACGTAATCCTTTTGTGACTTGGAATCCATGTGATAGATATTTACCAATTTTTATTTTTGAAATAGAATTTTTATATAAATTTTGAATTGCTTTAATTATTCTTGGATTTATTCCTATTGATCTTAAAGCTTTCCATAAACTGGATAAAGGCACACTATCATAGGCTTTTTCTATATCTATGAATACTAAATGTATAGGTTGTGCCCGAACCATTTTTTTTTTCAATAATTTGTTGTAGGCAAAAGATATGATCAATTGTTGATCTTCCAGCTCTAAAACCTGCTTGTTCTTCAGCCTCCTTTTCTTTGTATTCTTGTTCTAACAAATATTTAATAATTCTTCCATATAATCTACTGAAGGTATTGGTCACTGTTATTCCCCTATAATTTTTACACTCATCTTTCGCTCCTTTTTTATGTATCACTGAAATATATCCTACTTTCAAATCATTTGGGACATCTTATATATATATATATATATATATATATATATATATATATATATATATATATATATATATATATATATTGCTGTATTGTATACCAGTATTGTCAATTTGTTTGTGTAGTTGACAGATATATATACGGCAAAAAAAAATTTTTTTTTTTTTCTGTATTGTATACCAGTATTGTGAATTTGTTTGTATAGTTGACAGAGCTAAGTCATCTTAAATTGACTATCCTGCTGGTAGTTTGTGCGAGCATATAAAAACATTGCTACACATTATGGTGCAAGTTATAATAAATGATAATCTCAGTAATAGGTATCACCAACTAGATACTCGAGTATAGACCAACAGAAAAAAATAAGTCTACTTGCACACTGTTTTAATATGTAGAGAATATTAGGGCATCAGGAAAACCACATAATCCAGATTGTTTTATTCCGCCTGTGAAGGATGGGGGAGCTTCTGTGATGGTTTTTGTGGTCAGGGGAAAGACAGATGCCGCCTATAGGAAAATTGTGACAGACCTTTGGAAGAAACATGTGGTTGTATGAATATCAAGAACTCAGATGGCAAGCCAGTACTAAATAAAGTAGGCAAAGATGAAAGATGGAAGAAATATACAAGGGCTACACAAGGGAAATGAACTTGATGGCAGTATCATAGAAAGGAAAGGATAGACTTTGCGATTTGAGGAAAACATACACAATGAATATTTGACCGAATTTTCATAGTGAAAGTAAGGATGGGAAATGGAGTGTTAAATTGTCCAACATGAGATCCAGTTTTGCAAAAAAAAAAAAAAAAAAAAAAAAAAAAGTTTAATTGCTTGAAAATAATGGGGGTAATTAAGAAAAACTTAATTAGTGATCTGAGGGAAAAATGAAATATTTTAAGAGTAGCTGCTAACATATACGACTGATGACCTGAGATGTTAAGTCCCTTAGAGCTCAGAGCCATTTTGCTAACGTATACGATGTATCAAAATGTTCATCTCTTCAAGGTCTTGCTAATTTGCGTAAAAAAGTTACAGTGATGTGAGATTTGATTTTTAATTGGGTTCCTTCGAATCATATATTAAATTCATGGCCTTTCGAGAACAGAAGATGCTAGAAAAGCAAATGAGATGTCAGTAAGTTCATCTCTTCAAGTCACATCTATCAAGTGTAAAAAAAGTTGCATCTGTGTTATATCTGATTTTTAAATTGGCTTCCTTCACATCAAGTACTAACTTTACGAAATTTCGAGGAAAGAAGACACTATGAAGGCAAATGTGGTGTCAATAAGAACATGCTTTCTGAATAAGACTTATCTTTAAAAAAATATATTGAAAAAAGTCAGTCAAATGTTTTGGGTCGGGTTGTTTGGGGGAAGACCCCAAACAGTGAGGTCATCGGTCTCATCGGATTAGGGAAGGAAGTCGGCTGTGCCCTTTTAAAGGAACCATCCTGGCATTTGCCTCTGGCGATTTAGGGAAATTAAGCAAAACCTAAATCAGGATGGCTGGACACGGGATTGAACCGTCGTCCTCCCAAAAGTGAGTCCAGTGTGCTAACCACTGCACTACCTCGCTCGGTCAAATGTTTTCTGCAATGATTTGTCTAAACGTAGGAAATAAAATAGATTACAGAGACATTTGTTATTCTTTTGAATGATGCTCGAAATTATGTACTTCAAATGAGGTGTCAAATTTTCTCTATTTTATTTCTTACCTTTAGGCAAAACATTTGATTGATTTTTATTTTTCAGCTTTTTGTTTTAATGTCGTGTGTTGATCGCGGCGAATCTCGTTCCCGTGGGGGGCGCGGTGCAAACACTTGACAACGAGTGCTGCTGCCCTGCGCGAGGACTGAGGCGGCAGTGAAACGCGCTGGAAAGTGTGCCAGCAGTTAGCTGCGGGCGCCGCGCGGCCTCCATTTCTCGGGAAGGCCACGGCCAGAGCGGGAGACCAAAGACTGACAGCGGCGGGAGGCGAGCTGTCGATACGAGGCCCTCAGGGGGACGGTAGTTCAGCCGCCCAGCATCAAAAGATTTCACTCTCAACCTCTCCTTCGCGCACTGTCTGCTTTTATATTTACAGAGCGACCATAAATTATCTTTACACTTTCAGACTTTAAAACCTACCCTAGACTTAAAACTGTCCTATACATGGTGTTACAAAAAGGTACGGCCAAACTTTCAGGAAACATTCCTCACACACAAAGAAAGAAAATATGTTATGTGGACATGTGTCCGGAAACGCTTACTTTCCACGTTAGAGCTCATTTTATTACTTCTCTTCAAATCACATTAATCATGGAATGGAAACACACAGCAACAGAACGTACCAGCGTGACTTCAAACACTTTGTTACAGGAAATGTTCAAAATGTCCTCCGTTAGCGAGGATACATGCATCCACCCTCCGTCGCATGGAATCCCTGATGCGCTGATGCAGCCCTGGAGAATGGCGTATTGTATCACAGCCGTCCACTATACGAGCACGAAGAGTCTCTACATTTGGTACCGGGGTTGCGTAGACAAGAGCTTTCAAATGCCCCCATAAATGAAAGTCAAGAGGGTTGAGGTCAGGAAAGCGTGGAGGCCATGGAATTGGTCCGCCTCTACCAATCCATCGGTCACCGAATCTGTTGCTGAGAAGCGTACAAACACTTCGACTGAAATGTGCAGGAGGTCCATCGTGCATGAACCACATGTTGTGTCGTACTTGTAAAGGCACATGTTCTAGCAGCACAGGTAGAGTATCCCGTATGAAACCATGATAACGTGCTCCATTGAGCGTAGGTGGAAGAACATGGGCCCAATTAAGACATCACCAACAATGCCTGCCTAAACGTTCACAGAAAATCTGTGTTGATGATGTGATTGCACAATTGCGTGCGGATTCTCGTCAGTCCATACATGTTGATTGTGAAAATTTACAATTAGATCACGTTGGAATGAAGCCTCATCCGTAAAGAGAACGTTTGCACTGAAATGAGGATTGACACATTGTTGGATGAACCATTCCCAGAAGTGTACTCATGGAGGCCAATCAGCTGCTGATAGTGCCTGCACACGCTGTACATGATACGGAAACAACTGGTTCTCCCGTAGCACTCTGCATACAGTGACGTGGTCAACGTCACCTTGTACAGCAGCAACTTCTCTGACGCTGACATTAGGGTTATCGTCAACTGCATGAAGAATTGCCTCGTCCATTGCAGGTGTCCTCGTCGTTCTAAGTCTTCCCCAGTCGCGAGTCATAGGTTGGAATGTTCCGTGCTCCCTAAGACGCCGATCAATTGCTTGCTTCCTGTCGGGACACCTTCGTTCTGGAAATCTGTCTCGATACAAACGTAACGCGCCACGGCTATTGCCCCGTGCTAATCCATACATCAATTGGGCATCTGCCAACTCCGCATTTGTAAACATTGCACTGACTGCAAAACCACGTTCGTGATGAACACTAACCTGTTGCTGCTACGTACTGATGTGCTTGATGCTAGTACTGTAGAGCAATGAGTCGCATGTCAACACAAGCACCGAAGTCAACATTACCTTCCTTCAATTGGGCCAACTGGCGGTGAATCGAGGAAGTACAGTACATACTGACGAAACTAAAATGAGCTCTAACATGGAAATTAAGCGTTTGCGGACACATGTCCACATAACATCTTTTCTTTATTTGTGTGTGAGGAATGTTTCCTGAAAGTTTGGCCGTACCTTTTTGTAACACCCTGTATATACTATCTGACCAAATGTGTCAGGACACCCCTACGTAGTACGGAACTGACCACTGGATGTTGCGAGAGACGGACCCTCCAGCGTAAAAGGATGCGGGGAGTACTGTGTTGTCAATAGAGGGGCAGTAACAGCTGAATGGGCCGATGTGGAGAGCTCAGTAACTTCGAACGTGGACTATATACTGTATCCATCATAATGAGAATAAACCTGATGGAAACATTACACCATGTATTCTTCCGCTTTTCCTTGAATCTCATTGGATTTCATTTCACGCGGAGCGGAAGCCAAGCTGTGTCCAGTGCAATCAAGTACGAATATAAGGATGCTGTTTTTCACGCACAACTGAGTGAGGTGGCGCAGTGGTTATCACATTGGACTCGCTTTCGGGAGGACGACGGTTCAAACCTGCGTCCGGCCATCCTGATTTAGGTTTTCCGTGATTTCCATAAAGCGCTTCAGGCAAATGCCGGGATGGTTCCTTTGAAAGGGCACGGCCGACTTTCTTCCCCATCCTTCACTAATCCGATGCGACCGACGACCTCGCTGTTTGGTCCTCTCCTCCCACATCAACCACCACCTCAGAGTAGCACTTCCAACCTACGTCCACTTTCACTCACATAGACTAAGCGTTAATGCGGGACAACAGCTTTACCGGCGAATTTAACTTGGACAGCACTGGCCAGTCAGCTGGTCCAACTAAACTGCAATGATGTGAGCAGTTGGGGTTCGGACGTAAAAAGAGACGAGCAGAGAAACAGTATAGCTTTGAATGTCATTTAATTTTTAAAGAGAATGAAATAATATTCGGCAAAACTCCATCACTACCGCACGCTTTTTATATGACCAGACGGAATGTATAAAATGCTCTAACTCTAATTACAAGCAAGAATTTTCTGAGCGAGATATGTGTGACGCAAAAGCATACTCAGGGATTTCACCGTATTGTTGCATATTGAAGCCAATGAAGGTATTCGTTACAGTCAGTCGTCTGGTAATGGTAAACTCTTAGCTCCTTCCTTATCCGAATCCACGAAATACATTTCAGTTCTAGAAACCCATCTATTACGTTGATAACGAGTCGATCAACAACGGAATCTACTCAGGCGCCGCATTTTCGCCTCTTCTTTTATGACGTGCCGTTCTATATCCCGCCAGCGTTCGGCAGTGACATGTGAATAAGCTGCGTGCGTTTGTTCCAGTACGTCTGGCAGCTTAACAGTCGGTTATTTTTTTCCCTTAACTTGTCTCCAGGTCAGTTCTGTTGAGTTCATATTGTAACGGTACAGTGGCAAATGTAAAAATGCAGCATTTGTAAGGCATTCTCGATGCTGTGAAAATGATTGTTTTTGGTGTTTTTACGACATTTATCAGATCTGGTTCGTGAGACATTACATCTGTGGTATAAAACAATGGACATAGTCCAAATAAAGAGTATTTGGTTTTTCATTTTGTCCTTCAAAATTAAATTGTTATGTTTTCGTAATTTAAGCGACCTTTATTAACAATCTCTCATAAAATATCGATAATGAAGAATTAACATTTTAAATGAAAACAGGAATTTCGTGTGCAATTTGTAATTAGAAACAAGAAGACGTGCATTATTCATAAAAATGATGACGAATTTTACAATTACGAGATTTAGGTACTTCGAATTGAACGAAAAAAGGATGATCAAGGCAACACTTGAACCATCGATTCATGAACTGCACCAAACCATCAATCTAAGAAACTACCGTTTCCGCTACACATCCAGTGTGTATTTGTATCTCAGTTTGATCAACTACAGTCCTTCGGAAAACTTCAAAGCCGAATATTTCCTGTAAATTTACCAAAAACATTAAGATCGACCTATATCTCGGCACTTTTACTCGTGTCCCTTATGCGTGTTTCACTGCGAATCAGGAAGCAGCTTCAGCTATTTTCGTGCTTATTAACAGCGACAATCAGAACACTACAGTACAAAGACTGTGACTATACACGATTTTTGAAATAAAATCTATAGCGTGATTAAGAAAAACTTTGATGACTGTTAACACATTAGAAAATCTTAAAGTTTCACTTAATGTAACTTAGTAATAAAATATCTAATACCACAACTGGGACCTACTACCAAGAGCGTAACAACACCAGTGTACGTTTGCCACGGCTTCTGATCCATCACCGGGTTTGTGTTCGTTTACATCAGGTTTATTCTTATGATGAACAGAGTATAAGTCACTGAATGTAACAAATTCATAAGGAACATTTGAATCATTCTAAAGCTGCCCGTGTCGACTGTTTGTGAAATGATTGTGATGTGGAATTGCGAAGGAACAAACATTGCTAAATCAAGAGCAGGCAGACTGTACCGACGAACATGGACTGTCGAGTATTGTCGAGGTTGGCTGTAAAAAACCAGCATAAATCAGCGGAAGGAATCACTCGTGAGTCAAAAGTGCTACCAAGCAGCTCACCTAGCACAAGGACTGTGATCGAGCACATGTTCAAAAGCCACACATTTGTCTAGTCAGTGCTAAGCCATACCCGAGGTCGCGTAAACAGTGACGCCACTGGACAGTGGATGACCGGAAGGGATTGGTTTCGAGTGATGAATCTTTGTGTATCTTGTGGCAATCTGGCGGGAGGGTTTGGGTTCGGCGAACGTCTGGAGAACATTACCCGCCATACGTGTACTGCCAACAGCGAAATACGGAAGAGGTGATGTTTTTCGTGGTTACAGTGTGGTCCCCTTATAGCGCTTAAGAAAACGCTAAATACGGAATGTTATGAACACATTTTACAGCATCGTGCACTGCGTAAGTAGAGAAATAGTTCGTAGATGAAGGTTGTTTGTATCAGTGACAGTGCATCCTGGGATGAGTTAGAACGTTGCATTCGCTTCATACCCCAGCGTCCAACATCACTACCTTCTCTGCTTTTGACTCTTGAGGAAGAATTGGCTGCCATTCTTCCACATACACTTAGACACCACGTTGAAAGTGTCCCCAATAGTGTTCAAGCCGTTCTACAGCAGAAGAGTCGGCCCCTGGTAGCTGAGTGGTCAGAGCGACGGAATGTCATACCTACCGGCCCGGGTTCGATTCCTGGCTGGGTCGGAGATTTTCTCCGCTCGGGGCTGGGTGTTGTGTTGTCCTTATCATTGTCATTTCCTTCCCATCGACACGCAAGTCGCCAAAGTGGCGTCAGCTCGAAAGACTTGCACCTGGCGAACTGTCTACCCGACGGGAGGCCCTAGCCACACGGAATTTCCATTGCAGGAGAAGAGTGGACACACCTTACAGGGTTATTACAAATGATTGAAGCGATTTCACAGCTCTACAATAACTTTATTATTTGAGATATTTTCACAATGCTTTACACACACATACAAAAAGTCAAAAAGTTTTTTTTAGGCATTCACAAATGTTCGATATGTGCCCCTTTAGTGATTCGGCAGACATCAAGCCGATAATCAAGTTCCTCCCACACTCGGCGCAGCATGTCCCCATCAATGAGTTCGCAAGCATCGTTGATGCGAGCTCGCAGTTCTGGCATGTTTCTTGGTAGAATATGTTTAAACACTGAATCTTTCACAGAATCCCACAGAAAGAAATCGCATGGGGTTAAGTTGGGAGAATGTGGAGGCCATGACATGAATTTCTGATCATTATCTCCACCACGACCGATCCATCGGTTTTCCAGTCTCCTGTTTAAGAAATGCCGAACATCATGATGGAAGTGCGGTGGAGCACCATCCTGTTGAAAGATGAAGTCGGCGCTGTCGGTCTCCAGTTGTGGCATGAGCCAATTTTCCAGCATGTCCAGATACACGTGTCCTGTAACGTTTTTTTCGCAGAAGAAAAAGGGGCCATAAACTTTAAACCGTGAGATTACACAAAACACGTTAACTTTTGGTGAATTGCGAATTTGCTGCGCGAATGCGTGAGGATTCTCTACCGCCCAGATTCGCACATTGTGTCTGTTCACTTCACCATTAAGAAAAAATGTTGCATCATCACTGAAAACAAGTTTCGCACTGAACACATCCACTTCCATGAGCTGTTGCAACCGCGCCGAAAATTCAAAGCGTTTGACTTTGTCATCGGGTGTCAGGGCTTGTAGCAATAGTAAACGGTAAGGCTTCTGCTTTAGCCTTTTCCGTAAGATTTTCCAAACCGTCGGCTGTGGTACGTTTAGCTGCCTGCTTTCTTTATTCGTCGACTTCCGCGGGCAACGCGTGAAACTTGCCCGCACGCGTTCAACCGTTTCTTCGCTCACTGCAGGCCGACCCGTTGATTTTCCCTTACAGAGGCATCCAGAAGCTTTAAACTGCGCATACCATCGCCGAATGGAGTTAACAGTTGGTGGATCTTTGTTGAACTTCGTCCTGAAGTGTCGTTGCACTGTTATGACTGACTGATGTGAGTGCATTTCAAGCACGACATACACTTTCTCGGCTCCTCTCGCCATTTTGTCTCACTGCGCTCTCGAGCGCTCTGGCGGCAGAAACCTGAAGTGCGGCTTCAGCCGAACAAAACTTTATGAGTTTTTCTACGTATCTGTAGTGTGTCGTGACCATATGTCAATGAATGGAGCTACAGTGAATTTATGAAATCGCTTCAACATACGCAGAGGTGTGTTGGTGCATGTCAGAGTACGGTGCAGCGAGTAAGTGTGCAGACGTCTTCAGACGTGCTAATGGTGAGTGTGTTGAAAATGGCTCAAAGAACACATATTGATGACGTTATGAGGGGTAGCATACTAGGGCGACTGGAGGCTGGTCAAACACAGCAGGTTGTAGCACGGGCCCTCCGTGTGCCACAAAGTGTGATCTCAAGATTATAGCAACGATTCCAGCAGACAGGAAACGTGTTCAGGCGCTACAGTACAGGACGTCCACAGTGTACAACACCACAAGAAGACCGATATCTCACCATCAGTGCCCCCAGACGGCCACAGAGTACTGCAGGTAGCCTTGCTTGGGACATTACCGCAACCACTGGAACAGTAGTCTCCAGACACACAGTATACAGACGAACGAACAGACATGGTTTATTCGCCCAGAGACCTGCAAGGCGCATTCCACTGACCCCTGGTCACAGGAGAGCCCGTAAAGCCTGGTGTCAAGAACACAGTACATGGTCATTGGAACAGTGGTCCCAGGTTATGTTCACGGACGAGTCCAGGTATAGTCTGAACAGTGATTCGCGCCGGGTTTTCATCTGGCGTAAACCAGGAACCAGATACCAACCCCTTAATGTCCTTGAAAGGGACCTGAATGGAGGTCATGGTTTGATGGTGTGGGGTGGGGTTATAATTGGTGCACGTACACCCTTGCGTGTCTTTGACAGAGGAATTGCAACAGGTCAGGTGTATCGGGACATCATTTTGCACCAGTATGCCCACCTTTTCAGGGGTGCAGTGGGTTCCGCCTTCCTCCTGATGGATGATAACGCACGGCCCCACCGAGCTGCCATCGTGGAGGAGTGCCTTGAAACAGAAGATATCATGTGAATGGAGTGGCCTGCCTGTTCTCCAGACCTAAACCCTGATCTGCCTGTTCTCCAGACCTAACCCCCATCGAGCATGTCTGGGATGATCTCGGTCGACGTATCGCTGCACGTCTACAAACCCCTAGGACACTTCAGGAGCTTCGACAGGCACTGGTGAAAGAATGGGAGGCTATACCCCAGCAGCTGCTCGACAACCTGATCCAGAGTATGCCAACCCGTTGTGCGGCCTGTGTACGTGTGCATGGTGATCATATCCCATATTGATGTCGGGGTACATGCGCAGGAAACAGTGGTGTTTTGTAGCTCATGTGTTTCGGGACGGTTTTCTCAACTTATCACCAATACCGTGGACTTACAGATCTGTGTCATGTGTGTCCTCTATGTGCCTACGCTATTAGCGCCAATTTTGTGTAGTGCCACGTTGTGTGGCACCACATTCTGCAATTATCCTTAATTTATGAGCATGAGTGTAGTTGGTAAGTATGACAAGATAACTCAAAGTTTTATTTGTATCCTCCAGTTGCTGCAGATTTAAGGAAAAATGTGGACACCACAGGAGAAAGCTCACCATGCAGCAAGAGACGAAGATTGATACCCAAGTGCAGCGAAACTTTTGATCAAAATATGGAAGGGAACAACCGACCTGGCTAACTGTTCGGGCTTGACAGACGTCATTTGTGGAAACAGGTTGCGTTCTTCATAAACAGGCAGCGGGTCACCGATTGGTTTCAGATGCCAGCGTGCACGAAGTACGGCAGGTGTTTGCAAGGAGTCCGACATAATCAGCGCGTACGGCGTTCAGAGACTTATGCACAAAGTCTTGCTACGGGCTCGAAAGCCGACGAACAAACCTAAGCGCGAACAGTTGGTAGTGGATGCGTTAGTCAACACTGGTGCAAACAGTGGCTTTTTGGAAAAGATTTGTTTCTTCGATGAGTTAGCTTTTCCATGGATCTGGCATACTGAACCGTCAAAACGTTCGTCTATGTGTATCAAACTGTCCTTAGTGTGAAATGGAGAGACACAGTGCGAAGGTCACTCTGTGCGTGGACTTATGCACAACTGAATCATTAATCAGTTGTTCATCAGAGTATCTCCGTAATGTTTACCTGGACGCAATGTGGCGTCTTATTCCAGCAGGACAGGGCACCATCTTACTGGTCCCTAAATGTCCGTCATTTTCTGGATGGAAGTGTTCGGCTGAGTAGATCTGAAGAGATGGTCCGATTCGGCGGCCACCACGTTCACGTCATTTCACACCACTAAACTTCTTCCATGGGTCTCTGTAAGGAATCAGGTGTACTGAACCAAGGTTACAAAATGGTTCAATTGGCTCTGAGCACTATGGGACTTAACATCTGAGGTCATCAGTCCCCTAGAACTTAGAAGTACTTAAACCTAACTAACCTAAGGACATCACACACATCCATGCCCGAGGCAGGATTCGAACCTGCGATCGTAGCGGTCGCGCGGTTCCACACTGTAGCGCCTAGAACCGCTCGGCAACTCTGGCCGGCGAACCAAGGTTACAGCGCTTGAAGACACGCAGTCGCAATGCATTTAAAAATGGCGCCTCGAAGTTCCTCGAGCGTACATTAAGAGAAATTAAATACCAACTGGACATTGTCAGTGCCACGGGAGGTGCAAACACTGACGTGTATGAATCAATATTATAAAAATGTATGTATGTTCCACATCTCCTCCTAATTCACTGCACCGATTTCAACCAAACGTGGTACACATATCGTTTGTTTACTAGAAAGAATCGCTGTGGGGTAAGAACCACATTCCAACGAAAGAGGTCAGGGTGGGGATGAGAAAGGAGCGGAGTCCTAGAATCCCGAATACACAGATTTTATTCATCCATTATTTGAGAATGAGAGAATTCAGTGATTTGCAACAAACTTTACACATGATTTCAAACCTCTACGAAACTTTTTCTCACTGACAAACAACACAAAATAATGAAAGGTAAAAAGTTTGTCGCTTTCTACGTACATTTTCGTTGCTCATGCAGTAAAATTGCTGCATCGGGCAAGACGTTTTAATTTATTACTTCTTTAGTACTAACTGTGTTCGTGACACACTCTGCGGACAGTATTGACATATACACCACTGAATCTACCTACAACGTTATATCATTGTACAGTGCATAGTTCAGGAGATACGACGCCATAAACAATGAGATGCGTGAAATATGCCACATCGTGAAAGACGTTGAAATACACTATGTCATCGAAAGTATCCAGAGACACCCAAAAACACACGTTTTTCATATTAGATGCATTGTTCTGCCACCTACTGCCAGGTACTCCATATGAGCGACGGCAGTAGTCATTAGACATCGTGAGAGAGCTTAAACTAACTTACGCTAAGGACAACACACACACCAATGCCCAAGGGAGGACTCGAACCTCCGACAGGGGGAGCCGCGCGGACCGTGACAACGTGCCTCACACCGCGCGGCTACCCCGCGCGACCTTCATCGAATGTAACCGAGGTAATTCTCAACACAAAAGTATTTGTGAAGCAGCGTGCTCCAATTTGCCAAGGTAGATTTTCGTTTCACATGCCCTCACTACATGAGAGACTGCGGAGAGGTTTGGAATTCAGCTCAGAATTTTGGTGCAAAGTTTGGCAGTCAGGACTGTGCGCCGGCACCTCTCCTCCCCTTGGCGGTCAAATAAATTAGTGGCTGTAAATTTTGCTTTCACCTCCGGGATTCGAATCAACTGCGTCCCAGTCACGCGCTACCGCACAAGCGTGCGTTCACGACCTCTGCTACGGAGCGCGGTTGACGCGAGGTCTTCCTGTACGGAGGACACTGAACGGGACCAGCTACACCGCACACATGTTCCCCTTTCTCCATTCCTCTCTCCGCCACGAAGGCTCCACAACCCGTTATCATGCGCCAGGTCATCGCCGAGTTTTTAGCAAGGACGGGCAGCGCAACATGCGACCTTCTATACGGTAGAATAACAAATGATTAAAAAGGTAAATAAACTTTGCTCATGAAAAGAGTTATTTCTTGACATAATCTTCATTTAGCTCAACACAACTTGGCCAGTGGGAGTCCAATTCGTTTTTATTAAAAAATAAATTTGTTTGCAAACCTACATAATTCAGCAAATGTAAATCGTCCGCCCCCGGTAGCTGAATGGAGCCGGCACGGTAGCTCAGCGTGTTCGGTCAGAGGGCTGTGTGCTCTCTATAACAAAAAAATTGAGTCAAGGAATAAACGATCAACTTGAACGGATGTCTTGTGACGTCCGCCCAGACCAAACGCAACGAACTATATCAAACAAAATGAGAGGGAAAAAAAAATGGTCAGCGTGATGGATTGTCAATCCTCTGAGCCCGGGTTCGATTCCCGGCTGGGTCGGGGAATTTTCTCCGCCCAGGGACTCGGTGTTGTGCTGTCTTTATCACCATCCTTTCATCCTCATCGACTGAAGGTCGCCTAAGTGGCGTCAAATTGAAAGACCGGCACCCGGCGAACGGTCTGCCCGAAGGGGGGTCCTAGCCATACGATTAAATAAAATAAATAAAGTAAATGTAAATATCATAAAAAATAAAGAATGCATACAAATTGCCGTCACGTGATAAAAAATACTGTAACGGCATGAGGTGTGCATATTTTATCGGCATATTCAATATCATCATCTTTAGTTCATGGAGTGGGCTGCAACAGCCTGTTCCGGAAACCATCTTATCCTCGGACGTCCGACACTTCGTTCCCCAGTGGATTTTTAGTTCATGGAGATCTTGCTCCATTCTTTCTAAATATTAAAAATCTGTAGGTCTCGTCTTTTTTCTGTGTATCGAATTTTATCCACCAGTGTGCAGAATTTGACTTCCCTGATAAATTTCATCTTAGCTGACGTAATTTTCCCACTGTCTTTCTTCGAGAGTACCTACGTCTCACTTCCAGATAATATTTTCGGAACCTGCATTGTTTAGTTTTGTCTTCTGGTTTTAAATTTCAGAATTTTTCCACATACATGTTTAAATTTACAAACTTTTGTTTCTGTGCTGTGCACATTCAAGACAGTTACAGGTAGATACCTACTCTAATATTTTGCCATTCAAAACTGAGATACAGCGGTCAAATATTGGAACAGGTATCCACCTTTAACTATCTTGCATGTGAAGTATCTCCAACGATAGATCACGACACAGAAACAAAACTTTTCAAATTCAAACATGAGAGTGGAACAATTATGAAATACAAAACTAGGAGAGGAACTACACTGAAGTTTTATCGAACAATGTCGGTTCCCGTATTATTATATGGAGGTGAGACGTGAGAACTGTCGAACATATATGTCTGTTATGCATGTTATGTACTTCTCTTATAGCAAGGAGATCCAAAAAATTGCCTTGCAGCTAGCTGCGTTGCTTTCTTAGCACCACTCACGGGTCACTGTGAAACCACAAGGGGATCATCAGCAACAACTCTGCGAACCTCTGCACTGAGTTTGGTGTACTCCTCACTAGATGATGGTGCAGCAACATGGTTGAACAGCGCTCGTGTACACAAAATGAATGCCCAACTTAACAACACTATGTGTACCATTTGGGGAACAATTAGGTCCACTCCCACCGCCTGAGTGCCTGACACCTCCACAGCTCTGCGAAGGAAAGAAGCTTTGATCAGGGAATACAACAAGAACCTAGCAAACCACGCACTACCAGTGCATTCTGAATCAACAGACTTCGTTCAAGACATCCTGCTCTTGTACTTGCAAACAGCATTACCGGGGTTAACATCACCAGTTACTGATTGAGAAACTGGCTCCAGAATGCCACAGCAACATACTTTGTATTACTGGGACAGTCCCTGGGTTTGATCACAACCAAAAGAAATTATCAACTCTCAAGCGACTAAGAACAGGATATGGGAGACGGGCAGATTCACTTTTTAAGTGGAGACTGCTGTTCTCACTAGCATGCGACTGCGAGCGAGCGAGGTGGCACAGTGATTAGCACCCTGGACTCGCATTCGGGAGGACGATGGTTCAAACCCGCGTCCGGCCATCCTGATTTAGGTTTTCCGTGATTTTCCTAAATCGCTTCAGGCAAATGCCGGGATGGTTCCTTTGAGAGGGTACGGCCACTTCCCTCCCCATCCTTCCCTAATCCGATGGGACCGATGACGTCGCTGTTTGGTCCCCTCCCCCAAATCAATCAACAAACCTCGCGACTGCGGTGCACCGAGGCAGACAATCCAACACGTGAGGGAAGATTGCAGCGCCAGAGCATACAGATGGGGCTATGACGGCAACCCGAAATCCCATCAAATATATTCAAGAACGAGATGTTTGCTTGTGATTAAGTATTAACTGTTTAAAAGGAATATAATGTAATTCAACACTGAAATATACTTAGATTCCATACTCTAGACAAATAAATAATGCATGTAACTAGTGTTTACAGATGATGACGAAAATATTTGTGGATTATTGTCACATCTGAAGATATCAGTTAATATGTGGAACCGGTAATTAATGTATGAAAATAATTATATTTCGTAATTCTGTATGAGAGTGTAACCAGCCATGTATGTACGAACACGGTAACATGCCTGACAATGAGGATGCTCGAATAGAAATTATCTAAGATTGGGGTAATGAAAGACAAAAGGAACTAGCAAAATCGTTTGCAGAACGTTTGCGGAGGAAGAAAATTAACGGTACGATGCTATACTTGTTCTTCTTCACCAGAAAGGAAATAAATAGAAAACTATGGACCCATCAGCATCCTCGCCGACATTCACAAGAATTGTTAACAGGAAATAAACACTGAACTTTATTCAGCTAAAGGAATAAGTCACTTGGACTATTTGCAACTCGCGAATGAAGATACAGGATGTAGCAATGAATATGAATTACCATTTTGTTAGGGACTTACAAATTTCAAGAAAGCTTCCGACTTATTTTCAACAAAATCTGTATTAATATCACCTGGGAAATACAGCACTGATCCAATCTACGGTAATATCCCGAAGAAAATGCAATTTTGTTATACCGAGGAGATAATCAAAACTTTGTGATTACGCCGCCCGCAGCGTCACGATGTGGGAAATTTAGAACTGAAAGAGGAATCGGGCAAACAGATTTCACACACACTTAGAAACTCTAGGAGGAGCTCTCATGTTCCTGAACTGGGAAAACTAAAGAAAAAATCCATGTAAGCTGTACATCTACATCTACATCTACATCTACATCCATACTCCGCAAGCCACCTGACGGTGTGTGGCGGAGGGTACCCTGAGTACCTCTATCGGTTCTCCCTTCTATTCCAGTCTCGTATTGTTTGTGGAAAGAAGGATTGTCGGTATGCTTCTGTGTGGGCTCTAATCTCCCTGATTTTATCCTCATGGTCTCTTCGCGAGATATACGTAGGAGGGAGCAATATACTGCTTGACTCTTCGGTGAAGGTATATTCTCGAAACTTCAACAAAAGCCCGTACCGAGCTACTGAGCGTCTCTCGTGCAGAGTCTTCCACTGGAGTTTATCTATGATCTCCGTAACGCTTTCGCGATTACTAAATGATCCTGTAACGATGCACGCTGCTCTCCGTTGGATCTTCTCTATCTCTTCCATCAACCCTATCTGGTACGGATCCCACACTGCTGAGCAGTATTCAAGCAGTGGGTGAACAAGCGTACTGTATCCTACTTCCTTTGTTTTCGGATTGCATTTCCTTAGGATTCTTCCAATGAATCTCAGTCTGGCATCTGCTTTACCGACGATTAACTTTATATGATCATTCCATTTTAAATCACTCCTAATGCGTACTCCCAGATAATTTATGGAATTAACTGCTTCCAGTTGCTGACCTGCTATTTTGTAGCTAAATGATAATGGATCTATCTTTCTATGTATTCGCAGCACATTACACTTGTCTACATTGAGATTGAATTGCCATTCCCTGCACCATGCGTCAATTCGCTGCAGATCCTCCTGCATTTCAGTACAGTTTTCCATTGTTGCAACCTCTCGATACACCACAGCATCATCTGCAAAAAGCCTCAGTGAACTTCCGATGTCATTCACCAGGTCATTTATGTATATTGTGAATAACAACGGTCCTATGACACTCCCCTGCGGCACACCTGAAATCACTCTTACTTCGGAAGACTTCTCTCCATTGAGAATGACATGCTGCGTTCTGTTATCTAGGAACTCCTCAATCCAATCACACAATTGGTCTGATAGTCCATATGCTCTTACTTTGTTCATTAAACGACTGTGGGGAACTGTATCGAACGTTCGCGGAAGTCAAGAAACACGGCATCTACCTGTGAACCCGTGTCTACGGCCCTCTGAGTCTCGTGGACGAATAGCGCGAGCTGGGTTTCACACGGTCATCTTTTCCGAAACCCATGCTGATTCCTACAGAGTAGATTTCTAGTCTCCAGAAAAGTCATTATACTCGAACATAATACGTGTTCCAAAATTCTACAACTGATCGACGTTAGAGATATAGGTTTATAGTTCTGCACATATGTTCGACGTCCCTTCTTGAAAACGGGGATGACCTGTGCCCTTTTCCAATCCTCTGGAACGCCACACTCTTCTAGAGACCTACGGTACACCGCTGCAAGAAGGGGGGGGGGGGGGGGGCAAGTTCCTTCGCGTACTCTGTGTAAAATCGAACTGGTATCCCATCAGGTCCAGCGGCCTTTCCCCTTTTGAGCGATTTTAATTGTTTCTCTATCCCTCTGTCGTCTATTTCGATATTTACCATTTTGTCTTCTGTGCGACAATCTAGAGAAGGAACTACAGTGCAGTCTTTCCTCTGTGAAACAGCTTTGGAAAAGGACATTTAGTATTTCGGCCTTTAGTCTGTCATCCTCTGTTTCAGTACCATTTTGGTCACAGAGTGTCTGGACATTTTGTTGTGATCCACCTACCGCTTTGACATAAGACCAAAATTTCTTAGGATTTTCTGCCAAGTCAGTACATAGAACTTTACTTTCGATATCTGATCAGCCTAGATTTTACTTATGCCTTTGCACACGGTTCGGTCACATTCATGTGACCACGGCTAATGTTCGACGTCAACGTGCAATAACTACTCGCAGATGGCAGCACTGGCTGCGGAGGGTATAAAAACGGTATAGAGGAGGGGGGGGGGCGGATAAACAGTGCAGCCGTCGTCGTAATGGGGAAATGGAGCGATTTATCTGACATCCAAAAGGTCATGATCATTGGCTTTCGAGCCAAGAGTGGAAGCATTTCCGAAACGGCTAAGTTCGTAAACTGTTCGCGTGCCGCCATGGTTAAAGTATACAGCGCATGGCAAATGTTGTTGTCCAAACCGTCGCCGAGGCAATTATGGTGCACCACGGACCATATACAGGGTGTTACGAAAAGGTACGGCCAAACTTTCAGGAAACATTCCTCACACACAAAGAAAGAAAATATGTTATGTGGACATGTGTCCGGAAACGCTTACTTTCCACGTTAGAGCTCATTTTATTACTTCTCTTCAAATAACATTAATCATGGAATGGAAAGACACAGCAACAGAACGTACCAGCGTGACTTCAAACACTTTGTTACAGGAAATGTTCAAAATGTCCTCCGTTAGCGAGGATACATGCATCCACCCTCCGTCGCATGGAATCCCTGATGCGCTGATGAAGCCCTGGAGAATGGCGTATTGTATCACAGCCGTACACAATACGAGCACGAAGAGTCTCTACATTTGGTGCCGGGGTTGCGTAGACAAGAGCTTTCAAATGCCCCCATAAATGAAAGTCAAGAGGGATGAGGTCAGGAGAGCGTGGAGGCCATGGAATTGGTCCGCCTCTACCAATCCATCGGTCACCGAATCTGTTGTTGAGAAGCGTACGAACACTTCGACTGAAATGTACAGGAGCTCCATCGTGCATGAACCACATGTTGTGTCGTACTTGTAAAGGCATATGTTCTAGCAGCTCAGGTAGAGTATCCCGTATGAAATCATGATAACGTGCTCCATTGAGCGTAGGTGGAAGAACAAACTAAAATGAGCTCTAAAATGGAAATTAAGCGTTTCCGGACACATGTCCACATAACATCTTTTCTTTATTTGTGTGTGAGGAATGTTTCTTGAAAGTTTGGCCGTACCTTTTTGTAACACCCTGTATAACAGGGGTGACCGACGGTTGGGGAGATGTGTGCCGGCGAACAGACGTCCAACTACTGAGCAGCTGACCGGCCAGATTAACCAAGCGGTTACCGGCAGTGTTTTCTCAACGACTGTCCAGCGAACGTCTCTAGGTCTCTGCAGCAGGTACGTGGTTCATGTACCCATGCTGACTGTTGTTCATCGGCGACGAAGGCTGGAATTTGCACGGACATACCGCAACTGGGCAACTAGTCCTTCACTGAGTGGCGACACGTGGACTTTTCATATGAATCTACAGACGGCCGTTGGCGCGCACGGCGTGAAGCGTTTGAAAGGAAGCACACTGCAGCAATCGGCGGAAAGGTGGCGACCGGATGAGGGAGCGTTATGGTCTAGGAATGTTTTCGTGGCAGTCCCCTGGTGTTCTTGTCATTCTGGAAAGCACAATGAAGCAACACAAGTAAGCATCTATCTTTGGGGATGATGTCCACTCCTATATGCTGTTTTTTTTTCCCGTCGGCACGAAGGCATATAGCAGTAGGACAATACAATGTGCCACACAGCTCGCTTGGTTCGAAGAGTAGCAGGATGAGTTTACCATACTTTCGTCCATCAAACTTCTCGGATTTAAACCCAGTCGAGAATAAGTGGAACCACCTCGATCGAGCTTACGCGCCATGGATCCTCAACCGAGAAAACTAGCGCAGCTCTCTACAGCACTGGAGTCAGTATGACTCCACGTCCCTGTCGGTACCTTCCAGTACTTCACTGACTCTCTTCTTGCACGTCTCGCAGCGGTCCGCGCTCCAAAAGGTTTTTGACAGGTCGTCACATTAATATGGCTGGACATTGCACTTCATGTTTCTACTCCAGATAAGCTTCAACAAGGAATGGAACAACAAAATGGAAGCGGAGAGGGGTTACAATTAACCATGCCAGTAGATGGTAGTTGTACCAAGGTTGTTTTTTGCTGTTTTTCAAGATATGCGAAATGACGACCTAATGGGGGTTGGGGGAGTGGATGGGAGAGGGGGAAATGGGGACTGATGACTGTACAAAACATACAGCAACAAAAGACGGTAATGCCTGAAGTCTGGTAGACGTTATTATTAAATAGTTATGTCAAAGAGAGGTGTTGATGAATCTTTCACGGGGTAAATTTACCTTGAACAAAGACAGCAAATCGCTGGTTGTTGCTTATTATATTTAAAGACAAAGTGGAATTATTTCCACAAAGAATTTCAAGGTTATTTTTCAGCTTTCGCTTCGAATGCTGTGTCATGTCTCTTCAGTTCTCGTTTCCCTGCTCCAGGTAGTTACAACAACAGAAACGTTGTATGTTGTGACAATATCTTACTGTTAGGCTGGCCCCTATTACAATGGAAGAAAAGTGTGTACAACAGTAAGCAAGACCACCATCGAATAAGCCTTACATCATGAGATGCTTCAGCTCTAGAATTTGTGGGAGAACTTTTTTTTTCCACATCAAAAGTTCCGAGAAAGCTTGTTACACACACTGCGAACCTGTTGTTCACCGAATCGCGATACGGCGTTGTGTTCGAGGAGGAGACTTTTACGAGATAACAGACTCAGATAATAAATACAACTACGGAAACGTGTGACGCACGCGACCTCGTGTCTGTTGAGCTACAAGGCTGCTTTCTAGGAAAAAACGAGATGACGGCAAGGCAGTCATTCACGGTATCTACACATGTTATAAACCAATGTCACTCGGCGCGTTTATTTGTCGGTATCTGAAGGGTAAACTCGGGACCTATTGTAGGGGTATTTTCACGAATAGGTGAACTGATTCACGAGGAAGCTTCGTGTATAAAATTTATAATTATAGTAACGATGAGACAGTGCGTAATGTATGTATTGTTACATGTTCACATTTAAAAGGGGCGTTCAATAAGCAGGTTGGTTTCATTCAGGATTCCAATACACAATATTGTTCCCCACGCTTTTGGCTACAAAATTATTTTTCAACTTGAGTGTGCCCCACAACTTCAGGTGTGCCCCAGGGGAAGCGCATTGGGACCCTTGCTGTTCATGTTGTATATCAGTGACCTTGCAGAAAATATTTTAGTAACCGCAGACGTTTTGCAGATGACGCAATTATCTACGATGAAGTTCTGTCTGGAAGAAGCTGCATAAATATTCAGTCAGATCTTGACAGGATTTCAGAGTGGTGCAAAGATTAGCAACTTGCTTTAAAAATGTTCAGAAGTGTAAAACTGCGGCTATCATACCAATGAGTCGCTGATGGAATCCGCCAGTTCATACAAATACCTGGGTGTAAAACTTTGTAGGGATGTGAAATGGAATGATCACTTAGGCTCAGTTGCGAGTAAAGCATGTGGTAGACTTCGATTTATTGGCAGAGTACTGGGGAAGTGCAGTCCAATCTACTCAAGCGATCGGTTCTAGAATATTGTTCAAGTGTTTGGGACTCGTACCACATAGGACTAACAGGGAATATTGAATGTACAGAGAAGTGCAGCACCAACGGTCACAGGTTTGTTTGAGCCGTGGAAGAGTGTCACAGGGATACTGAAGGAACTGAACTGGCAGACTCTTGAACACAGACGTAAAAGAACCGTATCCCAAGAAAGTCTATTAAAAAGTTTCAAGAACCGGCTTTAAATAATGACTCTAGGAATATTCTACAGCCCCCTATGTATGGCTCACAAAGGGATCCTGAGGATAAGAATAGTATAATTACAGCACGCGCAGAGGTATTCAAACAATCGTTCTTTCCGCGCTCCATACGTGAACGGAACGGGAAGAAACGCTAATAACTGTGGTATAGTGACACTTACCCTCTGCCATACACCAAACGGTGGTTTGCAGAGTATAGATGTAGGTAGGAGACCAGGTACTGGCGGAAGTAAAGCTGTGAGGACGGGGCATGAGACGTGCTCGGATAGCTCAGTTGGTAGAGAACTTGCCCGCGAAAGGCAAAGGTCCCGAATCCGAGTCTCGGTCCGGCAAACAGTTTTAACCTGTCAGAACGTTTCATATCAGTGCACACTCTGCTGCAGAGTGAAAATTTCATTCAAGGTCCAGAGAAGATGGACATGTGACCGATTCTTGTTCATTTGTCAGACAATGAAGTAAGGGACAGTTGCTAGTCTTAGTACCAAACGTTGATCATTTGCAGGTCTTGTATTTCACAACAATATTCTAATGACACGAGCGCCTTATGCACCAGTGCGTCTCATGTTAACTGCCCAAGAGAACTGCAAACGGCATCTAGCAGTTTATTTACAGATATCGCGAGTAGTAACAGTCCTCTCATTCTTCCTTGAGGTACGCCAGAAACCACTCTACATTCTTGTTGTGCCTCCGTACTTGTAATTAAATAATAATTTCAGATTTATAAGACTTGTTGAGTCACATCGCAATCGCATAACCAGCGCCTTCGTCGGTCAAAAAGAGAAAAAAAAAAACAATTGTCTGACGCAACTAGTATGCATAATTGCATGGTGAAAGACACATTCCCGAAGAAGAAAGACTCTCGGTAACCTCTGTACAGACTTGAAGTACTCTTATTTTACTGATCCCAGGCACTCGACAAGTTCCTTATTCCGACACCGACACGGAAGACCTTAACGCACGAAGCACGGTTAGTCTTACCAGAAGATTGCTTCCGACATATCACAATTAAACTGTTAGGATATATGGATTCTGTGCGGCAGGTAAAAGGAGCAGCAGGTTAGCGATCTCAAGGAAGAATCAGTGGCATGAGCATCAGAGATCACCACCAACGCAACCAGGCGGGTTGCAGTCCAAAAATAAACAGCCTCGGCGCCAGAAATGACAGAATTCTGTTGTAAACACGACATTTCTAATACCCAAAGGACGTTCTGAGATTAGATATTATGAGTGTCTGAAGTGATTTATTGTTCGATGTAAGATAATACCTGTCCTCTATTGCCTTCTTATCTCTATACTGTATTTGTCTGCTACATTTTTTTCTACATTATTCTTTTTGCGTTGTTGTGCCAACAGATTGATCCGATTATTCTCAACGACAGGCCTAAACCATTCTTCTACGTTGTGATGCCCTCTTCTCTTCCGAGTTCTGCAACCTGCTCTGCCTGACCATGCAAAACCAAGCCCACTACGAAGGAATTACGTAATTCAGTCCATCTTAGTGATTCCCATTAGGCTGCTTGCATGGCTGTCGTCTTAAGGTTATCACAGGATATTATTGGAAGGTAGGGCAAGTAGTAAAAAAGTTGATGTTCTGAGCTACAAGGCGTGTTGGCATAGCGCACGTTGAGTAACACGAACCGCGAAAAGCACGGAGTGAAGTTCGAGTCTCAGCACGTACAGAGATTGTATATTTCAGCCATATGCAGGACCGCTTAGGACGTACTTATTCTAATACCCTGGTATTTAGTGGTTGATCTTATCATTATTCACATATATTAAAATAACAGATTTTTAAGACATCTACAAGGTGTTTTTGAATTATTCTCTTCTCCGCTGGAGATGTGGATAGTGAGGCGCTGCATATGAACGGAAGACAATCAAATACATTTAAAGAGGAGATGGAAAACGGGGAAGTTGTCTTTCTTAGATGTGTTGTTGGAACGGAAAGCTGATGGATGACTCAGCCATTCTGTGTATAGAAAACGGACCTATAGCTTGACGGGCGCAGGTTTCTTCAGACAGCTCAGAAGAGAGTTATACTGAACACGTTAGTAAGCAGAGTGAGGAATATTTCGGACAACGATTGTCTCGGCTCCGAAATTAATCCTCTGACGACTGTGTTCAGAAGGACTGGGTCACACTAGGTCATCGATGTAGAGGAAACTAAGATGCGATACGTTCATCCAAACCAGAATCGAGTAAGATAGAGTCCTAAACAGGCAAGAAATCTGACCTATCTTCAGGCGACGCAAAAAAATTAAAGAAGTTGCGACATGTTAAAGATAATTTCGGTCTGAAAATAACCAGGGATTTATAATATTCCTTTCGAGTGCGGCAGCAGTTACGTGCGATAGTTTATACGGGCTGTAGCTGATCGCTGTGTTGAACATCGAAGTGATGTTAAGTTCAAAAACCTTGAAAAATTAACGGCGGCCGAGCACACTATAGCGAATAAATACAAGGTTATGTTTGAACAGATGAGGATTCCGCCTTATCCTTAATATACAGGGCTATTACAAATGATTGAAGCGATTTCATAAATTCACTGTAGCTCCATTCATTGACATATGGTCGTGACAGACTACAGATACGTAGAAAAACTCATAAGGTTTTGTTCGGCTGAAGCCGCACTTCAGGTTTCTGCCGTCAGAGCGCTCGAGAGCGCAGTGGGACAAAATGGCGACAGGAGCCGAGAAAGCGTATGTCGTGCCTGAAATTCACTCACATCAGTCAGTCATAACAGTACAACGACACTTCAGGACGAAGTTCAACAAAGATCCACCAACTGCTAACTCCATTCGGCGATGGTATGCGCAGTTTAAAGCTTCTGGATGCCTCTGTAAGGGGAAATCAACTGGTCGGCCTGCAGTGAGCGAAGAAACGGATGAACGCGTGCGGGCAAGTTTCACGCGTAGCCCGCGGAAAATTGGCTCATGCCACAACTGGAGACCGACAGCGCCGACTTCATCTTTCAACAGGATGGTGCTCCACCGCACTTCCATCATGATGTTCGGCATTTCTTAAACAGGAGATTGGAAAACCGATGGATCGGTCGTAGTGGAGATCATGATCAGCAATTCATGTCATGGCCTCCACGCTCTCCCGACTTAACCTCATGCGATTTCTTTCTGTGGGGTTATGTGAAAGATTCAGTGTTTAAACCTCCTCTACCAAGAAACGTGCCAGAACTGCGAGCTCGCATCAACGATGCTTTCGAACTCATTGATGGGGACATGCTGCGCCGAGTGTGAGAGGAACTTGATTATCGGCTTGATGTCTGCCGAATCACTAAAGGGGCACATATCGAACATTTGTGAATGCCGATAAAAACTTTTTGAGTTTTTGTATGTGTGTGCAAAGCATTTTGAAAATATCTCAAATAATAAAGTTATTGTAGAGCTGTGAAATCGCTTCAATCATTTGTAATAACCCTGTATACTACTGGGTCTCTGCGATTCGGAAAGCTGTGGAAATTAAAACTATGTGATAGGAATGTCAATAGAAACACTCGTGAATGTACGGAAGCGTGTGCTTGATTAACAAAGATCACAGAGAAAGATTTCACATAGCTTTCATCATAGTACTGATGGCGCTGCAAGCGAGTGCAAACGTAATCTATGGACGCAGAGAGCGCCAACGCAACATTTCCCATCTCCATGACGTCATCATGTAGGAATCTAGCCAAACAGTTGCCGAACTCTGGAAATAAGAGCGGGAGCCCCACAACTTTCACGACAATCAGTCTTGGCTCCTGACAATCAGACAGCCCCAGACGACGATGATGAGTTTTTGATGCTGAAAATTAAAGCAGAACTTCTTATATGAACTCCTTCGCGAAAGACCTAGTACCCATTGCAAGTAGAAGAGTGCCTCTTGTCACTGTCAGCTCTCATGTACCAACATGAGGGAAGACGAAGTGGATGCAACTAATGTAGAGGAGGACATATGGAATAAAACTGGCAGCAGTGCCTAACCTGTGACGGAAATGATGATGGTAAAAATGTCTTCGGTTGTTGCTCAAACACTTCAATGAATACATGGAATGCCTTTTGAGGTAGAAAATTCGATGAGGGAAGTGGCTGTGTGACATTGGGCATTGTCATGATGGAGCATCCACTCGTCTGCAATGCCCAGTCTCACTCGATTTACCCCTTTCCTCAGCCTTTCAATGACATCTTTGTACAACACTTGGTTGAAAGTTTGTTCTGGAGGCCTGATCTCATAAGAGCACGCACACATTCGACATTTTCGTCTATGTTTGAAGTTGAGGGTCTCCCAGAGCGAGGTTATCTTGAACGTGTTCTCGGCGTTCCAAAATGATTTTTGCCAGCCGTGCACTTGATAAGGAACGTTCCCCAAAGGCCTGTTTAAATTTTTCACAGATCACACTCGTGGATTCCTCAAGTTTAACACAAAACTTGATTGCATATCATTGCTCTACATAAATTCCGTTGTTCCAGTTTCATACCACACAACAAAAACACAACTTCGATGATGGCGCTCTAAAAATCACGCGATGGCTGAACGCAGCTGAAACTCGGACTCAGAATCTGGACAGGGATGAACAAACCGGTCTACACACGGAGAACAACAAAGCGTTGCCAGATCGCTCGCAGTGCTGACAGTCGCATTGCCATTCTCACACATCTCGTACGCTTATAACTGAAACGTTGTCGTCACTTCCTTTGGGGTCGTCTGAAATGCTAGAGTAGAAACTTATGAACGCAGTCTTTCATCTCGTGATGACTGTAACGACTTTCGATGTTTCTCAGGTGGAATGAACGTAGAATCCGACGGCAAAATTGTTATTTCACAGCGTTTCCCTCTCTTGGGCATTAAGAAACAAGTCGTGTTCTCGGCAACGAAGGCGAACTGCACTCCGTCATTTCTAAAAGTGGTCGGGGACGGGTTGCCGTTTATCACTCGACATGCTATTGCAAGTGGTCGAGGACGATGCGCAACTGCAAGAAAAGTCTACGAGGGCCCGATATGGCGGCATTGCAGACGCCCTCCTAAGCTAGCGCAGTTGGTGCTTTTTAACCGTAAAACGACGCGTCTCTCCGGGCGGCAAAGTCTGCGGTTTCGATATTCGAATGACTACGATGTCGATTTATTTTTTCCTTCTAGTGTGACAGGCATTTATTGTTAGTACCCAAGAGACTTGCATGTTATACAACGCCAAAACGGAGTAGCCACAGCGGAAACTACTGACAGAAACAGACGAAGTGCAGGTGTCAATCAATGTTGTAAATAAAAACTGTGTTTAAGTAGTCACATCGTTCTGTATGTAATGATACATTGGCACACTTACTATTATTCCCGTTTCTTCTCCCTTTAAGACGAACTGCTGCACTGAATTTCCATCACCACATAATCCTTGACCGCATTTCGTCCTTGGAGAGTAAAAACCGGCCCATTAGAATACCTTGAAAGTACAGCCTGCGCCATTATACAACGACTAGCAGTTTAAAGGCAGTAACTCAACAGGCTGACGTATAGAAGTTTTCCGGCATCCACGTTATATGAAACCAGCGCTTTATGAGGGTCGACCTATCAGGTTAAGTTACTCCCTTCGTACCAGCGCTGGTTCAAGTTGAATCGTCTGGAAACTGCTACAGTTCGTTCCTTCTTGATGAAAGCATAGCTAGATGTTTGGCAATTGCCATCCGAGCCTGGGTATTCACTTTGTACAAGCCTCGTTGTGCAATGACTGCAAAAATATGCTTGTGAATCTGACATACTTTCGCTCATCAGCTCTACAGACGACTGTGACCGATAATGTTCGGCGATCCCAGTCAATGAAAGTTCTCATCTAACAGCATTCTCCGCTTATGATTTGTTTCACAATATTTTTACTTCATCAATTTGGCCAGTGCTGCTCACGTTACAACAAGAAGGCTACCCCTGAAGTTTGGTAAATGGTACCACGAAACAGGGAAAACCAGAGATGCAAACATAATACCTTCATATTTCTCCAAAGTAATATCCATTGGCCAGAATACGCTTTTGGAAACGTTTATAAACCTGCTGGAAACTTTCAGCGTTCTTCTTGTAATGCAGCCAAGCTCTGACATACCTTTGCAATGCGACCACGTCGGTTGTCTATCTTATAGCGAACGATCTGGTAGCACCTAACTTAATCTCTGTGACAATTGTTTGCAAAAAAGATAGATGTGAGTCTAACGTGCCAAACTTGTAGCAGACTAAGTCCGTGTAATTCTCTTCTCGTCACTCTGTTTATGCGGTACAAATCTTGAACGGCTCTTTCACTTTCCCGTATCTTCCTCAATGCCCCTGCCTCATAGGCGTTGTCGATGTTGCGCTAGCATCTGCATTGCCCTGTTAATTGTGACTCGGGCGTGATAAGTCAACAGTCTTTTTGCATCCCATTAGCGTTAGAGCAAATACGTTTCCTGTTCCAAATCTATTAAAAACTGTGATAATTGATATAATTAACTATAAAATTTGAGTTTCTTCTAAACATGAAGTTTAAATTGTAACAGCTCACTAATTTTTTTCATAAATTAAATAAATTCTATAGTTTCATACATTTGTAAGTATAGTTTGCATACTGAGAAAAATTCATCGAAGAATCATCTTATGAAGAAAAGTATACTTATAGCAACAAATGCAGCCACTACTAAGTGCAAAATTATGAAATTTCACACGTAAAAAATTTATTTTGTTATGTTTTTGAACCTCCATAGCTATGAGTCTCAATCCTGAATCCTTTCTGGTCATGCTGACAAAGTTTATGAATTTATTTGTAAAAGTATAGACAGTGGAAATTAAAACGTCCTATGGTGCCTCTCCCCCATAAGTTGAACAACGCCAGGTCGATACAAATATCTTGTCGTTTCAAAGTAAAACTGCAACAGCGATTTAAGACTGTTTTGTTTTTACTTCTTATTAGCATCTGATTTCCTTTTGGCGAGATCTAAATTTACTCAGCGCATCAGATGTAAGAAAAATACTATATTTGTTACGAATCGTCTAAAGTTAACATGAGTGACGGTGTAACTTTAACTTAAAATTGAAATTTTAGTCTAATAAGGAATAATTAATCTACATTTTCACACTCCTTACACTCAGTAGCTACGGTTTTAAAATGTTACAATTTTTGAAATGAAGCGTAAATTATCTTGTGTTCAGTATTATCAAAAACTGGAAAAAAGTGGTACAAAGTTACTCTGGTTGACTGAATAGGTCGTCATGAATAAAACAAAATACGTAGTAATAGGAGGAACAAATCAAGATTTGACATTGGACGAAGGGACAGACACCGAAGAGTGTAAATATCTAGGAGTAAAAATAGCACAAGATTGTATACAAGATAAGATAATTAATTTTAGAAGAAAAGTTGGAAAATTCATTATTGGAACAATAAATGCTGTTTTATGAGAGAAACAGATTAGAAACGAAACAAAAGAAAAAACCATCGGAACAATTATTAGAAGTATTTGGACATATGGTTCAGAAGTCATGATTAATGAAAAGATTGATGGAATTTTGGAGCCGATCTGCAGAAAAATCCAGACTGGAAAAAGTCAGAATTGAAGTCATCAGGAAGAAAATGGATGTCACAAGTTCAATTAATGATGTGGAAGAAAAACAGCTCATATGGTATGGACGGACGAAAAGGGTGTTCAAAATGGCTCTGACAAGGGAACATCCCCATCGCACCCGCCTCAGATTTAGTTATAAGTTGGCACAGTGGATAGGCCTTGAAAAACTGAACACAGACCAATCGAGAAAACAGGAAGAAGTTCTATGGAACTATGAAAAAATAAACAAAATATACAAACTGAGTAGTTCATGCTCAAGATAGGCAATATTAAGGACAATCTGAGGTGCGGGGCGCCGTGGTCCCGCGGTTAGCGTGAGCAGCTGCGGGACGAGATGTCTCTAGTTCAAATCTTCCCTCGACTGAAAATTTTACTTTCTTTATTTTCGCAAAGTTATGATCTGTCCGTTCGTTCATTGACGTCTCTGTTCACTGTAATAAGTTTAGTGTCTGTATTTTGCGACCGCACCGCAAAACCGTGCGATTAGTTGACGAAAGGACGTGCCTCTCCAATGGGAACCGAAAACATTTGATCGCAATGTCGTAGGTCAACCGATTCCTCCACAGGAAAACACGTCTGATATATTCTATACGACACTGGTGACAGCATGTGCGTCACATGACAGGAATATGTTGTCGACCCACCTAACTAGTACACTTGGCGAATGGGTAAAATGATTCTTCTACCTTGCCCGATTTAGGTTTTCTTGAGGATGTGATAATCTCTCCCAAAAAAGTGATGAAAACATAAGAGTTTGTCACATAAACTGAAAACAAAAAGTTAAAATTTTCACTCGAGGGAAGATTTGAACCAAGGGCCTCTCTTTTCGCAGCTCATCACGCTAACCACGGGACCACGGCGCTCCTCAGTTAGGACTGTCCTTCATAGTCCCTATCTTGCGCATGGACTTCTCAGTTTGTATATTTTGCTTATTTTTTCATAGTTCCACACAACTTCTTCCTGTTTTCTCGATCGATCACTGTTCAGTTTTTCAAGGCCTATCCACTGTGCCAACTTATAACTAAATCTGAGGGGGGTGCGATGGGGAGGTTCCCTTGTGAGCACTATGGGACTTAACATCTGAGGTCATTAGTCACCTAGAACTTAGAACTAATTAAACCTAACTAACCTAAGGACATCACACACATCCATGCCCGAGGCAGGATTCGAACCTGCGACCGTAGCAGTCGCGCGGTTCCGGACTGAAGCGCCTAGAACCGCTCGGCCACCGCGGCCGGCTCAAAAGGGTGTCAGAGGAGAGATAGCCACGACGTATCATGCGTTGGGAACCAAAAGGAACGAAGAAAAGACGTAGAAACCCAGCGACATTGGTACAAGAAATTCAGACGTTATTTAGAAGAACAAATACCGAAAAAAATTATGGACAGATAGGCACAAATGGAGAATGAAAAATTTGATCTATAATCTTGGATTACCGGAAAATAGTTAATACATCGAAAAATCAGGAGTAATAATGATAATTTGGAGAAAGTTTAACATATGCTTGAAACAATATATGATAATACATGCTGTAGTTACAGGCCAATATTTCATAAAACAGTGATTCCTGCTATGTAGCACGTTCTTCCCTTGAAGTGCAAATGTGGAGTTTCAATGAAGTGATTAAAACACAGCCGAATGGAACAATATATTCACTTGATATAGCATCCATGAGAGTATCTGTCAGCAGATACGTTCCGTGGCTACAATGACGTCATGTAGGAATGTGCCAGAAAGGAGATGCAGCTCTTAGATTTGCGATAGGCGCCGGAAAAGTTCAACGAAGGACAGCCATTTTGTATTATCGCGAAACAAGGGAGAGAGTGCCACGGATATGATACGTGAATTGGCTTGGAAGTCATTAAGGGAAAGGCGGATGGCGGCAAGGCTTCTACACCTTACAAAACCAGAACTACACTCTGGGCTATAGTCTTATACACTGAAGCGCTAAGAAACTAGTATAGGCATACAGATATATGTAAACAGGCAACGCCTCTATAAGACAATAGATGTTTGGCGCAGTTGTTAGATGGGTTACTGCTGCTACAATGGCGGGTTATCAAGATTAAAGTGAGTTTGAACGCGATGTTATAGTCGGCGCACGAGCGATGGAACACAGCATCTCCGAGGTAGCGATGAAGTGGGAATTTTCGTGTACGACCATCTCACGAGTGTACCGTAAAAAACAGGAATCCGGTAAAACATCAAATCTCCGACATCGCTGCGACAGGAAAAATATCCTGCAAGAACGGGACCAACGACGACGAAGAGAATCGTTCAACGTGACAGAAGTGCAACCATTCCGCAAAGTGCTGCACATTTCAATGCTGGGCCATCAACAAGTGACCATTCAATGAAACATCATCGATATGCGCATTCGGAGACGAAGGCCCACTCGTGTACCCGTGATGACTGCACGACGTAAAGCTTTACGGCTCGTCTGGGCCCATCAACACTGACACTGGACTGTTGATGACTGGAAACGTGTTGCCTGGTCGGAGGAGTCTCGTTTGAAAATGTATGTAGCGGATGAAGGTGCACGGGTATGGAAATAACCTCAATGAATCCAAGGACCCTGCATAGCAGGGGACTGTTTAAGCTGGTGGAGGCTCTGTAAAGGTGTAGGGCGTGTGCAGTTGGAGTGATATAGAACCCCTGATACGTCTAGATATGACTCTGATAGGTGAAACGTACGTAAGCAACCTGTCTGATCATCTGTATCCATTCATAGTTATTGTGCGTTCCGATGGACTTGGGCAATTCCAGCAGGGCAATGCGACACCCCACACGTCCAGAATGGCTACAGAGTGGCTCCAGGAACACTCTTCTGAGTTTAAACACTTCCGATGGCCACCAAACTCCCCAGATATGAACGTTATTGAGCATATCAAAAATGGTTCAAATGGCTCTGAGCACTATGGGACTCAACTGCTGTGGTCATAAGTCCCCTAGAACTTAGAACTACTTAAACCTAACTAACCTAAGGACATCACACACATCCATGCCCGAGGCAGGATTCGAACCTGCGACCGTAGCGGTCGTGCGGTTCCAGACTGTAGCGCCTTTAACCGCTCGGCCACTCTGGCCGGCTGAGCATATCTGGGATGCTTTGCAACGTACTGTTCAGCAGAGATCTCCACCGCCTCGTACTCTTACGGATTTATGGACAGTCATACAGGGTTCATGATGTCAGTTCCCTCCAGCATTACTTCACGACATTAGTCGAGTGCATGCCACGTCATGTTGCGGCACTTCTGCGTGCTCGCGGGAGCCCTACACGATATTATGCAGATGTACAAGTTTCTTTGGCTCTTCAGTGCAGTTATAATTTTTTTTTTAATCAGAAGATTATTTTTGATACACCCCGTAGTTCCCTCAACGGGAAACCAGTTTCTTGATACCGTCAGTGTAGAATGTTTGTCTTTGTTGACGGAGCCACAATCTCACCTCTGTTTGCACCGCTTCATCACTATCAAAGCGCAGTCGT
The DNA here is from genome assembly GCF_023898315.1 of Schistocerca nitens. Classification (NCBI taxonomy): domain Eukaryota; kingdom Metazoa; phylum Arthropoda; class Insecta; order Orthoptera; family Acrididae; genus Schistocerca; species Schistocerca nitens. The sequence continues at coordinate 261,403,106 of NC_064622.1, forward strand.
CAAAGGTGTATTTTCAATTTCGGAAATATATGAAAATGGGGTGGGGCCAAGTCGGGAGTGTATAGAGGATGATCGATGACAGTGAACCCAAGACGTCACTCTTGCAGATGTGGCAGTGTTCATGTATTTTCTGGCATTGTTATGCTGAAGGACAGGGTACTCCATGCGTGGACGAACTATTCGAATTCGTGCTTTCAGTTTTCTGAGAGTTTCGCAGCACCTTGCAGAGCTTATGGTGATGCCGTTAGGCATGAATTCCATATGAGCCACACCTTGAACATTATGAGAATGTTTTTGTGTGCTGATGACACGGTCTTTAATGTTTTTGGCCTCGGTGATCCTTCGTGGCGGAATTCCACTGATACTCTCTTGGTTTCGGAGTCAAAATGGTGAGCCCAGCTTTCATCAGCCATCACGATGTTCTTAAGGAACACATCAACCCCATGCGCTCAAAACACAAAAAGAAGCTCTTGACAGATGTCCAGTTTCCTCTGTTTGACGTTGGGAGTGAGTATTGTAGTTCCACACCGTGCTCACAGTTCTGCAATGACGGCCTGTACGCGTTCTCGTGGTATGTCACACTTACCTGAGAGCCGTCTCTGCGTTATACGACGATTTTGTCTGATGATGTCATCAACCTGATTCCGATGTATCTCGTCGGTTGCCATTCGCGGTCTTCCACTTCGAGCTCTGTTGTCACACACGTTGAGGTTAGTAACACAGTTTCCTCCATTACAAACACGAACAACCCAACGTCACGCATTACTGATGTCGATACGATCACCGCCGTACATAACGTCCATTCTTTAATGGATTTCAATTGGAGACATGTTTTCTTCCGTTGTAAAATCGGTTACAGGAGGCTGCTTCTCACGCATCGACTTACACTTATGCTCATAAATTAAGGATAATGCTGATACATGGTGAAACAACGCTCTGGTGGGCGGTTTGCGGGTTTCAATCACCTCGGGGTATGACCATGTGGTGAATTTGACCTGCAGTCGTCGCACGGCGGCGCTGGCAGCAGTCCACATACGCAGAGGTGTGTTGGTGTATGTCAGAGTATGGTGCAGCGGGTAAGTGTGCAGACGTTTTCAGACGTGCTAATGGTGACTGTGTGTTGAAAATGACTCAAAGAACACATATTAATGACGTTATGAGGGGTAGCATACTAGGGCGACTGGGGCTGATCAAACACAGCAGGTCGTAGCACGGGCCCTCCGTGTGCCGCAAAGCATGATCGCAATATTATGGCAACGATTCCAACAGGCAGGAAACATGTCCAGACGCTACAGTACGGGACGTCCACAGTGTATAACACCACAAGAAGACCGATATCTCACCATCAGTGCCCCCAGACGGCCACAGAGTACTGCAGGTAGCCTTGCTTGGGACGTTACCGCAGCCACTGGAACAATTGTCTCCAGACACACAGTCTACAGACGACTGAACAGACATGGTTTATTCACCCAGAGACTGCAAGGTGCATTCCATTGACCCCTGGTCACAGGAAAGCGCGTAAAACTTGGTGTCAAGAACACAGTACATGGTCATTGGAACAGTGGTCCCAGGTTATGTTCACAGACGAGTCCAGGTATAGTCTGAACAGTGATTCTCGCCGGGTTCTCATCTAGCGTGAACCAGGAACCAGATACCAACCCCTTAATACCGTTGAAAGGGTCCTGTATGGAGGTCGTGGTTTGATGGTCTGGGGTGAGATTATTATTGGTGTACGTACACCCCTACATGTCTTTGACAGAGGAACTGTAACACGTTAGGTGTATCGGGACGTCATTTTGCACCAGTATGTCCGACTTTTCAGGGGTGCGGTGGGTCCACCTTCCTCCTGATGGATGATAACGCACGGCCACATCGAGCTGCCATCGTGGGGGAGTACCATGAAACAGGAGATATCAGGCGAATGGAGTGGCCTGCCTGTTCTCCAGACCTAAACCCCATCGAGCACGTCTGGGATGCTCTCAGTCGACGTCGTATCTCTGCACGCTTTCAAACCCCTAGGACACTTCAGGAGCTCCGACAGGTACTGGTGCAAGAACGGGAGGCTGTACCCCAGCAGTTGCTCGACCACCTGATCCAGAGTATGCCTACCCGTTGTGCGGCCTGTGTACGCGTGCATGGTGATCATATCCCATATTGATGTCGGGGTACATGCACAGGAAACGGCGTTTTGTAGCACATGTGTTTTGGGACGGTTTTCTCAACTTATCACCAGTACCGAAGACAGATCTGTGTCCTATGTGTTCCCTGTGTGCCTATGCTATTAGCGCCAGTTTTGTGTAGTGCCACATTGTGTGGCACCGCATTCAGCAATTAACCTTAATTTAAGAGCATGAGTTTAGTCACGATACACACCGCCATGTTAGTATGGTTTGCAGCGCTCTTGCGGCGCAAGGTGCAACTTGCGACAGCGGAGCGGGAAGTCAGCAGAGTGATATACGTGACATTTGTCGGCTGATATTGAGAACAGGATGAAAAATTTCGATGCATTTCTTTACAGTACTCCCTCGTATATCTCTGTGTCTTGAAATCATTTGGTTTTAGCTGTTTGAACTGGAATATTATACTTGCAACAATTTATGAACTACAACACTGTTTCCGTTATTTAGCGTGGAATCTATAGGTCCTGCTCTGTTCATGACACATGTTAGCCGCCTCACTAGTTGGGGATAGTATTTCCGTCTATAAGATGTGCAACAGCTGTGGCTTTTCTAGATACAGTCTCATCAGTGTAGGCGCATAGTGTCGTGCCTTGCATGATCCTGTGGCAGGGCGCCAGGGACATGCAAACGCTTATTAGCACTGTAGAACTGGTTATATAACACAGCACTAAGCGCTTTATCGTCAAACTACCTGCGAAGGGCAGGCAAAACCTCGGCCTTCTGTAGTACTAGAAGCTGCGTTCTCGGCTGTTCAAATGGCTCTGAGCACTATGGGACTCAACTGCTGAGGTCATTAGTCCCCTAGAACTTAGAACTAGTTAAACCTAACTAACCTAAGGACATCACAAACATCCATGCCCGAGGCAGGATTCGAACCTGCGACCGTAGCGGTCTTGCGGGTTCTCGGCTGTGACGGAGGCGCTGTGTACCGAGCCTCTGAGAGAAACGGATAAAGCCAAAGTTACTATAATAGAATACAGCACACGCGGGATCACGGCGAGGGGGGGAGGGGGCATAGAGCATAGAGGCAGCCTACGACGCTGAAGTCACAATCGACTCTGCCACCGCTCCAAATCCCGCCACTGTGATGACACTTGCACTGTCATTGTGTTACTGAACCGATACGAGATCGATCAAGTCCCCGGGCAGAGAAAATCCCCAACACGGCCGGGAATCGAACCCGGGACCCCGTGATCCTGACAATGAGGCGGGCGTGAGCACACTAGTGTGCGTATCTGTGCAGGCTACTACCACAAAAATGGTTCAAATGGCTCTGAGCACTATGGGACTTAACATCTGAGGTCATCAGTCCCCTAGAACTTAGAACTACTTAAACCTAACTAACCTAAGGACATCACACACACACCCATGCCCGAGGCAGGATTCGAACCTGCGACCGTAGCGGTCGCGCGGTTCCAGACTGTAGCGCCTAGAACCGCGAGACCACCGCGGCCGGCGCTACTACCTCCTCCGTACGTTTCGTATAAGGATTATAATGCCAACACAAGAGGGATTATGGAAGTTGCTATGACACGACGTCGGATAAAAACATACCGGATAAAGGTAGTGTCCTTCACATCTAACTGCCGTTGAAATACGAGTATACACTCGGACTGTCGATCATATCATAAGCGTAACGAACCTTCACCCAGAAACTCATGTTCCTTAAACAGTATAACTGTACACGCCGTTATGCGGCGCAGTTCGACAGGACAAGGTCACCTCTGGAACTGCCATGGTTCACCAGTCTTTCGTAGCAAACTTTCAAACACGGTGCTTTTTGTGCAGTGACTACCGAGGTCGAAAAGTTGAACGTGATGCCATTGGTAGGCGATTTAATAATTCCACGGTTGCACAAAAAGAGTGGCAGAATGTTTCTTGGTCGACACGCTCCGCTCGCACGGCTCGCGGTGAAACCGCCAAGGACGCAAAAATTTCCTCTATCACTTTAATGACACTGGCATTTCTAATATCGACTGTATAACCAAGTGAGAAATGCTTCATTAATGATTACTGGTACAGAACTTTCACTGTCAGAAGTAACGAGTTTCTTAAAGCGACGGAATGAGGAGATGCTCACATTTTTACAAGCATGGTGAAGACTTGGTTCGGAAACTGATACAGAAAAATAGACCTTCTGAGAAGAAGGCATTACACGAGGCTGTTTCCAAAAAAATCCAGTTTCATTATTTTCTCGGCTACATTCCAGATCTACGTAAGTACATTATCAAGTTATCGCGCGTAATTCTGCAACACATTTTCTAAACTTCTCCAACTGGAGAAAAAAAAGTGTCTTCTTGAAGTAGACAGTCTTTTAGAACCGTTTATTTATTCAGTACTGCCCAAGACACGCTAATTCTTTTACGGATGCCGTCTAACTACTGTTACTAGGATTTCTTCAAGAAGACCGAAGTTATTGTGCATTTAGCACCTCTCCAAGGTACTTTTCGATCTGTTATTATTATTATTATTATTATTATTTTCGATTATTCCCATTTAAAGAGTGTGTTTGAACTTGAATTCCTTTATGATGATTGTTTATGTTTTGTCTGAGCTCAAATTTTCTTCATGTGTTCACTGTGTTGTTTCTTTCGCTCCGCTGTCCATTTGCATCCTGGTCTCTTCTGTGTTGTAGTGTCAAATTTATGTTTTTTGATGATGTTCCTGAACTCAGTTCTATTTTCTGCATCGTTTACTGTTATGTGTGCTTGTCTGAGGTCCTCTTCAACTTCTCTTATCCATTTTGCTTTTCCCCTGCCTGAGTTGACGACTTTAAGAATTCGCTTTGAAATTCTGTTTTCATTCATCCTGTGGATGTCCGTAGAACTGCATTCTTCTTTTCCTTATTGTATCCGTAATCTTGTCTATGTATTTATATAATTCTGATGTTGGTCTCTTCTTCCAGATTCCTTGCTCTTGTATCGGGCCAAAAATTTTCCTGAGAATTTTCCTTTCTTGTTTCTCTATTTCTTTGATTTTAGTTTGCCCACCTATTTGTGTTGTTTCAGATGCATACAGTGCCTCCGGAAGTACGACGGTGTTGTAGTGCCTCAATTTTGCGTTAATGGATATGGACTTTTTGTTATAATAGTTCCACGTGAGTTTATATGCTTTCTGTAGTTTTTTTATTCTTTCCTCATTGACCTTTAGGTTGATCCCTGATGGCTGGGTGATTTCTCCCAGGTACTTAAAATGTGGTACTTGTACGATTTTCCCACGGGTTGTCACAATAGGCAATTTGTCTTGTGGCACTCTTTCTATGTACTGGGTTTTCTCATACGAAATTTGCAGGCCAGTTCTTTGTGCAATTTCGTGTAACTTCTCTATGGCGTTAGTGGCTTCTTTTATTTTATTTGCGAGGATTGCAAGGTCATCTGCGAAAGCTAAACACTTCACATTGAATCTACTATTTTTTCTAATGCCAATTTGGATTCCTTTGTCTTCTTTTTCCCATGTCCCGATAATTTTTTCAAGAATGATATTAAAGAGTAATGGTGAAAGTCCGTCATCCTGTCGCACTCCAGTTTGGATTTCAAATAGTTCAGAGATATCCCCCATAAATTTAACCTTGGAGACTGAGTCAGTTAATGTTTGCCGAATGATTGCTCTTGTCTTTCTTTTTTTTCTCGATCTGTTGTTATAGTCTTGTTTATTATCATTATTTTTTGATTCTTTCCATTTTGATCAGTTCACTATAAAGGTTTTCCACAAAGAACTTTAAATTGGAAAGGGCATAAAATGCTATGGAATGAAAGTGAACTAAACTAACTGGATAGTGCCTGAAAAATTCTTAGCTACAAGAAAGTGTGTGTAAATAATATAATCAAATAACCAATGAGATCGAGCATCTTAAATGCCAAGGACCCACAACAGGCAAAATTCTTTCTCCAAAGTTTCATATTCAACTCATTACACAGGGTGGTCGGAAACAAAGCTTGTAAGTGTGTTGTAGGTTAAGCTGTGGTGAGAAAAAAATTCGTAAAAAAGAAATTCGATACATCTCCCGTTTCCGAGTTACTTAGCACTGAAGCAACAGGCCGTTGCGCACCAAATCCAAGCGGCCCTCAAGATACAGTTGGTGTCAGTTGTTCTCATAGCGTAGATAACAGGGCACGAGACTGCTCAGCCTCTGGCTTGGGTTCGATGCTTGCTACCGTCCAACGTCCAATTTTATATCGCTCTCTTGTTCGGTTTTGGTTAACCAAACGAAAAACACGTTTGGCGACACAATCTCTGGAATTTGCGCGCGCTTCGAACTGTGTGGCTAACTTCAACGCTAATTAACTCGGAAACGACGCAACGCAATGATTCCTACGGTTCCATACGTGAGTCGGTAAAACGGAACCCTTATAGGATCGCTTTGTTGTCCGTCCTCCTGTCTGTCTGTCTGTATGTTTGTCTGTTTGACTGTTCGAAACCCATTTTTTCAGGAACGGCTAGACGTATGAAGTTGAAATGTATGTCACATTATAACATCCACGATCCCTCGACTATGTAAAGAAGTGCAATCAAAAGAACCGGACATTTATGTCACATGTCTTGATACTCGAAAACTCACTCATCAAAACCTACAGGGTACTTCCCGGTGACCTAGAATCACGAAATTCGCAAGAAGAAAATTCTCACACTACAACCAAAGAAAAATTATGAAAGCTGTTAATTTGTAATTCTACACTACTGTCCATTAAAATTGCTACACCACGAAGATGACGTGCTACAGACGCGAAATTTAACCGACAGGAAGACGATGCTGTGATACGCAAATGATTAGCTTTTCATAGCATTCACACAAGATTGGCGCCGGTGGCGACACCTACAACGTGCTGACATGAGGAAAGTTTCCAACCGATTTCTCATACACAAACAGCAGTTGACCGGCGTTGCCTGATGAAACGTTGTTGTGATGCCTCGTGTATAGAAGACAAATGCGTGCCATCACGTTTCCGACTTTGATAAAGGTCGGATTGTAGCCTATCGCGATTGCGGTTTATCGTATCGCGACATTGCTGCTCGCGTTGGTCGAAATCCAATGACTGTTAGCAGAATATGGAATCGGTGGGTTCAGGTGGGGTAATGCGGAACGCCGTGCTGGATGCCAACGGCCTCGTGTCACTAGCAGTCGAGATGACGCATCTTATCCGCATGGTTGTAACGAATTGTGCAGCCACGTCTCGAACCCTGAGTCAACAGATGGGGACGTTTGCAAGACAACCACCATCTGCACGAATAATTCGACGACGTTTGCAGCAGCATGGACTATCAGCTCGGAGACCATAGCTGCGGTTATCCTTGACGCTGCATCACAGGCAAGAGCACCTGCAATGGAGTACTCAACGACGAACCTGGGTGCACGAATGGCAAAACGTCATTGTTTCGAATGAATCCAGGTTCTGTTTACAGCATCATGATGGTCGCATCCGTGTTTGGCGACATCGCGGTGAACGCACATTGGAAGCGTGTATTCGTCATCGCCATACTGGCGTATCACCCGGCATGATGGTATGGGGTGCCATTGGTTACACGTCTCGGTCACCTCTTGTTCGCAATGACGGCACTTTGAACAGAGGACGTTACATTTGAGATGTGTTACGACCCGTGGCTCTACCCTTCATTCGATCCCTGCGAAACCCTACATTTCAGCAGGATAATGCACGACCGCATGTTGCAGGTCCTGTACGGGCCTTTCTGTATACAGAAAATGTTCGACTGCTGCCCTGGCCAGCACATTCTCTCACCAATTGAAAACGTCTGGTCAATGGTGGCCGAGCAAATGGCTCGTCACAATACGCCAGTCACTACTCTTGATGAACTGTGGTATCGTGTTGAAGCTGCATGGGCAGCTGTACCTGTACACGCCATCCAAACTCTGTTTGAGTCAATGAGCAGGCGTATCAAGGCCGTTATTACGGCCAGAGATGGTTGTTCTGGGTACTGATTTCTCAGGATCTATGCACCCAAATTGCTTGAAAATGTAATCACATGTCAGTTCTAGTATAATATATTTGTCCAATGAATACCCGTTTATTATCTGCATTTCTTCTTGGTGTAGCAATTTTAATGGCCAGTAGTGTATAAAAAGAATTTTTTAAAAAATAATTTCTTATCTGACCGTCTATTTCTTCGTCCGTCTGTTAGAGCCCTGTTTCTCAGGAATGGGTAGAGGTATCAATCTGAAATTTATGTTACACACTAAGATGTACCCTGTAGTCGCTGGGCGGTGTAATAAATAAAGGCTTCAAAGTCAATGAAGCCTAAAGATACGGCCATTTATGTCACAAATTTTGATACTCGCAAAATCACTCATCAAAGCCTACAGCCTACTTTTCGTTGACCTAGAATCATGAAATTTGCCAAGAAGCAAGGTTTCACAGTACAGCCAAAGAAACAAATTCTAAAATGGTTAATCTGCAATTATCACCCTTGGAAAAATGTTTCTTTTGTCATGTGTTATATATTTTCAAACTTTAATTCAATTTAAAGCATTGTCGAAAGTCTTGGAATCCATGGGACCGATATCTTGAGAGGCTTATTTCAATAGTGGTACAAGTCCATTACCTCCACTTTTCTGTCTATAACGCTTCTGAAATTAATGAGCCAAACAAACAGAAAGAAAGGTTCATCTCTAGCAAGAAGCCATATGTCTGAATATTTCTGGTATCTCAACTGCAGATTTTTCTGCGCTCATTTAACTTTAGGACTCTGTATCTCAATATGAACAAAAATCATATCATAACAGGCAAAACTTGTCGAAATCCTAGATTCCTGGAATGGACGAACTGTCCATATACGTAATTATGTTTGTACGGAATCCTCAGTGGGCGAGTCATACTCGCACTTGGTCAGTATTTTTTTTCCTTAACAATGGTTTTTCAGCACAACCTGCCCTGCAACTCCCTTGCAAGCTCTTCAGACCGTTTCTGACTACCTTGTATAGGCACCGTGTGCCGTCGTCTACACCATCAAAATGGCCTTCTCTAAAAGAAAAACGCTGACATGAAACGCGAAGGCTTGTGTGGACACTTCAATGCTCTACTAGGCATCGTCCTGACGGAGGTGGTATGCTGTTGCCTTCCTAAGCCCGTCCGTTACAGGGATTCGACAAAAATACGCAAACACCGCGAGAAATGCACGCTCAAACATAAATGAAGATGCTGGATAAACCTGCAGATTGCGCTGTTGTATTTGACCACCAGCTGTCCTCAATACGTTGCACGTGCAAGTCGCGGACAAATGGTTCAAATGGCTCTGAGCACTATGGGACTCAACTTCTGAGGTCATTAGTCCCCTAGAACTTAGAACTAGTTAAACCTAACTAACCTAAGGACATCACACACATCCATGCCCGAGGCAGGATTCGAACCTGCGACCGTCGCGGTCTCGCGGTTGCAGACTGCAGCGCCTAGAATCGCTCGGCCACACCGGCCGGCAAGTCGCGGACACAACAGTGTTCTGTGTAACTGTCAGTGAATTATGTCTGAGCTAAGTGAATTCAAATGCGAGTACATTGTTGGTACTCGTATGGTGGGAGCCGGAATGTATGGTGGTTCAAGAGGCACCACGTCGAAGATTTACATCACATACAGAGAGAGCGGTAAACTTTATCTGCTAAGACAACTGGAACGAGCCGGCCGCTGTGGCCGAGCGTTTCTAGGCGCTTCAGTCCGGAACCGCGCTGCTGCCACGGTCGCAGGTTCGAATCCTGCATCGGGCATGTATGTGTGTGATGTCCTTAGGTTAGTTAGGTTTAAGTAGTACTAAGTCTAGGGGACTGATGACCTCAGCAGTTAAGTCCCATAGTGCTTAGAGCCATTTGAACGAATGTGCGTGTTTTGAGTGATCGTGACGAACGATCACTGTGACGAAATATAAAGAGGACGACAGCTGCAGAAGCTACTGTAGAAATGGATGTCGCACTCGCGATCCATCTCAGCAGTAAAATACGTACCTCAAATGGAGCTCCATAAACTGGAAACTGCAGGCCGAGTTGGAATTCCAAAACCATTCAGCAGTGGTGCAAATGCCCGTAACGGGGGAACGTGGTGCCCCAGCCACAAAACCTGGACTATGGAGCTGTGGAAGAAACTCATTTGGTCGGCTAAGTCTTGTCTCACACTGTTTCCAACTTCTGGCCGAGTTTATGTCCCAACAGTGAAACATGGCGCGAGTATGGTGGTGATCTGGGAGCATTACTTGACCATTTTGGAAGATCACTTCCATCCCACGATACAATGTTTGCGCCCCAATGGTGATGTTCTGTTCCAAGACGACAGGTCCTCCTGATCAGCCAGAACATTATGACCATCTACCTACTAGCCGGTATGCCCACCTTTGGCACGTATAACAGCGGCGACATATCGTCGCATGGATCAATGTGCCCTTGGTAGGTCGCTGGAGGGAGCTGACACCGCATCTACACACACACAAGTCACTTAATTCCCGTAAATTTCGGGAAGGGGGGCAATGAATTGTGACACTATGTTCCCAGATGTGTTCGACCGGATTCAGATCTGACGAGTTGTGGGGGCAAGCACATCCATTGGCACTCGCCACTGTGTTCCTCGAACCAATCCATTGCCCTTCTGACCTTGTGGCATGGCGCATTACCTTATTGAAAAATGCCACTGCCATCGGATAACACGATCGTCATGAAGGGTGTATCTGGTCTGCAACCAGTGTACGATACTGCTTGGCAGTCATGGCAACTTGCACGAGATCCAGTGGACCCATGGATGGCCACGATAATGTTCCCCAGAGCATAATGGAGCCGCAGTCAGCTTTTCTCCGTCCATCAGTAAAACTGTCAAGGAGCTTTTCGCATGGAAGACGACGGATTCGCGCCTTCCCAGCGGTATGATAAAGAAGGTATCGTCATTCATCAGACCATGAAACCCTCTGCCGCTACGACGAAGTCCAATGCCGGTGGTCATGCGCATGTTCCAGTCGTAGTTACCGAAGTCGTGGCATTAATATTGAGACATGCATGGGTCGTCGGCTGCGGAGTCCATCGTTAGAAGTGTTCGGTGTACTTGTACTCTGCCTAGCATTAAAGTCTGCTATTAGTCACTCCACAATTCGCCACCTGTCCTGTTTCACCAGTCTGCCCAGCCTACACCGCCCGATATCTGTAATGAGGGTGGCCGCCCATCACTACAACGTCTGGACATGGTTTCACCTTGGTTTCGCTACGCGTTGAAGACACTCACCACAGCATTCCTCGAACGCCTGTCAGTCGTGCAGTTTCCGAAATGTTCGTGCCGAGCCTCCGGGCCATCACAATCTGTCAAACTCGGATAGGTAGCACGCTCACTGATACTACATGCACCGTGCCGTCATCCCTCGCGACGTAACGCTGTTATCGCCTCGACGGGTTTACATTGATAGTAGGCCTACGATTAGTGCAGCTCACATCATCGAGAACTCGTTTTGTGAGCACGATGAGGAAGTGTCGTGTCTCCCACTGTCATCAGATCTCAATATTACTGATCCTTTGTGGTCTACTTTGAAGAGAAGGACGCGTGATGGATATCCACCTCCGTCATCGTTACCTGAATTTTCCACTATTTTGCAGTAAGAATGGCATAAGATTCCCTTGAAAACCATACAGGACCTGTATTTATCCATTTCGTGACGAATGGAAGCTGTTCTGAATGCCAACGGATTTACACATTATTAATCGTAGTGGTGAAGATCAGATGGGTAGATCACAAAATTAATGAGGAGGTGTTTAATAGAATTGGGGAGGAGTTTGTGGCATAACTTGACTAGAAGAAGGGATCGGTTGGTAGGACATGTTCTGAGGCATCAAGGGATCACCAATTTAGTATTGGAGGGCAGCGTGGAGGGTAAAAATCGTAGAGGGAGACCAAGAGATGAATACACTAAGCAGATTCAGAAGGATGTAGGTTGCAGTAGGTACTGGGAGATGAAGAAGCTTGCACGGGATAGAGCAGAATGGAGAGCTGCATCAAACCAGTCTCAGGACTGAAGACCGCAACAACAATAAGCGTAGTGGTGTGTTCTCGGTCTAAGGCGCTGCAGCCATGGACTGTGCGGTTGGTCCCGGCGGAGGTTCGAGTCCTCCCTCGGGCATGGGTGTATGTGTATGTGTTTGTCCTTAGGATAATTTAGGTTAAGTAGTGTGTAAGCTTAGTGACTGATGATCTTAGCAGTTAAGTCCCATAAGATGTCACACACATTTGAACTTTTTTTTTTCTTCTTTTTTGTCCGACCTCTGTACAGTTAAACGTGGACTCCGAACAACTGAGCAACTCGGAATTCTTAACATCAGAGTTGAACATCTCTCTTCACTGGCAATGAATAGTGAACACTTGTTTAGTTTGGTTAGTTTCATTCCGTTACGCCCTATGGTATCAATATTTTGAGCTTGTGCTATCGCAAGGAATATTTTAAGACTAGAAAAGAGCCATCATAACGAATATTTTAGTCCCTTGTTCACGTGGTAAGGTTTTCAAATTCTACTATCCCAGTACACTTCAGAGCATGAACATATTCAAAACAAACTGCACTAGTAAAAAAAAAAGAAAAAGCTCTTGGAATATCCACATAAACACTGGACAAAAAGGTGCGGGTTGTGGCGCAGGTTCATTTATCGACAGGCTTTCATCAAGGTTTCAACAGACATGAAAATTGTGAGTGAAAAACCAAAGATTTTCAGTTTTAAGTAGACACTTTCTTGTAGCGTATTTCACTTGCTATGCGCAAGACTTCTTCGTAGTCATTTGGCAGCTTTCGCTTAATATAATACTCGTTTGCATACACTACAATAAGCCTATTGTTCCTGTTATCCTTTGGTCAGCATTCTGTGAACTCCATATGTAGCGAGTAGTTCCACGACCAATAGTTTTATGCAGATGATCCTAAGAAAAATGAAGAAATAAAAGGAAATTAAAAATAAAACTCGCCCGACGTCAAAGGAACAACACTTCCGTGGGCACGACTGTTCTTTCACGTGGAGCGAAGTGTAACAGAAATCACGAGGAAGTCAAGCGATTGTTTTGTAGGCCATTCGTTCTTTTATTCACGCGTAAGCTGCACTTCATCGTTGTTCTCTCTCTTAATTATAAGACGCTGTAATCAGTACTCCCAGTGTACCGAAGTTGACCATTTTCCATTGTCAACAGATCGTTCCTTAATTAACAATAACTATTGTTTCCTATTATCAGTTCCGTATGTATGATATCTGGTATTTTTTGACTATATATGGTTATATACTGCAGTAGCTCTTCCAATGTTAACATTTGAACTCCTATGCCATCATGTTGTGCGAGTACCATAACCATCAGACCTTTGTCACAACTGGCACATTCAAAAATTGCGAGCGGTGACATTTCTTTATTGATGCCAGCACCCAGCACATGCTATATAATTCTTAGAGTGTGAACGGACAGAAGGGAAAGATATGCCACCGTCTGAAGTATACGCAAAATAAGTTAGCAAGACGTGTATACTCTATATTGATGACTGTCAATTGTGGACATACGTCCTTCGATTTAATGCATTAAAGAGGAGAGTCAACCCATGGATTATTTCCTGATGTCTGAATTTCAGTTGGACAGGCGAACATGTGGATAAATTTAAGGAAGTATCTGTCCACAATAGGCTGTTAACGGGTGGATTTTTAATGTAGACACACAAATCGACATTTCATCTTATTACCAGATTCGCTAATACGATTGTCCCCGATGACAGTTGCATTCAGTGATGCGGAAGTAGTGAAAGTTCCGAAACACAATGGCAAAATTTGATGCACTAAAACATACGTCTAGGAATGGGCGTTAATTTTTGTAAAAGATTCACAATGCAGCCCTAACTGTCTCTGTTAACAATATTATCGTCGTTTCTGAAACTTAAGCATAATTTAGATTCATGGCTTCTGGGCGAATAGTAATTAGTGGAAATATTAGGTCACAAATTACGACAAACATACGAAATACTTCAAGACATTAACAAGTTACGCTTGTAACTGAGTGAAAGTAAAGTAAATTTTGTACCACAAACTCAATCTAGTCATTTCAGATCATTGTTGGCGAATTTTGTAAGGTTTATAAATATGTTTGCATTACATACAAACGTTTACAAACCTTTTTTTGTAGATATTTGACTGTTGCATTGTTATGCATCGTAGACGTATGTGGAATACACACAAATGCTTAGTTTGTGTTAGGCTAGAGTTGCCATCCGTCCCGATGTACCGGGACCGTCACCGTTATGCACATTCTTGTCCCAACATCTCGACAAGACCCAATTTTGTCCGGATTTTGCAACATTCTGTGACGAGCTTGGCCAAGTATTGAAGTTACGTCATCTGTTAGTGCAACATGTAAATGCAGCCTCAGTTACTTTTATTTATGTCAACAAGTTTACGTTGACAAGGTCGCCTCACAGATGGCGTTTCATGTCGCATGTCCCCTGCATCGGCGATGCAAGCACCTTCTAAATCTAGCGCCATCATTCGAGAAAATATCAAATTTCTCCAGTAGTACGATGCTGGAACTATTTAAGCAGCGCCATGTGGAAGAATCGGGCGGTTCCCATCTGAACAGCGATCTGATGATACGATTCTTTCTAAACGTAATGCTAACAAGGAGTGCGAATTAGTAATGTTTACCTGTGGGTATATACGGCAAGAAGTACGTGTACTTTAATGACTAAAGTGTTATTGTCGACTGTTTACCGTCTAATAAACTTACCATGGCTTACAAAAATGTGTAAGGGTGGAAAGCGAAAATGTCACTTTTCGGATGATTACACAAAACACTGGTCTTTCGTCAAGAAAGGAGGTATGGATCAGGAAGCGTTGTGTGAGATTTATAGCTGTTTCATCTCAGTAACTTACGGAGGAAAGGCAGATGTGAGGCATCACATTTCTACGAAGAATCAATGAAATATACTCGGGATAGCATCGACATCAAAGCCTATTTCTAATTTCATGATTAAAGAAGATACCCAGGAAGAATTATTTCCATTAAAACAATTTTTTGACGCCGAAGACAGGCCACCTAAAATAATTTCAGATTTTTTCTGTAGTCCGATCCGTGAAATTTACTTCGTGTTTCTGCAGTCAAATGTTGGCCAAGTGAACTGATGAAGGAAATCGACTGCTGCCACGGACTGTGGAATCACTCTTACAATGACAGTTTAACTACAAGCTGACTGGCATTGAGTTTTATACATACATAAAAGAGAAAAAAGACTTACTGAAAAAGATGAAATGTTCCGAAAGAAATGGTGTTACAATTAGTTCTGTCGCGACAAGTTCCACATAATTGTGTTCTAAATAAAAATTAATTATATTAAATAAATTTTTTACTTCAAATCTACATTTCCATCTCACAGTGTATCCAACCAGATATGGTAACCCTATGTTAGGCAGTGGTAATTCAACATTTACGTTACAGGTATGTTTCTCAAATTACGTGCCTCTTAATGATACGAGATACTTTTAACGGCGCATACAGCACAACCACTGGGTTGCTGAAGTCAGAAGCAACTGCTAACGAAGAAAAAGGTGCCTGATAATGATAGCATGTTCGAGAAACTCACGATCAAGAAATAAAATTATAGAATCTGTAACAGTAGCTTGTGTTCATCCTTCGTCAGTTATAAGAGAATTTACAGACCTCACAAAAGTTCCGTGTCTAAATACTAACGCTTCAGTTACTTTTAGGACAACCATGCATACTGAGTACATGTGAAACGCATAGTGTAATTTCAATTTACGTTTGTTTTGAGATTTGTGTGATTCTGTTGTATTGGTAAGGTTTTCTTGTCCGAAATTCGGAGCGCTCTGTTAAGTACTGACTCACTACGTAACAGTAGAATTTTTCCTCTGGTGTTACCAGAAAATAAGAATTGGGTAAAGAAGATAAAATAGTATAGTATGGCACTGTTGGTCGGAAAAGAACGAAATATCGCGCAACAACACACACCGTCTGTCCAAAAATTTTCGATGGTGATGATGTTTGGTTTGTGGGGCGCTCAACTGCGCGGCAATCATCGCCCGTACAAATCCCCAACCGCTGCTCGGTCCAATCTCGCCACTTTCATGAATGATAACGAAATGATGAGGACAACACAAAGACACAGCCATCTTGAGGCAGGTGAAAATCCCTGACCCCTGCGGGAATAGAACCCGGGACCCCGGGTTCGGGATGCGAGATCACAACCGCGAGACCACGAGCTGCGGACAAAAAAGTTTTGAGACTGGATAAATAAAAAATAGATAGACGTTATTACGGTGGTCTTAACACTTCAGATGTTCTACTTTGTCTCCACCCATTTGAATAAAACACACAGAACGTTCACACAACCATGGGAAGCTGTTAGAAAAGTCCTTCTTTGGGACGTTGTACAGCTCGTGCGCTACATTGCCGGTTGTGTCGTCAAAGCGCTGACTCTTAATGAGAATTTCTGCACTTTGTCGTTCTGCGGTAGGTTCGTATTGACAGCACCAAGTACCGTCACCCGTGATAATCCCTTCCACACAAGAATTGTATGCGTTTTGCATTTCCACGAGTCGCGGCAGGCATCCAGGCATCGTTGATTTTTGTTCGGAAGTCAGAGCAAATTTTACACACGTGTTTCTCTCTTTAAAAACATTCTAGAGAATGTTCAAATATGGTTCAAATGGCTCTAAGCACTATGGGACTTAACGTCTGAGGTCATCAGTCCCCTAGACTTAACAACTACTTAAACCTAACTAACCAAAGGATATCACACACATCCATGCCCGCGGCAGGATTCGAACCTGCGACCGTAGCAGCAGCGCGGTTCCGGACTGAAGAGCCTAGAACCGCTCGGCCACAACAGCCGGCTAGAGAATGTGCTGAACACTCGTTTTAGAGATGTTGTTCTATTACGATTTGTGACACAGAAGTCAGAACAAATTTTACACACGTGTTTCTCTCTTTAAAAACATTCTGGAGAATGTGTTGAACACTCGTTTTAGAGATGTTGTTCCATTACGATTTGTGACACAGAAATGCTGCCTTACTACGGCCGCACATCACAACTGACTGGCTGACTGCAGATATTCTGTTGCGAACAGTTGTTAAGCTAGAGAGCTTTTGCGAGTAACACACGTCGTGTGAACAGCGCCAACAGTTGCATCGCTGTCACGGTAGACGGTGCTGACAGGTGATAAAAGTTCCTCCGACCACGCGCCAGCTCTTTGGCAGCGTCCGAGAGTGGTGCAAGCAAGATCTCAGATGGTTCGGACCTCTCGTGTAGACAGCAATCTGCATCTCTCGAGAGTTGCGTGGGGGCTATACGGCGTTACATATTTGTGTCTTAATTCACAGTTCTTACACTACCACACGTTGGTAATGTATTTTGCGGTACGCATGCAGACATTAAATAAAAATGCCCACACAACTGCGCGTCTTGAGCTATAGAATGTACCCGTGGCATGTTTCAAAGCGAAGAAGTCGCCCATTTTTCCTCCTAGATGAAAAGCAGGAGCATTTAGCCGTTTCGAAAATTTTACACTTAAACAACGCTATACAGGAAATAACATAGAAACGTTAAAGACACGTTAGATTTTTTTTTCTTTTTTTTGAGTCGTCGGTCACCTGACTGGTTTGATGCGGCCCGCCACGAATTTCTCTCCTGTGCCAACCGTTACATCTCAGAGTAGCACTAGCAAACTATGTGTTCAATTATTTGCTGGGTGTATCCCAATCTCTGTCTTACTACAGTTTTTACGCTCGGCAGCTCCCTCTAGTACCATGGATGTTATTTCATGATGTCCTACCAGACGTTTCATCCGTCCCTTCTTCTTGTTGGTGTTTTTCATATATTCCTTTTCTCGACGATCCTGCGGAGAACCACCTCATTCCTTACCCTATCAGTCCACCTAGTTTGGTTTGCTGTCGATTCTGCTGAGAACGTCGCTATCACTCAACAGTTCACTCTGTGTCATACCTTTTCACTGATAAGGAATCCTATTCCCATTGTTACATTTTCTGCTGCTGTTGATATTACCCTATACTCGTCTGACTGAAAATCCTTGCCATCTTCTTATTTCACTGCATTGAGCTCACTATATTTCTACTGAATCTTATTTTTTCAGGTTTTCGAGCTTCTACACCACGTTCAAACTTCTGACATTCCACGCTGCGGTTCGTAGAACGTTATCCTTTCCTTGGCTGTGCCAATTAATACATAGAAGACCGACAAAATTTGAGCTCTAGACAACTTCACTGGTCAACAAAATTAGTACATTTTCTGAATTCTTCCCCGTACAGTGTGATGGACAGGAAACGGATCACTTTTAAAACCTCACCAAATTTTCAGTTTCGATTCTACAGTGCTGAAAATAATCACAATGTACAGAGTAACCCAGCAATTTTTACTAGCAGATGGAAAACAGATCAAGTGTAGAAAACAACGTTAGATAAATGACGACCTTGGCTGGCAAATGGATTCGTCAAGGCGATCCTGGCGGTTCGCCATCACTCGCTGCACGATATCGTCCGGTACTGTCGCATTTTCAGTTCTGATGGCACTCATCTGCGAGAGTTCGTGGTTTATAGACGAACACATTTGAAACAGGTTGTCCCAAACGAAAAAATGCGTAAAGGGTGTGATGTTTGGATAGAGTAGCACGGAGGTAAGGGAACTTCACCTGGCCGAGAAAGCACGCGTCCGGTCGCACCAATCCCAGTGAAATCCTTGAGTATGAGCAGCTGGACCGTCTTGTTGGAACATGGTCTCAGTGCCAGTTTCATTTTCCTCAAGATGAGGGACGGAAAAGTCTAGAAGCATAGCGAAGTAATGCGCGAAATTTGAAACTCCACATTTCACAGTCACCTTGTCACTATGTTACGGTGTAGATCTCGCGAGTTATTAGCGTCCAATAAGGGCAGTTTAATTTGTCGATGTAGCCGTAGAAGGGGAGTAAGCCTCATTTGTAAACATCATTACTGCGTGTTCATCCTCTAAGAGTTTTTAACATGCGCACACTGAATTGTGCACGTTGACGGTAGTCAGTCGGACGGAGCTTTTGAACAGTCACGATACTCGGATGGTGATATTTCCGGTGTTTGCTCTCAAGATTGTGATTAGACTTCGACGAGAAATTCCGAATGGCTGAGAGCAGCGTCTGGTTGACTGCTTGGGCTCTGAATGACAGACACCGGTCCGCGAAAAACGTTTCCTAGTGTGGCTACCGTTCGACGAGGGCCACTTCCTTTTGTTCATTTCCACATTACCATAAGTGTGAAAATTGTTCGACTACCTCAAAATAGAGAAAGAACTACATCACGTACGCAGACATGACGACGTAAGCCACGCCGAGTGCCCACGATAGAGGCGCCATATCGAATAAATTCCTACACCGCAATCACAAGATGCTCAACTCTGTTGTTATCCACTGCAACTAAACTTAATACGAGCGTGTGGGCTACGAGTGAAGGGGTCGGCGACCTTGAGAGGTCCATTGCAAAAAACGCCCATTTCCCATCCATCACAATGTAATGACTACGAGAAGTCGAGAAATTAGTGCCAATACGGAGGCTTCCTGACAGTCTTTCTATTCGCGAGTGGAATAGGGTTGGCGGGCCCAGTTAGTGGGATAAAACCACACTCCGCCACACACCATAGGTGACTTGCGGAGTATGACGAACAAGTATATGTTTTTTTTTTCTGTAATCGACATTTATACATCTATATCCACATCCATACTCTGCAAACCACTTTAAATTCCATGGCTGAGGGCGCCTCCTATAATACCACTTATTTCAGATTCCAGTAAAATTACTGTACTGCCACTTACGATTCTGAAACCTCAAATATAGAATAATTGTTTCCCGGACTTCTGCAATTCTGCAGTTACTCGTACTACCACGCTACGATTACCTATTCGAAAACAGTTACACTAAAGAGAGCGAACTTACTTATTATGAAGCAACGGTGCCAATACGTCCGAAGAAAGAAAACCTTTCCTAAAAAACTACTGAATCAACCTCTTGGAATTCTGTAACGTCAAATTCTGAAAACTTTTTAAAACATTTCATGCCTTCTAAAGGAAAATCTGTTGTTTGTTGTGAGTGTGTTTCAAGGCCCATAAATTATATTGGTATGCCTTTGAACTCGAACTAATTACTTTTATTACAGTATGGCACCAACACATACAAACAGAAGACTAATCAAATCAATGTGAGTGTCAGCTAGTGAAAAGTTACATCATCATAATATTAGTCATGGTCAGTGGATAACGCATTTTAAGGATTTATTTCAGGAAAATTGGCCTGAATGTTCACACAAATGTGAAGTGAGCATGCAACAGGAGGAATTATGGTGTTTAGATATAAAAGTTCTTCAACAGGCTGTGAGGAGCTGTAAGATGAAGGAGGCAACGGGATATGGATCAATATGTCCGGAGGTTTTGAAGTTTCGTCTACCGAAATTGATGGAGACGCTAATGAGGCTATTTGAAAGAGTATTAAATGGAGAAGATGTTACATGTGACCGGCGCATAAGAAAAAGTCACGTTATGATGCTAATAATTATACGGGATTGGTAGTGATCCCTTTCTTTTGAAGACT
Source organism: Schistocerca nitens (assembly GCF_023898315.1). Taxonomy (NCBI): domain Eukaryota; kingdom Metazoa; phylum Arthropoda; class Insecta; order Orthoptera; family Acrididae; genus Schistocerca; species Schistocerca nitens. Next base: position 261,423,852 of record NC_064622.1, read on the forward strand.
GTACTCGAAAGTACTGAAAGATTTGGTAGAGAAATAAGTCACATGCAGCAAGAAGAGCAAGCAGAATTTCGAGCTGAAAGATTGGTAACGGACACATCTTCACAATGAAACTAATATTTGAAAAACGCACGAAGGTTGGACGCTTGTTGCATTGATTGATCTAGAGAAAGCATACGATAATGTAGCCAACAACAAATCGTGGGAAAATTGAAAGAGGTAGAGCTAGGACAAAGATTGCTAAAGGCTTTTACGAAACTGTTGAAAATAAAACAGCGAGATTAAGGATTGGGAACAGGTGGACAAAAGTATTCGAGGTGAATAAGTGATGCTAGCTGTCATCTACTAGCTTCAGGCTGTATCTACGAGCAGTTCTGCAGTTCATGGGAGTGACAGTCGATGATAATAAGATATTTAGCATGTATTTTTCAGATGACCAGATTGTACTAGCGGAAGGTGTAGAAGATCTACGTGGTAAGAAAGCTTAAAGAGAAAAAATACATTAACGCAGGCCTGAATATGAAATGGAGAAGTGTGAGTACTTGGCTGTTGGAACGGAAAAAGTAAATAATTTGGAGGTAGATGGAGAACTAACTTTCGGTGTGGAAAAGGCAAAATACACGTGTTTAATAACTCTGCTTTAGTGGCACTGTCATCAGTGACTTCACCGTTGTTATCGCGCAGTGGAGGTATTGATTGGGTCTTGCCACTGGTGTGCTTTATGTATGACCAGAATCTCTTCGGGTTTTCTACCAGATGTCGAGACAGAATTTCGTTGTGGATATTATTAAAAGCGTCTCACACTAAAGTACGCGCCATATTTCGAACTTCTGTATAACTTTGCCAATCTTGGGAATTTGCGTTGCTTTAAATTTGGCATGCTTTTCTCGTTGCTTCTGCAACAACGATATGACCCGTTTAGTGTACCATGGGTGATCAGTCCCATCACTTATTAATTTATGTGGTATACACTCCTGGAAATGGAAAAAAGAACACATTGACACCGGTGTGTCAGACCCACCATACTTGCTCCGGACACTGCGAGAGGGCTGTACAAGCAATGATCACACGCACGGCACAGCGGACACACCAGGAACCGCGGTGTTGGCCGTCGAATGGCGCTAGCTGCGCAGCATTTGTGCACCGCCGCCGTCAGTGTCAGCCAGTTTGCCGTGGCATACGGAGCTCCATCGCAGTCTTTAACACTGGTAGCATGCCGCGACAGCGTGGACGTGAGCCGTATGTGCAGTTGACGGACTTTGAGCGAGGGCGTATAGTGGGCATGCGGGAGGCCGGGTGGACGTACCGCCGAATTGCTCAACACGTGGGGCGTGAGGTCTCCACAGTACATCGATGTTGTCGCCAGTGGTCGGCGGAAGGTGCACGTGCCCGTCGACCTGGGACCGGACCGCAGCGACGCACGGATGCACGCCAAGACCGTAGGATCCTACGCAGTGCCGTAGGGGACCGCACCGCCACTTCCCAGCAAATTAGGGACACTGTTGCTCCTGGGGTATCGGCGAGGACCATTCGCAACCGTCTCCATGAAGCTGGGCTACGGTCCCGCACACCGTTAGGCCGTCTTCCGCTCACGCCCCAACATCGTGCAGCCCGCCTCCAGGGGTGTCGCGACAGGCGTGAATGGAGGGACGAATGGAGACGTGTCGTCTTCAGCGATGAGAGTCGCTTCTGCCTTGGTGCCAATGATGGTAGTATGCGTGTTTGGCGCCGTGCAGGTGAGCGCCACAATCAGGACTGCATACGACCGAGGCACACAGGGCCACCACCCGGCATCATGGTTTGGGGAGCGATCTCCTACACTGGCCGTACACCACTGGTGATCGTCGAGGGGACACTGAATAGTGCACGGTACATCCAAACCGTCATCGAACCCATCGTTCTACCATTCCTAGACCGGCAAGGGAACTTGCTGTTCCAACAGGACAATGCACGTCCGCATGTATCCCGTGCCACCCAACGTGCTCTAGAAGGTGTAAGTCAACTACCCTGGCCAGCAAGATCTCCGGATCTGTCCCCCATTGAGCATGTTTGGGACTGGATGAAGCGTCGTCTCACGCGGTCTGCACGTCCAGCACGAACGCTGGTCCAACTGAGGCGCCAGGTGGAAATGGCATGGCAAGCCGTTCCACAGGACTACATCCAGCATCTCTACGATCGTCTCCATGGGAGAATAGCAGCCTGCATTGCTGCGAAAGGTGGATATACACTGTACTAGTGCCGACATTGTGCATGCTCTGTTGCCTGTGTCTATGTGCCTGTGGTTCTGTCAGTGTGATCATGTGATGTATCTGACCCCAGGAATGTGTCAATAAAGTTTCCCCTTCCTGGGACAATGAATTCACGGTGTTCTTATTTCAATTTCCAGGAGTGTATCTTGGGGTATTATTTAATAAACAAGGAACACGCAGTGATGAAATCTCTAGTAGAATTAATACAAGACGCGCTGTAAAAAGGGCAAGACCTCTGTAAAATGTTCTGTGGAACAAAAAGATAGGAAGACTGGCTCTGAGCACTATGCGACTTAACTTCTGAGGTCATCAGTCACCTAGAACTTAGAACTAATTAAACCTAACTAACCTAAGGACATCACACACATTCATGCCCGGGGCAGGATTCGAACCTGCGACCGCAGCGGTCGCTCGGCTCCAGACTGTAGCGCCTAGAACCGCACGGCCACTCCGGCCGGCTAATAGGAAGAACGAGAAGGAAGAGAGTATATATGAGACAATAGTCCGGAGTGTAGTTTTGGTTTTGTAAGGTGCAGAAGCCTGGGATATTAGCAAAAAACACCTTTGCCACTTGCATGGATTACTTGAGACGAAGCTCAGGCTGTTCTAGGATGGATAGGAGAAGGAACGACCTAATCCGACAGAGGACGAAAATGAATACGGATTTCTGTGACGATATCCAACAAAAACAGCTGACGTGGTTGGCCATGTGAATAGGATGAATGTAGACAGAATACCAGACAAGATACTACGATGGATATCATCCCAGTGGAAGAAATAGGGTCGCCAACGACGCAACTGGCAAAAAGATGTGGAGGAGGCAGTGCGAGTAGGAACTATGAATGTTGAGGATAGTTAAGACAGAAGAAGATGGCGACTGGGGGCGGAGACAAGGCGCCAGCCTTAGCAAGTCCGCAAGAAGAAGAAGAAGAAGAAGAAGAAAAAGAAAACAGCTGTTTGCCAAAGTTGAAATTCCAGATTACCAACAGAGAGTGGAATACTGCAACAACCGAGAAGAAGATGGACAGATAAACTGGACCAGTAAAATGAAAGTAGTCCACGGAGGGGATGATGATGATGTTGATCGATGTTGCTGTCCTGAGACTGTCTGACAGCCACGGACGTTGGCCTGGTGTCTGTGAAGCTGGTGCTGTTTGCTTTCCTCCGCGTGCGCCGCAGGAGATGGCTGCTGACCTTGAACTGGCGTTACTGTACTGACTGTCTCCGGGGACGTTTAGCGCCGCCGGTAAGCGCGGTTACTTAACGAGATAGCGGCCACAATCAGCGCTGCCGGAATGGGAACAGGTCGGCGTTGCACAACCAGCCGCGGCAGCAGGTGGAGGCTAGTGGGTTAGACTGGAGTGGATGGTCGCCACCTGACGGAAGCGGTCCTCACGCCTACAAAGTGACGGTCCTTCACCTGCTAACACGCTATCAAATTGAACACAGATAAAGTAAATACAAGGGCCACTCCAAAATAAATGTACAACGACTTTTCGAACATCCAGTTATTTTCCATACTCTTGATACTCTTACAGTATGCTGATACATTTTTGAAAGACAAAACGTCAGTTTTCCACATAATGTCCTCCCTTACAACAGCCTTAAGCCACAGTGGAACTGATGCCTGTATACGCGGACGGTAGAAGTCGTTTGAGCCACTTTGTACCAGCCTTCACAAGGGGATCATCATCTTCAAATCTGGTTCTGCAAAAGGGTTCCTTCAATTTACTAAACAACTGGTGTTACACGGTGCCAGATCACGAGTGTATGGTGGACGTTTCATTGCTGTTCACCCAAGCTTTGTGATCTCGATGCTGGTTTTCTCTGTGACATGTGGCCTAGCGTTATCATACAACAGCAAAATTTCACTGTTTCTTTTCCCACTTGGGTTGACACTTCGTTCACCGCTACGCGTTTGTCAGGAGCCTGTGCAGTATCCTGTGGTAGGTCCCGAGTCTCTTGTGAATGTTTGTCACTGTCTCGTTCCCACAACACGGAACGCTATGACAGCAAGTTGCTTCAGACGAACAAGTGCAGCAGCCATCTTGATAGGCGACTACAACAGAGTGACTTACGGGAACAGATTCAATTAAATTTGAATACAAGCGGGGGAAGAGACATTCGTGAATACCAAACATGTAGGAAAAAGGTGGATTTTCGAAAATATGTTGTGAATTATTTTGGAGTGAACGTCGAATACAAACAAACATTCCTGTAGCATGTAACTACATGTTTCCTGTCCGCCTCCGTAGCGTAGCGGTAGCATTACCGCCTACCACGCAACGGGCCCGGGTTCGATTCCCGGCAGGCGTCTGGGTGTTGTGTGTCCATCATCATTTCACCGTCATAGACTCGCAAGTCGCCAAAGTGGCGTCAACTAAAAAGGACTTGCAATACGGCAGTCGAACTCCCCCGAATGGTGCCTCCCGGCCAACAATGCTATACCATCATTTCATTTACATGTTTCTTGATTAAGTGTACCATTCGTGTAAATTAATCGTCAGGCTCTATGACACAGCGAGATATTTCGAGGATAATCCACGGTACACACAGATAAAAAAGTGGGATGGAATAACATATAAGGATGGGCCAACACCATATTGGATTCCAGAATTACCGATGGAGGGTGCCACGAACTTGTACGTCATTTTCAGCCAGATGTCCGGATACTTTTGATCACATAGTGTACTACATTTACAAGCGTAGGCCCTGTAACTTGGACGCTCTGTAGCGTCGTTGGACGATGTTTCCAGAAACGAATTCCTGTTCAAAGCAGTATGTAACCACTCTCCTATCCAAGTCCTAGAAGTTCGTGACGGCAACTTCCGAACTCGGGCGCCACACTGCCTTCAGCGCGTGGCCGTTAAGGTCGCCCACAGTACAGAGCTACACATGTCACGCAGCTTGACCAAGGCTGAAGGAAGACGACGGCCAGCCACTACCATACGGCGTCCCCACTAAGGTACCAGTCACACGTTTCCCCGTTGCCAGGCCGAGACTTACTGTAAGAACCTAAGGAATTGCGCTATCTGAAGTATCTGGACATCCCTATGTAATGCGGAATTGACCGAAATGGCTCTTAGCACTATGGGACTTAACATCTGTGGTCATCAGTCCCCTAGAACTTAGAACTACTTAAACCTAACTAACCTAAGGACATCACACACATCCATGCCCGAGGCAGGATTCGAACCTGCGACCGGAGCGGTCACGCGGTTCCAGACTGAAGCGCCTTTAACCGCACGGCCACACCGGCCGGCGGAATTGACCGCTAGTATCATGAGAGGCGGAGCCGTTAGTATAAAAGGAGGCGGGGAGTATTGTGTTGTGAACACAATGGTCGAGAATCTCCTCACATGACACACATTTCTGGTTTGGTGTCATGAACCACACTATATGATGTGGCAATGCAATGGAAATGTTTGAGTTTGGCGAATGCCTGGAGAACATTGTATAGTGACTCGGAGCACTATGGGACTTAACTTCAGAGGTCATCAGTCCCCTAGAACTTAGAACTACTTAAACCTAACAACCTAAGGACATCACACACATCACACTGGACTCGCATTCGGAAGGACGACGGTTCAATCCCGCGTCCGGCCATCCTGATTTAGGTTTTCCGTGATTTCCCTAAATCACTCCAGGCAAATGCCGGGATGGTTCCTTAGGAAGGGCACGGCCGACTTCCTTCCCCATCCTTCCCTAATCCGATGAGACCGATGACCAAGCTGTCTGGTCTTCCCCAAACCAACCAACCAACCAACATCACACACTTCCACGCCCGGGACAGGATTCGAACCTGCGACCGTAGCGGTGGTGCGGTTCCAGACTGTAGCGCCTAGAACCGCTCGGCCACACCGACCGGCCATTGTATAGTGCCAACAGTGAACTACAGAGGAGGTGGAGTTATTATATCCAGTTTTTTGAAGGCTGAGATGTGTTTCCCTTAATAAAATCCAAAATGAGGAAAGATATGAACACATTTTACAGTATCCTGTACTGCATACACCACGGGAACAGTTCGAAGATGTTGATTCTTTCAGGATGACAATGCACCCAGTGATAAAGCAGCATCTGTGCGTCAATGGTTTGTGTATAGTAACGCTTCTGAAATGCACCGGCCTGCCCAGAGTCCTGACCTGAACCCAATGGAGCACCTCTGAGATGAGCTAGAGCGTCGACTTCGCTCCAGACCCCACTGTTCAATACTACTTTCTCTGGTTTCGGTTCTTGAGGATAAATGGGGTGTTACTCTCCCACAGACATTGAAACACCTCCCTAAAAGTGTCCGCAGCAGAGTTCAAGCCTTCATGAAGATGAAGGGTGGATGCAAACAGTATTAATGTCCACTAATAGAAGTTCGGATACTTTTGATCAGATACTGTATAAGAAGGCCGCTTGCTGATCTCCCTTTCAACAAATTTTGAGTGTTGTTGGCCGGTCTGAGATATTTACGAAGTTGGAATTACGGAAGAGATAGAGAAGACTTAAAGAAGAGATGTGCACTTCCTCACTGGATAGTTTACTTATCACGAGAGCGTCACAGAAATGTTGAACAAATTCCAGTGCGAGACTGTAAAATAAAAGCCTTTTGCACCGAGGAGGAATTACTAACTGTATTCCTAGAAACAGTACGACAGTTTAGTCACTAAATATTAATCTCATTTCATGACCACCGTGATAAAATAAGAGAAGTTTGGGCTTATAAGACGGGCGTCGACATCTTTCTTCCCGCTTGTTAGCTCCGAACAGGGTAGGGGTATTCTGGTAATGTGTATGCTGGTAATGTGCCATCCGCCACACACCGTATACGATAGATTATCAACACGAGAGTTAACGATTTTCCTCAGCCTCTATGATTCCCATCTCCAAGAAAAGCACTTTATCGACGTACGCGCTGGTCAAAACAGTTTTACAAGTAGTTGAATAGATGTGTTGTATGTCATTATGAATAAGAGATTCATTTAAAATAAAAAGGAGAGATTGCAATGAGAATAACAAAGAGCTTTGAAATTACGACGGCAACGTATTATCTTCCTTCTTCGAGGCGGCCCCGACCTTTGGTATCACTAAAGGCAAACTATGTGTGAAAAATTCTATAGCGAAGAGCCAGGAAAACCGTCCAAGGAGCCGACTAAGAAGAACTCGACTTTTTCAAGGTCACCAATTTAAATTATGGTGTATGAGTTTAAGATAAAATATGAGTGTAAGATAAAACTGTATCATCTTTTGTGGTATATCAGATGATCAGCAGCACATTAACTCTGAATATTTTCTCAACAAACAAGATGCCCAAAGGTCTTTGCCTCTGTATGTGTCCTAATGTTTTCAGATTGATTTAGAAACAGAATACAGATGTTGGTTTCCCTAAATATCATACTCATTATTTATTAGACACTGTCCCATCGTTTTGTTAAGCGGGTAGAACAATGATTTTTCGACAATCCAGGTAACCTAAAGTCCAATGTCCTTCGGATAAATGAGTTTTCACTGTCTTTAAAAGTAAAAAAGTAAAAGGTATAGGTCTACTATCTAAAGTGACACCTGAAAATTTGTGCCAGACCGGGACTCGAACCCGGATTTACCGCTTATCGCGAGCGGTCGCCTTACTACTTAGGCTATCCGAGCATGCTCCCCAGACGGACACAAACTTCCTCCATATACCACATACCCATCTACTTCTGCTCATAGATTACTAATGAATTAATAATATGGAAATCTGGGTCGAGCCAGCGAGCGTTCTCCGATAGCCTAAGCGATAAGGCGACAGACAATCCGACACATAATTTTATATGTCGCTGTAGGTAGTGCATCTGCAAACATCAAAAGAAGTTTTGCATCATCCCGGTTCCCAGAACTCCTGAAGACAGGCGTTGACTGTGGATATTGTATCACAGACACAGTCTCTTTGACTGTGCAGAGATGCCACTAAACGCGCCCAAAGATGTAAACAACCATGCATTAGCAACGACTATTAGACGTAGGGGGTTACGACAGCTGATCAGTTCCAGTCAATCCACCAGGAAGGAGGTACACGGCTCGTGTTGTCTGTAGTTCAACCAAGCCTAGACAATCAATGCCGCGGTTCGATCGCGTCCGCATTGTTACTTTGTGCCTGGAAGGGCTCTCAAGAACGGAAGTGCCCTGGCGTCTCGGAGTGAACCAAAGCGATGTTGTTCGGACATAGAGGAGATACAGAGAGACAGGAACTGTTAATGACATGCCTCGCTCAGGCCGCCCTAGGGGTACTACTGCAGTGGATGACCGCTACCTACGGATCATGGCTCGGAGGAGCCCTGACAGCAACGTCACCATGTCGAATAATGCTTATCGTGTAGCCAGAGGACGTCGTTGCCGGCCGCGGTGGTCTAGCGGTTCTAGGCGCGCAGTCTGTAACCGCGGGACTGCTACGGTCGCAGGTTCGAATCCTGCCTCGGGCATGGATGTGTGTGATGCCCTTAGGTTAGTTAGGTTTAAGTAGTTCTAAGTTCTAGGGGACTGATGACCACAGATGTTAAGTCCCATAGTGCTCAGAACCATTTGAACCATTTTTTAGAGGACGTCGTGTTACGACTCGAACTCTGCGCAATAGGCTGCATGATGCGCAACTTCACTCCCGACGTCCATGGCGAGGTCCATCTTTGCAATCACGACACCATGCAGCGCGGTACACATGTGCCCAACAATATGCCGAATGGACCGGTCAGCATTGGCATCACGTTCTCTTCACCGATGAGTGTCGCATATGCCTTCAACCAGACAATCGTCGGAGACGTGTTTGGAGGCAACCCGGTTAGGCTGAACGCCTTAGACACTCCGTCCAGCGAGTGCAGTAAGGTGGAGGTTCCCTGATGTTTTGGGGTGGCATCATGTGGGGCCACCGTACGCCGCTGGTGGTCATGGAAGGCGCCGTAACGGCTGTACGATACGTGAATGCGTCTCCGACAGATAGTGCAACCATATCAGCAACATATTGGCGAGGCAATCGTCTTGATGGACGACAATTCGCGCACCCATCGTGCACATCTTGTGCACGATTTCCTTCAGGATAACGACATCGCTCGACTAAAGTGGCCAGTATGTTCTCCAGACATGAACCCTATCGAACATGCCTGGGATAGATTGAAAAGAGCTATTTATGCACGACGTGACCCACCAACCACTCTGAGGGATCTACGTCGAATCTCCATTGAGAAGTGGGACAATCTGCACCAACAGTGCCTTGATGAACTTGTGGATAGTATGCCACGATGAACACAGGCATGCATCAATGCAAGAGGACGTGCTGTTGGGTATTAGAGGTACCGGGATGTACAGCAATCTGGAGCACCACCTCTGAAGGTCTCGCTGTATGGCGGTACAACATGCAATGTGGTTTTCATGAGCAATAAAAAGGGCGGAAATGATGTTCATGTCTATCTCTATTCCAATTTTCTGTACAGGTTCCGGAACTCTCGGAACCAAGGTAATGCAAAACTTTTTTTGATGTGTGTATATCTTTTACAGTTAAGTCGAGTTTTGTGAATAAATTTCAGTATTTGAAACTGTAGTTCCTCTTCAAATATAAAAATTATATAAAAAAAATGTCTGTGGCACAAGTACGTGACCGGGCTATTGGCCCGACTGCATGCAGTGTGCAGACTTTCTTCGATGCGGCACTAGGAGGGGGAGGATGGCGAGTCTATCGCTCTGGCCGCCCTGAACTCCGCACCGCCACCTCCGTCCCCTGAGAAAGAACACCGGCAGTCATTTGACAGCAGGCTGAGTGGATCTCTGGCCATCTTGTAAGAACTAAAAACAGGAAACGTACCCCGCCCCTGTTCCCGGATTGAACCCCAGAATTCCAGGGGGGGGGGGGGGAGGGGGGGGGTCCAGTGCTCTACCCGGTAGACCACTACAGCCACTGCACTCTACTTGGCTGGCTCTGAGCACTATGCGACTTAACTTCTGAGGTCATTAGTCGCCTAGAACTTAGAACTAATTAAACCTAACTAACCTAAGGACATCACACACATCCATGCCCGAGGCAGGATTCGAACCTGCGACCGTAGCGGTCACGCGGTTCCAGACTGAAGCGTCTTTAACCGCACGGCGCACTCTACTTACTGCACCAATATTGCTGCTGAGAACTGTTTACAATTACCCTTTCTAGCGCGAGCCACTCTGAGTAGGCGTCAATTGTCTGATGGCATCTATGGGTGATCCTAGCTTTAGCAGACGCAGCGTGTAAATGACAGAAACTATTCGACTTTGCGGCTAAAATAAAGTCGATGTATTATTGATGACGAACACCTGTTGTCGAAGTTGTAATCATCGTAGTAGTTGCAACGAGATCAGCACGACTTCGATGATGCTAAAAGGTGATACACGACAGGAATGGATTAGGAAGCAGCTCCCTTTATTAACGAAATGAAGCAAAACAATAACGCTGATGAACACCTGTCTCCAGCTTCTCCATTTCTCTCTTGTGCTGTACGTGACCGAGTTCCACGTGGAGCGCTCTACGTCACAGATTAATGTCTCGAAAGAACGCTTCCTCGCGCTATCTCCCACTCTCAATACGACCCGCATCTTCAATTGCTTTCACCTTCATATTATTTACTGCCACTCTCCTCAAACTGATAACTGCTGGAACGTGGGTCAGAGTACCGATGTTCAGAATTTCACCTTCAGTATCTGCTTATCTTGCTGGTGGCGACATTGCCTACGCCAAATGCTCTTCCACCTCAGCTAAAATTGTAGCTTTTAAATGTATAACCTTGTTGGTCGTGCATCTTCCAACAGTTCCAGTTTTTAGACTATTTAAATTTGGCTCTTTTTAATTGCCACTCGAATTGAAGAACAGACAACTTTTTAAAAACCGTGTTCCAACACTAAAATCACTACAAACTGGTCATGATAAATGGAAATGACTGTAAAAGATATCTGTCAAAGAAACAGAAACAACCCGGATAATGAGCGAAGGTGTTAATGATTCGGTATTAGACGTTATACACTACCGTATATGGAAGTTTTATTGCCGGCCGTTGTGACCCAGCCGTTCTAGGCGCTTCTGTCCGGAACCGCGCTGCTGCTACGGTTGCAGGTTCGAGTCCTGCATCGGGCATGGATGTGTGTGATGTCCTTTGGTTAGTTAGGTTTAAGTAGTTCTACGTTTAGGGGACTGATGACCTCAGATGTTAAGTCCCATAGTGCTTAGAGCCATTTGAACCATTTGAAGTTTTATTGCAAACCGTGTATAGGGAAAGTTAGCAGTTAGTGTGATGAGCCATAGTACAATCAGCGACTTTTCAGCGAAATGCAAGGCAAGATGCTAATGAGAGCATTTGACAGCGGATTTTCAATTCCACAATTTGCTTACAACCAAGCCAACACCCCTCCCCCTTCCAAAATTGGACAGAACCAGAGGGAGTAAACTATTTTTAATTTACTGCGAGAGAACATGGCGTAATAAAAAAATGAAAGCCTAGTTTCTATAAAAGTGTATCTGTGTAATTGTTTATGAGTTTACAGAGTTAAAAAAATGGTTCAAAATGGCTCAAATGGCTCTAAGCACTATGGGACTTAACAGCTGAAGTCATCAGTCCCCTAGAACTTAGAACTACTTAAACCTAACTAACCTAAGGACATCACACACATCCATGACGAGGCAGGATTCGAACCTGCGACCGTAGCGGTCTCGCGGTTACAGACTGAAGCGCCTAGAACCGCACGGCCACATCGGCCGGCCCGAGTTAAGTCGATGAGTTTCTTGACGTTCATAATTTAAACATGTCGCTCAACGTGCAAGTGAGCAGAAACAAATAACATATGTGCCAAATCGGATAGTAGCAGTGAGACGTCAAAACAAAATAGACATTCAGATGTACCGCAAGTGAAAAAAAGGAAAGACAAAATTGTTGAGGCTTTCGTGGCCACTTGTTGACAAACTGCCTATTGGCTTCTGTCTCGGGTTCTTCGGCCGACGTTCATCTAATGATTTTTCTGACGTTTCGCCAGCACGAGTGGCTGGCATTGTCAAAGCTTCACCCTCCATTGCCGGTGGTGAACTGGAGCCGAGCTCGCGGGCGCAGACTATATGTACCTGGCGCGCCAGCGTCCGAGGGCTTCTCCGCGGTCATTTCCGGTGCGGTTATCCTCTTCCTACCTGCGACGGTCGTTCGCTGCAGTACGGGAAGCCAGGATCCGTTTACCTTAAGGCTTTCCTCTTTCTTGTTCAAACTGTTCGCGTGTTTTTGTATTTCTACAGCTTCTCTGAACAAGCGCGTGTGATAGTGCTTCTCTACAGCCAGAACTTCCGTGTCGGCGAATTTTATTACATGGTCGGTCTCATTCAGTGCGTGCTCTGCCACGGCCGATTTCTCCACCTGCCCCAACCTGCAATGTCGCTTATGCTCTTTGATCCTGGTGTTAATGGATCGTCCAGTCATTCCGACATAAACTTTTCCGCATGTGCATGGTATGCGGTATATTCCCGACATTGCAAGTGGGTCTCTTTTCTCCTTCGCCGATCTAAGACACTCTTTGATCTTCCTTGTCGGTTTGAAAATCGTCTTTACGCCATGTTTGCGCAATATACGGCCGATTCTGTTCGTCACTCTGGGAATGTAGGCAGAAAGGCCGTACCTGATAATTCTTTTTCTGGTTCCTTACTTCGCCGAGTGTTTGGCTCTGTTACACTTCTAATATAATTTGTGGAGTACCCATTGCTCCTCAGGACAGTTTCCAGGTGTTGCATTTCCCGTTTGAAGTGTTGCGGCTCACATATTCGTCCTGCTCTCGTTACGAGCGTACTAATCATGCCTCCTTTCTGGCTCGGGTGGTGGTTTCACAGTTTGTGCAGGTATCGGTCCGTGTGAGTCAGTTTTCGATACACGCTGTGTCCCTGATTTTCGCCGTCCCTTGTGACCAGAACATCTAGAAATGGCAGTTTCTTGTCCTTTTCTACTTCCATGGTAAATGTTATGTTGGCATGGAGGCTGTTCAAGTGTCTTAGGAAGTCACCGAGCTGTTCTTCACCATGGCTCCACACCACGAAAGTATCATCGACGTACCTGTACCACACCTTGGGTTTGCAAGTGGCCGAGTCCAGTGCCTGTGCTTCGAATTGTTCCATGAAGAAGTTGGCCACCACTGGACTGAGAGGACTACCCATGGCGACGCCTTCCAGCTGTTCGTAGAAGTCGCCATTCCACGTGAAATAGCTCGTGGTGAGACATGCATGGAAGAGCTTTCTGATGTCTAGCGGGAAAATGGAACCGATGTGCTCCAGAGCGTCACTGAGTGGCACTTTCGTAAATAACGAAACAACATCAAAGCTGACCATGATGTCGTTTGGTGCAAGTTTCAGTTTCTTCAGCTTCTCAATGAAATGTCCTGAGTCCTTAATGTATGTGTCGGTCTTCCCCACGTGTGGTTGGAGCAGAGAGGCCAAGTGTTTTGCCAGTTTATATGTCGGTGATCCAGGAGTGCCCAAGCACATCGTATCTACGACAGAATGGAACGAGCTTTCCTTCGTGAGCGAATACATACAACACGGAGAGAGTTGGCAAGAACGGATCTGGAACTTCTGGACATTTTCTATCAACTAAGTAGCAGAATGCATCGAGACGGACAAGATCGACAGCATCACTCACAGGAGCATGCAGAACGAACTCGAGCGCTGCACCGAGCGACAGAGGAAAAAGTTTGAAAGATGCCGGAAGCAGACCGACAAGGCGACTCCCGACAAAAATGGTTCAAATGGCTCTGAGCACTATGGAACTTAACATCTATGGTCATCAGTCCCCTAGAACTTTACTTAAACCTAACTAACCTAAGGACATCACACAACACCCAGTCATCACGAGACAGAGAAAATCCCCGACCCCGCCGGGAATCGAACCCGGGAACCCGGGCGCGGGAAGCGAGAACACTACCGGACTCCCGACATGTCACACACAGTGGTCAACCTCACTGAACGACAATTGACCGAAGAGGAAGTGTCTGTTCTTGAAAAAGGAGGGAATTTCGCTATCATCACGAGAACTATACCTATGGAGGACATCATTGCCATTGCCAACACCGAAGCAGCCATTCGTACCCTTCCTTGTGAAAGGGCAGAGCAAATACGCACGAAAACAGCAAGGATACTCCGCCGAGCAAAACCACCAGCTTGCAACCTGAAGAAAGAAGAGGTACAAGGCATTAAGAATCTCAACGCCGACAAGATTATATTGGTACTGCCTGCCGATAAGGGGAATGCGACCGTCGTAATGAAGACTGAAGATTATGAGCAAAAGATTCGAGACCTATTAGATCCGACGACCTACCGAAAACTAAGCGCAGATCCGACGCAAGGTATCACACGGAATACGAATCGATTAATCAAGGCGTCTTCTCTGCCGGCGGACATACAGAGAAACCTGCGCAACACAAAAGCCCTACCACCTCGGCTGTATGGATTACCCAAGATCCATAAGAACAACGTTCCACTGAGACCGATCGTTAGCGCTCCTGGATCACCGACATACAAACTGGCAAAACACTTGGCCTCTCTGCTCCAGCCACACGTGGGGAAGACCGACACATACATTAAGGACTCAGGACATTTCATTGAGAAGCTGAAGAAACTGAAACTTGCACCAAACGACATCCTGGTCAGATTTGATGTTGTTTCGTTATTTACGAAAGTGGCACTCAGTGACGCTCTGGAGCACATCGGTTCCACTTTCCCGCTAGACATCAGAAAGCTCTTCCATGCATGTCTCACCACGAGCTATTTCACGTGGAATGGCGATTTCTACGAACAGCTGGCAGGCGTCGCCATGGGTAGTCCTCTCAGTCCAGTGGTGGCCAACTTCTTCATGGAACAATTCGAAGCACAGGTACTGGACTCGGCGACTTGCAAACCTAAGGTGTGGTACAGGTATGTCGATGATACTTTCGTGGTGTGGAGCCATGGTGAAGAACAGCTCGGTGACTTCCTAAGACACTTGAACAGCCTCCATGCCAACATAACATTTACCATGGAAGTAGAAAAGGACAAGAAACTGCCATTTCTAGATGTTCTGGTCACAAGGGACGGCGAAAATCAGGGACACAGCGTGTATCGAAAACTGACTCACACGGACCGATACCTGCACAAACTGTGAAACCACCACCCGAGCCAGAAAGGAGGCATGATTAGTACGCTCGTAACGAGAGCAGGACGAATATGTGAGCCGCAACACTTCAAACGGGAAATGCAACACCTGGAAACTGTCCTGAGGAGCAATGGGTACTCCACAAATTATATTAGAAGTGTAACAGAGCCAAACACTCGGCGAAGTAAGGAACCAGAAAAAGAATTATCGGGTACGGCCTTTCTGCCTACATTCCCAGAGTGACGAACAGAATCGGCCATATATTGCGCAAACATGGCGTAAAGACAATTTTCAAACCGACAAGGTTAAAATGGTTCAAATGGCTCTGAGCACTATGGGACTTAACAGCTGCGGTCATCAGTCCCCTAGAACTTAGAACTACTTAAACCTAACTAACCTAAGGACATCACACACACCCATGCCCGAGGCAGGATTCGAACCTGCGACCGTAGCAGTCGCGAAACCGACAAGGAAGATCAAAGAGTGTCTTAGATCGGCGAAGGAGAAAAGAGACCTACTTGCAATGTCGGGAATATACCGCATACCATGCATATGCGGAAAAGTTTATGTCGGAATGACTGGACGATCCATTAACACCAGGATCAAAGAGCGTAAGCGACATTGCAGGTTGGGGCAGGTGGAGAAATCGGCCGTGGCAGAGCACGCACTGAATGAGACCGACCACGTAATAAAATTCGCCGACACGGAAGTTCTGGCTGTAGAGAAGCACTATCACACGCGCTTGTTCAGAGAAGCTGTAGAAATACAAAAACACGCGAACAGTTTGAACAAGAAAGAGGAAAGCCTTAAGGTAAACGGATCCTGGCTTCCCGTACTGCAGCGAACGACCGTCGCAGGTAGCAAGAGGAGAACCGCACCGGAAATGACCGAGGAGAAGCCCTCGGACGTTGGCGCGCCAGGTACATACGAGGTGTGGCTAGAAAAAAACCGGACTAGTACTGGTGAAACAATAAAACGAATGCAATAAGGCTGAAAGTCGCGTGGCCTGTCACGTGACTCTCGCTCCGCCTACTGCTCGAGTTTCATCTGCCTCCTGCACTCAGTCTGCCCGTGGCGTCTGTTTTACGTAGTTGACATTTTGTCTGTGCGTCGGAAAATGTTGAGTGTACAGAAAGAACAGCGTGTTAACATCAAATTTTGTTTAAAACTAGGAAAATCTGCAAGTGAAACGTTTGTAATGTTACAACAAGTGTACGGCGATGATTGTTTATCGCGAACACAAGTGTTTGAGTGGTTTAAACGATTTAAAGATGGCCGCGAAGACACCAGTGATGACACTCGCACTGGCAGACCATTGTCAGCAAAAACTGATGCAAACATTGAAAAAATCGGTAAACTTGTTCGACAAGATCGCCGTTTAACAATCAGAGCAGTGTCTGAGTTATCAGGAGTTGACAAGGAAAGTGTTAGGCAGATGCTTCATGAAAGTTTCAACATGAACAAAGTGTGTTCAAAATTGGTTCCAAAGTGTCTCACAATTGAACAGAAGGAACGCCGAAGAATGATTTGTTCTGACATCCTGGAAAACATTGAAAGTGATCCCACCTTCTTACAAAATGTTATTACTTGCGATGAATCGTGGATTTTTACTTACGATCCCGAAACTAAACGCCAATCGATGCATTGGAAAACTCCTGGTTCTCCACGACAAAAAAAAGCACGAATGTCAAAATCGAAATTCAAGGCAATGATGATTTTTTTTTGACATCAAAGGGATTGTGCACATTGATTGGGTACCAGAGGGACAAACAGTGAATCAGCATTACTACATTAGCGTCCTGGCTACCCTACGTGAGCGAGTACGGAGAAAACGGAACGATTTGTGGAGAAAAAAGTCATGGATCCTTCACCAAGACAATGCCCCAGCTCACAGTGCGTTGTCAGTGAAGACGTTTTTGGCAAAACACAACATTCCCATCATAGATCATCCACCCTACTCACCTGACAAAAAAAGTGGATGAGGGAAGGAAGAAACGAAATGAAACTTGACAGGTTTCGTGGGTTTGCGATATTATTGCAGTGATTACCAAATATAGTCAAATTTACAAAGAACTTGGCAGTACGATCCCACTTGTCAGTATGACGTTGCGTCTCCTCTGGCCTGGATGCATGCGTTGATTCGGTTGGAAGGGTGTCATAAAGCCGTGACTTTTTTCTTTTCCCTAAAGTCAAGTCAGCTTTGAAAGGAACTAGATTTGAGACTGTTGAAGCAGTAAAAGAAAAAGCGACGGAAGTAATGTATGGACTTACCGAAAATGATCTGCAGCATTGCTATGAACAGTGGAAAATTCGTATGGAGCGGTGTAGAGACCGAGGAGGAGAGTACATTGAAGGAGATAACATGAAATTGTAAATAATTGTAAATAAATGTTTTTTCCAGCATCAGTCCGGTTTTTTTCTAGCCGCACCTCGTATACCTGTAGTCTGCGCCCGCGTGCTCGGCTCCAGTTCACCACCGGCAATGGAGGGTGAAGCTTTGACAATGCCAGCCACTCGTGCTGGCGAAACGTCAGAAAAATCATTAGATGAACGTCGGCCGAAGAACCCGAGACAGAAGCCAATAGGCAGTTTGTCGAAAAGGAAAGAGACAAGATTTAGTGCAAGTGAAAAAGACCGGACTAAGTAGTTTAGGAAAGGAAGGATTTCGGGTCGCCAACGTGTCAGGTAACGTTTAAAAACGTTTCTTTTCTGACCACTGAATATTTTCCATTAATTACATTGATGGACAAAAAAAGTGGATGAGGGAAGGAAGAAACGAAATGAAACTTGACAGGTTTCGTGGGTTTGCGATATTATTGCAGTGATTACCAAATATAGTCAAATTTACAAAGAACTTGGCAGTACGATCCCACTTGTCAGTATGACGTTGCGTCTCCTCTGGCCTGGATGCATGCGTTGATTCGGTTGGAAGGGTGTCATAAAGCCGTTCTATCCCCTCCTGAGGCTAACTGACCCACAAGTGTTATAACTGGACATTAATATCCTGGAGACTTACACTGGGAAGGAAATGACGTCCGAGCTGGTTCCACAAGAGCGTCCATGGGAGTACCCCATCAAGGGGACAAGTGCCATATGTGCACGAGCATTGTTGTGTTGGGAAATGGCACCACGATACAGTTGCATGAGAGGTAACACATGAGGGCGCAGGAGTTCGTGACGTACCGTTGTGCCGTCAGAATTCTCTCAATCATTAACAGCCGTGGCCTGAAGACATATCCCATCATTCTCCACACCATGACGCCAGGAATACCACCGCTGTGCCTCTCCAAAACATTGGGAGAATGACAGCTCTTTCCAGGTCGCCGCCATGCTAGGGACGATGGTCGTCCGAGGTAGTGTACAACCGCAATTCATCGCTGAACACGATCCGACGCGATTCATCAGCAGTCTATGCTTACCAGTCGCAGCCCCACTCCAAATGCAGCTATTAGTGTTGTTTGAATGGTAGCCTTTGCATCAAACGATAATTTCCGCGGTCGGCCGCTGCTAATCTCCGGCCAATTGCTCGACACGACATGTTGTCGAGAGTCCATTATATGTTCTCGGATGGCAGGCGTAAATATGAAGCGGTTAGGACGCGGTTGCTGCGCAACACGGCGATCTTCCCTTGCGGTTATCAGACGTGATCGACCGGAACCTTGAATGAAGATGCCTGACCACACGTTCCCAAGCTGTGCGACATCGGGCTCCTGTCACGTCTGAATGCCTCATAGATCTGGATATTGCACGATTTGACCAGCCAGACTAATGGAGATCCACAATGAGGCCTCTTTCAAACTTTGTCATGTGCTGATAAAGCTGTCCCACAGGAGTATACGGCACCTCCATGATTACTCAACATCTGACGCTGTTCACGACCCTTATGTACCCTACTAGGGCTATGACAACACTAGTGCGCTCTGGTGACTGTTCTACCAGTCACAGAGAATTGCACCTCTAATCATGTGTGTGTACGTGTACGAAGTTATATTGACAGCCGACCAAATCTTCGCTTTTTTTTTTTTTTTTTTTTTGTCAGGAGTGTCAACTGAAGTATTGGTAGTAATACAAAAATACTTATTGGCAATTCTATAGACCATATTAGAGTGAGTTAAGTAGCTATAAATTACGCTCTACGGCCACGTAACATTAGTAGCAATAGCGTTTCCTGAACATCTTTTGTCACGTAAGGTAAGTGTTTCAAATCTCGTCGACGTCAGTCTCATGAAAGACAGAACTCACCTGAGTTTGGCAAGGAGAGCGGGGGAACCGACCGTAGTCAAGTTGGAGCAATCATTCTAGGAGTGAGTTTGCGAAGCAACGCAAAATATAAAAGTGGACGAATAGATAGGGATTTGAACCCTGGTCCTTCCTATTACGTTTCCTTCGGCGAAAAGTGATAATGAGAGTGATAAATTACAAGGACGAACTGCAAAAGGCAAATCTGAGATGGTGCGGGCACCTAATGCGACGTGAATAAGTCGAATAGGAAGAGGAAGCTGTAAACAAAAGGGAGGGCGATGAAATAAGGAGCAGTTTAAAGTGGAACGAACTCACAAAACGAAACACAGGAAAGGCTAATGGCAGACTGAGATTCATTGGAAGAATCCTCAGAGAGAGTAACCCGCTCAAGAAGAAGGTAGCTTACGAAACATACTGCGAACGAGTTGAATGTTGCTTGTCAGTTTAGGACCGGTACCAGATAGGTAAAGAAGAGCAGCGCGTTTCGTCAGAGTTATTTTAGGAGACGGAAAATCGTCACGGAGATGCTCCTCCAACTCCACTGGCAAACACTACAACAGAGGAATATCATGGTTCCGAGACCGTATGTTCCTAGTAGAGTCAAACAATGATATTGTTTCCTCCTGTGTGTATTTTGCGAAAATAACACACACTCGAAGACAAAAAAAAAAAAAAAAAAAAAACGGCACACCACGAAGGAATTATCCGAATGGAAAGGAAATCGTTATTTGTGCTGTACGTGTACCGCCAAACAAGTGATTACAATTTCAGAAAGTTGGGATGATTTATGCAAGAGAAAGAGCTTGAATAGTTGGGTAAGTCAGTAACGCGTTTGTCCACTTCTGGCCCTTTTACAAGCAGTTACTGGACTTGGCATTGACTGAAGAGGTTTTGGATGTTCTCTTGAGGGATATCGTGCGAAATTCTGTCCAATTGGCGCATTAGATCGTCAGAAACCCGAGATGGTTGGAATTCCCTTCCATAGTGCTCCAAACGTTCTCAACTGGGGAGAGAGTGGTGGCCGTGGTGACGAAGTTAGGGCTTGGCAAGCACGAAGACAAACAGCAGAAACTCGTGCCGTGCGCGGGCGGGCATTATCATACTGAAATGTAAGCCCACGATGGCTTGCCATGAAGGGCAACAAAATGGGGCGTAAAATACTGTCTACCTACCGTTGTGCTATTAGGGTGCCGCGGATGATTAATAAAGGGGTCCTGCTATGAAATAAAATGGCAACCCAGATCATCACTCCTGGTTGTCCGACCATATGGCGGGCGACATTTAGGTTGGTGTCCCACTGCTGTCTGGGGAGGCTCCAGACACGTCTCAGATTGGTCATTGGGTCTCATTTCGAAGCGGAATTCATCACTTAAGACAGTTTTAACCAGTTAATGAGATTTCACGCCGAATGTGCCCGACACCCCTGAAAACGGGCTTGGTGGTGTGCACAGGTCAAAGGTAATGGGCGCAGGGGAAGCCCTAAGGTCGGTCGGTCCCTTCTCTGTGAGCCGCCTATTAATGGTCCCTGTGGTCACTGAAGCACCATTTGCACGTTGAATCGATGATTATGATGAATCCGGAGATCTAGGTGTTTCACCAACTGCGGCATAGTCGCGTATACAAACAGTGATCCAATACTGTCAAATGTTTTTTATTCCAGTCTTTGATCACAATATGAATGCTTTAGACGATGACCGGTTTCAGTCCGTAATGACCATCCTCAGAACTTTTTTACACCATGTCCTAAAGTGATAAGGACATAATGGCCTTAATGGCCTTATCACTTTAGGACATAATGGCCTTAATGGCCTTATCACTTTAGGACGTGGTGTAAAAAAGATCTGAAGATGGTCATTACGGACTGAAACCGGTCATCGTCTAAAGAATTGATATTGTGATCAAAGACTGGAATAAAAAACATTTGATCTAGGTGTTTCTCTGAAGACTGCTAGGTCCTCTCATTCTGTCGTCTCTCTAGATCGACCGCTTCCTTCTTGACGCTGAGGTCGGCCAACGTTGAACCATTGCTGCCAACATCTTCGAATACTGCCATCGCTCCTGTTCAAATTTCGAGCCATGCGCCAATTACTCCAACCGGGTTCTTTGAGCCCAACTACACGTCCTCTCCCAAATGCTAACATCTGCGTATCATGTTCATGTGCATGTCTGCGAGGCGTAGTTAGTCTCCAACCGTATACACGGAATGAAATCCGCAAAGAGTTTATGCTCTGGTATCGACATGTCCACTGTTGACTAAGCTTGCCACTTGGGCAGTGAAATTGCGCAACAGCGTCATACATTCATCCACTGGCCGCCAAAGTTTACAGTTTTGCTTTTTCCGTCGATATCTGTGTAAATATCCGCCTCGATTGCAAATAGAAACCGGATGTTGACCTGGGTTTCGGCGCGGATAACCACGCCTTCTTCAGAACACACAAAAACTACAAGCTGCCTAAAGAGGCATGGTCCAACATTAATACAGAACGCCCAAAAGGGCAAAAGACTAGCATAAAATGTAAAATAAACGGTACGTGTGTAACACGTCAATAGCTGTACTTAGCTCAAACGTCAGAAGCGTGCTTCCTCACCCCAGCCAACGTTCGGTGCGCCGCGGGCTCTCAGGTAAACTGAGGTGGCGCCGGCAGCTAGGCTGTGAGATTGTCAGAAAGGAACGCGCATGCGCAAATTGAGAAATCGTCTTCTTCCGTGTGATTGGCATAAAATGTGTTACGAAAGTTATCCGATGGCCGGGTCAAAGGCGCAGGAAGTTAATGCGTGTGTGTGTGTGTGTATAATGTCCTAGCTCGAGGACAATTTTATAGAACTATAGAACGTGTTCAAAATGTTCAAATGTGTGTGAAATCTTAAGGGACTTAACTCCTAAGGTCATCAGTCCCTAAGCTTACACACTAGTTAACCCAAATTATCCTCTAAGGACAAACACACACACCTATGCCCGAGGGAGGACTCGAACCTCCGCCGGGACCAGCCGCAATATAGAACGTGGATAGGCTGAAACTATATAGGTGGGATAGCAAATTCTACGGATGGTCAAAACGCATGCACGCAGGACACACAAAATAGCATCAGCTAGAAGCAGGTTAAAAATATGGGGGATGAATAACCCATTTTTCATTTACTTGGGGTCGCTGATAGTATTTGACGACTACGCTTGGATAAGCGTGTAAAGTTATTATATTAAATTCTAAGCGCTATTGGCCAGAAAAGGGTCAAATTAGTATGACAGGCTTAATTTAATTGCGTGAAAGGACGTACAACGTCGCCTTCATCGCCCTAATATCTAATGACCGACAGAGGTCATTTTGAATAGTGCTATTGGATATGTACCAAAATAGTGTAAAAAGAACTTAAAGATAAACTCGTTTCTTAAAATCAGGTACTCGAGGTACTGAACCATGAAGCTTAATCAAGTGAGGTCTGTGAATGCATATAGCATGGAACAGACAAACTACCTTTATGTTCTAATAGCTGTTGACGTGAAACGTCAGATAATGTAACGGGCTTAACATACATGCGTGAAAGGACGTACAACGTCGCTTTCATCGCCATTATTATCTATTGGCCGACAGAGGACAAAGTGATTAGTGCCATCCGGTGTTACCACAATGGTATGCAAAGTTATGTGTAGGGCCTATATGCGTGAAGAGACGTACGACTTCATTTCAACGTTTTTTAAAAAAGGTTAAGAATTTATTTCCTAATTTTAGGTCAGAGCTTGGACTTGGAATGAATATGACTAAAAACATCCTTGGATCACCATATTCAGCTTGGATAATTATAACTAAGTGGGAATGGCTATTTGGACCATTTTAGAAATATTGGAGCTTGTAAGAAGTGAGACTACTGTGAACATGTACAAGAATCACTCGTTATAAGGCGTTAAATGAAAGAAAAAAGCATGTATATTGTATTAGTGTGTCCAAATGAATGCACGGAATGAAATTCGCAACGAGCTTATCCTCTGGTATACACATATCCCCTGTTTACTGTACTTGCCACCTGTGCGGTGAAATTGCGCAGCAGCGTCATACATTCACCCACTGGCCGCCAAAGTTTACAATTTTGCTCGATATCTGTGTGAATATCAATATGTGACCAGTTTGCATGACTCCTTCGTGGTGCATCGGTTTTTCTTCTTAGAGTGCATTAGCGTAAAATTAGAGAGATGTTGTCAAGTTCCAGCTTCACAGCTTGGCTGTTTACAAGAATGAACGCTCGCGACTGTGACTCAGGTTTGGTTGTGGAACTGCTATTTCCAGAAGAATAAAAAGTAGACTGATTCGAACTCACACGGAGACGTACGCACAAATGTTGTTTCCGCGCACAGTTGGAGAGTGAGGGAAGCATGTGAGAAAATGTCAGTGGTGCACGTAATACTCTCCGCCGTGCTTCATAAGGTGGCTTGCGGAATATTTGTATAAATGTATGTAGAGCATGGTACAGAAGCGTGCGAAGAGAAGCAGTTGGTCAATGTTTATTCAAAAGCTGTCCACAAATTGAAGTACGTGACAGAAGAGCGAAATACAAACATTTTCGAATTGGGTATTGCGGCCTTTGAAATAAACCTGAGCCTGTGAAAGCTTTGGAATGTCAGGAACAACAAGGATAATTAACGCACATGCTCCTTACTTTCGGCAAAGATACTGTACTGTTTACTCAGCAACGCTGTAAATTACAGACTTCAATATACTGACCACTACATTCAATACAGGCACAACTTCTTCGTAGAAAACTCTGGTGCACTTTACCAAGTACGCCAGGCATGCCACGAACCTCATCAGATGCTGCAAGTACTGTGGCCTCTCCAGTGTTCCTTCGTCTGTAACTGGTTTCACGCACACGGCGCTTATGACATGTCCCCACAGAAAAAGTAATCTGGAGGCATCAGATAAGTGGAGTGAGGTGTCCATAAAATTGGACCTCCCCTTCCGATCAAACGCCTGCGATTTGTGACACTGACTACGTGTACAGAAAAATGTGCAGGTGCTACATCTACATCTACATGGTTACTCTGCAATTCGCACTTAAGTGCCTGGCAGAGGGTTCATCGAACCATTTTCATACTACTTCTCCACCATTCCACTCTCGAATGGCGCGTAGGAAAGAGGAACACGTAAATCTTTCCGTTCGAGCTCTGATTTCTCTTATTTTATTACGATGATCATTTCTCCCTACGCAGGTGGGTGTCAAAAAAATATTTACGCATTCGGAAGAGAAAGTTGGTGATTGAAATTTCGTAAATAGATCTCGCCACAAAGAAAACCGCTTTCGTTTCAGTGACTGTCACCCCAACCGCTACGGTCGCAGGTTCGAATCCTGCCTCGGGCATGGATGTGTGTGATGTCCTTAGGTTAGTTAGGTTTAATTAGTTCTAAGTTCTAGGGGACTGATGACCCCAGAAGTTGTCACATAGTGCTCGGACCCATTTGAACCATTTTTGCACTTCTTCGACGTCCTCCGTCAATTCTACCTGGTAAGGATCCCACACCGCGCAGCAATATTCCAGTAGAGGACGGACAAGTGTAATGTAGGCTGTCTCTTTAGTGGGTTTGTCGCATCTTCTAAGTGTTCTGCCAACAAAGCGCAGTCTTTGTTTCGCCTTCCCCACAATATTATCTATGTGGTCTTTCCAATTTAAGCTGCTCGTAATTATAATTCCTAGGTATTTAGTCGAATTGACAGCCCTTAGATTTGTGCGATTTATCGTATACCCTAAATTTATCGGATTTCTTGGAGTACCCAAGTGGATGACCTCTCACTTTTCTTTGTTTAGTGCTAATTTCCACTTTTCGCACCACACAGAAATTCTCTCTGTATCATTTTGTAATTGGAACTGATCGTCTGAGGATTTTACTAGGCGGTAAATTACAGCGTCATCTGCAAACAATCTAAGGGGGCTGCTCAAAATGGTTCAAATGGCTCTGAGCACTATGGGACTTAACATCTGAGGTCATCAGTCCCCTAGAACGTAGAACTACTTAAACCTAACTAACCTAAGGACATCACACACATCAATGCCCGAGGCAGGATTCGAACCTGCGAGTGTAGCGGTCGCGCAGTTCCAGACTGAAGCGCCTAGAACCGCTCGGCCAAACCGGCCGGCGGGGGGCTGCTCAGATTATTACCTAGATCATTTACGTAAATCAGGAACAGCAGAGGGCCCATGACACTACCTTGTGGAACGCCAGATATCACTTCTGTTCTAGATGATTTGTCGTCTATCACATCTAGTTGCTTCCAACCGCTCGTACAAAGAAACAGTACATTGTCTCTCCTGAATTTAAGGTGTATGTACATTGGTTGTCCTTGTTGTTCATGACATTCCAAAGCTTTCACTGCTGAGGATTACTTCGAAGGCCATGGCTGCGCAGGGTAGCCGCGTGGTCTGGGCGCCTTGCCACAGTTTGCGCGGCCCCTCCTTCGGAGGTTCGAGTCCTCCCTCGGGCATGGTGCGTGTGTTGTCCTTAGCGTAAGTTTAAGTTAAAGTAAGTAGTGTGTAAGCCTGCGGACCGATGATCTCAGCAGTTTGGTCCCATAGGAACTTACCACAAATTTCCAAGACCATGTGTTCCTCTTCCAGAGTTGTTGAATTTAGACTTTTCTATGAGCTCCTTCAATGTGTGCGCAACCTTTTGAATTACCACGTAGAAGGCTGGACGAGGACGACGAGGAGCAGGTTGACTGAGATTCTCTCACTTTCAGTAACCGCATAGCCTTTCCTTGAAAATGGAACCAGGCTACCATATTAATTGTAAATAATGAACGATTTCCGCCACCAATACGGTACATGGTCGACCAGCGATCAGACCGGCCTTTGGCCTCCAACAGCAACGCTGTGCAGCATTGCCGTTAAAAGCTAGGACGGGGGCAGTTGACTACCTTCAATGCCGTAGTGAAGCTCGTCAATTTGAACTTATCAAGTTGCGCACGAAAATATAGAAATCGAGTAACTGCAAAGACAACAGGTAAATGACTCGCTTAGAAACTGTCATTCAAGAAAATGATTATTTTTTTATGGGCCGAGTTACTAATGGTTAAACTTGAACTTATGGTTAATGTAGCCCGTGTGCTTGGTCATTAGGAGAACCAATCCGAATCGCTCTGCATTTTGAACATGTCATAATTTTTAGCGCCTCTTGGTAAAATTAATAAACAATCATTTGATGATTCAACACAGTCACGGCACTAACATTCAGCCAACATGGCCAGTGATCAAGCCAGGATTCAGCTAAAAATTTCATAAAGTACCGTTGCGATATTTCAGAATCGCCTGCGACAGAAGTGCTCCTTCAACGGTCAGTGAAGAAAGACATCGTTGAATACAAGTTAAACATCATGATAATTGCCACATGTGGTCTTCCTTTCTTCGTATTACCCGGTTCTGTTCCTACGTCTGTCAAGAACTGCATTTTCGACGGTGACGCTAACAGAGTTGAATACAAGGCGTGTCTGAAAAGTTCGGTGAACATCTCAGAAAATAAAAGAAACAAGAGTTAGAAACAAAATACATTTACTGGCCTTCAAAGTAATCACCATTAGCTGTAAAACACTTCTGACATCGGTTGTGGCGGCCGGGGTGACCGAGCGGTTCTAGGCGCTACAGTCTGGAACCGCGCGACCGCTACGGTCGCAGGTTCGAATCCTGCCTCGGGCATGGATGTTTATGATGTCCTTAGGTTAGATAGGTTTAAGTAGTTCTAAGTTCTAGGGGACTGATGACCTCAAAAGTTAAGTCCCATAGTGCTCAGAGCCATTTGAACCATTTGAACGTCGGTTGTTAAGCTGTTGTAAACTGTCAGCAAACGCTTTTTGTGGAATCACTCGAAGCGTCACGATAACACGTTGTTGGACATCAAAACTGAAGGCAATGAAACCTGGTTCTGCTACTACGATCCGAAAACCAAGCGACAGTCAATCGCATGGTGCTCATCGTCTTTGCTGCTTCCCTCGGGTAGAAATTCATGATGCATGAAGCCCTTGCTACCGAAAAAGGTGATAAACGTCATCTTAAACCTGGATTTTGTCAGATGACTCTTTTTGGGATGCAAGGAAGACGATGAGGACATGCCACTAACTGTCGCTTTGTCTCCGAGTCGTACTGATAGCACCAGGTCTCGTTTTCTGAATTGATGCACACATCCAATAACGCGTGACCTTAGTGCTTTGAGCGATTCCAGAAGACGCGTTTACTGACAGTTTGCAATAGCTTTACAACCGACGACTCAAACTGGCTCTGAGCACTATGGGACTTAACATCTGAGGTCATCAGTGCCCTAGAACTTAGAACTACTTAAACCTAACTAACCTAAGGACATCACACACACCCTTGCCCGAGGCAGGATTCGAACCTGCGACCGTAGCAGTCGCGCGGTTCCAGACTGAACCGCCTACAACCGCTCGACAACCGCGGCCGGCTTACAACGACGTCAGAAGTTTGTTGTACCTGAAGTTGATAACTCTGAAGGCCAGTAAAGCTGGTTTGTAACTCGTGTTTCCTTTATTTTCTGAGACCATTCATCGAACTTTTCAGATGCTCCTTGCATGATTAAAAAATTGACACACTAAAAAATTAAAAAAAAAATGCTTTATACACTACTGGCCATTAAAATTGCTACGCCAAGAAGAAATGCAGATGATAAACGGGTATTTATTGGACTAATACATTATATTAGAACTGACATGTGATTACATTTTCACGCAATTTGGGTGCATAGATCCTGAGAAATCAGTACCCAGAACAACCACCTCTGGCCCTAATAACGGCCTCGATACGCCTGGGCATTGAGTCAAACAGTGCTTGGATGGCGTGTACGGGTACAGCTGCCCACGCAGCTTCAACAGGATACCGCAGTTCATCAAGAGTAGTGACTGGCGAATTGTGACGAGCCAGTTGCTCGGCCACCATTGACCAGACGTTATCAGTTGGTGAGAGATCTGGAGAATGTGCTGGCCAGAGCAGCAGTCGAACATTTTCTGTATCCAGAAAGGCCCGTACAGGGTTGTGCATTATCCTTCTGAAATGTAGGGTTTCGCAGGGATCGAATGAAGGGTAGAGCCACGGGTCGTAACACATCTTAAATGTAACTTCCACTGTTCATAGTGCCGTTAATACGAACAAGAGGCGACCGAGACGTGTAACCAATGGCACCCCATATCATCACGTCGGGTGATACGCCAGTATGGCGATGACGAATACACGCTTCCAATGTGCGTTCACCGCGATGTCGCCAAACACGGATGCGACCATCATGATGCTGTAAACAGAACCTGGATTCATCCGAAAAAATGACGTTTGTTCGTCGTTGAGTAGACCATCGCAGGCGCTCCTGTCTGTGATGCAGCGTCAAGGGTAACCGCAGCTATGGTCTCCGAGCTGATAGTCCATGCTGCTGCAAACGTCGTCGAACTGTTCGTGCAGATGGTTGTTGTCTTCCAAACGTCGCCATCTGTTGACTCAGGGATCGAGACGTGGCTGCACGATCCGTTACAGCCATGCGGATAAGATGCCTCTCATCTCGACTGCTAGTGATACGAGGCCGTCAGGATCTAGCACGGCATTCCGTATTACCCTCCTGAACCCACCGATTACATATTCTGCTTTCAGTCATTGGATCTCGAGCAATGCGAGCAGCAATGTCGCGATACAATAAACCGCAATCGCGATAGGCTACAATCCGACCTTTATCAAAGTCGGAAACGTGATGGTACGCATTTATCCTCCTTACACGAGGCATCACAACAACGTTTCACCAGGCAACGCCGGTCAACTGCTGTTTGTGTATGAGAAATCGGTTGGTAACTTTCCTCATGTCAGCACGTTGTGGGTGTCGCCACCGGCGCCAACCGTGTGTGAATGCTCTGAAAAGCTAATCATTTGCATATCGCAGCATCTTCTTCCTGTCGGTTAAATTTCGCGTCTGTAGTGCGTCATCTTCGTGGTGTAGCAATTTTAATGGCCAGTAGTGTACTATTGAGGAGAATATTTATGGAATGACTTGTCTAAAAGGACGAATAGGTTGATAGGACACACATCAGGCATCAAGCAGTATCTGTGTGTGTGTGTGTGTGTGTGTGTGTGTGTGTGTCTGTCTGTGTGTGTGAGTGAGTGAGTGAGTTTCTAAGGGACCAAACTGCTGAGGTCATCGGTCCCGAGTCTCACACACTACTTAAGCTAACTTATGCTAAGAACACCACACACAGCAACGCCCGAGGGAGGACTCGAATCTCCGGCGGGTGGGGCCGCGCAGTCTGTGAGCTGGCGCCTCAAACCGCGCGGCCACTCCGCGCGGCTCTGTTTTGGTAATGGAGAGAAATACTGGGGGTAAAAATTATAGTGAGAGATCAAGGCTTGAATGGTGCAAGAAAGGATGTGGGGATGAAGAGGATTGCTCAGAATAGACCAGCATGGACAATTGTATCAAACCAGTCTTAGGTCTGATAACTACAACGCATAGAAACGCTGCCACAAGACACACCTGCAGCAAGTTTCCAAATAGGTAAAATGCACCTCAACGTGTCCTTGTTCAAAGTGCGTGCAGGTTCCCGTCCTTGCCTGCACAGGTTGCCTGGTGACCTCGTATTCGTGTTTGCGTGTTCATCTATCGTTAACGCAACACCTGTGCAGTGCTCCCACCGACACGCATATTGGGAACTCCGAGGGAAGCAGTCAAGAGCCGAGACGAGCCAGATAACGGATCAGTTTAGCGACAAAATTTTCCTCGGTGCCTAAATTTTCCACAAGTCCGCTTAACAGATTGTTGTGTCCCGAATGTCCGATCTAGCGACGATATTTCAGATAGCAGTAACCCGATGGAAATGAACTTTTCCAAATTGGGACAGGTATCGCTCAATGCTATACACTTCTCCCATACAAGGCAGTCAGCATCCGAAGGTTAGTTTGACACCATCTTACAAGTCAGGGTCGTATCCGCGATGGTTTCCTGTCTTCAAGTCCAACGGTTTAAGCTTTGAAGTTTTGCAGTATGATGCCCACTGAGTCACCAGCGCACACTATAATTTACTAGACTACATGAAGTTGTTATCAGTAATAGTGACAGTTTGACGGAATTCACTGCACCAGGTACACTGATGAGCCGAAACGTTGTGACCACCTTCAGGACGCAGTGCAGCAGGTTTCTGTGTAGCACGGATTCGCTAAGTCATTGATAAGTTTCCGGAGGTACGTGGCATCAGGTTGCTACCTCCACGTTCTGTGATGAGGCGCGGACGTTCATGACCTTGTCGCCTATTCCTGGTTTCATCTTCAACCATTTTCCGTAAATGCTCGCGAAAGCCGACCAGTTTCGGCGTTTCCGAGGTGCTCCTTTCCAGCCGCTGGTCCATAACAATCTGACCTTGTCGAAGACTCTTATGTCAATGGATGTTCCCATCAGAGGGCCGTATACTCAGTAGAATGATTACCCATTCGTCTACGCTCCGTTTATATTATTTATTAAGTTATGGATGTATCACAAACAAATAATATTACAATTATCTCTAACTACAAACTAATATCCAGACCACGAATACAGACTACTGGTCCCTCCGTCATTACCAGGAACTCCCTTGGATACCTAGGGAAAGCTCCCAGAAGACATTCTTGAATTACATGGCAAACAGTCTACTTTTCAGCGCCACAGTCACAACTTGCTGAAGTTATTTTCTTCCACCTATCCAAAGCGTTGGCAGTGCTGCCAGTGTTTATTCGGTTAGGAACAGACCAAATCTTGCGTGGCAATACAAAGCCAGGTGGCTTGGTCGATACGCATGGCATCTTAAGTTCTTCGGTTGTAGTATTAATCTGCCATGTGTGTCTCCAGCAGTCATCAGTATTAAAGCCATTTCCAACTAACATTACTGCCGTTTCCAGGGATGGGTGACGAGATCGAAGCCTGATGCTTGGAATGTCTACGTGACAGGGAGGTCAGGATTTTTCTGTAGTTTTTAGTACTCTTGTGCACTTTCCCGCCACAGAGGTGGAGATGGTACGTGGCTACGTATGGGTAACCAGAAAGTAGGTGTGGGTCTGATAGTACCTGTACTAAGCCGCAAGGTATGGTTAATTTGTCTGTCAACAAGTTTTGTGTGAGAACTGTTCATCCAAGTTAGTGAGCAGCAGGGTAAACCGATCCCAGAACTGTGTTGATGCAGTTGATTCCCATGATGTGCCACAGTGTTTCCGGGTAATGTTATTTCGAGTTCTGATTTTGGAAACTGTTTTAAATAGGCGTTCTATCAAGCGTGACCCCTTGACATGTTGGGCTTCTGTTACATCCAGTTATCTTCCATGAAGGTGAACAGTGAGCTCTTTGTTGCCCATTTTGTTAGGTAGGTGTAATGTGGAGACTTCTGTCTGTGTGGCACTTGGATACAACCTCCATTTGCGGAAACATTCACCATTATTAGATAGATCACTGGTCAGTACGGACCTGGTAACTTCAGTGTATCAATGCCTCGTTGCGAGTGTCCAGTCGTCAGCATTTCCAAACTTTTTTTTGATGTGGATGCAGGCATATCTAATACGTACAAACCAAACAGGAGAGGGGCCAGCACTGATCCTTGTGGTAGCCCGCTGTTTAGCTACATCTGTGAACTCATCTTGTTGCCTATTAATATTTGGAAACATCGGCTACTGGGCATATCGTTGACGATATTTCCAATTTTTAGGCTTGGGATGACCTGCGGAAGTTTCAATATGACACCTGACATTAAGATAGTATCATACGCAGCTGTCAGATCAATGAAAGTGAAAGATGATGAGCAGTGGTCGTAATGTTTTAGGTCATCCGTGTAGGATTCTGTTGTATGTTCCAGTAACAACATCCTATATACAGACCTCCGCATCCAGTAAGACTGTGTGTACCTCCAGTTTTACCTGAATACGACGGAGATAGTACTTTAGCTATCTTTTCCTCGTGTATAGAGCATTGCCACTCGTGAAAATCGCGTTAGGAGCCCGTGAAATTAAGAACAACTAGCCAATAGTGTATTGTATTAACAATGCCAATCCATCTTCGTATACTGTTATAATGAGGAAAGTACAGGACGAGCCGACCGCTGTGACCGAGCGATTCTAGGAGCTTCAGTCCGGAACCGCGCTGCTGCTACGGCGCAGGTTCGAATCCTGCCTCGGGCATGGATGTGTGTGATGTACTTAGGTTAGTTAGGTTTAAGTAGTTCTAAGTCTGGGGGACTGATGACCTCAGATGTTAAGTCCCATAGTGCTTAGAGCCATTTGAACCATTTAGTACAGGACGGCTACAATTAAACTTCCGCTACTTGCGATGGTCCCCATGAAAAACGAGCGACCGCAGGAGAACGAAACTTTGTGAAAACATTTTTAAGAATATGGAGAAGAGAAATAACGAATAAACCATTGAGGGAAACGAATTTTAATTTTCGCATGAGAGGGCAACGTTTGTTAATTGCGTACCAAGTTTACGTTCCAGGTTACAAACGTTGCTCAGTGTGACAGCCATCTGAATCAACGACAGCCTTGACTCGCACTACAGATACCATTTCACAATTGTTCGCAGCATTTTTCGAACGTTGGACCATGGAATGTTCACCTGGAGTGAACAGCTCGTCCACTGATATGAAGCTCGCGCACTGCGTCCAGCATTCTTGGCCACGGCAACAGTAACTTCTTCACCAATTTGTGGCGCAATTGGCCATCGGCCTCTGCCAACAGCAATTTCCAAATTGACAGTAAATTAGAACTTGCGAATAACGTTCTTCAACCTCGGTGCGAAATGAGGACCTCCCCATATTCCTTTCATGCGTCGGCACTCTCGAAGAGCAGTGGCACTGTTGCTGTTGTTTTGATAAAACAGATTTACGAGTAAAGCTCTGCTCACCTTGTCAAGCCCCTTGTAGACTGTCTGCAGCTGCCGTGCACGCTGATAACTTGCGTTTCACCCAAACGTCGGCGTGCCAATAGCGGTACCTAACGGTAAACATAACACTAACTCTACGAACAACGCAAATCCTGCAGCGCTGTCTGAACGTCATTCCTACCGTAAATAGTTTTCCGTCCACACTGGCTCGAGTAGAGAAAGTTTAATTATAACTACCGAGTATTTTTCGCGTGTAGGCATCCTACGTACGAGCTCTGCTCAAAAAATTACGGAACTTTGTGCACAAAATTTTGCTACATTTTCCTTTTACTTTTTGTGCATGGTCTCTTTCGAGATAATCTCCTCCACAATTGATACATCCTCGAAACGCCGTTTCTACTTCCGGAAGCAGTCTTGGTACACCTCTTGCTGGATCGCGAGAAGCGCCGACTGCGTTTTTTTTTTTTTTTCATCTTATCTACCGTTGCAAATCTTCGTCCTTTGGAAATAAAAAAAATCCTCGCAATACAAGAGCCACGAATTGTTTAGGTACATTTCAGGCCGTCTCCTTCTCACGTTTTCTCGCAAAGCATCGCGACACTACCCGATAATATCATCGATTAACAGTTTGTCCCTGTAGCACGAATTCATGGTGAACTAGTCCTTCAGACCTGACGAGTTTTTTTTTTTTTTTTTTTTTTGGTCTGGGAGAATTTTTTCCGATTTATTGTGAAGACTGAACCTTGATCTCAAAGTCATAACTGTAGACCCACGTCCCATCACCACTTATGATTCTCTTAAGGAACATCTATTTCACATTTGCGCGATCAGAAAGCTCTTCAAAGATTGCGAAGCGAAGGTGTTCCTGGTCTTGACTCATGAGCCACGGGACAAGGCGGCAAGACGTTGCATTCCAAGACGCTGTGTCAGGATATCATGACATGGTCCAACTGAAATGTTACATTCTTCTGCAATCTCTCGGCCTGTCAGTCGTCGATTGGCACACACAGTTTCGTTAAAGGCCCTGACACGTGTGTCGTCGGTAGACGTCGAGTGACTTCCTGGACGAGGGTCATCTTTAACTTCCGTCCAGCAATTTTTAAACCGTGTGAATCATTCGTAACACCGAGTACGGCTTAAGCACTCATCATCGTAAACTTCTTGCATAACTTAGTTTGTTTCTGTAAAGGTGCTGCCGGCCGCGGTGGCCGTGCGGTTCTAGGCGCTCCAGTCCGGAGCCGCGCTGCTGCTACGGTCGCAGGTTCGAATCCTGCCTCGGGCATGGGTGTGTGTGATGTCCTTAGGTTAGTTAGGTTTAAGTAGTTCTAAGTTCTAGGGGACTGATGACCACAGCAGTTGAGTCCCATAGTGCTCAGAGCCATTTGAACCATTTTGTGCTGTCCACTGCGCCACCTCGCTCGGTACGCAATCTGTGAAACGCAACGTTCCACTCAATACAGCACTGAACAATAACTAACAGACATGTAATAACGAAAATTCCGGCAGTTACACATTAAAAACAGGCGTGTGCAGGGATGCTAATGGCAAGTCGCGCCGGCCGTGGTGGCCAAGCGGTTAAAGGCGCTACAGTCTGGAACCGCGCTACCGCTACGGTCGCA
The DNA here is from genome assembly GCF_023898315.1 of Schistocerca nitens. NCBI lineage: Eukaryota > Metazoa > Arthropoda > Insecta > Orthoptera > Acrididae > Schistocerca > Schistocerca nitens. The sequence goes on from NC_064622.1 coordinate 261,458,942, forward strand.
GGTTCGAATCCTGCCTCGGGCATGGATGTGTGTGACGTCCTTAGGTTAGTTAGGTTTAAGTAGTTCTAAGTTCTAGGGGACTGATGACCTTAGAAGTTAAGTCCCATAGTGCTCAGAGCCATTTTTGGCAAGTCGCTCCAACACACCACTGGCGCGAAATTACGAATGTTCCGCAATTTTTGAACAGACCTCGTACTGAAGACTGTACATCTGTTTCTGTTTACCAACATCAGCTGCTGAGTCGTCAGCGTGTAGAGTACATCCACACGAATAGATGGCACCCGATTATAAGAGCATGAAAAGATCGATTAACCGTGTTACCACATTTTATTACTGACTGTACATTGACGGCAGCAGCGCAGGATGGATTTTATGTTATTTTACGCCATAGTAAGAACGTTGCCATGTAGGCTGTAATAAACAGTTTTATGATCCCTGAATACGATCGAAATACTAAAACCGGTGGTGAGTAAGGAACATTTTTTCACCTGCTACTGGAGGTATGCACAGCTAGTGCAGTCGCTATTATAGCGCACGTTTGCATCTGGTCATGTAGAAATATGTTTAGCATGGTTTCTCTACATCATTTAAGGCGAATGGTGGGATGCTTCCTTCAAGAAGGCCATAGAGGTTTTCTTCCTACTTTCAGCCAATTGTATCATTTGTGACGGCACACTGAACACTAATATGCCAACGCTAATATTTCATGCATTTCGTCTGGTAGTGTGCGTATTGCTCATCATTTGTTGTTGAGCAAAATAGCAAGTATTTTCTGAGCCACAACGTCAGCATTAGCTAGCGTCGCTCTGAAGAAGAGCGGCGCCTAAGTGTCGACTAGTGTGTGATGTCTTATCTGGAACCACTGTTCGGCTGTACAACAGATACTCTTATTGACGCCACACTGTGTTTATACGGTCACGTAGCAGCTTTCCATTTACGTGTACGCCAAGTTTTGCTACGCTGAAACTACTAACAAGTAACAATTCCATTAGAGATCGGAAGTTATATGTGTACGCGCCTGGTGTCTCAGCAATGGAGTAAAAAAATAAACACACAAGAAACAAAGCTATAAATGGATTGGGATATGAACTGCACTGTCTCCAAATAAGAAAGTCGTGGCTGAAACATAGCTCCGCTTCGCTCGGTTGTAGGAGCTCGGCCTGTTGCTTTCCAAGCGAAACAGGTCAAGTAAACAGCTGGGAATTTCTGCTGTCTCCCCACGGCCGAAAGTTGTCGCTGTTCTTCGTTCTTTATCTCTATTTCACGGATCGCCGCTTGGATCAAGAGAACTCAGAAACAGTTAATTTCTTTGCTCCGTTTGGCGTTGAAAAACTTAAACGACGAGAGCAAAGTAGCGCGTCATTTTTGTTACAGTTTTAAGAAACTGATTTGATACACAGAGGCCATATAGTTAATACATTAATCACGCGATGGAAAATTTGAGCCTCGTTACGCAGTCAGAGGAACTATTTTGTAGACCAGATAGTAAATAGCTCCCACTCTTAGTTTACATTCCGTTATTCTCTAAGAATTTAACTCCTTTCCCGGTAACGGATCAAGAAAAAATGGCTACAGCAAACTAAATAGCTCATTCTAGTTGCACTCAAGGAAGTATCTTGCAAGACAATCAAAATGGCCAGTCCCCTGACCGAACAGGCTGAGCTACCAAGCCGGCTGTTGGTTTTATGTTTTCTGGATTTCTTTCGATGCTCTTCGATTTGCGGCTATCTCGGTATTCCCCGAGTACCAAGTGGGAAAATCTTCTTTCTATAATTAATGCTCCTGAATACATTCTTTGTATTCTCGTAGTACAAATGGCTCAAATGGTTCGCATGGCTCTGAGCACTATGGGACTCAACATCTGAGGTCATCAGTTCCCTAGAACTTAGAACCACTCAAACCTAACTAACCTAAGGACATCACACACATCCATGCCCGAGGCAGGATTCGAACCTGCGACCGTAGCAGTCACGCGGTCCTGGCTGAAGTGCCTAGAACCGCACGGCCACCGCGGCCGGCAGTACAAATGGCCTTCTGGTTAGTGCAGTGGTCCCAAACCTGTGGTAATTACCCCCGAGGGCTAAAATGCAATTTTCTGATGGGTAAAAACAATAGGGTTCAATTATTTTCGGTAGTGAAACTAAATTATTCTTGAAAGATCATTACTATTCTCACTTTGGGACCGATGACCATAGCAGTCTGGTCCCTTCAATCCCACAAACCAACCAACTATTCTCACTTTTTCGTAAGACTGTAATACTGATTACATAAGTTACCAATAATTACATTTATTTTTCAAAAACTAGTATTAACGCGTTACGCTATGTCGTGGAGGTTATACTTTGTGAAAGAAATATATGAAGAACATCTTCTGCACACAGTCCACGTACTTTGTGCCACGCATCTATGACAATAACACTGAGATGTAGCCATCACTTTATATCTAACGAAAATGCCTTCTCCGTGTTGTATATAGTTTCCACAGCGGACCAGAAATTGGTTCATTATTCACTTCGCAACAATAAACGAACTAATTGACAAAACTATGTTATGGCTACTACACTCCTGCAGGAGTGGTGCAGTATTATTATTATTATTATTATTATTATTATTAGTGATAATGGTCAGACACAAAGGATTGGCAGTCTGAAGCCTCACAATTTCCGCCAGTTCAGAAATAAGGAGTCCAGCAATCAAGTGATTTAGAAACAGAAGTTGATTTTACATGGGGGTGCAGGGCGTGGGTGAATAAAATATCGCTAGGGAGAGAAATGGTGCAGAGGAAGCATGTTTTGTAATAAGTGTCTGCCCTCAATGTGGATAGCTTTCTTTTCTGAGCAGTTATAGGTAACACTCGAAATGCACTGATAACTGATTCATCGTTCTATAAACAGAGGTTGTTTGAAATGTGTGTTTGAAATCTTATGGGACTTAACTGCTAAGGTCACCAGTCCCTAAGCTTACACACTACTTAACCTAAATTATCCTAAGGACAAACACACACACCCATGCCCGAGGGAGGACTCGAACCTCCGTCGGGACCAGCCGCACAGTCCATGACTGCAGCGCCTTAGACCGAGGTTGTTTGAAATAAGCAGTGCCAACTGATTGACTCATTAGTTCGTGGTTTAATAACTCGGTTATAAGACTTAAATATCTTTTATAGTTCATCATTTCGAAAATGAAAATATTCTAAGAAAACATTACTCATTCTAAAATTTAGTTAAGCTCTAATGTGCATGATGGTTGCGGAGTGTAGGTAGCAACTAACATCTGACTTCATACGCGGGTAACGATCTCAGAAAGGTTCGAAACCGCTGGGTTAATGTGTGGCCCGGTAAGTGTCGAGCTAGCACAACTTCGCACGTATTTAGTGTTCGCTGCTGCTTACTTAAGAGTGTTTGATACATCCAAAATCCAGAACTTCTGCGTTAATGACGACCGTACACAGCTACTCGAGCGATGTTGTACTCTTTTCAGGACATTAATAAGGGTGCGAAATACAAGAGCAACCATGCAATTTCGATATCAAGGTGCAGTTCTAGGGTTTAATTACCTATAAGTAACGGAAGTGATGCACATGTCGTTACACCATCATTCAACAGCATTAAAAGTGTTGTCCGCTGAAATATTTGGTAAAGCTTTTTTAGGATACTGTAGCAAACCCAATAAGAACACCACCAGTTATGCCTACAATGTCACACAAAACATGAACACTATAATCTTACATAAAATATTCTTTATATATGAGGTAAGCACAGCATTACTTTATAAGCTTTCCGACAACACACAGAATCATACATTTAAGTGACCTATATCGGGTGACTCTGGGGTCTAGAGTGCAAAAATCGTATAGAGCGTAAAACGTCCTAAATTTATTATTATTGCGACAAGAAATAAATGATTTCATGCGGTACGCGGCTTGAATGAGGAGTGCGTATGAGGCACTTGTTCACAAATTTTATATGTTTAATAACAAACAACTGACTGCCACATCATGATGACTATCTTCTTAGTGGAGAAATACCGTCTCTGCGACTACATAAAAGACAATCTGGTTGTCAGAAGCGTTTCGCCTCTTTGCTAGCAGTTGATGTATTGAGATATCTATATTTATTATTTGCTACCAGACTTCCTTCAACATTAGAGTGTGCCGTTCCTGTCCTTCCGAGGTCCATTTCCTGACATTTATTGACCTCTCTCTTTCCTGAAACCTTGACTCTTGTGTCGCTTCTCAAAAATGTGTTATCTGTTACGTCCGTTCTAATTCTATTGTTTCTCGTATCTTTATCAATTTCAGTGAACCATGGTTCCGGATATGTATGTGTTCAGTAACTTGAAGATCTTCCACTATCCGTTCCGCAAATATGACAATAATAGTGTTTCATCTGTTAGCTTTTCCTTTTTCAAACAGAGCTACCAGTTTGATCTTAATTTGTATTTAGCATTACTTTTACTGTTAGGTCTTTTCCAGTTTCTCAAGACCCCTAAATCTTATTAGTTTAAATGTTTGTATTTCACAAAGTGTTTCGGGTCTTACCATTGCTCGATAGTACCTTAGTTTTATGTTTCAGAACAAAGATGTCTTTGATATCTGCGTTTTTTGTCGCACTTTACATTTCACGTACTCTATTTTCTACAGCTCATCATCCACTCTCTTATCTACATTTCTCATGTTATATTCGTTATACACACACAAGTGATATTTCATCTACATCTACATCTACATGATTACTCTGCAATTCGCACTGAAGTGCCTGGCCGAGGGCTCATCGAAACATTTTCATACTACTTCTCTACCATTCCACTCTCGAATGGCGCGTGGGAAAAAGGAACACCTAAATCTTTCCGTTCGAGCTGTGATTTCTCTTATTTTATTATGATGATCATTTCTCCCTACATAGATGGGTGTCAACAAAATATTTTCGCATTCGGAAGAGAAAGTTGGTGATTGAAATTTCGTAAATAGATCTCGCCGCAATGAAAACCGCCTTTGTTTCAGTGACTGCCACCCCAACTCGCGTATCGTACCACTGACACTCTCACCCCTACTGCGCGATAACACGAAACGAGCTGCTCTTCTTTGCACTTTTTCGATGTCGTCCGTCAGTCCTACCTGGTAAGGGTCCCACACCGCGCAGCAATATCCCAGCAGAGGACGGACAAGTGTAACGTAGGCTGTCTCTTTAGTGGGTTTGACGCATCTTCTAAGTGTTCTGGCAACAAAGTGCAGTCTTTGTTTCGCCTTCCCCACAATATTATCTATGTGGCCTTTCCATTTTAAGTTCCTCGTAATTGTAATTCCTAGGTATTTAGTCGAATTGACAGCCCTTAGATTTGTGCGATTTATGACCTCGCGCTTTTCTTTGTTTAGTGCCGGTTTTCTGTCATTCTGAAAGGTTACGTTCAGAGTCAACACCAATTCCCGATGCGTCATTCGAACCCGCTTCCTGCGCCTATGCCTGTACCCTAGATGTCGACGTCACAGCTTCCTAAAATTTGTTTTTGCGAGCCTCTGCGTCAGCAAGGCTGTTGCTATACTTCTGAAGCTAGCTGCCTTAAACAAAACAAAAGTTACGCGCAATGTGGCAGTAAAAGAAAAGCCGTAAACAGCACTCGACGTGTTGCCAAATGCCGACCGTGCAGTTGCTGCACTTCGCTGACGGACTCTCGGTTGGTTGCTGCTGGTCGGAGTGAATGGCCGGAGGCTTCCGCGTCGCACGTGCTCTGTGTAAGCAACAGGCGGTGTCCGTATAACTCCACATGGAGAGCATACGGCGCTGGGGAGCCAACAGCCTCTGCACAAGCGGCGGCCGCCGTACGTTGTTTGACGTGCGACCTTTGTAGGATGTGACACATACTGTATACAGGGTGAACCTCAACTCCGATGACAAAATTTCAGGTTTTAAAAGATCTGACACGGTATGTAGAGTACACGATCTTAATATTCAATATAACGTTTATTTGTATTGACCGCACATTTATAAATGATGACCAGTTTCGATTACCCAGTCAATCAAATTCGCATATAAAACAGACAAAAGAAATATTGTTCGTAAAACTCTGTAGGTACTTACGCTAGACCTATATCTCTAACGTCGATCAGTTGTAGAATTTTATTATGTTCTAGTATAATGACTTTTCTGGACTAGAAATCTACTCTGTAGGAATCAGCATGGGTTTCGAAAAAGACGATCGAGTGAAACCCAGCTCGAGCTATTCGTCCACGAGACTCAGAGGGCCACAGACACGGGTTCACAGGTAGATGCCGTGTTTCCGCAAGACGTTTGATACAGTTCCCCACAGTCGTTTAATGAACAAAGTAAGAGCATATGGACTATCAGGCCAACTGTGTGATTGGATTGAAGAGTTCCTAAATAACAGAACGCAGCGTGTCATTCACAATGGAGAGAAGTCTTCCGAAGTAAGAGTGATTTCAGGTGCGCCGCAGGGGAGTGTCGTAGGACCGTTGCTACTCACAATATATATAAATGACCTTGTGGATAACATCGGAAGTTCACTGAGACTATTTGCGGATGATGCTGTAGTATATCGAGAGGTTGTAACAATGGAATATTGTACTGAAATGCAGGAGGATCTGCAACGAATTGACGCATGGTGCAGGGAATGGCAACTGAATTTCAATGTAGACAAGTATAATGTGCTGCGAATACATAGAAAGAAAGATCCTCTATAATTTAGCTACAATATAGCAGGTCAGCAACAGGAAGCAGTTAATTCCATAAATTATCTGTGAGTAGGCATTAGGAGTGATTTAAAATGTAATGAACATACAAAATTAATCGTCGGTAAAGTAGATGCCAGACTGAGATTCATTGGAAGAATCCTAAGGAAATGCAGTCCGAAAACAAAAGAAGTAGGTTGCAGTGCACTTGTTCGCCCACTGTTTGAATACTGCTCACCTGTGTGGGATCCGTACCAGATAGGGTTGGTAGAAGAGATAGAGAAGATTCAACGGAGCGCGCTTCGTAACAGCATAATTTAGTAATCACGAAAGCGTTACGGAGATGACAGATAAACTCCAGTGGAAGACTCTCCAAGAGAGACGCTCAGTAGCTCGGTACGGGCTTTTGTTGAAGTTTCGAGAACATACCTTCACCGAGGAGTCAAGCAGTATATTGCTCCCTCCCACGTATAGCTCGCGAAGAGACCATGAGGATAAAATCAGAGAGATTAGAGCCACCACAGAGGTATACCGACAATCTTTGTTTCCACGAACAATACGAGACTGGAATAGAAGGGAGAACCGATAGAGGTACTCACGGAGTATGGATGTATATGTAGATGTAGATATGTACGAGGGTGATTTTAAAAGTCCTGAACACTGAGCATGTGCGACCGTTCGGTGGCGTGATCAAGTTGAAATTCATGTCAGTTGTGAGGGAGATTTTTGGCGTGACGGTCGTTTATGTTTCCATGGTTCGGGTGGCTGAGTCGTGAATACTTCAGTTTTAAAATGGAAGCTGCAACCGAGTCAGGTCGGATTACACGTAGCGCCCAGCTTTCCTACAACAAAATCGAATCCCTACGTGGAAAGAACCAAACGGAAATAATTCAACGCTTTGAGAGAGGTGTGTGGGAATTGTGTAGTGGATAGCAATACAGTATCACGGCGGTCTGCTCGTTTTGTGAAGGTTGGGTAACCACTGAGGACAACCAAAGAACTGGAAGGCCGTCAACTGGAACAGACTGCACCTCCCAGGTCATTGTTAGAGACATTTTGGGAGACGATCGACGAAAAACATGTGAGGAAATTACATATGAGGCCAGAATGTCTATCACTTCGCTTTACAGAATCATAACTGAAAAGTTAAAGTGAGAAAAGTTGCTGCCAGTTGGGTTCCACATGATCTGAGTGAAGAGCAGGAAGCAAATCGTAAAATAATAGCAGGAGAATTGCTTCAGCGTTACCCAACAGAAGGAGAACAGTTTATGAAAAGGATTCTTGCACTTGCTGAAACCTGGATACCAGATTTTGAGACAGAACTGATGTCTCAGACGTCACAATAGAAAAGTCCCGACTCTCCACGCCCGAAAAAATGCCACCGCCAACAGCCAAAGGTAAAACTGATGATGACCTTTGCGTATGACACGGAGTCATTGCTACAGACAGTGTCTCAGGGGATGTCTGTAACATGCGCGTGGTACAATTCGTTTCTGCAAAATGTTTGCGCCCGAGAATTCGTCAAAGAACGCCTGACATGGTTGCATCTTGTGTCCTCATTTTGCACGATAATGCAAGACCGTATATTGCCCTACCAGCGACAGAAACGCTCGACAAATGTGGATGGGAAATATTTCCCCGCTCACCACACAGTCCTGATATGAGGCCGCCAGACTTTGATTTGTTTCCGTAATTGAAGGAACAATTCCGTGGAAAACGTTTTGATACAATTGATGAAGCTTCCAAAGACGTAGTAATCAACAGCTCAACAATGAAGGGCCCTATCCGGAATACTAGAAGCTGCCAAACCGTTGAGAAGCTGTCATAGGCAGTAATGGAGGTTATATTGAAGGCTTGTAAAGGTATTTTGTAAAATAAATTATTTTCTTCATTTCCATCTTACAGTGTTCAGAATGTCTGAAATCACCCTCGTAGTACAAGGACGCACAGTGTCATTCAAACTACCGTGTGTTCCTCGACGCTGCTATTTAAAATAGACACAAACGCATATCTGCTAGAAGTCACATCAGTGTGCACAGGTACTCGATTAAATTTATCGTATTTAAACAAAATCGAACGTATTACACTAGAAAAACAGCGCTGGCAGTTCAAGTGAGGGTAGTAAAAGATTTACACTACTGATAACACTAAAATGTGGGAAGAGATATGACACATATTATGAAGAGCAGTCGGCAGTTAAATAAGGGAAAGGTGCACGTCGTAAATTACGATGTACACGGTACGGAAACGTTGCACCAGCAATTTCAGATTTTGTTTAGTGATATTTTCTGCGTATTTTGGTGCAAGGGATCCGTGGTCGGTGGCTCGTTAACAGGGCGATTCTTATTAACGTTTAAAAATCTCCGAAGCGACCTAGGTGACACTGACACCTCGCCGCACGTACAGCTGTTGAGCTTACCGGTCTGTCGCACCTGATCATCCCAACCCAAGTATTCATGCCAGTGTGGCTCCGGGCCTATGGGCACGGCTGTAGCACGTGAAGCTCAGATTCGAATCTTCCATGTGACAGGAAGTACTTTTTTATTGGGTTAGAAATTGTGTGTTTACACTGAGGTAATTTTTATTATTTCGTTTACCTGTCTCGCCCCCTCCCCCTGGTTTATTTCAAAGAAGAGTACAACAGAAAACTAGCGTATTGCATCACGAGTAGACGAGTATAAGCTTCCGCACTGCGGCGCTACCAGTAAATGACATATCTTTTATAAAGTCTGCAAAAAAAAAAAGAAAAAAAAAAAGAAAGAAATACAAGCCGGCCGAAGTGGCCGTGCGGTTAAAGGCGCTGCAGTCTGGAACCGCAAGACCGCTACGGTCGCAGGTTCGAATCCTGCCTCGGGCATGGATGTTTGTGATGTCCTTAGGTTAGGTTTAACTAGTTCTAAGTTCTAGGGGACTAATGACCTCAGCAGTTGAGTCCCATAGTGCTCAGAGCCAAAGAAATACAAAATAAGAAAAGCTTCTGCTTTGTTGCGACGAGGGCAACCATTCTGTAACTTCTACGTTTACAATAGATCACATTTACAAAAGGTGTCCGAAAACAGAGTAGCCTAGCGGAGCGATGTGCAGCACTGCTCCCAATAGGCGAGGGTAAAATCGACATGCCCAACAGCTCCACGTGCGGCGACGTACGTCATCTGGTGACGTCACATATTCAACACTTGTCACCCACTTTTCGGGTATTTCCCACCGTTTGCGGTCCCATGCGTCTTATATTAAATTATCTGTCTGATTGTCATCCACACCGCTTTGGGATTTTTAAGCGTTAACAAGAATCAACCTGCAGATTAGAAACGCTGTTGTGGTCTTCGTCCCGAAGACTTGTTTGTAGCAGTTCTACTCACCAGTTTTTCCCGCATACGCCTCTCCACCTCTTAGTAGCTACAGCAAACTACTTCCCTTCTAACCTCCGTACTATAGCTCAAGCCTTAGTCTCCCCCTACACTTTTTACCTCATCCCCCTCCCCCCCCAGATACCTCAGGATGTGGCCTATCAACTGATCACTTCTTTTAGTCATGTCGTGCCATAAAATTATTTTCGCTCTAATTAGATTCAGTACCTCTTAGTTATCCTATCTACCTCTCTAATCTACAGCATTCTTCTGTAGAAACATATTTCCAAACATTCTGTTCTCTTTTATTCTGTACTATTTACAGTCAATGTTTCACTTCTGTATGGCGATACGCTTCCTAACACTTAAATTTATATTCGGTGTTGGCAAATTTCTATTTTTCAAAAACACTTTTCTTGTTCTTGTCAACCTCCATATTCTGTCCCCTCTACATCTGACATCGTCCACTTTCTGCTCTCCAAATAAAAAACAACTCTTCTACTCCTTTTAGTTTCTCATTCCCTAATTCCCTCAGCATCATCTGATATAAATCGAATATGAAACTAACAAATTTGTTATAAACGTCTGCAGAGACAATTGCTGTAAGACGCGGTAGCACCTCATCCTTCCGCCCAATAAATTCTAGGAAGCATCCGGTGGCCAGGAAACGGTAATTACAAGAGCTGTCCATCAACGTGGTGGCTAGCCACCAGTAACCTTGATGCTTCGAAGGTCGATCGATTTCTACACCTAGAAACTTTCCTTTATCACGAGATTCGTCACAAGATAACGCGAAGTTCACCTACTTTATAACGCAATATCACTAAGAGAGCCACTCGAATGCGAGAGGTTGGACATGATTGCGAAGACTGGTGTATTTCGCAACTATTGCAGCAATAATGTTGCTGGAGAAGACAAGCTGTAGTAGGAAGACGAAACTAGTGTGGCTCCAAAAGTAAATGCCCAAAAAATTCTGCTTAATAATCAGACTATCGAAACATCACCAGATATCGTTCTGGTCCAGTCTTCGAAACAACTTTACCTACCACGGTATCAATCGCAATACAAAGTGACAGTATGATGTGGGGTTATGATGAAGTATGGAACTGACCTATACTTGTTTGAGGGGAATGGTGGACAAAGATACCATTAGCTTCAGCGCGCGAATGAGTAGCTTTAACCATAATGATGAACTCTATTTTAGTTTCTACAATGTTGGCGAATTCACATCTCTACTGTGTGCTATACGTGCTCCACTATGATAGTTAAGTTAAGAGTTAGTTTATGACGTGATGCTTGTTAATGGTTAAGATTTGTCATGCCTCTCATGACGATGTCATATTATACCTGAGGATGGTCCGTTCCCGACCGGAACCGGTGGATTAATACAGTGGCAATATAGCTGTGTGCAAACCATGATTTTCGAAAAATTTCTAAATGCTGTATATCATCGGCTCCTCAAAATAGTGAGGATGAGAAATTGTCTGAATGTGCTTCTCTGCACCCTCTACTAAAGACTAACTGGAGAGTAATCATGTAGATGTAGAAAAGAATTTATGAATGATTCCTTCTTCATGGATTAACGTAGAGTCATTTTTCCCACTGTCGATAAAATTAGCTTCGTTCCTTGCTTAACACTAGGCAATGTTACCATCACTTCAGTGTAATGAATAGATTCTTCCTTCAACACGAATACGGTAGATTAGTTCCCCAGTCGACGGCACTTAACCCTATAGCGGCTATCAATGTTTTGTTTGGAGAACTCCCCAATTTATTCGGAATGGTGCTATTACAAGTACTCGTCGTAAGCACTTAGCGTCTTTATCCAATCATTTTTAGTGTTGGCCTACAACGAATTGTCTGATTAGAACAACGATGCCAATTTACATTTTCCTATATGTATATTCACTACAGGAATAGACACAAATGCAAACAACGATCGCATGGAGCCCAGATCGCTCTTTTCACCCGCGAGACACGGAAGGAAGCAGTTGTCGGCGATCAGGTTGACACCGAGTTCCTTGATTTCCGGAAAGCGTTCGATAAAATTCCGCACTGTCGTCTACTGAAAAATATACGAGCATACAAAATATCAGACCAGCTTTGTGAATGCATTAAAGAGTTCTTAGCTAGAGGAGAGAAAATATCTTCGGTCGTACACCAAGGAGTGTTGTCAGATCATTATTTTTGACCGTATATAGGGTGCAAAAAATTACGTACACAAAATTTTAGAGTATTTACAGAAGGTACAAAGAAATGTCGCTGATGCACCGTTTCCCCTCTAGAGGTCCTTGCAGGTTCCGATACTGAATACCACTTCATTGTCTTAACTGCGGTCAAACCTCATGTGGAATGAGCTCTCACTTCTACCTAAAGGAAGAAAGGAAGACAGCAATGTAATTATACCGTCCCGGTGGGAATCTTTATGAGCCGCGCGGGATTAGCTGAGCGGGCTTAGGCGCTGCAGTCATGGACTGTGCGGCTGGTCCCGGCGGAGGTTCGAGTCCTCCCTCGGTCATGGGTGCGTGTATGTTTGTCCTTAGGATAATTTAACTTAAGTAGTGTGTAAGCTTAGGGACTGATGACCTTAGCAGTTAAGTCCCATAAGATTCCACGCACATTTGAACATTTTTGAACTGTGTTCAGACTGCCGTGTGATGAATATTGTTTTAGAGATGTTGCTGAAAATGTTATCCGTTTCCATTAACACATAACTGGCATCTGCGTGCTAATGATTGTCAAACTAGCTTAAAACAAGCGTTGCACGAGTAATGGCTGCGGTGCCAGAAAACGGGCAACCAGCTACTCCGGAATGTCTATCGCTGTGTTAGATATCATTAGCGCGCACATTCCGATGGTGCATAACTGTAAATGGACCATGTTTTCAACAACATTTCTAAAACTATATTCATAACAGGACAGTTTGAACCCCGGCTGGATAACGGCAGGAGTTTCATGAAGCTGCGCGCTGTGATGCTAGAAGTCGAAACGCTAGGAAGGTGTGGCTAAATACTGAAAGAGTTGCAGAGGCGCTGCTGCTCCAGCCGCAGGTTCGAGTCCTGCCTCAGGCATGGATGTGTGTGATGTCCTTAGGTGAGTTAGGTTTAAGTAGTTCTAAGTCTAGGGGACTGATGACCTCAGATGTTAAGTCCCATAGTGCTCAGAGCCATTTGAACCATTTTGAGTTGCAGAGGATCGAAGTTTGGTGCAGTGACTGCCAGTTGGCCTCAACATAAACAGATATACTATTGCGCATGAATAGGCAGGAAGACCCACTACTATATGATTACACGACTGCAGAACAGTCACTGGAGTCATTCAAATCCGTTAAATATTTTGGAGTACGCTTACGGAGCGATTTAAAGTGGAACGACAACTCAACACTAATCACAGATAAGGCAGATACCTTGTTGAGATTCATTGGAAGAGTCCTCAAGAAGTGTAGTCTACTCACGAACTAACGAAACAGTCATTCGGCCAATACCTGAATACTGCTCTAGAGTCTAGGACCCGTACCGGACAGGATTGGTAGAGTTACTAGAAAAGATCCGAAGAAGAGCACTTCAGCTGGTAAACACGAAAGCGTCACGAAAATGTTCATCCAAAGCCAATGGCAGTCGCTAGAAGAGAGGCGTTGTACATCAGTGTGAGGTTCATTGGTAAGATTTCGAGAGTGTACTTTCCTAAAATAGTCAAGCCAATATGTTGCTTCCTCCTACATACTTGACGCGAAATTACCATGAAGGTAAAATTAGAGATATTCTAGCTCATATGGAGGCCTAGTACTCGCGACTGGAACAGGACTGTACCCTCCGCCACACACCTTACGGTGATTGTGGGGTACAGATAAAGGCATAGAAAAACAAAGAAAATGTTAGGACGCGCGAGATCTTCTCATGAAATTTCAGTCACCAGTTTTCTCCTCCGATTGCGAAAACATTCTGTTGGCACCAACATACATAGGGAGAAACGATAAAATAAGAGAAATCAGGGCACGCACGGAAAAATTTAAGTGCTCGTTTTTCCCGCGTGCCGTTCGAGAGTGGAACGGTAGAGAGACAGCATGAAGGTGGTTCACTGAACCCTCTGCCAGGCACTTCATTGTGAATAGCAGAGTAATCACGTTGATCCATCGAACTACAGACCTATATCATTGACGTCGGTTTGCAGTAGAGTTTTGGAGCGTATACTGTATTCAAACATTATGAATCACCTCGAAGGGAACGATCTATTGATAGGTAATCAGCATGGTTTCAGAAAACATCGTTCTTGTGCAACGCAGCTAGCTCTTTATTCGCATGAAGTAATGGCCGCTATCGACAGGGGATCTCAAGTTGATTCCGTATTTCTAGATTTCCGGAAAGCTTTTGACACCGGTCCTCACAAGCGATTTCTAATCAAGCTGCGGGCCTATGGGGTATCGTCTCAGTTGTGCGACTGGATTCGTGATTTCCTGTCAGGAAGGTCGCAGTTCGTAGTAATAGACGGAAAATCATCGTGTAAAACTGACGTGATATCAGGTGTTCCCCAGGGAAGCGTCCTGGGACTGCTGTTCCTGATCTGTATAAATGACCTGGGTGACAATCTGAGCAGTTCTCTTAGGTTGTTCGCAGATGATGCTGTAATTTCCCGTCTAGTAAGGTCATCCAAACACCAGTATCAGTTGCAAAGCGATTTGGAAAAGATTGCTGTATGGTGTGGCAGGTGGCAGTTGACGCTAAATAACGAAAAGTGTGAGGTGATCCACATGAGTTCCAAAAGAAATCCGTTGGAATTCGATTACTCGATAAATAGTACAATTCTCAAGGCTGTCAATTCAACTAAGTACCTGGGTGTTAAAATTACGAACAACTTCAGTTGGAAAGACCACATAGATAATATTGTGGGGAAGGCGAGCCAAAGGTTGCGTTTCATTGGCAGGACACTTAGAAGATGCAACAAGTCCACTAAAGAGACAGCTTACACTACACTCGTTTGTCCTCTGTTAGAATATTGCTGCGCGGTGTGGGATCCTTACCAGGTGGGATTGACGGAGGACATCGAAAGGGTGCAAAAAAGGGCAGCTCGTTTTGTATTATCACTTAGTAGGGGAGAGAGTGTGGCAGATATGATACGCGAATTGGGATGGAAGTCATTAAAGCAAAGACGTTTTTCGTCGCGGCGAGATCTATTTACGAAATTTCAGTCACCAACTTTCTCTTCCGAATGCGAAAATATTTTGTTGAGCCCAACCTACATAGATAGGAATGATCATCAAAATAAAATAAGAGAAATCAGAGCTCGAACAGAAAGGTTTAGGTGTTCGTTTTTCCCGCGCGCTGTTCAGGAGTGGAATGGTAGAGAGATAGTATGATTGTGGTTCGATGAACCCTCTGCCAAGCACTTAAATGTGAATTTCAATCATGTAGATGTAGATGTAGATTAACCAGATTCCGAACTTGGATCTTCTGGATGTTTCTCGACACCAACAGCCAACAGCATGAGGTCAGACAGGTGATGGCGCCTCTGTTTCTTTACCAAACGCAGCAAGACGATCGTATTTGCAGAACTGAATAACAAGTGTCCACTCGCGCTTCGTGGCCCGTCGGCTTCTTGTACGTTACCTGCTGCCAGTATCCGCCGATGGGGTGTATCCGCTTGTTGAAGTTGTTGAGGTTGCTCATGGCGGCCTCCCGGCGGCGTCTCCAGAGACTAGACGGCGGCGGCGGAGGAAGAAGTGACGGATGGCGCGTCGGACTGGGCGAGACCTGCGCGCGGAGCGACTTTAAGTAACAACTGGAGCGCGGGAGGCAGGGGAACGGCGCGGAGCGGCGCGGTACAAAGAGGCAACCCCCCTCCTCCCACCTCCTTCACCCACCCACCAGGGCGCCGGCTATCAAACGATAAGCTCACCAGGTGGCTGCACCCGCGGAAAGATACCGCCGCACAGTGGAAAACCCACAAATGGCCTAGTCACCTGTGTCTAGTATACGGATCCCGACGTTCCTCCGATGCTGTCATTGACAGACGTGGGCCTCCCTCGAGCGCAAAGTACCAAAGTCGAATTCCCACCTTGGAAGAAATTTTTACTACGCGGATGTGCCCTTGATCTACAGACTATAAGCGGAAGTCCTGGGTTCGTTTTGAGACTTATCTGCAGCTTTCTGGGAGTCTGAAAGACTATCGTAGCAACCGCGGTACCGCTAAATTTCACATTACTATATAGATCGAAGGGTTGTCCTCCGGTCAGAGTTTGCAGACCCAGCTCTGGTAGTCGGAGCACTTACTAAACGAAACAAAATGGTTCAAATGGCTCTGAGCACTATGGGACTGAGGTCATCAGTCTCCTAGAACTTAGAACTACTTAAACCTAACTAACCTACGGACATCACACACATCCATGCCCGAGGCAGGATTCGAACCTGCAACCGTAGCGGTCGCGCGGTTCCCGACTGTAGCGCCTAGAACCGCTCGGCCACTCCGGCCGGCAAACCAAACATGAGCCCATGGAGCTGGTATTGGCAGACAATCCAAATGACCACATACGGTTCGTAGAACAAAACCCGGAGGTTAGTTAGAACGTCCGAGTGCTTTAATTGGCATTGCCGGCCTTAGTGGCCGAGCGGTTCTAGGCGCTTCAGTCTGAAACCGGGCGACCGCTAGGGTCGCAGGTTCCAATACTGTTTCGGGCATGGATGTGTGTGGTGTCCTTAGGTTAGTTAGGTTTAACTAGTTCTAAGTTCTAGGAGACTGATGACCTCAGGTGTTAAGTCCCATAGTGCTCAGAGCCAACTTTAATTGGCATGGTCCTTTTCGGGGTAGTATACCATTGCCTTCCTCCGCTCTTTGAACTGACTTCCTCATCCAGTGATAGGATCACATATAGTTTAACGTGGACTCCGAAACGCAGTGCATCACAAATCATTTTTCACATTAACAAACATTGCCGGAGGTGGAAAAAGTGGTACGTGACAGGTCAAACTCGTAGGAGTGACTAGGGATCGAAACTCTAAGCTTTGGATTTGCAGAGAGGTGGTGGTTGGTGGTTAAGTTCCTATGAGACCAAACTACTGAGGTCATCGGTCCCTAGGATTACACACTCCTTAATCTCACTTACACTAACTTACGCTAAGGACGACACACACACACCCATGGCTGACGGAGGATTCGAACCCCCGAGGGGGTAGGCGCGCGAACCGTGGCTAGGCGCCGGAGACCACCCGGCTACCCCACGCCGCCTTGGAATTACAGTCACTGACACTTTTTTTATTTTTTTACAGTTTTTTTACAACTCAGCCACTGACAAGAAACAGAACTGAAGCGAAGTCAAGCACTCTACTATTAATGAAGGAAATAAATTTCTTGAATAATTCTGCGGTCATTGGGGATACTTTGTGAATAAATCTCTCTAGATGTTTGATATATTTCTTTATTTATAATGTCGGTTTGATTACTACCATCATCAGATCAAAAGTTAGAATTTGTAAACCAACGTTCATTGTCAGTACCAATGAAACCGATCACCTAGGTTTTATTAACACCGAGCTTTCGAAGTTTTCATCTGCTCATGGTAGTAACCGTAACGACGTAACAAAGAAATACATTAAGCAATCTAGACGGGTTTTTTCACAAAAGAAGTCAAGCACAACAATGTGCACTTAACTTGTATAGTGAACTATGAGGAAACTGAACATCGCAACTGATAAATAAAGATAAAAATTAATCAAAACAAAGAATCATGCAAAGAACTGCAAGTGAAGCCAACAGAAATTTGAGTTATAAACTTCTATTTATCATGTTTAAAATGTTTTGTACCAAGGTCTATTATGAACTTTGGTTGTGACGGAACGAAAGTAATGTTGCTGTGTGTGAATTCCTAATGGACCAAACTGCTGAGGCCATCGGTCCCTCGACTTACACACTACGTAAACTAACCTATACTAAGAACAATACACACACCCAAGCCCGAGGAAGGACTCGAACCTCTGGCCGGAGGGACCGCGCAATCCGTGACATAGCGCCTCAAATCGCGCGGGAGTAATGTTGGTTCTCATCACTTTATTTTATCACGCCGATAAATTGACTTTGGTCTGATAAATGTTCCGTGTGATAAATAAATATAATGTAGCGACATGTGTCTAAAGATGCTGTCATTTAAACAGAATAACAAACCTGTAGCTGAGCATATACCTCGATGAATGGTCTAGCTTCATATCACAATTCGCAAAACTCAGCAATCACAAGTTAATAGGTTTACATAAAATATTTGATTAGGATGACTGCTCTCGACTGTGGGAGCAGCATCTGTGCGTAGAGGCACATGCCTTGGAAAACCCACTGCGAAAAAATGGTTCAAATGGCTCTGAGCACTATGCGACTTAACTTCTGAGGTCATCAGTCGCCTATAACTTAGAACTAATTAAACTTAACTAACCTAAGGACATCACATACATCCATGCCCGAGGCAGGATTCGAACCTGCGACCGTAGCGGTCGCTCGGCTCCAGACTGTAGCGCCTAGAACCGCACGGCCACTCCGGCCGGCACCCACTGCGAAAGTTATTGCTATACAGCACAGGCGCCTTCAAAACGACGGCGAATTGTAGCTAACTAGTGGTAATGTAGACGCTGCTATAAGACAGCAAGCTCAAATTATTGGCCGAAGAAATGAGAATACGATGAAGTAAAATATGTACTGGGACAAAACACTTTTACCGAAGTATATGTTAGAAATGAGGATGGGATAAATCTGAAACTGACTGCATAAAAAGTACTTCGTAACACTCGAGAAAGAATGAAACTGAGGTACCTCTAACTAGGACAGGCATTAGTGCACTCTCTGACTGGTCTCTGAATGTAAACAGTTTATTATTTACTAGCGAAAAACGCGATATGGGAGTGTGAATTGGTGCCACAACGCTATCGTCACAGCACTTAACGTTCTATTGCGGCGACTGTTCGACACTAAAGAAAAGAGTTAACACACTTCCGTATATGGCGTTGTTATGAGTGGCGTAGAACTAGTAGTCAAAATTCTATTACACACACAGTGTCTTCAGTATCCCAAAGATACTTCGACAGACAAACAAAGCCTTTTTGGGGGAAAGATTGCTCCTGCTGACTGAACTAACTAATAATGATAAATCGTCTTTATT
The DNA here is from genome assembly GCF_023898315.1 of Schistocerca nitens. NCBI lineage: Eukaryota > Metazoa > Arthropoda > Insecta > Orthoptera > Acrididae > Schistocerca > Schistocerca nitens. The sequence continues at coordinate 261,478,107 of NC_064622.1, forward strand.
TCTTGCAAAAGATTACTCTGACTTTCTTACTTATTAACGAGGTATTTTGGTTGCTTCTATTCTATTACTGTATTTTATGCTATTCTTTTTGTTATTGTTTCAGTTATATCTTCTATGGTAATGCGTTATATTTAGTATATTTACACATACGGATAGACTGCAGTAGTTGTTAGCTGCTCACTGAACATAAGAAAACGTATGGCTGTGTACATGAGTCCCTGCTTGATTACTGTAAAGTAATCAATCCACGAGAGGAGACATTAATTTGGGAGCCTACTTCGTGCTACGTATTCGGCGCTAGACTGTTCTTTTTCCATGAATGGTTTCATTCATTCCTGCTCTTTCAATTCCATCCTATGTCAGAGCACAGCAAAAAACTTACTGCGCCAATAGTGATTTATTTTCTATTTGTTCCTTCATTTTCTTCTCTTTTGGATTCAGGCATCTATGAACCACTGTACTTTCATCATTGGTCACTGCCCCTTCGTTTTATCCTTTTCTCCATGGTGTACACACGCTACGTGAACTGTCTCTTCGAAACCTTTGATTAACTTGGAGTTTAGTAGTGAAAATTTCCCTTTGTCGGTATCTATTTTCTCTGTTTCTGTACCTGACAGATCTTTCGGAACCTCGTTTACCCAATACTAGCATAAAAGCACTTGCCCGCGAAAGGCAAAGGTCCCGAGTTCGAGTCTCGATCCGGCACACAGTTTTAATCTGCCAGGAAGTTCAATATCAGCTCACACTCCACTGCAGAGTGAATGTTTCATTCCGAATACTAGTATAATTTGGGTTTATTCCCCACAAGAAGCGATAGTGTTTGACATGTGGATCTTCTGCTATTAATTCTCTGCATGTCCGAACAAACTTTTTTCAGTAGTAGTGTCAAGAGTTCTTCCTATTTGGGTACAAAACTCGATTTTATTTTCTCATACATGAACCGTCTCACTTTGCTCGAGGTTTCAATTTCTTCTTATTTTTATTTCATACCAACAATAGACCATAAACCGCCCGTCCGAAAAGTTCCGAGGCTGATTTTATTCCTAGCGTATAAGCGACGTCAGTGCAGAAACTACAGTGGCAGCTTGAATTAACAATTGAAAGTAACAGACGTACATCCGACCAGACAGCTATGAGCAGGCAGTGTTAAGTAGTGGATGCGGCCGTAGTGTATCAGCCTTGTTGTGTCACAAACTTCAATACTACATCTCTAAATTAAGTGTTCAAGACATTCTCTGGAATGTTTTGAAGAAACGAAAAGTATGGGCAAAGTTTATCCCGCACTGCTTGACCTCCTGACAAAAACAACACACTGTGCATGCGTGTCGCGAGTTGACTGAACTGCAAAACACGGTCAATTCTATTCTCGAAAAAATCTTGATAGGTAACGAGTCTTGGTCTTGGAGTCTTGTCAGTTCAACCCTACCACAAAGCGATAAAGTGCCGAAACTCACATGAAGGATCAACGCTTTGACGACATAACCGTCGTTCAAGCCAATGCGATGCGTGAGCTTAACAGCACCCCAAAGAATAACTTTGTTGACAGTTTCACATGGTAGTATGGACGTCATTTGTGTTGTACTCGGCTAGATGGAAACTGCGTAGAACACCTGAAGCACTGAAACCACCACCCCAACTTTCCTGTTTTTATTAATCCAGTCTTGAAACTTTTTGGATTGATGTGATCTGTTGCACTTCCATTCCGTATCTCTTGGATTCATCTTCTGTCTACTCTGACTGTGTTTCTTGTTCCCCTTTCCTTGCACGTGGTTCCACTATTCGTTTCTGCAATAGACAATATTTCCTTCGAAGATTCAAATTTTCTACTGCTGTCGCTTGTTCATGTTTCTCGTTCAGTACTTCTCGTATTAAATCATCTACGAAAAACGTTACACCACCGTATACATGCGCTGTGAGTAAAAAAATACTTGTGGACGTGAAGCTGTTAACGTACGACACGTCCCTGGCAGTTGCTGTTTGTATGTCACTGCTAAGCTGTCACTTGTTACGTGTCCTTGTAGGAATGTCACTTTCTTTGTTTTATCTTGAATACGACTGGGTTACGCGAATATTTTTCCTCTTCACCAGCACGCTGACTACAACTGTATGGTGCCAAAACAAAATACAAGCCCCGCTCGATTGCCGTTAAACAATATAAATCCGAACGGCGTTGCCGAAAAAAAGGGAGACCGCATTCACTTCCTCATGATGCAAAAACGGATAGTCATGGCCTTGAATAGAAGTAGAAAAAAAGAAGTGAATGCGGAAGGGCGCTGGTCGGACAAAACCGCGGTCTGCCTCACATTCACAGGCACTTCTGATCTAATGCTGTGGTTCTTACTTCTGATCTTACACTGTGGTTCTTACAGTTACTTTGCGAGAAAGCGAACAGTAGGGAATTTATTGTTTTAACTTCACGCCAACGTTGTTTCGTCGGAGGCTAAGAATGCCAAATATTGTATTATTATTTTTTTTGTTGTTGTATGATGCAATCCCTACGCGTTTGCGACCTTGTCGTTTGTTGGAGCAAATGTAGGTTGTAATGAATCTGGTGTTGTTTTCTACTGACATTTCGTCAGTGAGAAACGAACATTACACCTGGTCATCAAGATAATGCAAATACGAGGACTAATACGTTCAACGTGTCGCTGAAACAAGTTTGCACTACAGTGCAGCAGCTATTCGTTGAAAAAAGTATGCACAGATCTCGTGAATTGCTTGTACATGAATTTTGCACCATTCGTCAGACGTATAATAATTACTTCTGCCAGCGATGGTGAAGCATAAAAGATACACCAGATTTTTTATTGTAAAACTGATCAAAGCTGCTGGACGACGTTCAAGGTAGGCTGAGAGCGTCGGGACAGAGGGTGTCCAAGTTCCTGAGCACGTTGGTCAAGTGACGCCATAACGGAGTTAACAGCGGAAATGGAGCCTTATTCCCTCGAAAACGCACTTGTTAAGGAATATTTTGTGTATTACATGATACATCTTTATTCAAAGACAATAATTAAACTGAAGTCATCACGATTTCTGATGGTCTGCTGGACATTACAACAGGCTGGACAAGGTTTTTAATGGGGTGTCTGACTACCACGGACGGCAGTGTACGCTCTGCAATGTACGAGTGTTGCCCAGAAAGTAATGCACCGCATTTTTTTCTTCAACAATTCTTTATTGAAAATAATGAGAATTACACAAACGAAAGGATGATGTTTTATCTACACACCCTATTTTTCCACTTAATCTCCATCTCGTTCTATGGCCTACCTCCAGCGCGAAACAAGGGCGTGTTCGCCCTGTCGGTACCAATCCTTGTCCTGGTGGCGGAGCCACACTTTCTTTCTTGATTGACAACTGCTGAGCTGTAATGCGTCTGTCCTCGCGAATGACAACGTCAGCTCGCTGCAACATGTCAGGTGTGACAGCCGTGGATCGTCTCCCCGACCGCTGCAAATCGTGGAGTTCTGTCAAACCGCCTGCTGATGACCTCATCCTCCGTGCTCAGCGACTAACTGTACTTCTGTCGACAGCAGATGCTCCATAGACTTTGCACAAGCGTTTGTGAATATTCCCCACAGTTTCTTCCTCTGTAGTGAGAAATTCACTGACGGCATGTTGCTTGTAACGTACATCACATACAGACGTCATTTTGAAACTGTCCTACAGCTACGCTATCTGTCGGAAGTGACGGAAACTTGGCGCGCTCACTCACGAGGGGACCTTCTGTGAGGTGCATTGAGTTACGAGCTCCCACTTCGTCTGCTTATAGTGTGGGTAGGCACCTATCAAACCCTAAAACTGTAGGTGCCAATGCGGCCTCGTTTTTGAAATATTGCCTGTTAAAGTTTCGGCAGCTCTTTATATACAGAAAAGTTTGACTGTTGTGGCAAGTGAGCGAGTACCCGAGTGGCAAGCGACCGAGACTCCCGTCCAGGCGACCCTGGTTCGAGACCCGTCTGTGCTACGTTTGTTTCCTTTTTTTTCAAATGTCCTTTTTAGTATATAATTAATCATGAACATTCCGCAAGGAATTGGTTAAAAAGAACTACAAACCTCTATAAATCAAAATTACACATTGAATGTCAAATTTTGTTTCAATCTTTCGCGTTTTTTTTTTTTTTTTTTTTTTTTTTTAATTTTAATTCTATAACGTCAATGCAGTGGCGTTTCCTGCGGCCTTGAGAAAATACAGATGCTATTGCGATGAAAATGAATGTGTATTTGTATAATTTTCGTGGTGTCGAAAGTACAAATGTTTTGATTGTTTTTATAACAAGTATCATCCTTCGAAATGCACTCGTCAAAATACAGGTAATATCGATTAACTTTCCATTGAAAAATGGAAATGTCGTGTGGCTAGGGCCTCCCGTCGGGTAGACCGTTCGCCTGGTGCAGGTCTTTCGATTTGACGCCACTTCGGCGACCTGCGTGTCGATGGGGATGAAATGATGATGATTAGGACAACACAACACCCAGTCCCTGAGCGGAGAAAATTTCCGACCCAGCAGGGAATCGAATCCGGGCCCTTAGGATCGACAGTCTGTCACGCTGACCACTCAGCTACAGGGGCGGACAACTTTCCATTAAATGACACATATTTTTAATCCCTCATTCGTTGCTTTTTTTTAATATTCCCTACCTCAAGCCGGCCGCGGTGGCCGAGCGGTTTAGACGCTTCAGTCCGGAACCGCACGACTGCTACGGTCGCAGGTTCGAATCCTGCCTCGGGCATGGTTGTGTGTGATGTCCTTAGGTTAGTTAGGTTTAAGTAGTTCTAAGTTCTAGGGGACTGATGACCTCAGATGTTAAGTCCCGTAGTGCTCAGAGCCATTTGAGAGTGTATTCGGCGAATGGACAGGCCTGCCCTTTCCTTTGACTTAAACCTCATCGAATACGTGTGGGACGCGGTGGGAAAATGTATTGCGTCACATTCACATGCACCAACGACCATCCAGCCATTGTCAACAGTGCTGGTGGAGGAATGGAACGGCCTACTACAAGAACTCATTACCAAACTTGTGACCAGCATGACAGCATGTTGCGGCGCATGCACTGGTCTCCGTGGTGATAACTCACCCTATTAAGAAACACGTCCCGCCTTTGTAATGTCCAGGGGTGTATCATAAGTCGCGGTGACTTCAGTCCAATTATTGTCTTTGCATAAAAATTTCATTTTTGTTCGTCTCATTGCGTATTTCTTCCAGATATCTTTCCTACCATTGTTGTTGTGGTCTTCAGGCCAGAGACTGGTTTGATGGCAGCTCTCCATGCTACTCTATCCTGTGCAAGCGTCTCCATCCCCCAGTACCTACTGCAACCTACATCCTTCTGAATCTGCTTAGTGCTTTAATCTCTTGGTGTCCCTCTACGATTTTTACCCTCCACGCTGCCCTCCAATATTAAATTGGTGATCCCTTGATGCCTCAGAACACGTCCTACCAACCGATCCCTTCTTGTAGTCGAGTTGTGCCACAAATATCTCTTCTCCTCATTTCTGTTCAGTACCTCCTCATTAGTTATGTGATCTACCCTTCTAATCTTCAGCATTCTTCTGTAGTACCACATTTCGAAAGTTTCTATCCTCTTCTTGTCTAGTTTATTTATCGTCCATTTTTCACTTCCATACATGGCAATACTTCCAGAAACGACTTCCTGACGCTTAAGTCTATACTCGATTTCTCTTCATTGGAAACGCTTTCCTTGCTATTGCCAGTCTACATTTTATATCCTCTCTACTTCGACCATCATCAGTTATCTTGCTCCCCAAATAGCAAAACTCATCTACTACTTTAAGTGTCCCATTTCCTAATCTAATTCCCTCAGCATCACCCGATTTAATTCGACTACATTCCATTATCCTCGTTTTGCTTTTGTTGATGTTCATCTTATATCTTCATCTCAAGACACTGCCCATTCAGTTCAACTGCTCTTCCAGGTCCTTTGCTGTCTCTCACAGAATTACAATGTCATGGGCAAACCTCAAAGTATTTATTTCTTCTCCATTGATTTTAATTCCTAGTCTGTATTTTTCTTTTGTTTCTTTTACTGCTTGCTCAATATTGATTAACATCAGGGATGGGCTACAATCCTGTCTCACTGCCTTCCCAACCACTGCTTCCCTTTCATACCCCTCGGCTATTATAACTGACAACTGGTTTCTGTACAAATTGTAAATAGCCTTTCGCTCCCTGTATTTGACCCCTGCCACCTTCAGAATTTGAAAGAGAGAATTCCAGTCAACATTGTCAAAAGCTTTCTCTAAGTCTATAAATGCTAGAAACGTAGGTTTGCCTTTCCTTAATCTAGCTTCTAAGATAAGTCGTAGGGTCAGTATTGCCTCACGTGTTCCAACATTTCTGCGGAATCCAAACTGATCTTCCCCCAAGTCAGCTTCTACCAGTTCTTCCATTCGTCTGTAAAGAATTCGTGTTAGTACTCCGCAGCCGTGACTTATTAAACTGATAGTTCGGTAATTTTCACATGTGTCAACATCTGCTTTCTTTGGGATTGGAATTATTATATTTTTCTTGAAGTCTGAGGGTATTTCGCCTGTCTCATACATCTTGCTCACCAGATGGTAGAGTTTTGTCAGAGCTGGCTCTCCCAAGGCTATCAGTAGTCTACTCCCGGGGCCTTTCCTACCATACTGTCGTGTATCTTATTATGTATGGTCCAAGTTTCACTCAGAACTTACGTTCGTTCTCAAGTACATATAAACGATTCATCAGATAGGATCGGAGGGCTATTATGCTGTTCGGTGACGATACAGATATGTATAGGGAAGTATCGTCGTTGGATTGTCGTAAGATATTGCAGGAAGACTTGGATAAAATTTCCACTTTGTGATGAATGTCAGCTATCTTTAAATGTTCATAAATGTAAGATCATGCCTACAACAAAGAGAAAGTAGTTTATAATATCTGACCACAATATATCTGGTATCTGGTGGACATCTTATGCCGGTGACATCGTATAAATATTTAGGGGTAATACTAAGTAGCGGTATGAAATGGGACGATCATATGAAATCTGTATTAGTGAAGCCGAATGGAAGGCTTAGATTTGTTGGAAAGGTATTGGGAAAATTTGCCGCTTCTGTAAAAGAAATAAAAAGAAGAAATAAAAACCGTCAGCTTTCCGTTACAATACTGGAGTTCTATCTGACGCGGCAAAGGCCTTGGAAGCTCAGTTGAAGGGAACGGGCAGTACCTTAAAAAGAGAATAATTGTTTCCTGGGTATCTCCGTGGCAGTTTTCGGTGAATACTGCAACACTCTAGCTGTAGGATAGGCTGTTAATGTCAAAAACTTTATGTCTCCTTATCTGCGTCATTACTTAATGTTTCTCTGTCCACCAAAGTGCCGTCAACCTATTATACCATGTATGCATCGTGTCACTGACTTCTTCTCCTTTTTTGACGTGCTTCTGAGTGCTGCAAATTCGACAACAGACTACTTTTCTGCACACTACTAAATATATTACAACAGCTTTTTACACACAGGACAAACAATTCTGTGTTTTCTTAACACGTATATTTCCACAACATTCGCAAGGAACCAAAGCACAGGTCATAGCATCCCTACTCTCGAACCTCTTTTGTTCTATGACTTTTCTTATGCATTCTCAAGGACATCTTCTTCCATGGAGGCCTACATAACTCTGAGGCGGGGATCCGCTGCACGGAGAAATGTACTAAAGAGCCAAAGAAACTGGTACATGATCTAATATCGTGTGTGGCCCCCGCGAGTACGCAGAACTGTCGCAAGACGACGTGGCTTGGAGTGGACTAATGTCTGAAGTAGTGCTGGAGGGAATTGACACCATGGATCCTGCAGGGATGTCCATAAATCTGTCAGAGTACGAGGAAGTCGAGATCTCTTCGGAACAGCTCGTTGCAAGTCATCCCAGATATGTTCAATAATGTTCATGTCTGGGAAGTTTGGTGGCCAGCGGAAGGGTTTAAACTCAGAAGAGTGTTCCTGGAGCCACTCTGTAGCAATTCTGGACGTGTGGGGTGTCGCATCGTCCTGCTAGAATTGCCCAAGTCCGTCGAAATGCACCATGGACATGAATGGATGCAGGTGATCAGACAGGATGCTTACGTACGTGTCACCCGAGCCATATCTAGACGTATCAGGGGTCTTATATCACTCCAACTGCACACGCCCCACACTTTTACAGAGCCTCCATCAGCTTGAACAGTCCCCTGCTGACATATAGGGTCATTGGATTCATGAGGTTGTCTCCATACCCGTACACGTTCATCCGCTACATACAATTTGATACGAGACTCGTCCGACCAGGCAACATGTCTCCAGTCATCAACAGTCCAATGTCGGTATTGATGGGCCCAGACGAGGAGCAAAGCTTTGTGCCGTGCAGTCATCATGGGTACGCGAATGGGCCTTAAGCTCCGAAAGCCCATGTCGATGATGTTTCGTTGAATGGTTTGCACGCTCACACTTGTTGATGGGTCATCATCGAAATCTGCAGCAATTTGCGGAAGGGTTGCACCTCTGACAGAACGATTCTCTTCAGTCGTCGTTGGTCCCGTTCCTGCAGGATCTTTTTCCGGCCGCGGCGATGTAGGAGATGTGATGTTTTACCGGATTCCTGATATTCAGGGTAAAGTCGTGAAATGCTCGTACGGGAAAATCCCCACTTCATCGCTACCTCGGAGATGCTGTGTTCCATTGCTCGTGCGCCGACTATAACGTCACGTTCAAACTCACTTAAGTCTTCATAATCTGCCATTGAAGCAATTGAACAATTGAACAATTGCGCCAGACACTTGTCTTACGTAGACGTTGCTGACCGCAGCGACGTATTTTGCGTGTTTACATGTATCTGTATTTGAATACGCATCCCTATACCAGTTTCTTTAGTGCTTCAATGTATTAAGAGCAGCAAATGGCCGCCACCGGTGTCGCCCCGTCCATTAGCAACATATTTGCGCTTATAGAAAAATCACTCGCTCAATATGTGTGTACCACTTTACAGACTACATTAAATGAACGTGCTTCAGTAGTCGACGATCATCGTTCGTCGGTCTTAAATACCGCGCGTAACCCACCACTTTGACAAAGTGATATGTTACCCTATAGAGGTTACTACATGAAAATCGACAAAAGTAAAACAAAGATAATGGAATGTATGAATTAAAACAGGTGATGTCGACGGACTTAAATCAGAAAATACGGGCCGCACAGTAACTGATGATAATCGGATAGAATATGAAATACAGTCTATCAACATCAAGTAAGGGTTTCTGAATAAATTTAAGTGTTAGGAAAGAATAAAGACGTAGAATATAAATTTCAGTGTTAAGAAGTTTCGTAGAATTTTTGTGGTGTCTGGCCTTGTACAGAAGTGAAACGTGGATGATAAACAATTCAGAAAAGAACAGAATAGAAGCTTTTGAAATGAGGTGCTATTCACTGAATGTAAAGATTAGGTGGGTGGGTCGTATAACTAATGACGAGGTGCTGAATCGACCTGGGATGAAAAGAGATCTCTAGCACAATCTGACTGAAAGAAGGGTCCGCTTGACGGGGCAGTTCATGAGGGACGTGGTCTACGTCATTCGGCACGGCTACCTCTTTTGTATTTGTTATAGTAGGTGGGTGCCAGGTACCCTTCTGAGTCGCTCTCCGCAGTCAGTGATACAGCAAGTGTTCCACTACGCCAGGAGAGTTCATCCCATCGATCGCGATCGACCCCTCGATCGCCATGGCTTCATGAGTTGATCTTTCAAAATCTTCGTCCGAAATCTGTTCTCACATATTCTTGTAAAGCACCAGTTTGTTGACATGAGTGTTTCGTTCGGCATTTGTAGGTGGTAAATCTGACAACAGTGTCTCCGCCTATTTCGTCTCCATCTGCTTTGCACTGCCTTTAACGCCAGCGCCAAGCAATAGTTTCCTTCTGAATGGTGAGGTTACTACTACCTCTGGGAAGCGCAGTTACGAAATTAAATGTGGAACACAACACTTTCCTTAAATACAGTCATAACTGTCGAATCAACAAACATCATTGGATGACGAAACTGCAAAGAAGTATACGACCAGCCTAATAGCACTGAAGGCAGAGTTTGAAAACTTATTTTCAGATTTCAAGGCATTGGAACCTCTTCTAGCTTTCATAGCTCAACTTTTCAGAACAGTGGATGTGAAAGATATTTCAAGTAAAACGAGTAGTCTTTTCTCTTGTGGTGAGACTGAAGTTGAAGAGGAAATAATGAAATTTAAAATTGACGTTTCCTTAGAGTCAGAAAACAATTAAGATAACTTTGGGAAATTAGTGAGTTTAAAAACCTACCCAAATATTATAAAAGTGGCACCGTAGGTTTCATCCTTTTTTGGATGAAGTTATGTATCTAACGCAGCGTTTTAAACAATGAACATAGTGAAATCTAAGTGCAGAAATAAACTGACTAATCCTCATCTTCCAGACTGCATAAGGTTGGCTCTGACAAATTATTCACCAGATTTCAATAAACTTGCGAATGACATGCAAAGCCAAGTATCTCACTAAATATTATTCAAGCCCGCCCGGTTGGCCGTGCGGTCTAACGCACGGCTTTCCGGGCGGGAAGGAGCGCCTGGTCCCCGGCACGAATCCGCCCGGCAGATTTGTGTCGAGGTCCGGTGAACCGGCCAGTCTGTGGATAGTTTTTAGGCGGTCTTCCATCTACCTCGGCGAATGCGGGCTGGTTCCCTTATTCCGCCTCAGTTACACTATGTCGGCGATTGCTGAGCAAACAAGTTCTCCATGTACGCATACACCACTATTACTCTTCCACGCAAACATAGGGGTTACACTCGTCTGGTGTGAGACGTACCCTGGGGGGGTCCACCGGGGGCCGAACCGCACAATAGCCCTGGGTTCGGTGTGGGGCGGCGGAGGGATGGACTGCGGTAGCTCTCCGTCGTTTCTAGGTCCCCGGTTAACATACAATACACACGTACAAACATTTTTGACGGTGCGCAATTTTTTCGCTTGTGTAATAACTTGAAAATTGGGTAATAGGCCTACAACTTTTATGTATTTTGTGTAATTGAATGACTAATTTTGAACATTGTGTTGTTTTATGCTTAAAACTTAAAAATTCATAAAGTCAGTAGACCTCTAAATGGAGTACATTGCATGCAGCAGGTGTTAAGCCTAAAACGACTGAGCACGTCGGCCCTAAACCATGCTGGACGGGCCGATCCACAGTAGAGGGACTCGACGTGCTCCGGTATTGCCATGCTGATGGCTCTACGCCACAAGCAGAAAGACGTCTGTCATGACAGGTGCCATTCATGGCAAATGGACGGTTTTCTGTATACCTTGCATCCGTATAATTGCGTCAACTGTCGCAGCGTTGCCAAGAACCTTTAAGGCACATTTCACACTGAAGGTCGTCCAACTGGTTGGCATGCGCTGCTTGCTTGAGACGCTATTCGGTGCTCAGAGCAAGTTTCCCACCCACTGCAGCTTAGCTGTTGCCTGGTAGCTGAACTATATGTGTGCTGATTGGGGAGCCAGTTACTTACATGATGTTCTCCAGAGAGGAAGGAACACAAAATACGGAAAGTAAAGTATTGGTGTTACCCAATAACTACCGGCATATACTAACTTGGTGCTCACTGAAACCTTTGCAGTCAGATCTGTGTGAGCACTGGCTACAGTTGTAAAACTACCACAGGCTACCGTGGACTATCATAAGTAAACACTGATTACGATAGTTTTCTAGTAGCTTTGGTCAGTGTAAGTCATACCCGCATTACCTGTACATTAAGTGTGTTGCATACCAATTGGGCGTTACCTAATAATGATTACTTTCTTTACATATGCGATCAGTGCCTTACTTTTTTTTGAGTTATCTGTCTACTGACTGTTTTGATGCGGCCCACCACGAATTCCTCTCCTGGGCCACCCTCTTCGTCTAAGAGTAGCACTTGCAACCTACTTCCCGGCGGGGTCAGGGATTTTCTCTGCCTCGTGATGACTGGGTGTTGTGTGATGTCCTTAGGTTAGTTAGGTTTAAGTAGTTCTAAGTTCTAGGGGACTGATGACCTCAGAAGTTGAGTCCCCTAGTGCTCAGAGCCATTTTTTGCAACCTACGTACTCAATTATTTGCTGGAATTATACCAATCTCTGTCTTCCTCTACAGTTTTTGCCCTCTACAGCTCCCTCTAATACTATGGTAGTCACTCCCTGATGTCTTAACAGATGTCGTATCATCCTGTCCCTTCTCCTTGTCAGTGTTTTCCACATATTCCTTTCCTCTCTGGTTTTGCACAGAACTTCCTCATTCCCTACCTTCTCAGTCCACCTAATTTTCAACGTTCGTCTGTAGCACCACGTCTCAAACGCTTCGATTCTCTTCTGTTCCGGTTTTCCCACAGTCCATGTTTCACTACCATACAACGCCGTGCTCCAAATGGTGCAAGATGTTCGAAATTCTGAGAAAAATAGGGCTGAGCTATAGGGAGATACCGGTAATACTCGTATACAATATGTACAAGAGCCAAGAGGGAATAATAAAGACTGAAAGACCAAAGAAAAAGCGCTTAGATTAATGAGGGTGTAAGACAGGGATGTAGTCTTTGGCCCCTACTGTTCAATCTGTAAATCGAAGAAGTAATGATGGAAATAAAAGAAATTTCTCAGATATTTAGTTCCAGTGACAAGCGATGACGTGCCTGGAGATGCTCCGCACAGCGGTGGGACACTGACCTCCGTGTCGACCTCCATACAACCCGACAACCAAGAGAGATAGTCTGGGGTTCAATTTCTTTTCATAGCAGGACACCTTTGGTTGCATCCGCGGCACTCTTACAGCACAGCGGTACGTCGACGATATTCAACGCCCCGTATTGTTCCCTTCATGGCATGCCATCGTGGGGTTACATTTCAGTAAGATCATGTCCACCCGCCACCCGCACATAGCGAGAGTTTCTACCGCTTGTCTTCTTGCCTGCCAAACCCTCCCATGGTCAGTAAGATCGCCGGATATATACCCAATTGAGAAGTTTGAAGCTTTATGGGCAGGGCCCTCTTAACAGCTCGAAATTTTGACGATCTAACGCGCCAGTTGGACAGAATTGGGCACTATCGCGTTAGTGACATGCTCAATTTGTGAAGCTTTTTCTTTTGAATAAATCATCTCATTTTTCTGAAATTGTAATCATTTGTTTGTCTGTTTATGTACATCACATCCCACCCCGATAACTCCTTTATGATGCATCGTTTTTTTCTTCAGATTATACTCGTACGTATGCGTATATGTACAGATTATGTGTGTGTATCAGACCTGAGTTTCTCCCCGCGTATACAGTCTTCAAATACAATACTGGCCATTAAAATTTCTACACCACGAATATGACGTGCTACAGACGCGAAATTTAACCGACAGGAATACGATGCTGTGATATGCAAATGATCAGCTTTTCAGAGCATTCACACAAGGTTGGCGCCGGTGGCGACACCTACAACGTGCTGACATTAAAGAAAGTTTCCAACCGATTTCTCATACACAAACAGCAGTTGACTGGCGTTGCCTGGTGAACGTTGTTGTGAAGCCTCGTGTAAGGAGAAGTAATGCGTACCATCACGTTTCCGACTTTGAAAAAGGTCGGATTGTAGCCTATCGCGATTGCGGTTTATCGTATCGCTACACTACTGCTCGCGTTGGTCGAGATCCAATGAATGCTAGCAGAATATGGAATCGGTGGGTACAAGAGGGCAATACGGAACGCCGTGCTGGATCCCAACGGCCTCGTATCACTAGCAGTCGAGATGACAGATGAGTCAAGAGACGGAGACGTTTGCAAGACAACAACCATCTGCACGAACAGTTCGACGACGTTTGCAGCAGCATGGACTATCAGCTAGGAGACCATGGCTGCGGTTACCCATGACGCTGCATCACAGACAGGAGCGCCTGCGGTGGTGTACTCAACGACGAACCTGGGTGCACGAATGGCAAAACGTCATTTCTTCGGATGAATCCAGGTTCTGTTTAAAGCATCATGATGTTCGCATCCGTGTTTGGCTACATCGCGGTGAACGCACATTGGAAGCGTGTATTCGTCATCGCCATACTGGCGTATCACCCGGCGTGATGGTATGGGGTGCCATTGGTTACACGTCTCGGTCACCTCTTGTTCGCATTGACGGCACTTAGAACAGTGGACGTTACATTACAGATGTGTTACGACCCGTCGCTCTACCTTTCATTCGATCCCTGTGAAACCCAACGCCGGCCGAAGTGACCGTGCGGTTCTAGTCGCTGCAGTCTGGAACCGCGAAATCGCTACGGTCGCAGGTTCGAATCCTGCCTCGAGCATGAATGTGGGTGATGTCCTTAGGTTAGTTAGGCTTAACTAGTTCTAAGTTCTAGGGGACTAATGACCTCAGAAGTTGAGTCCCATAGCGCTCAGAGCCATTTAAACCATTTGAAACCCTACATTTCAGCAAGATAATGCACGACCGCAGTCGCAGGTCCTGTACGGGCCTTTCTGGATACAGAAAATGTTCGACTGCTACTCTGGCCAGCACATTCTCCAGATGTCTCACCAACTGAAAACGTCTGGTCAATGGTGGCCGAGCAACTGGCTCGTCACAATACGCCAGTCACTACTCTTGATGAACTGTGGTATCGTGGTGAAGCTGCATGGGCAGCTGTACCTGTACACGCCATCCAAGCTCTGTTTGAGTCAATGCCCAGGCGTATCAAGGCCGTTATTACGGCCAGAGGTGGTTGTTCTGGGTTCTGATTTCTCAGGATCTATGCACCCAAATTGCGTGAAAATGTAATCACATGTCAGTTCTAGTATATCTGTTCAATGAATACCCTTTTATCATCTGCATTTCTTCTTTGTGCAGCAATTTTAATGGCCAGCAGTGTAACTTACGGATATGCACTCGAGTGACGTCGTTTGACAGCCGCCCATATTTCGAAAAGTGAACACCCTGTTACTTTCAGGACAAGAGAGTAGGAAGTAAGCTGTCGTTGAATTTTGTTGATTCGGTTGATGACGGAAAGGAAAATAAGGGGGTTGTCAGGGGCCTTGAAAATGACAGGACGTGCACCTGTCTAAATATGGCCAGTTGTTGACGACGGCACCTGGCTGCATTCCGGAGAGTTATTTGAAATTTTGTCACGACTGGCCCTCCCAAGGTTGTCAATAATTCTGAGGTAACGTCGTTAATTCCAGGGGCTTGTTCCACCTAGGGATTTCAATGCTCTGCCAAATTCTTCTCGCACCCATCTCCATTTAGTTTCTCTTCTCTCTCCATCATGTGGCCTTCATTTTACTGGTATAGTCCCTCTATACCTTCCTTTCACCTTTTGTCTTTCACTTCTTGCCCCTTACTGACTTACTACCTGAGCTCTTGACTGTCGTCCGCAGCTCGTGGTCTCGAGGTGGCGTTCTCGGTTCCCGAGCACGGGGTCCCGGGTTCGATTCCCCGCGGGTTCAGGGATTTTCACCTCCCTCGAGATGACTGGGTGTTTGTGTTGTCCTCATCATTTCATCATCATTCATGAAAGCGGCGAGCCGGCCTGAGTGGCCGTGCGGTTCTAGGCGCTACAGTCTGGAGCCGAGCGACCGCTCCGGTCGCAGGTTCGAATCCTGCCTCGGGCATGGATGTGTGTGATGTCCTTAGGTTAGTTAGGTTTAATTAGTTCTAAGTTCTAGGCGACTGATGACCGCAGAAGTTAAGTCGCATAGTGCTCAGAGCCATTTGAACCATTTGAAAGTGGCGAGTTTGGACTGAGCAAAGGTTGGGAATTTGTATGGGCGCTGATAACCGCGTAGTTGAGCGCCCCACAATCCAATCATCATCATCATCATCATCTGGACAGTCGCACAGCAAGAAACAGCAAAATAAAACAAGCAGCAATATCTCAGGTAAAAGCAGATTCGTCTAATTAGAAGACAAAACGAGAAGTGATGTCAGATGGAGATCACACCTATTTATACCGGCGCCATTCATTGTGAGCTGGTAGTTTTCCATGGTTCTAGCCACAAGGACCGCCGTAATGCTGATTTACTGCAGACTACGATAGTCAGATACAATTCTCGAGACACGTTACGTGAGGTTTCTGAGAACGCGCAGTGTAGGAGAAAGTGGTCTACATTCAGAACAGTAGCAGCTCAGAGGTCTTGCTCTTATATGAATGAAGAAGAGCACAAGGACGTATGTACGTAAGCAAGGTCGCGGTCCAAGAACCTGCAATGGGTGCACACGCACCTACCTGACAAATGATAAAAGTGAAACATAAATTATTACCTCGTAAGTTGCAATTAAAATTGTCTTTGAAAAAATTCTAATGAAGCAGCAAGTTCGTGAGGATAGTTAAATGAATAATCAAAGAATGCGCATGAATTGCCTTGGTTTGTTTTACCGTGAGGTAGTCATACAGCTACTACAATAGAATAGCACTTGGGAAGTCATATGACAAGTGTTAGATCATTAATATCAGTTGAATAGGGTAAATTAAATAATCAGAACGTTAATTAGACTTATATAGCTCGCCAAACAAGATGAATAATTTTTTGGTAAAATGCAGCTTGTAATAAGACAACAGTTCTATATAGCTTGTATCCTTCCTAAGAGACGTCAGGCGCATTTTCTCTGAATGACAGGTACTTGGAATTTCAGGTTTGCAATGTGTAGTTGAGTCAGCTAAAACAAAGACTGCTCCTCAAGTTATTCACTCGGCCCCCAGTGTCAAGGGAAAGCGCCCGTTTGTTTCCCGTTACATTCCTTGGGGCAGTCCCAGGGTAGTCTAGTGCTATATTTGTTTTACCAATATGTAGTCACAGGGACAGTAAGAGACTAAGAATATCCAGTAATCAAGCAGCGATCGAGCAGCGCTGCTGCATGGTAGTAACAATGAGTGTGGGCCAGGCTGGTGCCAGGCTGGCTATTCTCCGTATTTTACTTATAAATAAAACTAATAACGCGCTAGACACATCTGGGACTGACCTATCGAGTGGACACGTAAAATTACGCTTCAAAAGTCATTTTGCTTTTAACGTGAAACAAATTGGCGCTTTCCGTTGACGCTGGGTGTCGCACGAAAACACAAGACATTCCACTGAGACGGGTTGAAACGCAAAGTGGAACTGTAGGGATGTCGGAACGGACCCAGTTGTTGTTTGCTGAAACTGAAGCTGGCAATGGACAGTTAAAATGAAGTGACAGTGAACTACGAAATAAAATGGAATATAGTATTAATTAATTGCAAAATAAAATGGAATCCAGTAACAGGGATTTAAAGGATAATTGAAAGCATGAATCGGAATCCAGTAATAAAGAAATAAAGGAGAAAATGAAAACAGAATAGTTAAAATTATAAAACTGATTCCAATCATCATAATTTGAAAATCAAAGCAGAGAATTAGTTATTCAGATTAGAAAACATTTTCGAAACTGAAATCAGTAAATTCATAATCAAGACAAATAGATGAATGAATTGTTAGAAACGAGGTTAAAGAAAGAATAGGTAAGGATTCCAGACTTTGCTCTGATTAGGTTGCAGAAGTAAATTTTAAACTGAATATTTGTAAAACAGAAATCAAAAGGCAGCAAATGATTTTGTTAAGATGTGCGAACAATTCTAGAAAAAGGCTTCTTACAAAGTAGGAGCACTAGAACTCCAAGTAGTGGATTTAAAAATTGGCACTGCTAACATAGCAAATGGAGTAGCGTCTGCTAGTTTGTGTAACACTACTGCCCAATATGCTTTTCCTGCTGACGCCGCTTTCATTGCATGTCGGCAATTTTAGCATTTTGATCCCAACAAGCAAACATATCCATTACAGGTGTGGAATGATTTTGAAGACATGGTGCCCAATGGGTAGTCTGAGCGTGAGAAAATTTTTCCTTTAGAAGTCATTTGTCAGGGAACGATCTGCGTTTATCAGCTGGTATCACGTTACATTGTCAAAAACTGAGTGAGTGCTGCAGATTTTAGATCAGTGAACAGTACGCTGTCACATATAACAGAAATGATGAAACTGGAAATGATAATAATGAGGTTAGAAGGTTAACTGTCTAGGTACTGGCAGAAAAGAATAATTTCCACACCTAGAGATAATGTGGACAGATTCGTTGGATATCTGGAACGATTAAAGAGAAAGGGTTCTAATGAGGACGAATCTCTTTAACTCTCAAAGACAAAGTGGTCTTGTCTCTACAGATAATTTAACTTTTGTATTTTTCGTAATGGAGCAAGGGGAAAAAAGAACGGCTAACAGAGATTTAGCTAGCGAATACCGGTACAGTCTATGATCGAAATTTATCTTTTGTTCAACTATCGGTTAAATCGTTATGATCATCTTCAGATTGATCTGTCTCCTTGAGGCCAATAAAAGTGCAAATAAAATTTATAGGCATGATTGGCACCGTCACATAGTATAAAAACATGATAAAATTGTAATAAACACACATGGCTCTTGGGTAGCGATGGCTCTACATCTCTGGCCATGTGCGTTTATTACAATGTTATCATGTTTTAACAGCTTCTTTTACAAACCACAAGGAACCAGATAAATTTGATGATGATCAAAACGATCGAAACCGGTGACTGAGTAAAACAAATATTTGCGATCTTAGACTGTGGTTTTCGTATTTTGCCAAGCTTTAGATCGCTATTATCTTCAAGGTGTCCATGTCACCCCTCATCAACAACAGAGAATCAAAACCCGCGCGCGGAGCGTCAGAAGAGATTTAATTTGATATTATCCAGTTGAGACAAAAAATATATTTGGCATAAGAATATGTTGTGGTTTATTGTCCCGTCGACGACGAGGAAATTAGGAAGTCGATTGTCTTCTTTTTCAAAGCTACTATCCCGGCATTTATCTTCTGCGATTTAGAGAAATTACGGAAACCCTAAATATGCACTGCCAGATTTGAAACCCGCTCCTCTTGACAGTGCTTTAATCGCCGTGGAGCGGGCTGAGAACGTTTCGCCACGGTGATATGTCAGATAACAACATCCTAATGCGGGAAGAAACGCATCGCATCATGGAGTTCGCGCAGTAATATTACAAGCACCAGTCAACCACACATTGCCGATAGTGACGGAATATACAGTTTCGTGTCGCGTCAGATTCGAACTATAAACGGGAAGAGCGGCTGGTAGTTCAAGGAAAAATGCTTTTTACAGAAGTAGAAGACGTGGGCTATTAGTGCAGTCTTACTGCTCTTTCCCTCTGGCTTACGCAGACGCACATGTACGCTTCACATTTCTCGATTTCATGAAGTTAAGTTGCACTCCCACTTATTGACTAGGAATGCTGGAAAAGAAATTTTTACACTGGAGGTATAAATAATAAACGCCTCAGTCACAGCTTTTCGTGTGTTATTAAGTACACGATGCATTTCGTACCCTTTGCGTCCATCATCAGGTGTAATTTGTCTTAATACATGCTTCACTTTTTCCCTTGAATGAGGTGAAATGCATATTCCACGTAATACAAGAAAAGTGTTTTTAAACACTTCACAAATGTTTTTGGCAAAAAACACCGCCTTTCACTATGACTATGGTCCGAATTCGGCAAGAAGCCATATCTAGCTGACGATTATATCCCGTAGAGCTACCATCATATGATACTGATAAACTACCAAACATTTTCTCTGGGTATAATAATCCGGCGATTTACCGGACCAGTTGAGGTGTGATATAGTGCCTGACTGTTCGTCATACCAGAAACGTACGCTTGTAGCCCTTTGAAGGGTGTTGTCAGATTGGATGACGGGAATGTCCACAGCATACTCATCATGAAAATGCAGAAGAAAGAACAACACCTAGTTACCGAAAATGTAGAAGTAAACAATATGGTTCATAGAATGAAATTTTCACACTGCAGCATTTGCATGATTTCTCATGGGGCAGGGGGGGTGGGGGGGGGGAGGAGGGACGGGACGGATTAGTGTTTTGTCCGGTGTGACTTATCAGAGTTATTATCAGGCAAGGAATTGCAATCCAGAACGTGACACACAAAATGGGGCGTTATACAAAGCTACTGACAAAACAAAAGCTTTTCGAGAATACCTCACTGCCAGTTTCAAACGAAATAGATGACAGAGGGATAGAAAAACAATTAAAATCGCTCAAAAGAGGAAAGGCCACTGGACCTGATGGGATACCAGTTCGATTTTACACAGAGTACGCGAAGGAACTTGCCCCCCTTCTTGCAGCGGTGTACCGTAGCTCTCTAGAAGAGCGTAGCTTTCCAAAGGATTGGAAAAGGGCACAGGGCATCCCCGTTTTCAAGAAGGGACGTCGAACAGATGTGCAGAACTTTAGACCTATATCTCTAACGTCGATCAGTTGTAGAATTTTGGAACACGTATTATGTTCGAGAATAATGACTTTTCTGGAGACTAGAGATCTACTCTGTAGGAATCAACATAGGTTTCGGAAAAGATGACCGTGTGAAACCCAGCTCGCGCTATTCGTCCACGAGACTCAGAGGGCCATACACACGGGTTCCCAAGTAGATGCCGTGTTTCTTGACTTCCGCAAGGCGTTTGATACAGTTCCCCACAGTCGTTTAATGAACAAAGTAAGAGCATAAGGACTATCAGACCAATTGTGTGGTTGGCCTTAACAGTTCCTAGATAATAGAACGCAGCATGTCATTTTCAATGGAGAGGAGTCTTCCGAAGTAAGAGTGATTTCAGGTGTGCCGCAGGGGAGTGTCGTAGGACCGTTGCTATTCACAATATATACAAATGGCCTTGTGGATAACATCGGAAGTTCACTGAGGCTTTTTGCGGATGATGCTGTAGCACATCGAGAGGTTGTAACAATGGAAAATTGTACTGAAATGCAGGAGGATCTGCAGCGAATTGACGCATGGTGCAGGGAATGGCAATTGAATCTCAATGTAGACAAGTGTAAAGTGCTGCGAATACATAGGAAGAAAGATCCTTTATCATTTAGCTACAATATAGCAGGTCAGCAACTGGAAGCAGTTAATTCCATAAATTATCTGGGAGTAGGCATTAGGGGTGATTTAAAATAGAATCACCATATAAAATTAATCGTCGGTAAAGCAGATGCCAGACTGAGATTCATTGGAAGAATCCTAAGGAAACGCAGTCCGAAAACAAAGGAAGTAGGTTACAGTAAACTTGTTCGCCCACTGCTTGAATACTGCTCACCAGTGTGGGATCCGTACCAGATAGGGTTGATAGAGAAGATCCAACGGAGTGCAGCGCGCTTCGTTACAGGATCATTTAGTAATCGCGAAAGCGTTACGGAGATGATAAACTCCAGTGGAAGACTCTGCAAGAGAGACGCTCAGTAGCTCGGAACGGGCTTTTGTTGAAGTTTCGAGAACATGCCTTCACCGAGGAGTCAAGCAGTTTATTGCTCCCTCTTACGTATATCTCGCGAAGAGACCATGAGGATAAAATCAGGGAGATTAGAGCCCACACAGATGCACACCGACAATCTTTCTTTCCACGAACAATACGAGACTGGAATAGAGGGGAGAACCGATAGAGGTACTCAAGGTACCCTCCGCCACACACCGTCAGGTGGCTTGCGGAGTATGGATGTAGATGTAGATGTAGATGTAGATGTAGAAGAGCGACTACTGTTACCACTACCCACACTCTACCTACTGACGACGATCAGCGTCATATACAATGTATATATCAAGCCACCTCATGCCAATATCCATTTGCCTTTCGTTATTAGTCAACGGCCGTGCCGCAGTGGATAAACATTTTCCCATCGATCACCAAAGCACGCCTAAGTGGCACGTGGGTGGGTGACCATTCGGGCCTCCAATCACTGTGTACCTACCGGTGCGCTCTCAACTTCTTGATGCCAAACTGTGGTACTACTCGACCGAGAAGTAGCGGCTCCAGGCCAAGAAAGCTGACATCAGCCGCGAGAGTGGTGTGCCAACCCCACGCCCCTTCATATCCGCATCCGATGACGTGACGCCTTTGGGCTGAGGGTGATACGACGATCGATCGATACTGATGGGGCTACCGAGGCGTGTTCGGACGGAACAGGGTAGAACAGTTCACAACACAAAAGCAGTTGAATAGCTTTTCGAGGCCGGCCGCTGTGGCCGGGCGGTTCTAGGGGCTTCAGTCTGGAACCGTGCGACCGCTACGGTCGCAGGTTCGAATCCTGCCTCGGGCATGGATGTGTGTGATGTCCTTAGGTTAGTTAGGTTTAATTAGTTCTAAGTTCTAGGGGACTGATGACCTCAGATGTTAAGTCCCATAGTGCTCAGAGCCATTTGAAACATTTTTTAGCTTTTCGAGAATACCTCACGGCCAGCCTCAGACGATGATCCTCACTTTGTACTCTTGTAGCACGGTGAAGAGTTCTCACCTACTGTACAGAGGCTAAGAATGAGACTGGTACAACAGTTTGCTGAGACCATTCTGATGTCTGTGTGGTGGACAGCATCCAGTATCTTTAAATAAGACAGTCTAGCTGATCCATATACTATGCTGCCATAGTCAAGGAGCGTGCAGACAAAGATTCTACTTAATGAGATC
The DNA here is from genome assembly GCF_023898315.1 of Schistocerca nitens. NCBI lineage: Eukaryota > Metazoa > Arthropoda > Insecta > Orthoptera > Acrididae > Schistocerca > Schistocerca nitens. The sequence goes on from NC_064622.1 coordinate 261,500,645, forward strand.
AGACCTGACCTATCTGCAGTCCGCCCCCGGTAGCTGCGTGGTCAGCGCGACAGAATGTCAATCCTAAGGGCCCAGGTTCGATTCCCGGCTGAGTCGGAGATTTTCTCCGTTCAGGGACTGGGTGTTGAGTTGTCCTACTCATCATCATCTCATTCCCATCGACGCGCAAGTCGCCGAAGTGGCGTCAAATCGAAAGACTTGCACCCGGCGAACGGTCTACCCGACGGGAGGCCCTAGTCACACATTTACATTTACCTATCTGCATCCTAGTTCTTACCGCTTAGGTATTTTAAGATGTTTAGTGCTTTCAGACATCTACATCTCAAATCATGAAACTGTGGCAGCCGTGTTTATCTTTGATTAAACATGAGACCCAAGAACCGCACTCTTAAAATCCAAGTTCTGGTAAGGTAAATGATTCACGTGACCAAGTAAAATGCGCAGAAAGCATTTAAAACCAGTCGTATCAGCCCAATCCTCCATCCTACTAACGGTCAGCTGCAGTTGACGTGTAGTATTCGTCAGACTGGAGGAAGATCAGAATACCGCTAATTCATCCACAGACAAGGGATATTGGACTGTACTCAGTATTCTGAAAACATACAACTGATAGCTATAATGAAAAGGGTGACGCTCAGAATGCTACCCTGAGAAACACCTATTTGCCGAGGGAAGCGGTCGGCGTACGTGTCACTGAATCGATACTGGAAATAGCGTTCAGCGAGGAACGGCCGCGGGAATATGGGAAGACGCCCAAGAAATCCCAATTCACGCAGTTGTCGGACGATATTATGTCTCCAGGTGGTAGTACTAGTATAAGCTTTCTCCAAATCGAAGAACATACCACGTCGGAAACGGCTGGTTTCGAGAGTCCATATTAGGTGTCTATCATACACTCAACGGTCTTGCCTGTACAGCCAGTGAAGGCAACACTCCTGTAGCTACCTCGAGATAACCTGCCGTTCGCTGGCTCGAGGAGTGGTACCATAATCGCCTGCCGCCATGGAACCGAATAGCAGCATTCAGCCCGGGAGAGTTGTGTCGTAGGCGTATCTTTGGAGTGTGGGTGAGAGTAATGGAAGCGTTTAAAGCGTAGTGTTTCTGTTGTATGATGAGGAGAGGAGAGAGAGGGTGAAAGTCGGGGTCGACGCATAGCCTCGAACATCGCTAAGGTGGCCGTCGAGTTTAACAACCCCATCCGGCAGACGAATTACGATCAATAGCGTCACATGTCCTTACTTCATGAGACATTGCGGAGAGCTCTGGGGTTTAATTCAGGACATGGGCGTAAAGACAGGTGATCAGGAACCCTACGTCACCAACTCTACTCCCCTTGTCGGCCAAATACTGGCGGTAAAAGTTTCATCCACCACCAGGATTCGAACCGGCTTACCTCTGAGTCGAGTACCACCGCTCAGGCGACCGTTAGTGACCTCGATTATGGAGACGGGTTCGAATGAAAATTACCACGAATCCTATATTTTTGAAATAGATAAAAACCACTAAATAGCTATGATATCAGAGAGAATCATGAAACAGTTCATTAGAAGGATATATTGCTTCCTCAGCAATTATGCACGAAAATAGCAAACGCAGACAAGCAACACAGTAATACTACTCCATCACCTCGGCGTTGGGTGGTATTTACTGAGTAATTCTCCACGAAATACCAAGGCGGTTGCATTCCGTATTATACGTGTTGTGCAACGAAACCGCGTACATAGATGATATACGAAAAACGGGAGCAGCCGTAAAACTGTAGACTGCATCAGATGAGGCACGACATGTGTGCGTCTCCTGTTGCGCTGCCTGTCCCTAATTTTCCACTGGACGATGGCCTGATTCTCACAATGTCACTGTGACGTCACTCTCGGGACAGCTGAACCGTTCATCACGAACTGTCATCTGTGGTCGCTACTTCTTGTCCAATGTGCGTTCCCGCTAACGCCTCCGACGTAGTACGTCTTCAACCGACAGAACTTACTAGCATTATACAAAATGTAAGCTTCCGTATGGGTATAAACAAAAATGAAAATTTCTTAGCTGGAGACATTTAAAGTACGACCCTCGCGAAGCTACTTCTCAACATATTCACGCGTCAATGAGACGTCATACAGTGGAATCAATTTTTGCGTTCTTTTGTCATAGCCATCGTATGATAGCCATCTGAAACTTTTCGTCATTCTTAAGGTTTTAGCCACACAGAAAAATCTTCAAGAAAAAATGCTGGAAATTGGTGGTAGTACAGTCAGTAAGGTAGGAAGAATAAACAAACGTCTCCCAGAGTAGTTCCTGCAGAGGCTGTGGTTTGCACTGAGCCATTATGTAGATCGCCATTGTCATAAATCACCTCAACATTTACAATGAGCATCCTGCGCTTTTGTTTCAAATAGGGATATCTGCGTAGATGACTACTGAATTCCGAGATCGTAAAGTGACAGTTTTGCATTAAAAGCTGCCGGCCCAAAACCACAAAGACCTTTGATGAAGGTCAACTGCCAAACACGCTTTTCGCCGTGGACGTCCGCGCGCACCGGGAACCCCCTATCTTGAAGTTATGTTCTTGGATATCACGTGATACTCTACAGAACGCCTGGATCCGTTGTTACGACCCTTTCGCTGAGGAAAATAATAAAAGATGTACTAAGAACAACGAAAGATCCGCTACAGACTACTCGAGTATGCGACATTAGGTGCAAGTGTAATAAAGTATACATAGGGTAGGTAAGTCGTGCAGTTAAGGTGCGGCTAAAAGAGCATGAGCGACACGTGCGTCTAAGACAACCGAGCAAGTCAGTTGCAAATGAACATCATGTATGCTGTCAAGATACAGACTTTACTAACCATAACATCCAAATAATTTTAATCGTGACGAGACTTATAGCACGTCAACAGCTGAGAGGACGCCAAATGCCGGCCGATGTGGCCGAGCGATTGTAGGCGTTTCAGTTTGGAACCGCGCGACCGCTACGGTCGCAGGTTCGAATCCTGCCTCGGGCATGGATGTGTGTGGTGTCCTTAGGTTAGTTATGTTTAAGTAGTCCTAAGTTCTAGGGGACTGATGACCTCATAAGTTAAGACCCATAGCACTCAGAGCCATTTGAACCATTTGACGCCAAATGCGTATGCAAACAGGAACACAAAGTACCCATCAGGTGAACGTTTCCTACAATCACAGAAACGTCTTTGCGAACCAGTCATGAACACTGTACGGAGAAAAATGCAGGATTCAAAGACCTTGAATTTGCGAAGATCTGGAGCCAGTTCCCAGAAGGAGGCATCAGCTGGAGAATCACACAGTCCTATCCAAAGATTCTGGAAAGAATAACATGGTAAAAAAAAACCCAAGAGCTATTAATTTCGTCGTCACTGACCTCGAAAGTCTACCTTCTTAACTGCCCTACATTCTCGCTGAGGTGTCTGAGCCATTTATAGTCAGACGTAGATATGAATTTCGATCGGAGCTGGTATCGATATTCGAAGACTGTATTTCAGACTCAATCTCATAGTTAATGAGACTGGGATCAGAGTTGCCAATTTCACTCTCCACAAGTGTAAACATTCGGGGCCAACTGCTGTGTACCAAAATTGGTCTGCAATTTGTGACGAGCCACAAATGCGGGGAACGTGATTATAAACATCGCACGATTTTTACGTACATAAGGAGACCATGTGCTTTGTCCTTAAGTGATTCAGTATTTGTAACTGGAACTGTTTTAGCTCATTGGCGTGTGGGAGGAAGTATAGAGCTTCCCATAATCTGCTGATGACCTTCACACTTTGCAGAAGAGGGTTTACAGCAAATCGAGGGTTGACAGAGGAACGGTGTCAGCCAAAGAGTTCACAATATCCGCCTGATCGCTGGCTGACAGAGTTGTTATTATTTCGTAATACGAACAATGCAAAAAGACAATGAAAGCGATATTCATTTTGTATGAAAGTGAGTTATTCGACGGTCAGGACTCACGGTGACTGGTCGTGAGTTTATCTGGAGTATCGAGAATTTGTACCTGCTGGCTGAGGAAGTAAGTGTCTGTCGACTTTCATAATTACTTGTATTTTCTCAGTAGAAAACTGTAGGGATGTTTCGTAGTTATTTTGGTACAGACTGTAGTGGAATTATAGTGGTCATTAAGTAAAGAGCTATCAAGAATAATTAATGTTGAGGCGATAACATACATTGTAAAGAAGTCTGAAGTGATGGAGGAAAGGTTTTAGGCAAGTGCAGTTTCAAAACATGAATAGCACTTTCATCGTTTCGTGAACTGGGTTGTGATACCATCTAAGTATTGTATGTCGTAGGCTGGGAAGCTGCTTAAAACTAACGCCTAAAGTTGTGAAGTGTTATTATTGTAGTAATAAAAACTGGCGGTAGCGAGTAATGATTTTTGTTTTATTATTGATTACTTCATACCAGGTCAAATGGCTAAGTGGCTTGAGTTTTATAGTTAATGGTTTGGGAAACCAGGAACTGTAAGCGAAACATTAAAACAAGTGATTTTTTTCTGCAGATGTTCCTCTCGTTATTGTACTCTGCCTTTATTGACCCCATTTAATGGAAGAAAATGAAAAAAAAATCTATTAATAGTGTAAAAAAAGGATGTAAATCAGACGACAAAGTAAAAGGAAGGAAACAGTAGTAAATATTCCTGTGCTACGATCGTATAAGAAAAGTTTACAAAGATAAGGAAAGAATTTATCTCAAGAACAGAGATATAGTAAAATAAGGGAAAATTTAAAGATCGCAATCAGCTATGCAAATTTTTCAGAAATGTTATTTTGAAGAGGATTTTGTAAAATGTCTTAGTAGTAATTCTAAAATCAATTAAGACCTCTAGAAATTACGCAGTTGACAGAGATATAATTTAACGCCAGATTATCTGCGGCAATATCAGATAACATTTGACGGTGTATTCACTCCTGCCATGGCATTTTCACACCGCGACTTAATACTATTTTTCTTCGTTATTACGACTGAATTATCTGCAGGGAGAACAGAGGTTTAAAAATCAACTCACATAATCGTCGGTAAAAGAGTATGTGAGCTGTAAATCGAATACGTAAGTATTTACTATGTTGGACGTTCTTAATCTGTTACGTTTTCGATGGAACCGAACCTTCATTTACCAGATAAAACGTCGTACAGTAACTCTAATTAACGAATGCAATGAATATAAAAATTAATCTTTGGGAATACAAGCACCAATCCTCATTATGTTCTTGAATGAACTGTTTTGGTCTTAACAATAGATAAACTACTAGATTGTAAATTACAAAAGCTGTGGTGTTGTTAATGAATACAGTCTGTAAGTCGAATCATACCTCAGAAAAATACACAATGGGAGAAAGACGTTAATTACCTCTTCTAATGAATGATGGTATATGTACAGATATTTACGAGGACAGTTCTCACGCATGGGCACTCGGAATTCTCGGTGTCCTACCTTTTGACGATATGGGAAACTCACTTTCTTGACATCCCGTTTTTTATCGGTATTCAGTGGGCATTGCTCAAAACTTTCAGCCATTTTATTTCGTAAATGGTTCAAGACACCAGAACGAAGTTATCTGCAAAAACGAGCAGGCGAAGGGACGCGTAATTTTGTTTCGTCCTGGAGTTAACACTGCAATAGCAAATTCCGGCCAACTGATCTCTCAGCTTCACCTCCCTTTTCAGATACTTTTGCGACGAGTTTCAACGACAACATTAAAAAAAGTTACATCACTATACTCGTCCTTTCAAAAGCCTTCGAATTACGGTAAAAAGTATGGCATTTGATTTACAAAAGAAACTTGTTTCAATATCTCGACTGATACAGGAGTTAAGAGAACTAGCCACGCAATAAAATTACGTTCCCCTCTCCGTACTAATACTCGCCGAAAATTTGGATTCGGTATCTTGAACCGTTCATGAAATAATACGGGTGCAGTTTATAGGTGGTACTTCATACGATGTCCAAAGTAAACTTAGAATATCATTCACATCGCACTGAATGAGCAGAGCATAACAAAATAATGTCGCATTCTAAACACACGGTCAATCTCGAAGCTGCACTCGAACCCGTGATCTTGGCAACGCTTAGAGTCTTCGCAACCACTACGTTGAAACGAGGCGTTGATACGGTGATTGTAACTCAAGAAAAGGAGTGTTAACTGGAGGAGTAATTTCTCACATCGCCTTCTCACTTTTTTTCGTTTTTAATGTTCAAATAAACACCCGTAGGTCACGTATAATTACATGTAATTTCATCTGTTACGCTTGTATCAAACATAGGCCTTAATTCGAGGAAAAAATTTCTCAAAATGTACGTTTGGAGCAGAGCATTGCACAGTAGTGAATCATGGGCAGTGGGAAAACCGGAACAGATGAGAATCGAAGCGTCTGCAATGTGGTAATCCAGAAGAAAGTAGAAAATTAGGTGAACTGATAAGGAACGAGTAGATTCTCTGTACTGACAAGAAGAAGGGACAGGATGATAGCACATCTGTTAAGACATCAGACAGAGATTGGAATACAAAAAAAAAAATTGAGGACGGGATGCAAGTACTACTCTGAGACGAAGAGGTTGGCATCGGAGAGGATTTCGTGGCAGGCTGCATCAAACCATTGTGAAGACTGATGACTCAGGAAAAAAGGAAAAATATTGCTCATTAGACGTATTCTAATTAATTACAACAATCGTTCCAAGCAGGATACGCTTGCGTTTGTTCTTTCATTTTTTGCATAACTGTCAAAAACCGCAGTACCCATGTTTCGTTTGTGACTTCTGCAGGTGGCTCCACGTACGAAATAAGAAAAAAACAAAGTAAAGCGCAGTACTGCTAGACCTGTTACATCTCCACTGATAACAAATAACCTCTGATCTCTTTACTTCACCACCAAGGCCCGTGATTTTAATCGCACATGTGGAATCGTGTCGAGACAGATTGGCTAAGGCTAGTTCATATCTTTATGCAAGCAATCACATAGGCCGATCGTGACATTTGCCGGAAAAAACTACTGCCGGGCGAAGTCAAAGAAACCAAGATAAGTTCATTTAGCATTTGGGATCCACAATGGAGTAATCAGTTTAGTGATAATGTACATCTCTTATCGGATTGGCCAATTGTGTCTCTAAGCGGTGAGTGCCTTTCCTCGAGGCGGAGAGGTATTTGCTTCGCCTCGGTTCGACACCGGCTTTCAGTCAAGGACACCGGCTGCTCGCTATTCGCTGCTAATGGCATTTCGACAAGCTGATCGTAGCGATATCGCGTCTTCCAGAGGCTTGTCACTGCCTCACGTAATCTATTCACAGTGGCGGTCGCATTCGCGAAGGTCGAACGAGAGGCGAGTCACACATTCTGTGGTCGCTGCCAAGCCGGTGGCCGCATAGGTGTAGCACTCCTCAACACGGTCGTGTTTACGAGCAGGATGACAGCCTGTGGACCCTACCACAGAAATTTAAAACAAAAAAGAATCTTACAAGGGGAACCTGCCACAGGCCACTCTCAGATATAGTCGAAACTTAGCAGCGTGAAGGAAGGGTGAAAATAAAGGAACACGTATTTTGGCTTAGATGCCAACACTAAATAGTTTCCGGGTAAATGGCGTCAAAGTTTCGACGCCACTTCATCAGTCCGCCCGCGCAGCGTTTTTCTGAGTAAGCTGGTAGCCCAGTGGTTAGCAGCACAGCTTTAAATTTTTGCGCCCCGTGTTCAAATACGGTATAAGTTCTTTTTTTCTCTTTTGTTCTAGCGGAATTATGTGATATCATTATTTTTTGTTACATCGTCAATAACATACATAATCTTTTGTAATTAAAGGTAACTAAAAATTGAAAACACACAGCATAAATTCTAGTATTTCATTTTTTGATTTGATTTTTAGTTTCATGCTTCAAGAGAATCAGGGCGTTCCCACGGGGTATCTATCACAAAACATTCAAACTATAAAAATTCGGGGCATCACGAGCAACGTGCGAAAGCACCAGCGTCACAGTCAGATTTATTAGCCTGAATATAATTGGGAAAACATCCTCGTTAAAGTAGGTATTACCTCGCGATCTGGAGATAATTTCGCGGCAAACTATGCGCATCGAAAGCATCGAAAGGTGGAACCTGCAAAAGGTTTGGATCAAGCCGTATTTCTTATCTGCATCACTTCTGCTTGTGATTCCGCTTTGCTGTGCGATAAAAATAGGGCACTTCAGTAATTGGCGAATGTCCTTCTTCACCTATCTGTAAAACTATACGTCATAGGCGTGACATAGAGGCACACGTTGTAGCGGAATAACTCTCCATGAAAATGTCGGTAATCCGATTGCATCGACAAATAACCCATAAGATAAGGAATGATAGCTTTGGCCAACTCACGCTTCAAAAAATGTAGAGAAATGGCTCCATTTTTACGAAGGGTCGCAAAACTTGTCCAAAAACTGATGACGGGTTTCTTTTGTGAGCTCTCCCGATTGTGTGCCTGTTGCGTACACATCCGGTTGCCGTTATACAGGGTGTTACAAAAAGGTACGGCCAAACTTTCAGGAAACGTTCCTCATACACAAATAAAGAAAAGATGTTATGTGGACATGTGTCCGGAAACGCTTAATTTCCATGTTAGAGCTCATTTTAGTTTCGTCAGTATGTACTGTACTTACTCGATTCACCGCCGTGATTTCATACGGGATACTCTACCTGTGCTGCTACAACATGTGCCTTTACAAGTACGACACAACATGTGGTTCATGCACGATGGAGCTCCTGCACATTTCAGTCGAAGTGTTCGTACGCTTCTCAACAACAGATTCGGTGACCGATGGATTGGCAGAGGCGGACCAATTCCATGGCCTCCACGCTCTCCTGACCTCAACCCTCTTGACTTTCATTTATGGGGGCATTTGAAAGCTTTTGTCTACGCAACCCCGGTACCAAATGTAGAGACTCTTCGTGCTCGTATTGTGAACGGCTGTGATACAATACGCCATTCTCCAGGGCTGCATCAGAGCATCAGGGATTCCATGCGACGGAGGGTGGATGCATGTATCCTCGCTAACGGAGGACATTTTGAACATTTCCTGTAATAAACTGTTTGAAGTCACGCTGGTACGTTCTGTTGCTGTATGTTTCCATTCCATGATTAATGTGGTTTGAAGAGGAGTAATAAAATGAGCTCTAACATGGAAAGTAAGCGTTTCCGGACACATGTCCACATAACATATTTCCTTTCTTTGTGTGTGAGGAATGTTTCCTGAAAGTTTGGCCGTACCTTTTTGTAACACCCTGTATACGTAGTTTACGTCTTGTTGGAGTACAGGACCAAATTTGCCACTTTCTTATTAGAGACAAATTAAAACAGTTCATAAAAATTTTCAGGGAGATATTAGTCCGTGTCGATTGTGGTAATAGCAGCTATTTTCAATATTTGAAACGCTTATTTATTTTCTCAATAATTCCACTGTATTTCACGATGTCACAACAAACATTTTGATGCCACATACTTCCGCGTCAAGAAAAGAGAGAGAACAAAAGCAATATAAGGCTGGATTTGGACACGGGGTACAAATTTTTGTTGCTGTTCTCTTAGTCACTGCCCTACCAACTTACTTGCTTACATGTTGCGCTACTGGATAGAAGAAGGGGCGTCGAAACTCCGTCATTTTCTCAGAAGTGTTGGCACCTGTGTCAAAACAGGTGTCCCTTTATTTTCACTCTTCTTTTACCGAGCCAAGTTTCGACTGCATCATAGAGCGACCTATGGCAGGTTCCCCTTGTTCGTTTTAGTGTCATGAAGGTCCCCTTATAAGACGTAGTTATTTCGTATGGGCTGTCAAAATTAGCCTCACAGACTTAACGCTCCTTCGCGTACAAATTCCCAGTGGTGTGTATTCAACCGCACGGCATTTCAGTTGTAAAAGTTGGTAGGACATTTAAAAGAATGGTTTCCAGAATGTTGGCACTACGAAGTAAGTTAGATTTCGCCAAATACCGATTGCTCGCGTACCTCATTTCATCCACCCAGCACCCATCGAACGTCAAAGGTGTTTTCTAGTATTAAGACAGCTCTTACAATATATCTGCCACTTATGATCACAAACAGCCAAAACATATTCAAAATTTAGGTCTATCAAAAGACTGGCATCCAACCAAGGCAAGCTCAACATTTTGGCTTCGTTGAGTATTGAAAGTAATATTTTAGAACTACTTAAGTTACGAAGACATTATTACCACAGCAGGTGCCCAGTAAAGTTGTTGAATGCATCCATTTCAAGGCTGATTATTTGGGAAACAGTTGCATTTCAATTACACATAAGTAACACTTGCTTGGTTGATATACTGTATTTCATTTGTTATCTTGCATTTAACCGACAAACATGACTGGTTACAGTTACAAAATGTAATCTTTAAAACAGCAATTTTCCATGAACATGAATCTCAATTTCTTGTTCTTTTTTTTAATTGCGTTGAATAAATTTTTATAGGTATGTTAATAAATCGCGTTGGATACCTTAATCATTTCAATTCTATTTGTTTTTTTAATGTCGTCAGTTCATTAAATCATACTATAATTTTATACAATTAAGTAATAACACTTAAATGCTGCGTAATTGGCTTCCAATTTGAAAATTATCCTAAAACGCTATTTTTGCGGATTATTTATCACCAAATTTCTCCTTGTAATGCCCGCACCGATGGTTAAGCCGAGGGGTCTAAAGACATTAAATACAGCTCTGCGCCACAAATTAAAATGTGCTGTATAGACCTTTAAACAAGAGTGACAGTTTAGTGGGACGTTCTCGCTTCCTTTTGGAGCACTGATTGGCAACAGCAACAATAGGGCGCTTTCGACAACTTTACAATTGTCAAGCTGCTGTGTAACAGTTTCTTTTAAATTTTTTTGATAAAATTGTCACAAAGCCAAATCCGTGTCTCGGTCCACGTCGTCTAGCTCTTTGGGATGCATTTCATTCAGATATGAGACGTAATTGCACTATTCATGGCGAAGAAACTTTGAACAGCAGACTCTCCGAACTGCTACACTCTTATCTATGAAATCGTTTTTGCTACGGCTCGACAGAATCGCTTGAACCCGTTAGACAACGTGGAATATTCACATTTCTGATACTTATTAGCATTTCACTGTAATAGTACGGCTGCATTCACATAAATTTCTAGGTCCGACCACTGAACTAGAACCGTACTGCGCTAACAACTTCTGTTGGCTTAAAACTATCTCCCCCGCAACGATCCCTGCAGTCACGATAAATAGGTCTCCCGCTGCGAGATGAAAGATATGGTCAGAAATTCGCACAAAAATCAGTTTCCACGGTTCATTCTCGCTTTGATACCCGTCACCAAGTCCATTTCTCGACCAGAAACTCCTCCAGCTATTTTGTCTTTATACAAACTAGCAGCTGCTGCTAAATCACCATACATTCGATTCTGAAAGTCACGACTGCAAACTAGCTAACACTGCAGCAAACCTGCCGTCGTAAAATCAAGTGCGCCTGTAGTAAAAAGCTAAAAAGTTCACTCGCACAACATAGAACTGGAAACAAAACTGATCCCGCCAGAAATGCCAACTTCCCTACTTCAGGTTCCAGACCATAAACGACGTCAAAATTTCAATCTTTCGGGCGACTCTGAAATTCATTAAGGATTTAGGCTTCTTAGATAATCCGCGCCGTGGTTGCAGTACGATTGGTGCGGTCACCGCTCGCGGGCGTTTTCAGTGCTGCAGCCGATCTAAAGTTAATAAAAAAACTCTAATTAGTTATTGATCCCGCCCGGGAGTTCGCTAGAGATCGAAATCTGAGAAACAAAAAACCAGAATTGTTTTTGTCTCATACTGGATTCGCCACTGTCATGCGCCCCCCGGTGTTTGGCGTCACGTTAGGCGTTTGGGGGTGCCAATGAATACACGAGTTCACCTGTGGTTCACATTGCAGATAATTTGAACAGTAGGCGTTACAAGGGCACCAACTGTGTCCTATCTTCGATGTCTCTGTTACGTTACCTTCCAACAAGAGAACGCAAGCCCGCTCGTTGTCCACGCAGTCTTGACTACCTTCATGCAGTGGTTGTTCGACCGTTGCCTTAATCAGTAAGTTCTCCAGATCTCTCAGCTACTGAAAACATCTGGTCATAAGTTCAGCTCACAAGCAACTACGGTTAATGAATTCTGGGAGGGACATGAAGCAGTATGAAACGACATAATAAGCATCTGTCATCCAGACTCAGTTGGACTTGATGCCTAGGTAGCAGCACTCTGTAATAAAATTGGCAGCTGTATACTTCCATATCACTTACACACACAATCATGTATTCTTTTTACTCTACTGTATCAGCACAATAATTAAAATTTGTCCGCAGCTCGTGGTCGTGTGGTAGCGTTCTCGCTTCCCACGCCCGGGTTCCCGGGTTCGATTCCCGGCGGGGTCAGGGATTTTCTCTGCCTCGTGATGACTGGGTGTTGTGTGATGTCCTTAGGTTAGTTAGGTTTAAGTAGTTCTAAGTTCTAGGGGACTGATGACCGTAGATGTTGGCTCAGAGCCAATTAAAATTTGTTATTTATTATCGTTTCTAACGTTGCAATCTTTTGACCAGCAATGTATTTTCTTGTGATAGGTGTGAGGGAAGTGTCCTGAAAGTTGTCCATATCTTTTACTTACATCTTACTGCGATATAATTTCATAATAGATTATCGGAGAAACTCTTTGAAACTAACCAAAATTTATATCTTGCGAATTCAGTTTCTTAAATTTTTATACATATGACATATTTATGACTACATTATAACATTGATCATTGCCTGCTAAATCCATTGATACAAAAACAATTCTTCAAATTGTACTTAAGGGTTCTGGTGAGAAATCCATATCTCGAATGTTGAAACCAGCTTAGCTAATCAACTGATATTTTGCTAGCATGAAGTGAGGATCGATAGGTACTAAAAAATTATGCCAACCCATCTTCGTTGACATAGATTTCACATGTTAGTTCTAATTCATATCGTTTTGTGACGTCCTAAAGCTTAGGACGCTACCACCTTCCTTCTCCATTGATTCCAGTTACGGTGCTGAAGGAATGTTTTCTACAATACACATTTTAATACAACCGGCGACTAATATAGAAGTAAACTTCCACTACATACTACGTGATTGACGGTTAATGAGTGTAAATGGGTTGCATTTGAAATTTGTGGGAAATGTGTGTTATTTCTTATGCACAAGACACAGTGTGTGCAGTACGTCCGATATTACACGGAGTTGGTGTGCAACTCTTAGAAGTTTATCCTGAACTGTCGTGACCTTTCTTTGGAACTGTGAGAGAAAGATCACATCAAATATTTTGTGGGCCAGCAGTGCTTACGCAACGAGCCCTTTGCAGTTACTACGAGTTACTACGAGCACCTTGGTGATAATGACGTGCTGTAGTGGTTTCCGCTGCCCTGCAGCTGAATTTCCGTCAGGGCAAAATGCAATTACGCTTCTCGTTTCAAGAAACCGATCAGATGTTACACAATTTGAACTTACCCAACTTCTCGATTTCAAGTTCACATTTATTTCTTTCGTCACAGCGCCAGCATACAGTATACATTCAAATTATATTTTTTATAACTACACAAGATAAAGAAAACTGCAGTTATAAGCTAGACATCTACCACGAATTACACGAAAGAAGAATGATTAGCGACAATAGTAAAATCAACATTTACAACTTCATTATTAGTATGTGAGAATTATTAAATTATTTCAACTCATAAACCTTCTTGCGGAATACAATGGACCAAGAAAGACTGTCAGCACTCGCGGTGCTCTCTATTGAACGAAACCTTGTTTCAGAAATTGCAGACTTCAATCATAGAGTGACTGAAAGATTTGCAAATATGAAGGAAAGAAGAACAGAGTTCCTGTACAAGTGAGCACCACCACATCCAAATTCAGAGACAAAATCGAACGGCATTAACATCAGTCCTGCTGAAAAAGGTTAGTAAGGCATGCCTACCACTTTTTGATACATAGAGCTGCAGTTGATTTTAATTCCTTTTATTCTGCAAAAGTAATACTTTTTTCTGTGTACACCTTTTGGTTTTATTATGAGAAGATGCAGGAGTGACACGAGCGAGCGGTCTGTTTCTATCAGGCATTACAAAAACATGAGCAGTGTACTGATTTTCTCTCTTTTGTTGATGTTTTACTTCGTGAGCAAAGTGCACCACCATCTTCTTTGGTCACGAGCCGCCACTGGGCTAGGCACTAGCCGAAATCTGGATTTGAGTAATAAAACCTGCAAAAGAGGAGACTGATTGCTGAGCTCTATAATTTATAAATCACATATTAGTCACTGAGTGCACCCACTTTCCAAATGGAAGGTACCTGATTTTTGCAGTAGTTCCCCAATGTAGATAGACTAGAACCGAACGAAATTCTTCCAATGGGCCGTCTGGGATTAACTTTCCATGATATATTGGCCTTCATTATATCATATAGCTATCAAAAATTACACTACTTACCCTTCGACAATTACACTATTTATCCATCAACAATTACAAAAAAGAGTTTTTTTTAGATAGAATTGAACTACTCTCTGCAAACAATTCTATTATTAACCACTAAAAATGATCTCCGCACCTTCTCTATAGGTCTGTGGTTAAATTTCGTAAACTGCTAACTAAAATAAATCTAGTGTGACATCTAAGATCTGCCTTATCATCCTTGTTTAGAAGACCAGTAATACTTGTATGGAATCGTATCCCAAGCTTTCTCAGTTTTGAGATGAATTAATTGATCTCTATATTGCTCTAACTTGGAACAACCAAAGATTAAATTATCAGTATCTCCAACGTCTGAATCATTATATTCATAAATGTTTTAAGCTACACAAATGAGCTTGGAAGCTGCGGTTTCTGTGATCGTTATGTACCAGCTCCAGTAACATGGACTTTAATTCTAGGTTTTTGGTTGAGGGGCCTAACTGATTGTACGGGGCACAACAGAAATAACTCTCGTGTTTGAAGGGTTCGCTACTCGAACCGTATCTTGGGTACGGTGGTGGAAGGGCTTTGGTTGGTTACCTGTGGCAAAACCACTTTAAATGAAACTCCCCAGACTATCTGACTTCGTTATAGAACCGCTTTCAAGAACAATGAATGTGTAAAAACGAAAAAATGGGTACTTCACAGTTGCTTAAGTATTGGCCGGCGCAGTTCTCTGCCTGATCGACCTAGCTGTCGGTTTCGCGCGTGAAGGTTACGGGATTACCGTTGAAAAGAAAAACCGTTCTGCAGAACGCGGAGCATAAGGTAGTCTGAAAAAGTGCAGACGCGCAGAGCCATCAATCGAACAGTCTCCAAAGCATTCCGCGTGGAAACGCACCGCTGTCCATGAGATTTCCGATCGAAGTATGTGGAGAATTCTCCGTCAGGGAACGACGATACCCGCCTGCGAAATGAAGTTAGCTCAAGGATTAAGCGAGAGGAACTGCTGAGAATGCGAAGCCACTTGGCGACAAGTTCAGCATAGCACGAGCTGTTCAGCTTGGGAATGAGATCGTCTCTCGTGAGGAGCTAGTAGCGAGCGTCAACGCAGGCGATTATCACGCAGCAATGGCATGGCTCGTATACATTTAAATCAGCAGCCTTGATTGATTTTATCCTTTCCGCCATCTTTCCTATCTTGTACTAATCTTTTCATACTCGTATAAATGCTGTGTCCAGCAAACTGTAGAATCTGTTTTGCGTATTCTAAAATTTGTCTGCCCCCATGAATATCCCCTGTACGTTCCAGCACCAAGTTCTCTATAACTGGATGCTGCAGCAGATGTCCCACGAAAAGAAAAAGGCATGCCTTGTTGAGTAGGATGTCCCACGGGGTGTGTTTAGCCGCCTATCGGAAACGGTGTTCCACAACGCACGTACGCCCTTTTCCCCACGGCTATGTGAGAGGTGTACTGTACGTGTATCTGACCCGCCTGGATAGACGCGCGTGTTGACACGCCGCTTCCGCGATTGGGGTGAAGCTGACCCCGAATGGATTGACGCCAAGGCCTCGTGCGGTGGTCAGCCTGGATGTGGGTTTTAGGCGGTTTCCCGCATCCGGATACGTGAATACCGGACTGGTACTCACGTCGTACCTCAGTTACACGACTCGCAAACATTTCGAAAATGTTCTCGCACTCTCACATTGGATAACACTAAATTTACAGTCGGCGTACACATATTCTGTCCTGGGGGAGACGAGGGGATGGGGAGGAGGATGGGCGGCGACAAGAAGTGTATCTACCTCTACATCTACATGGTTACTCCGCAATTCACACGTAATTGCCTGACAGAGGGTTCATCGAACCATTTTCCTACTACTTCTCCCTACGTATGTGGGTGTCAACAAAATATTTACGCATTCGGAAGAGAAAGTTGGTGATTGCAGTTTCGTAAATAGATCTCGCCGCAAAGAAAACCACCTTTGTTTCAGTGACTGCCACCCCAACTCGCATATCATATCAGTGACACTCTCACCCCTATTGCGCGATAACAAGAAACGAGCTTCCCTTCTTTGCACTTTTTCGATGTCCTCCGTCAATCCTACCCGGTAAGGCTCCCAAACCGCGCAGCAATATTCCAGCAGAGGACGGACAAGTGTAATATAGGCTGTCTCTTTAGTCGGTTTGTCGCATCTTCTAAGTGTTCTGCCAACAAAGCGCAGTCTCTGTTTCGCCTTCCCCACAATATTATCTATGTGGTCTTTCCAATTTAAGTTGCTCGTAATTGTAATTCCTAGGTAATTAGTCGAATTGACGGCCCTTAGATTTGTGCGATTTATCGTATACCCAAAATTTATCGGATCTCTTTTAGTACCAATGTGGATGACGTCGCATTTTTCTTTGTTTAGTGCTAATTGTCACATTTCACACCATAAATTCTCTCTAGATCATTTTGTAATTGGAATTGATCGTCTGATGATTTTACTAGACAGTAAATTACAGCGTCATCTGCAAACAATTTAAGGGGGCTACTCAGATTTTCACCAAGAATATTTATACAGGGTGTTACAAAAAGGTACGGCCAAACTTTCAAGAAACATTCCTCACACACAAATAAAGAAAAGATGTTATGTGGACATGCGTCCGGAAACGCTTAATTTCCATGTTAGAGCTCATTTTGGTTTCGTCAGTATGTACTGTACTTCCTCGATCCACTGCCAGTTGGCCCAATTGAAGGAAGGTAATGTTGACTTCGGTGCTTGTGTTGATATGCGACTCATTGCTCTACAGTACTAGCATCAAGCACATCAGTACGTAGCATCAACAGATTAGTGTTCATCACGAACGTGGTTTTGCAGTCAGTGCAATTTTTACAAATGCGCAGTTGGCAGATGCCCATTTGATGTATGGATTATCACGGGCAATAGCCGTGGCGTGGTACGTTTGTATCGAGACAGATTTCCAGAACGAAGGTGTCCCGACAGGAATCAAGCAATTGATCGGCGTCTTAGGGAGCACGGAACATTCAAAAATGGCTCTGAGCACTATGGGACTCAACTGCTGAGGTTATTAGTCCCCTAGAACTTAGAACTAGTTAAACCTAACTAACCTAAGGACATCACAAACATCCATGCCCGAGGCAGGATTCGAACCTGCGACCGTAGCGGTCTTGCGGTTCCAGACTGCAGCGCCTTTAACCGCACGGCCACTTCAGAACATTCCAGCCTATGACTCGCGACTGGGGAAGACCTAGAACGACGAGGACACCTGCAATGGACGAGACAATTCTTCGTGCAGTTGACGATAACCCTAATTTCAGCGTCAGAGAAGTTGCTGCTGTACAAGGTAACGTTGACCACGTCACTGTATGGAGAGTGCTACGGGAGAACCAGTTGTTTCCGTACCATGTACAACGTGTGCAGGCACCTTCAGCAGCTGATTGGCCTCCACGGGTACACTTCTGCGAATGGTTCATCCAACAATGTGTCAATCCTCATTTCAGTGCAAATGTTTTCTTTACGGATGAGGCTTCATTCCAACATGATCAAGTTGTAAATTTTCACAATCAACATGTGTGGACTGACGAGAATCCGCACGCAATTGGGCAATAACGTCATCAACACAGATTTTCTGTGAACGTATGGGCAGGCATTGTTGGTGATGTGTTGATTGGGCCCCATGTTCTTCCACCTACGCTCAATGGAGCACGTTATCATGATTTCTTACGGGATACTCTACCTGTGCTGCTAGAACATGTGCCTTTACAAGTACGACACAACATGTGGTTCATGCACGGTGGACCTCCTGCACATTTCAGTCGAAGTGTTCCTACGCTTCTCAACAACAGATTCGGTGACCGATGGATTGGTAGAGGCGGACCAATTCCATGTCCTCCACGCACTCCTGACCTCAACCCTCTTGACTTTCATTTATGGGGGCATTTGAAAGCTCTTGTCTACGCAACCCCGGTATCAAATGCAGAAACTCTTCGTACTCTTATTGTGGACGGCTGTGATACAATACGCCATTCTCCAGGGCTGCATCAGAGCATCAGGGATTCCATGCGACGGAGGGTGGATGCATGTATCCTCGCTAACGGAGGACATTTTAAACATTTCCTGTAACAAAGTGTTTGAAGTCGCGCTGGTACGTTCTGTTGCTGTGTGTTTCCATTCCATGATTAATGTGATTTGAAGAGAAGTAATAAAATGAGCTCTAACATGGAAAGTAAGCGTTTCCGGACACATGTCCACATAACATATTTTCTTTCTTTGTGTGTGAGGAATGTTTCCTGAAATTTTGGCCGTACCTTTTTGTAACACCCTGTATAAATCAGGGACAGCAGAGGGCCTATGATACTACCTTGCGGAACGCCACATATCACTTCTGTTCTACTCGATGATTTACCGTCTATCACTACGAAATGTGACCTGTCTGAGAGGAAATCACGAATCCAGTCACACACCTGAGACGATACTCCATATGCACTAAATTTGATTAATAGTCGCTTGTGAGGAACGGTATCAAAAGCCTTCTGGAAATCTAGGAATATGGAATGCTCTGAGATCCCTTGTTTACAGCACTCATTACTTCATGGGAATAAAGAGCTAGCTGTGTTGCACAAGAACGATAGTTTCTGAATTCGTGTTGGTTATGTATCAATAAGTCATTTTCTTCAAGGTGATTCATAATGTTCGATCACAGTATATGCTCCAAAATCCTACTGCAAATTGAGGTCAGTGATATGGGTCTGCAATTCAATGGGTTACTCCTATTTCCTTTCTTGAATATTGGTGTGACCTGTGCTACGTTCCAGTCTTTAGTAACAGACCTTTTGTCAAGTGAGCGGTTGTATATGATTGCTACGAAAGGCGCTATTGTGTCTGCATACTCTGAAAGGAACCTGATTGGTATACGATCTGGACCGGAAGACTTGCCTTTATTAGGTGATTTAAGTTGTTTCGCAACACCTAAGATATCTACTTTTATGTCACCGGCAGTCGTACACTATTACCATCGCAAAATCCATAATGACATGCCGACAACATGATATACGGTGTAAGGCCAGGAAAAGGAAGGCACACCTTATCTGTATTTGAAGAAAGTAGGTGACTGTAACGGATGCATGCACGGTGCCATGTTTATATAGTATAATACTGATGCCGGATTCCGCGTCCGGCCATCCTGATTTAGGTTTTCCGTGATTTCCCTGAATCGCTCTAGGCAAATGCCGGGATGGTTCCTTTGAAAGGGCACGGCCGACTTCCTTCCCCGTCCTTCCCTAACCCGATGAGACCGATGTCCTCGCTGTCTGGTCTTCTCTCCGAAACAACCCAACCAACTGATGCCGGTACATAGCCTATTCGTCTCAAATATCACCAAAGGGATCGCCCAGCTTAACGTACCCATCCGACAGATAGTTCACCATCAACAGTAACACATGCCGCCATTTCCTGAGACTTGAGGACAGTTTCGGAATTTATCCAGGACACTGTTGCGAACACTGGTGATCAGGAACTTATGTCTTCCACCTCTCTTCTCCTTGCCGGCCAAGTAATAGTAGTGAAAATGTCATCCACTACCAGGATTCAAGCCGGCTTACCTCCAAACAGACCTCACCACACAGACATATGCTAACGACCTCGGTTACAGAGGCAATAATATCCCACTGACGTCTCCCTTCCAGTGGTACGGGTCTTTACGAACTTCTTCCCTCGTTCATTCTTTCTAGCAGTTCTTGAGTCCCTATTTTATTTGTCCACTTCATTTTTCACGTCTTTCGAGAGCACATTTTAAATGCTTGCAAATTCTTCCTTACAACATGTCTTGTAGGTCTTCATTACATCTAGCCGGAAGGGCTACATCATCTGTGAATTCTAATTTGTGGTAAGATCTTATGGGACCAAACTGCTGAGGTCAGCGGACCCTAAGCTTACACACTACTTAACCTAACTTAAACTAACTTACGCTAAGGACAACACACACACCCATGCCCGAGGGAGGACTCGAACTTCAGACAGGGGAGCCGCGCGAACCGTGACAAGACGTCCAAGACCACGCGGCTGCCCTGCGCGGCATGCGAACTCTAGCAGTGACATCTATTCCCTTTGCACTTATAATTCTCCTTCTCTTCCTTCATCTCTTTTTCGACGTACAAGTTGAATGACAGTGGTTATAAGCCACGACACTGATTGATACCCTTAAGAACTTGCGTTTCTTGAACTTTTACTTTTTTGACCAGGACAGGAAGTAGGATACCTCCGTTCGCTAGACGCATGGTTTTCTATTGATCCATTCGAGCAAGCCTCAGACTCAACAAATTCATCTTGTTATTTTTCTCCCTCTGCTGTTCGTGATACACAGATATTCGGGTTAGAGTTATGGCCAGACAAATATTTTTTTATTTGTTACAATTGATAGTCACCTTTTTTGTTTATATGGAGCAAGTGCAACAACAATGGGTGATGTGACGCCTTTCGACGATAAAATTAGGTCATTTCATACAAAAATAAATATTGGAAAAGACGTTGCTATAAAAATTGCCAGTTATCAACATGTTTTTTATCATGCTTCCTTCAATGATGTAAACCTGCACTTTTGGATATTCATCCGTTTGAAAACCTCACATAAAAGCACTTCTAAATCTTTTCATCATCCCCATGATGGAAACTGATATCATCCTGGATGTGTGGAACATAAAGCTCGCCACGTCCATGTGATTCGATAACCCACGTGTGCCTCCTGGATCGTCCCAAATGGAGAGCCCTCTGGGAGTTCAGTATGAGTTCAATGGGTACGTGTCTGGTGAATCCGGTTTTCCTGAGCTGGGAACCGGTGAGAGCCACCAGTCCTACGTAAACGTAAGTTCCGGGCATGCTTCAGCGACCACCGTGCGAAGCGACAGTGGAACACTGCGTGTCACGGGGAATGGGGATCTGGATTTAACTGTCCGGGTCGCAAACCTCCCTAAAAAGTATAAGAGCTGCACGAGTCCATTTCAATAAAAATTTTCTGGACATATGATCTCTTCGTGATATGTGATAACACTGCTAACGTTTCGGCTGGTATTGCAGGCAGCCTTCATAAAAGTGACTATAAGAAAAAAAATAAAAAAATAAAAAAATAAAAAAATGCTAAGTCTCAAGATACGCTGCTCCAAAAAGGTGCACATGATTACTGAGGTGAAAAAGTTGTTAGTGGGCAACCTTTGGTGCTGTCCCTCATCTGCTGTACAAGGCTTATTCAGGATAGAGGGGCTCTGCCTGGGTGGACTCCTTTTATCCTTGCTGCTTGTGAGGCGACGACTGAATCCATTAATTCTTTAAAAAACACTCCAACTGGACCGTGTGGGCCACTTGAGAGCACTCACGCCCAACCCAACAAGAGAATCCTGAACACTATCCTATGAAATGAGGAACAGTTACACTGTGTAGTGTACACAGCATGCCAAGTTGCCTGATACCGGTATTTTTCAGTATTTGTTTGGCCTCGGTTATAACAGGTATTTTTTGTTTTTTACTAACAACCGAGTCAAAATACCGAAATATCAATTAGCCATAGAAGCAGTGCAAAAGTTTTTTTAAATAAACCTTTTTTTAAAAAAAAAAAGATTAATTTTCATTAGTTACTTTTGCACTCCTTCGAAATATTGCGTTGTAAGAGAATCGGAAAAGTGATCTGTGCTATTTAATAACAAGGCCGACAGAAACGAGCAATTAACACATGGCATAAGAATTGATATAGCATTGCTGAGACAATAATTACCATTTTCCCGTGTGTCGTGCAGTGTGTAAGACCCTCCCTCATGGTCGCTGTCGTCACCAGATATCGGTTGGATTGTAGAATGACACCAACCCTAGTCTGGAATTTTTTTATGAAGTGACGTAGCAATGGAGTACAATGCTTCATTTCATTTAAAAGAGTAAAGATTTTTTTGTCATTTGTACGAAATAATAAAACAGGAAGGAAATTACGGTAGCAGCAATAAGCTAATTCACTCACAGTATACAATAAAAATAGAAAGTAGCTGATCTGCTTTCTCAAGCTACATAATGTGCCCTTATCTGCTTGTAGCACTTGAAAACGGACAGAGTAGCACGAAAACAGAGTTCTTCGACGCCAGTTTTGACGCTGTAGCACTGAATATTCGTAATGCCCAAATTGTGGTATGATCCCATATTAAAACACGAGTTTTTACCAGAGTTTCAAAAAATTAGAATCAATAGGAGAATACTGGCAATTTTTTGTAGCATTCAACCACATATCACACTCGAGGAAAGCAGCGACCGGTAGACGGGCTGTTTTCTTTTATTTGACTACTTAATTTAATATTTTGATTCTATATATCCTGAAACTCAGAGAGTAAAAATTTTTCAATCTTTGTTCGATTTTTACGTTTCTTACAGGAAATAATAGCAATAAAAAATCGAAAATCGGTTATTTCAAAAACCGGTTATTTTGTAAGGTTTTAACACTCAAGGTAAACTGGCATGGAAAAATACAACGCGACCGAAAACCGGTTGTTTCAGTGATAACCGCCATCCTTAACTCAGTGGTCGCCGTGCTTCTGCCACGCAGTAGACGGAGCGTTCACATGGTCGTCCAGTTCCGGACTTCGCCTTTAACGTTATGTAAGATCGTGGTACTAGCGCAACTCTGTGGTTTTTCCTTTTTTCCTTTTTTTTTTTTTTTTGCTGTTGGGAATGTAACCTGATGCTTTTTTTTTTTTAATGAAACCGGTCGTAACACAACAAATGTGGATCAATACAGCTGTGGTGGTTTCTTATTAACATTAGCCAGAACCAGTCGCGGAGCTCAAGATAAATAAGCTTTTCTGGTGGTTAATCATGACCCCTCCAAATATTGAAAATGCTGAAACGCAGCACATTAACAAAACTAAGCAAGTGGAACCGGATAGAACTGCTTAATAAACGACTGGGCGGGATCCAAGGTCTTCCACTTCTGATATCACAAGGCTGCACCTCTGTGCGAAGAAGATTCTCTGCTCTTTCCTTCCATAAAAAATTATGCTCATGCTGAAGATTCGCTCTGTAGCATGTGTTCAGTGAAACTTGGTGCTACTTAGTGCAGTAAAACAAACTATCAACAATGCTAACTTTCCAAACTCGCTGCTCCAAGTACACATCTCTTCTGTTATTAACATTCGATTCTTTACGTCTGATACAGCTCCGTTTGACCACTGTAGCAGTTCTCATTTCCACAAAATAACCTTCCAGTTGCTGCTCAGTACACTGCAGATAGTGATTGGCTATATTAATTTAAATTTCCTTCATACTCGAGTCAATCAGTGCAAGTCTTTGAAAGCCAGGAAACTCTACACGTGGTCACAAGTGGTCTGCTACCGCTAACTTGTGGCTATAGGCTTGTGTCTCGAAGTTATTTAACACTAGCCAGGGCACGCCTTTAGCTAAACGAATGCTATGGACGCGAACAGAAAACGCCCACTAGCTTTAGCGCAGCAGCTGTTCGAGGTATACTTTTAACATCAATGCGCTTTAGTGGATAGACTGGAGCGCCGAAAATTTGACGACTCACTGACCCACTTTCGACCTCAGGCAAAGAACTATTGGCTTCTAACTTTCCCACCTACAACGAAGATCTCTTTAATATAATTTTCGGGCATCACATGGAGTTTTCGAGGACCTTCCATACAAATGGGGCCAGATCTCAAGTCCTTTGTGTGACCGTGATGCTCTGCGCCACACAACTGGCCATATCAAATGTCGAATCGAAACACCTTCAGCCGTTTAAATTTCCAGTTGTTATTTTACTTTATTTGCACAACCCGTTTCAACGCTACATTACGCCTTCTTCAGGCCCCTTTATAAAGATGACAATGATAACAGCGTGAACACGCATAACAAAACGGGTAGTGTCAGTATTATATACAATGGTAATATCTAGTAAAATATAACAATGCCAAACTGTACAGGGAGTAACATCACAGCTAAAGTAAGGAACAAAATGAGAGAACAGTTGCACACTCTGTTAATATAAACTAGGGAACAAAATATGTATGACGTATTATAGTAAAAAAGAACTTACTAAATGGTCAATATTGCGTGTTATGCACAGATAACCACGGTGTAATGCTAATATTAATGCCTGTAAGCCGCGCGGGGTAGCCGCGCGGCCATGGGCGCCTTGTCACGGTCCGTGCTGTTCCCCCCGACGGAGATTCGAGTCCTCCCTCGAGCATGCAAGTGTGTGTTGTCCATAGCGTAAGTTAGTTTAAGTTAGATTAAGGAGTGTGTAGGCTTAGGGACCGATGACCTCAGCACTTTTGGTCCCACAACATCTTTTTCTTTTTTTTTTTTTTTTAAAAAAAAAAGAAGCCTGTGAAACGTCTGGAGCAAAACGGTCACAGTCATATACTGATAAGAGTGCAAACTAAAAAACTAAAGCTATAACATTTATTCGTATGTTGTTACATAAAAAACTAAACTCCTCCCGCGCACGCCATGAAGGCCCAGCGGTACCGACCGGCCGCCGTGTCATCCCGAGCCCACTGGTGTCACTGGATGCGGATATGGAGGGGCATGTGGTCAGCACACCGCTCTCCCGGCCGTATGTCAGTTTACGAGACCGGAGCCACCACTTCTCAGTCAAGTAGCTCCTCAGTTTGCTTCACAAGGGCTGAGTGCACAGCGCTTGCCAACAGTGCTCGGCAGACCGGATGGTCACCCATCCAAGTGCTAGCTCAGCCCGACAGCGCTTAACTTCGGTGATATGACGGGAACCGGTGTTACCACTGCGGCAAGGCCGTTGGCTGTTGTATACAAGTAAAACATAGAACACTGGGGTTCAACACCATGTTAACTGTCTGTATCACCATGTTCCATATACTAATAATATTTAATAAAACAAGAAAATAAAGTTATGTCAATGCAGTCTGTCGATCACAGATTCATAAGTCGCGCGGAGTGGCCGTGCGGTTAGAGGGGCCATGTTAAGGATTGCGAGGCCGCTCCAGCCGGAGGTTCGAGCCCTCCCTCGGGCATGGGTGTGTGTATTGTTCTTAGCATAAGTTAGTTTCAGTTAGCTTAAGTAGTGTGTAAGTTTAGGGACCGATGATCTCAGCAGTTTGGTCCCTTAGGACTTCACGCGCATTTGAACAGTTGAACAGATTCAAAAGGTGCCACCTATTTAATAAAGAAAAATTTTTAATCATCCAAACTGTGAATCTAATCTAATATGCCGTAAAGGATTCCCACCAAACAGGAAGTACTGAAATATATGGGATGCCTGCTTTTAGGCAGGCATGTGGCTAGGTGATGTTCCGAACTACGAATTAAGTCTAAAGAAGAGTACTGCAACAGATACGCAGTAAGAAAGACATTCATGTCAATCAGAACACCCAAAGAGCGTAGTCCTATACGACATGTAGCCCTTAAGCAGGGTAAGACAAAGAAAACACGACCAGGAAAACAATTAGAAAACAATGCATAATATGGCAGCTGGTACCTTCATGAGCAGATGATTAATTGAGAAAACAGATGTCAACGAATGCACCAGAACACTATGCCGGGCGTTATCAAGGCAATAGAGGTACAGTGCGCAATCTGGACAACTAATAAAAGTGTAGAGGCGTGTAACTTAACAGCCATCATGTACCATCAATCGACATTTTATACTGAACAGCCGAGACTCCGCAACCATTTGTATAAATATAAACTTACGGAGAATAGGCCGTATTGTGAATGGCTGTAACGTCAGATTGTATCCAGGATAAAAATATATACGAACTGAGGGATGTTGCAACTTCCTGAATGAATGGCTTAAACATTAATATTTAAGAATTACGCTTGCTGTCCATATTTCTTAATCCACTGTGAACCTTTTAGCGGAAATTTATTGTTCATTTTATTGCTATTTTTAATATTTTTATAGTCCATTTTAAAGTTATTTGTATTGTTGATTTTAATGTTCGCTTTCTTGTTTCTTTTTATTGGCTCTTTTTACAGCTTTTTTTACTGGTCATTTTACAGTTCGTTGCGTTGCACATTGCGCTGTTCATTTTATTGCATATTTCTACTGTACAGCTACTACGTATAAAACGTGATGTACTTGTTTTTCTCTGCCTCTAAGCTGGAGTACCTTGAATGTCCAGTGTACCGTAAATGTCCAAGTGTTAACGACAAACGATATATATACGCCGGCTCGAATCGTCGGTTCAATATGTATCTTCGGCAACGAGACTTATAGCGGTGTTCAGGTGATGGCTGAGGGTAACTCTCTAGAAGATAGCACGGCAGAACACCCGAGAAGAATTAAAATGACATATTCACTAGAAAAATCTCCGACTGCATAATAACAGATTGGTCACTCACTTGGCTGTTTCATCTGTGAGCGGAGCAGGTGAAGAATGACTGTCTGTATGGCTGCATATGTACTGCTAATTATGACCGTTGACAAAACATCAATATATCAGTATTCTTTTCAAAAAATATCGATGTATACGGCGGCACCTTTCCCAAGGTATATCGATATATCAATGCCGAAATGGCAATATCGAGTGCCGCTATTTTTGGAAACTGTCGGAAAATATTTGAAATTATTCTTTTGAAATTGTAGTAGAACATAATTTTACTTTCACTGTGTGAAGGAATCTAACTACTTTTTGAGCTTTCATAACGTCCAGTCTTTCTATCTCTGTATGTGAAGCAAGTATAGGTGGCACAAAGTACATGCAGTTACCATTGTTAGTAAAGTGATTATTACAAAGCGTGAACGTGCACCGTTTTCCTTTCAATTCTTCCTGTAAGGGGGATTAGGAGACTGCTAACTTGTTGATGTACGTAATATCTAATAATTAATTAATACTTAAATATCCAGTTCCACAAGCGGCAATTTTTTTACAATGTGCAATGTACAATTTTTATAGGTCAGTACGTCGTTATTTTTTCCGTCGATATATCAATATGCCGGTACTTTATTCGATATATAGCGTGCCAGGCATTGTTTTAAATATCGATATACCGGATCCCTATATTTTTTAAAAAAAAATATCAATAGCCCTACTGCTAATCTCTTATGGCGATTGCACAAAATTCACTATCGAGTCACATTATTACGACCACTGACTACATGTGATGTTTTGAGGCGACAGCTTACAGAGGCACATGTTGGGTGTGCAGGGAACAAGCTTTGTCCAGTACATAGACTGCAGTGGGTAAGGAGCAAGGCGTGGCAAACTAGTTTCACCTACCTCACGCGGTGCTGATCTTACATAATTACCTTCAGTGAATTTCACATTGAGTGTCAGTATGAAAGTGGAAGTGATGTACTGAGGTACAGAATCTTTAAATTCTATGTGAAGATGCCTTATTCATACACATGTTTTCCATAATGCTGTTCATTACTA
The DNA here is from genome assembly GCF_023898315.1 of Schistocerca nitens. NCBI lineage: Eukaryota > Metazoa > Arthropoda > Insecta > Orthoptera > Acrididae > Schistocerca > Schistocerca nitens. Next base: position 261,528,483 of record NC_064622.1, read on the forward strand.
TCATTTCCATAACATCTCTAATTATTTTCCATACTTCTACGTGGTATCACAGGTAGCGCCTACATTGGGGCCAGGATTACTTCATCGCACATTTTAAAACGAACAAGCCAGACAGCGTAACATGATATTCACACCTACTTCGATACAACTCTACTAGACACAGTATTGCTATTGTTAGATCTGCGATGCTGGCATCGCGAGAGGCAATCACTTGACTCCATTCGGAGTTTGGCAACTGCCAGATACCAACTGCTGTGTGCAGAAGTCTGGCCCAACACTGAATGAAGAACATAGTTGCCTAGAAAAATTATAACACTGAGGCCTTGCAATAGTAGCGTAAGCAAAATAGAGCCAAATGACTGGTCGTGGCAGACGGACCAACACTGGCCAAGTATCATATAGAATCAAAGTCTTCCGGTTACTACCCATTCAGAAATGGTGAGCCCAGCGATCAGGTGCGTATGGTACTTGAAAAGCTGGTCGCACGTATTTACTTATTAGCTATCTCGCTCTCACCCGTACCGTCCACTAGCTGTCAAATACCCCGAATATCTTTGGAAATCTTACATCTCCCGTGAATCTGAACAGAAAATAGTCCTATTTCATCATTTCTTATCACAGATTGCTGTTTCTTGTTTTTACAGTATTTCCCATTCCAAGGTAGCTCTAACACATACCCTCTCTGTGACCCAGACTTTTAACGCGATATTTGACCATATCGTCGCTCACCCCACATTATTCTTTCTATGGATCAAGCTCCCATTATACCACCTCATCTATTTCCACAACTCGGCCATGAGACCACCTCATTCCCAACTCCCACTCACACAATGAAGGATCTCCAAAACCCCACAATCCCCTTTGAAAACACAGAAAGCCATCTATAGCGTTCTCCATCCATTCGTCTTCATTTGCCACTCTTCCTTCGCTATGGAGCCTTACAATAAATCGGTGAGGTTTCCAAACCTGGCACTTCCAACAAGAGTTCCTGGGGATCATACCTGAGGAATCCGGAAGCAACATCTCTCAAGGTGCATCAGTCACAGACCCTGGCGAAGAGATGAAGTGTGTCTGCTCTAGATTTATAAAGCTCTCGTGCGATCCCAGCTGGAATGAAAATCCCTGATGTGTGGATTATCGAGAGCTAAATATCTGATAAATACTGACTGTAACCACTAAGAGGGGTTGGGTTGCCCACAAGCAGCCAGAGGAATGGCCCAATATTTTGTGCAGAGGCTTGTGAACTGCTATTATCCAGGCAGCTCGCTTTACATCTGGCACACGAGTACTCGTTTTTCTTTTGCCATCAGTCTTCCATTAGACTGAAAACCCAACAGCACAACAAATGTTTGTAAAACACCGGGCTGTAGAAAACCATTTGGTGCCACGCGAGCCAAGACACTGACACCAGATACAGAGCAGAAATCAGGTCTTGTACAAGTACCGAACCGAATAGCGCCCTAGGGACTGACGATGCTGCAACAATTTTGGAGCAACTGATGTACAGAAGCCGATATCCTTTATTCTTCTGCAATAGAATCTTGTGCTCAGTCTCTAATTAGTTCATCGCTGACTGGACGTTAAACCTTCGCTCTTTTTTCTTTCTTTCTTTCTTTCTTTCTTTCATTTAATGTGCTTGGGTGCTAATGACCATGTTCTTGTGCACCTGTGATCAATACTCAGATAAACAGCGTGACTATTACAGCACCATACTGTTTTGCAGCATTGACGAATTATGTAAAACTAAACTACACTTACAGTGAAAATGTACTTAATTCATTAGACAAAAAATTGAAGGCAACTGGTATATCTTGTGATCTGTCAAAGGCATTTGACTGTGTAAATCACAACATGCTTTTAAGTAAATTAGAATATTATGGTGCAACATGAAATGCTGCAAAATGGTTCAAATCTTATTTCTCTGGCAGGAAACAAAGGGTGTTATTAGGAAAGAGACGTGTATTAAGCTATCAGGCATCATCTAGCTGGGAACTAATTACATGTGGGGTCCCACGAGGTTCCATCTTAGGGCCCTTACTTTTTCTTGTGTATATCAGTGACCTTTCATCAGTAACATTGCTAGATGCTAAGTTTGTTTTGTTTGCCGATAATACAAACATTGCAATAAATAGCAAGTCAAGTGTTGTCTTAGAAAGATCGGCTGATAAAATATTCGGTCTAAGGCGCTGCAGTCATGGACTGTGCGGCTGGTCCCGGCGGAGGTTTGAGTCCTCCTTCGGGCATGGGTGTGTGTGTTTGTCCTTAGGATAATTTAGGTTAAGTAGTGTGTAAGTTTAGGGACTGATGACCTTAGCAGTTAAGTCCCATAAGATCGCTCTCTCTCTCTCTCTCTCTCTCTCTCTCTCTCTCTCTCTCTCTCACACACACACACACACACACACACAAATGAAATATTTATCGACATTAATCACTGGTTCCTAGCCAATTCTTTGTCACTAAACTTTGAAAGAAAAAAAAAAACACACTACATGCAGTTCAGAACTTGTAAGGGGTGTCCCACGAGTATTTGCGTAACATACAATAACAAGCAGACAGAAGAAGTGGACAGCGTTAAAGTCTTGGGATTACAGCTCGATAATAAATTCAACTGGGAGGAGCGCACCACAGGACTGCCGAAGCGTCTTAACAAGTCTCTGTTTACAATGTGAATTGTTTCAGACATAGGGGATATAAAAATGAAAAATCTGTCATACTATACTTACTTTCATTCTATAATGTCATATGGGATTAATCATTTAGGGTAATACATCAAGCCAAGCTAAAAGTTTCCGGGTACAAAAACGTGCAATAAGAGTTATATGAGGTGTGAACTCAAGAACATCCTACAGAAGCCTGCTTCCCAATATATTTATTCCTTAATGAAAATTGTCATCAAAAATATATCACTTTTTCAAACCAACAGCTCAATTAATGGGATCAATACTAGAAATAAGAATAATCTTCCACAAGGATTTAAAGTCACTTGCTCTTGCACAAAAAGGTGTGCATTATTCAGGAACACACATTTTCAATAACTTGCCAGCAGCCGTAAAAAGCTCAACAACCAATGAAATTCACTTTAAGAGAAGCCTAAAGGATTTATTGGTGGCCAACTCCTTCTACTCCATTGATGAGTTTCTCAGTAGAACCAACTGATATACAATCTTACTTCTGCACCATTTCAGTGCAGTAATGTGTTCATTGTAAATAATTATTGTTATAATTGTATTATATGTTTATTACCTTATAATAAATAAAACATTTTTTTTAAATTTTAAATTCAGTGCATTAATGCGAGCTTAGTAAATGAGTGTTTGTAAAATGATTCTTTCACATAGTGTTCATGAAAAAAAATGACGATCATTCCACTTGGGACCTGTGGAAGGTACATTAGCTTATTTGTTTCAATTGTAAATGTTTGTCATGTATTATTGTTTTCCTGACATGTTCTACATCCTGGAGGACCTCCTCACTACGGATCAATTGGAATGAAAGTAAATCTAATCTAATCTCTAAAACCATACTCTCGGTTCTCACTTACTCCCCCCATGTATTGTAACGAATTATGACAGCAAGACACAGTATTGTAAATTTGTGCTGTGGCTGTTATGGTGCCCAGCTTAACATATCTTGCATTTTCTGCGCGGCAGTCTGCCAACACAAAACCTGCAAACGGAGTGGGCTTGTACGCTATCTCCATAGGAGACTACTCCGCGTTGAAGAGAGAGGCACGTCCTCACTCCAAGGTGCCGCGATACGAGGCTTCTGCCTGTACCTTGGAACCGCACCGCCGACTTGGAAAAGTACGAAAGACGCGTCCTGAAAACAATGCCTCTGAAACGAAACGATTTATCTGCCATCAGCGTGACTCGGTAACATTGTATGTTCTCTGTTTCTCAACTCGCGAGTGTTCCTGACAGTAGCAAACCAGAAAAACAATTTACGTAAGCCACTGACGGATAGATTAACAGACAGAGGTGCTAAGCTTTCCCAACAAAAACAGATATCCGCCTTATTCGCAGGCTATACCTTTAACTGTCAGGATGCAGTTCAATAATTTAATTTTCGCTGGTCATCTAAAGAAGCTCAAGACAAAGACTAATTTTTGCGATTAACAATAACCCATCACCGTACTTAACGTAATCGTGTGATGAGAATTAAAGACATATCGAAGAATAGTAAAACAGGAATGGCTAGAGGAAAAAGCAAGACTGTAGAAGCACGTATGACTCTGAGAAAGACAGGTGTTACGGATAAAAGAGAAACAGCGTTATGAATATCAAAAACTCTGATTTGAAGCCCGTATTAAGCAAATAAGTGAAGGATTAAAGTTGTAAGGAATATATAAAAGAGCAATACAAGGTACGGAAACGTGAAGACAGTATGATAGAAACCGAAGAAGAAATGGTCGAAGATAAGATGATGGCTGTGACATGCTGCGAATAATTTGACACAGCACTGACAGACTGAAGTCGAGACAAGACTCCTGGAGTATCCTTTGGGATAACGGAACACTACAGAAGTGCTCTTCCTGGAATGCGGAATGTTAAATACCTTCAGACATCAAAGAGAATGTAATAAGCACAGTACGACCGAAGGCCGGTACCGACAGGTGTATTGCCGAATCGTTAATGTGATAAGGCGTGGTAGCAAAACACTAATAGGAATTATTTATAGAAACAATGGAAAGATTGGTAGAAACCGAACTCGGGGAAAATCACTTTAGTAATAAATATATTGCAGCCAAGTAGCCATAAAAGCTCTAACACTAAGTACAATTGTAACAGGACAAGAAAATGGAAATTTTACACATTGTGGTTTTCATAGTCACTTATTGTCAGTGTCCTTTTAATGCAGCGGAGTTCCGTATGGAAACATTGGCAAATTCGGCTACACAGGTTACACTTACACGTTGCATTAGGTTCACAATAGTCTTATGTTTAGTGGCAAATCGAGTACTGACTACACTAAACTGGTTCAAGTTGATGTAAATTTTAATTGTTACACAGAAAAGAAGAAATCTGAACAAGGTCGACTGCTTTAGAGATCTGTATCAAACTAGTTTTCGAACTGAAGACCACAGCAACAACTTCGCAATATTTTTAACATTAACAAACGAATGTACTTACCTTCAGATAAGAATATGGATGAGTGAGTTAAGGCACCTTTGAATGCGTTGCTACTATTCAAATTTCTATCATCACGTGCACTCAAAATTTTAGATAAATTCTGGACTAATTATTAATTATTGATAGTTAATTACTTTCGTGATTGGCGTTGTACCCATTGATTATCAGTGATGAATTTGATTCAAAACAACAGACGCATATTATATTTCACCGTGGATATATTTAGCCTGCCCTTCTTTGGGCTATGCGACCGCAGATACTTCGACGCACTGTTTAGTATTCACAACAGAGACACTGCGTATTATCAGACGGTGTGTTACGATAAAGAAATGCAGGGTAATCGCGACAACGTGACAGAAATTTGAATGCTGCGTTTTATCGTCGTCTTTTAATCTGACTCCAAGGCGAAGTGGCGCAGTGGTCAGCACAAGCGCCATACAGATTTAAGTATTCCGTGGTTTTCTTAAATCACGTAAGGCAAGTGCTAGGCTGATTCCTTTGAAAAGTCGCACCATACTCCCTTCTACAGTCCATGATAGGGTTCCATCTCTGATGACCTCGTCGTCGACGAAACATTAAACCCAAACCTTTCTTCATTGTTTTATCTTTTTCGTATTGTGCTCCTACTGCTAATGGATATCACCACACAAATACAAAAAGTTCATTTGTTGAGCTCTAAACAGCTTCCTAGAAGCATCTAAATCTACATATACATACACATACTCACTCTCGAATTTACAATACGCGGCATGAAGGAGCGTACCTTATACCACTTCTAGTCACTCCCTTTCCTGTTAAGCCGGACGGAGTGACCATGCGGTTCTAGGCGCTACAGTCTGGAGCCGAGCGACCGCTACGGTCGCAGGTTCGAATCCTGCCTCGGGCATGGATGTGTGTGATGTCCTTAGGTTGGTTAGGTTTAATTAGTTCTAAATTCTAGGCGCCTGATGACCTCTGAAGTTAAGTCGAATAGTGCTCAGAGCCATTTTGAACCCTTTCCTGTTACATTCGCAAATGGAGGGCGGAAAAAAACTGTCTATATGCTTCCATACGACCCCTGATTCGTCTTAAAACTGTCTTAGCGGCGCTTACGTGAGATATATGAGGGGCGTTTGAAAAGTCCGTGCAAAATAAAAACTGCTTACGTGTTTGGGGTAAGCATTTTTTATTTTTCGACATTTGTTAACATCGAGTATAGATTTAAGTGTCAGGAAGTCGTTTCTGAAAGTATTTGTATGGAGTGTAGCCATGTATGGAAGTGAAACATGGACGATAAATAGTTTGGACAAGAAGAGAATAGAAGCTTTCGAAATGTGGCGCTACAGAAGAATGCTGAAGATTAGATGGGTAGATCACATAACTAATGAGGAGGTATTGAATAGGATTGGGGAGAAGAGAGTTTGTGGCACAGCTTGACAAGAAGAAGGGACCGGTTGGTAGGACATGTTCTGAGGCATCAAGGGAACACAAATTTAGCATTGGAGGGCAGCATGGGGGGTAAAAATCGTAGAGGGCGACCAAGAGATGAATACACTAAACAGATCCAGTAAGTACTGGGAGATGAAGAAGCTTGCACAGGATAGATTAGCATGGAGAGCTGCATCAAACCAGTCTCAGGACTGAAGGCCACAACAACAACAGTCTCCTTCTAGACTTAAACACTTCGTCCAACGCTGTTCTAATTTGTAGAACCCTTCCTAATAATAGGAATTGTCCAAGTATGCAAAAAAGCTATTCGTTGCTGCAATCACCTCCTCGTTTGAATAAAATCTTTGTCCCGCCAGCCATTTCTTCAAATTACGTAACAAGTAGTAGTCCGAGGGAGCCAAGTCTGGAGAACAGCGGGGATGTGAAACGAGTTGGAATCCTATTTCCATTAATTTGGTGACCACAACTGCTGAGGTGTTTGCTGATGCATTGTCGTGATGGAAAAGGACTTTTTTGCGGTCCAATCGCCGGCGTTTTTCTTGCAGTTCAGTTTTCAAACGGTCCAATAACGATGAATAATATGCACCTGTAATAGTTTTACCCTTTTGCAGATAGTCGATGAGGATTATCCCTTGCGAATCCCAAAAGACAGTCGCCATAAACTTTCAGGCCGAAGGAATGGTCTTCGCCTTTTGTGGTACAGATTCTCCCTTGGTAACCCATTGTTTAGATTGTTCTTTGGTCTCAGGAGTACAATAATGTGTCCATGTTTCATCCACAGTGACGAAACGACGCGTAAAGTCTTGCGGATTCTTCCTGAACAGCTAAAAACCATCCTTGCAACGTTTCACACGATTCCGTTTTTGGTCAAGCGTGAGCAATCGCGGAACCCATCTTGCGGATAGCTTTCTCATGTCCAAATGTTTATGCAAAATATTATGTACCCGTTCATTGCTTACAGCACTAGCAATCTCACACACCTTAACCCTTCTGTCATCCACCACCACATCATGGATTTTATCAATAATTTCTGGAGTCGTAACCTCCACAGGGCGTCCACAATGTTCAGCATCACTTGTGCCCCTATGGCCACTCCGAAAATTTTGAGACCACTTATAAACTGCTCTAATCGAAGGTGCACAGTCACCGTAATATTTATCAAGCTTCTCTTTAGTTTGCTGAGGCGTTTTGCCTTTCATAAAGTAATGTTTAATCACCACACGAAATTCTTTTTCGTCCATTTTTTGAGAATCACTTGACTTCCTTGATTCACACGAATGCCAAACATAAAGAAATACACCAACATGGCTTAAACTTGATGTGCGTTCTTTCCAAAGATGTACTAACTAAATATGACCTCGATACGCGCCGGTGGTGCCATCTCTCGGACTTTGCACGGACTTTTCAAACGCCCCTCGTACGTCTGTGGCAGCAGACTCGTTCTGCAGTTCGCATATGTCCATTCTGTTATCTTCCTCAATGTTTTGCGAAAGAAAGTCTTCTTCCCTCCAGGGATTTCCATTCAAGATTACGAAGAATTTTCGTAATTGATGTTGCTCGGACACCGGTAAGAAATCTAGCAACAGGACTATGAATTTTTTCGATTTCTCTCTGTAATCCGACCCGCTTGGGATTCCAGACGCTCTAGTAGTGCTAAAAAATCCGTTGCATTAGTGTTTTGTGAACGTTCTCCTTCATAACTGAGCTACAGTTTCATAAAATTCTTTCAATAAACCGAAGTCGCTTTACTTACAACCGACCTTACGTGTTCATTCCATTTCATGTCGCTTTGCAACATGACGCCTAGATATTTAATCGACGTGACTGCGTCAAACAGCACTCCATTAATACTGTATTCGAGCTTTAGAAGATTGTCTTTTCTACTCGTCTGCATTAATTCACATTTTTCCACACGCCATTCACCACACCAACCAGAATTTTTGTCTAAGTCATCTCGTGTGCTCCTTAGTCACTAAACGACGACACTTTTCGATAAACAATCGCGGACTGATACTCACCCTATCCGTCCGATGTTTATGTACATATATAACAACTGCGGTCCTACACACTCCAGTGTGGCACCCCTGACGATAACTTTATCTCTGTTGACTCGCCGTCCAGGACAACGTACTAACGTACTGGGGTCTAATATTTCAAAAGTAACGTGGTTTAGTGATTGGTTAGTGTCGCTGCCTCTGAATCGTGAGACCTCGGTTTCGATTCCTGGTCGGGACGGAGATTTTATTCGCCCGGCACTGGGCGCTGGGTGTTTGTGTTATCCTAATTATTCATCTCATTTTCATCGAATTCGCAAGCCGCCAAAGTAGCGTCCAATTGAAAGACTTGCACCTGGTGGCCGAACAACCCCTTAAAACCTTTCCGAGCCACACGTGTGAGAACCTATTCCATAAGTTCGGCCTTTCGTCGACCGTTTGATGTGGTGCTGAGGCAAAACTTTCTGGAAGTGTAGGACTTTGGAATCTGAACAAGCAGCGCACAAGTAAAGCACTCGTTCAAGCTTCAAGCTATGTTCACGTGACGGAAATCTAACGTGCGTTTCCGAATCGCGCGTTTAGACATCTAACTCTCAACTTACAACTATTCACACGAGGGCGCGTTAACGCAGCGTTTACGCAAAAAGTCTCTAGACGCAGACAAACGTGCGTTGACGCGTTGTTAGAAAGATAGATGGTGCCCTCATGCTGTTCAGTCAAATGCGCGTTTTCGTTGTCATCAGAAATAGTGTGTGTTTGTTTCTGTTACTTTTGTCTGCTGGACGTTGCGAAAAATGAGTGACACCGACGGCGAGAATATAGACGTCGAGCTATTATTTGAAAAGTAGAAAAAGGCAATGTGTAAGATAGCGTCACATAAAACTTAAATCTTGTGACGCCAAGCTCGTGAAGACTTGAGTTTGAACTTCTGTGAGGGAAATGACTCGAGAAAAAATATAAATAAGAAAAACTTGATCGTTAACAAGTACACTTCCGTTCGTAATGGTCTGCATATTCGAGTCAAGCTTCATTAACAGAAAAGTTGGTAAATTTAGCCAGAACGTTATCCATTGATGAAGTATGTCGTTCGTTGTGGGTAGTATTTATACTTGTGAGATTTCCTTGTAAGAAGTCTTCGTGTTTAAATCAATCTCTCATTTCAACGTGGTTGTTAAGTACTACAGTCGCTTTTACAATGTGTTCGACACAATCCACATTGATATCGTTCCAGTATTCTCCATTTATTACACGCTTTACACTCAACACACCTAAGAGCTTAAGTTAGCCGGTAGTTAAACAATAGTTCGTTCATAGATCAGCTGCTTTATGCCGTAGAGTCTCATTATATTTTCCATCAGCCCAAATACTACTACGGGCACATAAGGGAGTGCCACGTTGCGGATTTCTGTTAAATGTGTTTGTTTCGATATGTCCCAAGACTTACCAGTGAGTCTCTCGTACAAAGTGGTAGTCCCTGAAAATTATGAGTTGCTGTCTTTTTCACGAGCGCGATTGTTTACCCAGCTAAAGCGATATTCAGAGTCATATGATGCCAAGAGCACTAGGGAAACAATATTTATAAGTGAAGTATAAGAAGAAAGTTCTGGATTATTTATTCTGATATGTTTACAATCGAGTGCTCCGATGCAATGATGAGGAAACATTGCGTACCGTTCAAATCCTTGAGATATTTCAATCCATTTTTCTACATCTCGTATTAGCATCACCATATCTTTTAATTCAACCCAGATAACTTTGGATATAGTCGATTTCCGAATTATACATGAATAGTGTACCTCTGCTACCATATAACCGCTTGCAAAATATCTGAAACAAACTGCGAGAAACTGCAGCGAATAACGTCCTCCTCCGTTCGTCACCTAACTCTCTTGAATTCGTTCGCGCTTTGCCGTGCGTCAGCGCGCTTTACATCTGAACTTAGCCCAGAGCCATAATAATCTTATTGTCCAGAAACTTTTCTCACACTTTCCTGGCAAACATTGAAGCGCGTGATGCCGAAGTTCTTTCATAGCCTGACCCTAACACCAGAGTTGAAACAATAACGTTCGTGAAAATTGTAAAATTAAAAAGGTTATCCGAACAAATTCTGTACGACGGATATGGTACAGAAGGCGGCTCAGAAGAAACCATACGAGGAATGTGGCAGGTCGCTGAGAAACAGGAATCCTCGCTTCAATCCGCCCCGCGACTGCCCTTCTCCATATTATTGGCCGCTCGAAAAATATTTCCTTACCATACTGAGCAACAAAATTATACGATCACTTTTTCGAAACCTCTTAATTGTCACCCATTGTGGCACATGAGTTTGAAATTTGACTCAAAGGCACCTACAGCCTTCCTCTGTAATTGTGCGAAGTGTGGCACCCTGAGACGTCACCCTCAGGTTCGGCAGCGCTTGAAATAGCAAGGTGTCGACACATGCGAAAAAATGTCCACTGATCGGAAGTTCATGTGCGTTGTAGTCTGGGTTGATGATGACACATTGGCACTAAATGTAACCACAATTCTGCCTAACGCCACAGTGAACGTGTCACACGATGAGAAGGTCGTCACAGCCCCGCTTACCCACATTTCACCCCTTCATTTGATGTCTCTGCGTTGAAAACCAAAACCGCGACACCCACCGTTGAAATAACGCTGCTCAGAATTGACACGAAAAGGCTTCAGGGGTGACATAAAGTGTGTCAATGAAACGACCCCTTTCTCTTGGGCGTTGACTCCCAAAAACTTCCCGGTCGCAAACGGCAGTTCGCAGAGCCACGAGCAACTGAAAGATGTTCTTGGCAAACTTTGACATTCCTGACTCGGTCGACGTTTCAACTCTTCTCTGAGGACATTGTGGGCTGTATCCCCACTGAAACTCATGGCATTCCTTTCTAGTGTAGCGCGGCCACAATTTTTGCTTTCGTGTACACGTTGGCAGCACTACGGACCGTTCAAAACCATTCGACGAAATTTGATCGTGATCCGAAGCAACAAAAGGTACTTGCGTTTTTTCAACCTACCTGTTTTCCACCCAACTGCGAGTGATGACGCAGGAGTGCAACTTTAACGTGTGCCTGAATAAAACGGCAAAGACTCCCTTTAAGAACCTCCCCTCCAGTTCGGCAACACCCTCGGTGCCACCCACGCGTCTCTCTTGAGTACCCTTGAATTATACTTTCAGAAATTTCGACACCGTGTCAGCCTGGCAGCTGCTCTAACGCCTCAGCGTTAGGCAATCCAGTCGACACCACTTGGATGGGGTTTGGCTACCTTCAGGCGCGAGAGCAGCCGTCAGGTTGAATTGGTCTCCAAGTTTCTGACAGGTACGTTTGTGAAGTGCTCAACAAAGTTGCGTAGGTGGTACTAAGGGTGTTGCCGAACTGGAGGGTCATAGATGGACCCTTTGTCCATCTTAGGGCCATTGCTTTTTCTTGCGTACATTAATGATCTCTCATCAGTTACACTCCCAGAAGCAGAGTTCGTTTTGTTTGCAGATGACACAAGTATTGCAATAAATAGTATGTCGAGCGTAGTTCTAGAAAGATCTGCTAACGATATTTTCATGGATATTAATAAATGGTTTAAAGCCAACTCACTGACATTAAACTTCGAAAAGACTCACTATATGCAATTCAGAACCTGTAAGAGGTTTCCACCCAGCATATGCGTAAAGTATGAAGAAGAGCAGATAGAAGAGGTTGACAGTCTTAAATTCCTGGGATTACAACTTGATAATAAATTGAGTTGGGAAGAGCACACCACAGAACTGCAGAAACGCCTTAACAAATTTGTATTTGCAATTCGAGTGTTAGCAGACATAGGCGACATAAAAATGAAAAAGCTTTACTTTGCCTACTTTCATTCCATAAGATCATATGGTATAATATTTTGGGGTAACTCTTCAAGTCAAACAAAAGTTTTCAGAGTCCAAAAGCGTGTAATACGTATTATTTGTGGAGCAAATTCACGGACGTCCTGTAGAAACCTCTTCAAAGAACGGGGTATACTAACTACTGCCGCTCAGTATATTTACTCCTTAATGTAATTTGTCCTAAATAATATATCTCTTTTTCCAACAAACAGCACAGTTCATACATACAATACCAGGAACAAAAATGATCTGCACAAGGACTTAAAAGCACTTACTTTAGTTCAAAAAGGGGTCCACTACTCAGGAACACTCATCTTCAATAATTTGCCAGCAAACATAAAAAATTTAGTTACAAATAAAGATCAGTTTAAAAGGAGCCTGAAAGACTTACTAGTGGCCAACTCCTTCTACTCCATTGACGAATTTTTTAATAGAAACAAATGATGTATTGTATATAATCATACTATTAGCATTGTTATTTCAGCTTAAAAAAATATTGATATGTTCCACATCCACGAGGATCTCCTCAGCATGGATCTATGGAACGAAAAACTAATCTAATCTAATCTAATCTGTCGCTTTATTCATACACATGTTAATGTTTCACGCTAGCGTGATTACACAACATGAGGTCGGGAAACAGAAAAGTGTAAGTACCGTCTCCTGTTTCTGATTAGGCTCAAATTTCGTCGAATGTTTTTGAACGGTTCGTAGCGGTTCCAACTTATAGAAGCAAAATTTGTGGTCATGCTGCACTTCGAAGGGATACCTTAGAGAAGGGTTGGAACGTTTGAGTGCATCAGCAGTGTCAAAGACTATCAAGAACATCCTCCTGTTTCTCACTGCACTGAGAACTATCGTTTTCGACCGCAAAGTGTCTGGGAATCAATGCCCCAGAGAAACGGGTAGCTTCATTGACGCCCTTAATTCTATCTCCTGAGGCCTTCTCGTGTCGCCTCTGAGCGGCGGGTCTGAAGTGTGTCGGTCACCCATAAGAAAACCGCCTGGTTTCAACGCTGGGTGTCACGTTTCTGACCTCCATAGTAGAGACGTCAAACGAAAGGGTGAAATGTGGGGAAAAGGGCGGGTGACGACCTTCTCATAGTGTGACACGGCCACGGTGGCGTTGGGCAGAATTGTGGTGAAATTTGGTGACAATGTGACATCACTACCCACCTTACAGCTCACATGGACTACCGAGCTGTGGCCTGTTTTACACACCTTGCTGTTTCAAGCGTTGCCGAGCGCCGCGCGGTGTAGCCGCGTGGTCTATGGCGCCTTGCTACGGTTCGCGCGGTTCCCCTCATCGGAGATTCGAGTCCTTCCTCAGGCGTGTGTGTGTGTGTGTGTGTGTGTGTGTGTGTGTGTGTGTGTGTGTGTGTGTTGTCCTTAGCATAAGTTAGTTTAAGTTAGGGACCGATGACCTGAGCAGTTTGGTCACATACGAACTTACCACAAATTTCCAAAAATTTCCGTTGCAGAGCCCGAGGGTGACGGCGCAGGGTGCCACGCTTTTGCACCATTAGAATGTGTGTGAAATCTTATGGGGCTTAACAGCTAAGGTTATCAGTCCCTAAGTTTACACACTATTTAACCTAAATTATCTTAGGGACAAACACACACACCCATGCCCGAGGGAGGATTCGAACTTCCGCCGGGGCCAGCCGCACAGTCCATGAATGCAGTGCCTTAGACCGCTCGACTAATCCCGCGCGGCGCACCATTAGAGATGAAGGTTGCAGGCACCTTTCAGACACATTTCAAACTTATATGCAATGGGAGCCTATTACGGGGTCTCGAAAACGTGATCATTCAATTCTGTTAGCAGTGTAGTATACTTCACTGTCAGCTTCGTCGTGTTTCACTGTTCGCCGTTTGTAATCTGCCAGTTTCTTTTACTTGCTATCTACAGCATCATTGGAGAAACAGGAAAATTCTAGTGAAATGTGGAAGCTAACATCTTATCCTCATCTCTCACACACTAGAAACACCAACACAGGCCATGTTTTAACTCAATAAAATAAAAGCTGCATCATGACGAAACAACAGATTTCAGTCTTTGCATACACGGTACCAGTATTACGTAAATTACTGATACGGCGTCTACCGATACCATATGCATACAAATGCAGAATTTGACCGTTTTAGTGGCCGAGCGGTTCTAGGCGCTTCAGCCTGGAACCGCGAGACCGCTACCGTCGCAGGTTCGAATCCTGCCTCGGGCATGGATGTGTGTGATGTCATTAGGTTAGTTAGGTTTACGTAGTCCTAAGTTCTAGGGGACTGATGACCTCAGATGTTAAGTCCCATAGTGCTCAGAGCCATTTGAACATTTTTTTGATCGTTATAATTCCGGAAGCCACCCTATGAACCATGAACTTTGCCAAGATCGGGTAGTTTGTGTGATTCTATGATACAGTCAGCGTACCCAAGGTGCAAGCATATTGGAGGGGCATCTGGGGGGAGACCAGACAAATGGGTGTTTCCTGAAGAAAGTCAGCAGTATTTTCAGTAAATCAGAAGCAACAGTCTGGATGACTCAGTGATCTGGACTCGTAATATTAGCCAACGTGGCTTTACTACGTTCCTACTGCATACACCTGAAATCAGGAGGAAGTTACAGCCGTAACTTTTTTTGGAGGACATGCGGCACTGCACTATGACTTAATGACGAGTGCAATATCCATGGGGTAAAATAGTTCTACATTCGAATCTATGGGCGGGGGCTACGGAAGAGGATGTTGTCATCAGGGAAAACAAAAGTGCCATTTACGGGTCAGAGAGTGAAATCTTAATCGAGTGGCACAGAAGATGTGTCTTTATTTAATATAGTGTTACTATAAATGATTTATTCGTTTTCAAAGTTTTGTATTTTCCCGAGATATGAGGTACAAACGTGATCGATGCACGAGTAGAACCGCAAACTCACCGTGTTCCTATTTCGCAATTTACAAATGTACAACGCCAGATACCCAAGCGATACTCAAATTGCTTCCATACCTCGTGTAGCAATATCCCACCTATGATCATCACAGCATCGATGAGTACCATCGGCTGTTCCAGTGTCCTTGGCAGTGGAGGTACATAACCATGGTCCTTAATGTACCCCCAAAAGAAAAAATCAGAAGGTATTAGGTCAGCGGACTTGGGGGAGGCGAGGGGGGAGGCAAGATTACAGAGCCACATGGTCTTCACCACTACGCCCAATCCACTGATGCAAAAGAACGCCGATTATGTAGCGAAAAGTGAGGGGGGTGCCACGTGTTGTTGGAAGATGAAATTCTCGGAATCAGCAGTCAGTTGTGAATACAACCACAATAGCAACATATCAAGGTAAAATGTACCCGTCACAGTCTTCTCACAGAAGAAAAGGGGCACATACAGCTTCGTCTGTGACACTGCACAGAAAACATTAACCTTCAGTGAACCTCATTCATATGCCAAAATTTCATAAGGATTATCAGTGCCCCACTCTCTCAAATTGTGGCGATTAACCTTAACAGATAAATGGAAGGTTGATTCGTCGCCGAATATCAACTTGGAGACGAAATGTTTATGCGGAAGTGCTTTCTTCATAGTTAATGATCTTCCCTTCGTGGAGGACCATAGTAATGTAGAACATAATGAAAGAAATTTACGTCATTTGACTGTTAAATGGCAACGGCCTTGCCGCAGTGGCTACACCGGTTCCCTTCAGATCACCGAAGTTAAGCACCGTCGGGCGTGACCATCCGGGCCGCCATGCGCTCTTGCCATTTTACGGGTGCACTCAGCCTCGTGATGCCAACTGAGGAGTTACTCGACAGAATGGTAGCGGCTCCGGTCAAGTCAACATTTGACGATGCCACTATGGCTGCAGTACATTAGGACTTTGTTTGTATGAAACAGATCTGATGATGGTCATTAAAGACCGAAACTGGTAATCTGTTAACAAAAAGTTGGTGACCATAGACGTAAATTAAAGGAAACTTATTGCATGACGAAATGTTTAAATATGTGTGACCTGTCTGATGGCCCAGGTTATGACAAGCTAGAGCATAAGCATTTGCACGCCCTCGTCGACCCACGCGCCTTCGTACATGTGCAGTAGAGGCAGTTTCTCTGAAGGTCACGCACGCTACTGCGAGGCAGCGCTGAGCGGCACCAGAGTCTGCGGCGGCCACATGCATACATGCAGGCCAGAGGGACTGCGCTTAACACTGTTGGCGATGGCTAAGCGAAGGCCTCGCTGGATTCCATGTGTAGCCCGATGGCGTCGAATCTTGGACCTGGAGGAGCGTGGTCGTCGGTTGGCTAGAAGAGGCTGTTTGACCCAATACACAGGCCGCTGCACTCTTGGTTGACTCCTTCGCTGACTCTTCGCCGAACACCGCTGATATTCGCTCACGAGTGGTGGCCTGATGATGACGACAGCTTTCCAGCGGATTCTGAGGCATCCAGCAGTACGGTTGCGTTCTGGTTACAGACGCCGGCATGGAAACGGCTGGTGGCTGGATGTGCACGTCTAATTGACGCCCTGGTAAGTTTGGCTGTCTGGCGGCAACGGCATGCACCGCCGATTAATGCAATGCTGTGTCGATGAATCGTTACCAGAGTCTTTGCACACGTTGACGTAATGTATGGAGTGGTTAGGTCGCTGTGTCTCAGCAGGTCGGCTGCGTGCTTTCTGATTGGTAAGTGGATCATTGCGTGCCGAAATTCCACGGCGTCGAGGTATTCCGTCCACACCGCAACAGTTGAAACGGGCTCGTCCTAAAGTATAGTACAGCAGCAATTACCATTCATGTGTAAACTGAGTCCGATGCGATAGGATGCTCGCTATCAGTCAAGCCAGCAGTAATTGAAAGCAGGACTGTACATGTTGGCACTGGACAAAGCTGTGTGGTCCCTTACCTGAAACCAGTCAATAAGGCGGTCTTTTCATGATATGATCACACTAGGTTCTCCAGTGCCAACTGTAAGGTGTTCGAGGCACTTGTCTCCATGGGTTGAATTCACGCAACACTCTCATTGTTACCTGCATTCTATGGGCATAAATGTTACTGTGAATTGAGTTTCTTGCAGCGTATAATACGTTCACGCAACTTACTGTAATACAGTCACGTGATATCTTCCATAACCACTAATGTTTTAATATTCTCCGTGTCTGTCTTCTTGTTAATCTTCATTCCATATTCTTCTAACGTTGTGTTTATATCATCTAACATTTGTTCCATCTCTCTTGCACTCTCTGCCATCACAACCATGTCGTCTGCAAATCTTATACACTCCACTCTCCCACCCCCTATATTGGAGGAAAGGGGAGAAAATGCCATACGAAAATAGGGGGAGAGGAAACAGAGCAAGTGAATAAACTTCAGTTACTTGGGAAGTGTAATAATGAACTATATATATTGTTCAACAGAAATTAGGAAAAGAATTGCAATGGCAAAAGAAGGATTCAAGAGGAAACAGAAATTACTTTGTGGACCACTAAACAAAGATCTGAGGAAAAGACTTGCCAAATGTTACATCTGGAGCGTTGCACTATATGGTGTGAAGACCTGGCCATTGAGGAAGGAAGATTAAAGAAGATTGGAGGCACTAGAGATGTGGATATGAAGAAGAATGGAAAAAATGAAATGGGAAGACCGAGTAAGGAATGTAGAAGTATTAAGAAGAACTGGAGAAGAAAGAGAAAACGGGAACTGGATTGGACATTGTTTGAGGAGGGACTGTTTATTGAAAGAAGGAATAGAAGGAATGGTGGAGGGAAAAATGAAAGAGGAAAACGAAGATATCAAATGCTGGACAATATCAAAGGAAGCAAATATTCAGAAATGAAAAGACTGGCTATGGACAGACAAAAGTGGAAGAGGCTTAATCCATGACAAGACCTGCCGTAAGGCAGTATACCATACATACATACATGTCTGTCTCCGTTGTTGCGGGGTCATTGTCACTGGACGCCATCTGAAGAGGCCCGGGTTCGATTCCCGCCGGGTCGGGGACTGGGTGTTGTGTCGTCCCCATTATCGTTTCATCATCATCGACACTCAAGTCGTCTAAATGGCGTCACATAGAAAGACTTGCGCGCAGCGGCAAAGACGCCACATGACAGAGAGAGAATATTCACTATTGGTAATCTCACACGCTGGTCATCTTTGGTTTTGTGGAAACGTCATTTGCTTAAGGTGTGTGCTTTCTTTCTGCATATGCCGTATTGTGGCATTTGGTTGCCTTAGCGCCGCCTACCGAAGTTTCAAATGTCCTTGCGCAGCGCTCGTTCGGTGCATTTGTGCCTTGAAAATGATGGGGTGTTTACCTGTCGAAACATCGGCGGTTATCGGAGACGACACGCGGCTGTATGCCCGTAAGTTGTGACCATTCTGTCCTGTGCAAACTGCGTCACATGCAGATATTGGCTGCCTACGTCAGCTAGCAACTTACTTTCTAGTTTCCACTTCGCTTCAGGTTCTGGCGTACCGAGAATTGTTACCTGGTCCTCCGCATGGTATTCAGAATACCCGAAGTCCTTCCCCCTTTCTCACCTACATGACAGTCCTTCCTTACACTGTTAGTTAATCTATCCAATGGTCTAGACTTTAGATTGATGTATTTCCTCCAGGAAGACGTTCTGGAATCGAGACTTGCTGGAATCGAGAGAGGTGTGGGAAGCTCTAATTATATAATGAAACGACAGATTTCTTACCAGATCATACGCAGCGAACTTTTCCTGTGTACTGTTTGTACCTCCGTCCACACATCCAGTTGGACAACAAAGTAACAGCCGGCCGAAGTGGCCGTGCGGTTAAAGGCGCTGCAGTCTGGAACCGCAAGACCGCTACGGTCGCAGGTTCGAATCCTGCCTCGGGCATGGATGTTTGTGATGTCCTTAGGTTAGTTAGGTTTAACTAGTTCTAAGTTCTAGGGGACTAATGACCTCAGCAGTTAAGTCCCATAGTGCTCAGAGCCATTTTTGAACAAAGTAACAAATTTCTACACTAAATTTAACTGAACGTAAATCCTGTGTGGCCGAGCGGTTCTAGGCGCTACAGTCTGGAACCGCAAGACCGCTACGGTCGCAGGTTCGAATCCTGCCTCGGGCATGGATGTGTGTGATGTCCTTAGGTTAGTTAGGTTTAAGTAGTTCTATGTTCTAGGGGTCTGGTGCCCTCAGAAGTTGTCCCATAGTGCTCAGAGCCATTTTTTTGTAAATCCTGTATAGATTAAAATAAAAGAGGCATCTTTCGCTAAAGCCTAATTGAAATGAATTTCGCTTCAACGTGTTTTGATAATTTAAAAATCCGGTTGAGTAAAACTAAAATAACGAAACAAGAATGAGAATAAGCAATTTTTCGTTACAGAACCTGAGACGAGAAACCAAATATTTTAAAAAAAGTTTCTTTTGGACATGTTGAAAATACAGTTAAAAATGACGTAGCTAATAAAAGCACCAGATACTTTTTAAAATAATCACTGACATAAAATCCGACCTGGATGCAAGCTGTTTAAGCAGTCCTCTTAGATTATTTGCAGATTATGCTGTCATTTACCCTTTATTGCAGTCACCATAAGAGCAGAACCAATTGCAAAAGGATTTAGACAAGATATTTGTATGGTGCGAAAAATTGCAGTTGATTCTAAATAATTAAAAGTATGAGGTCAGCCACATGAGTTCTAAAAGGATTCCGTTACATTTCCGGTTACACGGTAAATCACAAAAATATAAAGGCTGTCAATTCAAATAATTACCTATGGATAACAGTTGAGAACAACTTAAACCGGAATGATCACACGGATAATGTTGTGAGGAATGCGAACCAAAGATTGTGTTTTATTGATAGAACACATAGCATTTGCAACAAATCCGCTAAAGAGACTATGTCCACTAAGCTTGTACGTCCTCTACTAGAGTATTACTTACCAGATAGGACTAACGGATAACATCGAAAACTTTCAAAGAACAGCAGCTAGTTTTGTACGATCGCGAAACATATGAGAGTGTGTCTTTGATACGCGAGTTGGGGTTGCAATCATTAAAACAAAGGCGTTATTCGCTGCGGCGAGATCCTTTCACGAACGTTCAACCAACTTTTTACTCCGAATGCTATAATATTTTGATGATGCCCACACGCACAGGAAGCAATGATCATCGTAATAAAATAATAGAAACCAGAGTTCACACAGAGAGACAAGTATGCGTTCTCCTCTCTCAGCCTATAAACGATTTTTATAATTTTTGTGGAGAAACTAATGAGGCAACCAACATTAATCTTTTTGCCCATTAATTACTGATAATTGGACAACTTTTTCTCATTCTTTAATGAATTTAGTCATCAGTAAGCCTTCCATTCGACGAGTTAAAGTTGCTCGTTCCAAAGTGAGGGGTGTCCAAAGAGAAGTTTGCAAACCTTGAATGAAATCAAAAAACAAATAACTTCCTTAATCTGTAGGATACTGTGCACGGACTATAACACAGTTTTTTTTTTTAAATTTGACAAAATAGTATGGTGAATGTATGAAATAAAGATGTAGTTTTATCGTGCGTTTCTGGTAACGTTTTTTGCAACAATACAGATTATTTCAAGCTGACGGAATTAATCCTCGGGAACGTCCACGACCAATAATGTACTAATTATTTTATTTTAATTTATTCATTAGTTATTGCAAAAAAACGTGGCCAAAATCACACGATAAAATTGTATCTTTGTTTCAAACGTAAACTATTTTCTTATTTTGTCAAATTTGAAGAAAAGAACTGCGCTATAACTCCGTATGCAGTATCCCGTAGTTTAAGAAAATTATTTGTTTTTTGGTGTCAGATGAGATCTGCAGACTGTAGGACTTCAGTCACGGAAACACCTCATTTTGGACGGAGCAACTTTAATTCATCGATTGGAGGCTTAATAATGACTCAGTCTCTTTAAAAAGATTAAAAAATGTTGTCTTAGAATCAATAAATACTGTGAAAAAAGATTTACGCGGATTGATTCAGTAGTTCCTCCAAAAACATATCGTAAAAACTGCAAATATAATAGGCTGACTGAGGAGAATGGACTCTTAGTGTTTGTTTTCCACGCGCCCTGTTCCAGAGTAGAAAGATCGAGCAATAGTGTGGAAGTGGTTCGATGAACTGCCTACGAGGCACTTACGCGTGAATTGCAGAGTAGTCATGTAGATATAGATGCAGAAGTAAATATTATCGAGCACTCTCTCTAAGACTTGAAATGGAGAGAGGTTCACTTTAAAATGTTCACGTATTGACCCGTTTACTCTGGCGTGGGTGGTATCTCTAAGTACCACTGGAAGTTCTTTGAGTACGATTTGTCCAACTTTCTTCGTACGTTTCAATGGCGTAGGTACATTTTGAAATGCTACGAATAAATATTACATATAGACAGAATGAGATTTTCACTCTGCAGCGGAGTGTGCGCTGATATGAAACTTCCTGGCAGATTAAAACTGTGTGCCCGACCGAGACTCGAACTCGGGACCTTTGCCTTTCGCGGGCAAGTGTTCTACCATCTGAGCTACAGAAGCACGACTCACGCCCGGTACTCACAGCTTTACTTCTGCCAGTATCTCGTCTCCTACCTTCCAAACTTTACAGAAGCTCTCCTGCCACCTGGTTCGCAGGAGAGCTTCTGTAAAGTTTGGAAGGTAGGAGACGAGATACTGGCAGAAGTAAAGCTGTGAGTACCGGGCGTGAGTCGTGCTTCTGTAGCTCAGATGGTAGAACACTTGCCCGCGAAAGGCAAAGGTCCCGAGTTCGAGTCTCGGTCGGGCACACAGTTTTAATCTGCCAGGAAGTTTCATTACATATAGACGTTAGAAAAATGCACTGTGGTCGCCGAAATATTAATTGTTCGAAAACGTTAGAGTCTTCTTAAGCAGACGCGCGACTTGGTAGACAGAGAGCTAGATAGGCGAGACGCAACGACAGGCCGTGTATACAGTGAGTTCACAGGATGGCTAGGGGCCAGAAGAGTGGACCGCGACACGTCTGCACGCCCTGCAGTCAGAAAAGCCCGGAAACGGCTGTTCCGCCCTCACCGGCCGCCTGGCCACGCCCGCATTGCAGATGTGCGCGCAGCCATATGCGGAAGCGGTGCGGCCAACTGTCTGAGCTCCGCTCCTTGTACCGCAGAGTTGGGAACACTCGTTCATTTTTTTGGGCCGTACACTGGTGATGACTGTTTTGGGAACCGCTGATTTTTATTCGTTAAATGTTCCTTTTCTTATCTAACTTTGTAATGCCGTATGAGATTTAAAGAGGTCAAAACGGAAAACGACACTGTCCAATCACATTAATATGATAAAACTTCTCAAAAGCCTGAATAACCACCTTCTGCAGTAGGGACCGCTGCGACACGTGAAGGAGAGGTTCGGGAGGTACCGAAAGGGACGTGGAGCCATGCAGCACCGGTGCAGTGGCCAGCTGCGCTAGGTTTCTCAGTTGAGGGTCCATTGATCGAACAGAGATTCTCGATTGGGTTTAAATCCGTGGAATTTGGTGGCCAGGGGAGTATGATAATTACATCCTGGTGCTCTTCGAACCACGCACATACACTGATAGTTGTGTGACACCTTGCGCTGTCAAATGGTAGATGCCATCGTGCCGAGGAAAAGCAAGCTACAGGTAGGGGTGGACATGGTCCCAAAGGATAGATGCGTATTGTGTTGATCCGTTCGCCTTCTAGAATCACGAGATCATCCATGAAATGCCACGATAACACTCCAAGTAATAATTCTCCCTCCTCCGGCCTAAATCGCTCCCACGATTGTTGCAGTGTGTTTTCTCTCAGGCGTTTCGCGCCGTGCATCCCAACGGCCATTTGTCCAATGGGGCATACAACGTGATTCATCTGAAAAGGTTACCTGTCGCCACTCAGTGGACGTCGTAACTGGCGTGCAAATTTCAGCCTTCGTCGCCGGTGAGCAGCATTCAATAAAGGTACTTGAAACAGGCGCCTGGTGCGGAAGCTCATACGCAGCAATGTACGCTGAACGGTCGTTGAGGAGACGCTGTAGTCCCTTCGTGCATCTGGGCGGTCAGATGCTCAACAGTTGCAGGTGTATTCGCCCGCACACACGTCTGCAACCGTCGTTCCCTATGGCCCGTTGATACAACACAGTTGCGTCGCCGCCAGTTTCGGATAGCACCATTTTGCCATGCACTGTATACTTTTACCACGACGGCAAACGAACAGTTTACGAAGTTACCCGTTTCGGAAATGCTTCCAATCTTACCCAATAACCCAATGATCATGCCCTTTTGGACGGCGGATAAACGGATTACAGCAAAGTCTGCACTGTTTTCCGCGTCCCCGCCAACACGCTTTACATAACCTCCATTACTAGTGCTGCCACCTACGGTCTGTTAGTGGCGAATGCAGTTTGACGTCGAATAAAGGCAGTGGCCACATAAATATGACTGGACCGTGTAGTAGTACTGTTTGTTTGGTTTGTGTAGAAGTAATGTACCCAATAACTAGAGCATACCCAGGATTCGAGATTGGGGATGGTGTGTCAGGGAGGGCGAAGGAGGTGTTTGGAGGACGGCAACTCATATTAGTTTCACGGTGAAAGGCGTAATAGTTCTGGGTACAGTTGTTATTTGTCAGTATCTGTTACATGTTATGGCGGCATACTTTGATAATGTATCGAAAAGTTTGCTGGCGGAGCATTAAGCTGGTTCGGCCTGTGAAAATCAGTTTTTTTTTTTCTAGGGGGAAGAGGGCACAGTCGCCACCCCTCATCCCACCGCTCCTCAAGCTGTGTTCCCCCATGTTCGATAAACAACGTTTTAGAATACCGGACAAAAATCCAGTAGACTTTTTAAAAGTGAAAACTCACATAATGGTTCAAATGAAATTATTTCTCCCATGAGACATATTCCATTCCAGTAAAAGAAAAGTATATCCAAGCTGAAGGTAGTAGACATTTTAAATATTAAGATAAATTTTGTATGCACTTCAGATTCAAGTGGGATCAGTAATTTTCGAAATTCGAACAAAAAAAGTTGAGGACTTGAGGTTGTCCGGCTGCCCTTTAATCGCATCAAATAATTTACCAGCTGCGCGCAAGAACCTGGAAAGTGAATTATTTAGGAAAATCTATTCGCTTTCATTTCAATTGTTGTAACAACTTATAACAGATCTTTACTATACGGCTAATTCGGACATGGAACATGGTCCCAGTCGCAGGCTGCCTATCTACCGCTTCTAGGGGTAACACAATTCTGATTTCCAGTATGTCATATAATTATTGACCGAATTTAAAAATCAAAGATGCTGTCATACACTGAAGAGCTAAAGAAACTTGTACACCCGCCTAATATCGTGTAGAGCCCTCGCCAGCACCCAGACGTGTCCCAACATGACGTGGCATGGACTCGACATATGTAGTGCTGGAGGGAATTGACAACATGAATCCTGCAGGGCTGTCGATAAATCAGTACGAGTAAGGTTACGAGGGGTGTAGATCTCTTCTGAACAGCACGCTGCAAGGCATCCCAGATATGCTCAAAAATGTTAATGTCTGGGGAAGTTTGGTGGCCAACGGAAGTGTTTAAACTCAGAAGAATCTTCCTGGAGCCACTTCGTAGCAATTCTACACCTGTGGGGTGTCGCACTGTCCTGCTGGAATTTCCCAAGTCCGTCGAAATGCACAGTGGATGTGAATGGATGCAGGTAATCAGACAGGATGCTGAAGTCATACGTGTCACCTGTCAGATTCATATGTCGACGTATCAGGGATCCCATATCACTCCAACTGCACACGCCCCACACCATTATAGAGCCTCCACCAGCTTGAATAGTCCCCTACTGACATGCACGGTCCATGGACTCGTGAAGTTGTCTCCATACCCGTACACGTCCATCCGCTCGATACAATTTGAAACGAAACTCGCCCAATCAGGTAACACGTTTCCATCCATCAACAGTCCATTGTCGGTGTGGACGGGCCCAAGCGAGGCGTAAAGCTTTGTGTCGTGCAGTCATCAAGGGTACACGAGTGGGCCTTCGGCTCCGAACGCCCAGATCGATGATGTTTCGTTGAATGTTTCGCACGCTGACACTTGCTGATGGTCCAACACTGAAATCTGCAGCAATATGCGGAAGGGTTTCACTTAGTCACGTTGAACGATTCCCTTCAGTCGTCGTTAGTTCAAATGGCTCTGAGCACTATGGGACTTAACATCTGTGGTCATCAGTCCCCTAGAACGTAGAACTACTTAAACCTAACTAAGCTAAGGACATCACACACATCCATGCCCGAGGCAGGATTCGAACCGGCGACCACAGCAATCGCGCGGTTCCGGACTGAGCGCCTAGAACCGCTCGGCCACAGCGGCCGGCTCGTCGTTAGTCCCGTTCTTTCAGGGTCTATTTCCAGAGGCAGCAATGTGGGAGATTTGACGTTTTATGGGATTCCTGATATTCACGGTACACTTGGGTAATGGTCGTACGGGAAAATCCTAACTTCAGCGCTACCTCGGAGATGCTATGTCCCATCGCTCGTGCGCCGGCAATAATAACATGTTCGGACTCACTTAAATCTTGATAACCTGCCATTACAGCAGCAGTAACCGATGTAACAACTGCGCCAGACACTTGTCGTCTTATATTGGCGTTTCCGACAGCAGCGCAGTAAAATAAATAAATGTGTGACTAGGGCCTCCCGTCGGGTATACCGTTCGCCGGGTGCAAGTCTTTCGATTTGACGCCACTTCGGCGACTTGCGCGTCGATGCGGATAAAATGATGATAATTAGGACAACACAACACCCAGTCTTGAGCGGAGAAAACCTCCGACCCAGCCGGGAATCGAACCCGGGCCCTTAGGACTGACATTCTGTCGCGCTAAACACTTTTTTTAAATCTCATTTGGTTCGTTTTCGCTCGTTGTATGTGCTCGGGGCGGACGTTCCAAGACACCCCTTTTAGTTCGTCGGTGATCAATTAACTCAATTTTTTTTTCTTAAAGAGGGTAGCTAACCCTCTGACCGAAGACGCTGAGTTACCGTGCCGGCACCACTCAGGTACCGGGGGCAGACACCACAGCACCGTATTCTGCCTATTTACATACCTCTGTATTTGAATGCGCATGCCTATACCAGTTAGTTTGGCGCTTCAGCGAAGTTCACTCATTACGTTAAAGGTACAACACATTAAGCAAGTATTAAAGTTAGAAACAGTATACATGTCTTGAGGCAGCGTGAACTCACGGCACGCAAATTATCCAGACGATTTTCGTCCAGTGTTTGAGAATGAGAGCACTAAGCGTCCCCAACGAACTTTACACAAAATGTCGAGGCTTTTCTAAACTTTATCTAACGGAACACCCACTCTTACTCCAGCCACAAAATAATTAAAAAGAAAAACTTGATCGCCTACAACATTTTCACTGCTAAGACATTAAAACGTCAGCACGGGGCATGATATTTCAGTTTACACTACTGGCCTTTAAAATTGCTACACCAAGAAGAAATGCAGATGATAAACGGGTATTCATTGGACAAATAAATTATACTAGAACTGACATGTGATTACATTTTCACGCAGTTTGGGTGCATAGATCCTGAGAAATCAGTACCCAGAACAACCACCTCTGGCCGTAATAACGGCCTTGATACGCCTGGGCATTGAGTCAAACAGAGCTTGGATGGCGTGTACAGGTACAGCTGCCCATGCAGCTTCAACACGATACCACAGTTCATCAAGAGTAGTGACTGGCGTATTGTGACCAGCCAGTTGTTGGGCCACCATTGACCAGACGTTTTCAATTGGTGAGAGATTTGGAGAATGTGCTGGCTCTTCGCAGGAGAGCTTCTGTAAAGTTTGGAAGGTAGGGGACGAGATACTGGCAGAAGTAAAGCTGTGAGGATGGGGCGTGAGTCGTGCTTGGGTAGCTCAGTTGGTAGAGCACTTGCCCGCGAAAGGCAAAGGTCCCGAGTTCGAGTCTCGGTCCGGCACACAGTTTTAATCTGCCAGGAAGTTTCAGTGTCCACATAATTTGCCATAGCTGCGCAAGTAATATGAATTAAGAAATCAACACAATATTGATCCCAAGTACTAGCCAGAATATTAGCCAGACTACTGACCTACAGGTGCGGGGTTCGATCCGCTGCTACGATTTTTAAAAGACACTTATCACGGTTTTTTACTATGATTTTTAACGTCAAAGATGTCAAATTGCACCGCTGTTGGGTGTCCATGTGCAACTGCAGGTTCTCTTATAAGTGGGTAAATCGATTTAGAGGTCGAGGGAAGGCAACGGTATACCACCTCAAATACGACCACGCCTAGTAGAGCAGAATCGTGTTCAAACCAGCCTTCGGGGTCGATGACAACATTTACCTTTTTACATAAAAGTATGGCAGTGTCAGCCGGTTAAAACAGTTTAAGGACGTCTAGAAATTAACGCCAAGTCGACAACCAGGCCATCCGAGGTGTCGCATAACTTAATTGGACAGTGAGGCAGGAAAGGTTACATATTACCTTGTTGGAGAAAGCATTCTATCAAATTTAAAAAAAGTGATTATGGGAACACAGACAGTCTAAATTAGGATGTACCTGAATTTCAGTTTTTCTGATTATCACTTCATTGTCTTAACTGTCGTTAAACCTCATGTGGAATGAGCTCCCACTTTTACTTAAAGGAAGAAAGAAAGACCGCAGTGTAATTATACCGTCCCGGTGGGAATTTGCTACGTCTCATAGAATAGGGTTGCACAGACTTATAGTGTGCCGTTAAGAGCAAGAGACATTCCGAGAGCGAAACCTTGGAATGTCAAAACAGCAAGTGCAACATTAGTCACGTAGAGAGTGAGTTTTACAAATGTTGCACTGAAGTAAGTGAAATAAAAATTTCTTTATGCGTACATCACAGGATGTTTTGAGCAAATCTACAAGCAAAGTGGCTCATTGAACAACAACAACAAAAACAGGTGAAACAGATCAAGTTCTCTTTCTGTCTCTTCCTCTCTCCCCAGTTCCACCCCTCTCCAACCCAACTGCCAACTCACCAACAGAATGCTCCACATACAAGGGGTTGGACAAAAATATCGAAACACCGAAAAATGCATCCTTGAACGTAAATGCAAATGCTTGCCACGCCTGCATGTTGTGCTGTCGTATTTCACCAGTAACGGCACCCTGTCCAATGTAATCAATATGTTGCATGTGTCAGTCGTCGTCACAAAAGTGTTCTATGTAGTTGTGAGTGCATTATATTGGAGCTAAGTGAATTCGAACGTGGGAAAAGTGTTGGCACTTCTGTATCTAATATAACAGATGCGTTTGGCATTTCATGAGGCAGTGTGTCGAAGATTTATACTGCATATAGGGAAAGCGGAAAAACGTCATCCGCTAAGTCACAACGCGGAATGTGTGTGGAGAGTGATCGTGATGGACGGTCAGCAGAGATGATTGTGACGAAAAATAAGGGGATGTCCGCTGCAAAAGCCACTGCAGAACTTCACTCATGCTCATAAATTAAGGATAATTGCAGAATGTTGTGCCACACAACGTGGCACACACAAAACTGGCGCTAATAGCATAGGCACATAGGGAACACACACGACACAGATCTGTAAGTCCACGGGATGGTGATAAATTGAGAAAACCGTCCCGAAACATATGCTATAAAACGCCACTGTTTACTGCGCATGTACCCCCACATCAATACGGGGTAAGATCACCATGCACCTGTACACAGGCCGCACAACGGGTTGGCATACCCGGAATCAGGTGGTCGAGCAGCTGCTGGGGTATAGCCTCCCATTCTTGCACCAGTGCCTGTCGGTGCTCCTGAAGTGTCATAGGGGGTTTGAAGACGTGCAATGATACGTCGACCGAGAGTATCCCAGACGTGCTCGATGAGGTTCACCATGCACCTGTACACAGGCCGCACAACGGGTTGGCATACCCGGAATCAGGTGGTCGAGCAGCTGCTGGGGT
The DNA here is from genome assembly GCF_023898315.1 of Schistocerca nitens. Taxonomy (NCBI): domain Eukaryota; kingdom Metazoa; phylum Arthropoda; class Insecta; order Orthoptera; family Acrididae; genus Schistocerca; species Schistocerca nitens. The sequence continues at coordinate 261,557,856 of NC_064622.1, forward strand.
ATAGCCTCCCCTTCTTGCACCAGTGCCTGTCGGTGCTCCTGAAGTGTCATAGGGGGTTTGAAGACGTGCAGTGATACGTCGACCGAGAGTATCCCAGACGTGCTCGATGAGGTTTAGGTCTGGAGAACAGGCAGGCCACTCCATTCACCTGATATCTTCTGTTTCAAGGTACTCCTCCACGATGGCAGCTCGATGGGGCCGTGCGTTATCATCCGTCATGAGGAAGGTGGGACCCACTGCACCCCTGAAAAGGCAGACATACTGGTGCAAAATGATGATCCGATACACCTGGCCTGTTACAGTTCCTCTGTCAAAGACATGCAGGGGTGTACGTGCATCAATCATAATCCCACCCCATACCATCAAACAACGACCTCCATACAGGTCCCTTTCAAGGGCATTAACGTGTTGGCATGTGGTTCTTGGTTCACGCCAGATGAAAACCCGGCGAGAATCACAGTTCAGACTATACCTGGACTTGTCCGTGAACATTGCCTGGGACCACTGTTCCAGTGACCACGTACTGTGTTCTTGACACCAGGCTTTACGAGCTCTGCTGTGACCAGGGGTCAGTGAAATGCACCTTGCAGGTCTCCGGGCGAATAAACCATGTCTGTTCAGTCGTCTGTAGACTGTGCGTCTGGAGACAACTGTTCCAGTGGTAAGATCCCGAGCAAGGCTACCTGCAGTACTCCGTGGCCGTCTGCGGGCATTGATGGTGAGATATCGGTCTTCTTGTGGTGTTTTACACTGTGGACGTCCTGTACTGTAGCGCCTGGCCACATTCCCTGTCTGCTGGAATCGTTGCCATAATATTTAGATCACACTTTGTGGCACACGGAGGGCCCATGCTACGACCTGCTGTGTTTGACCAACCTCCAGTCATCCTAGTATTCTACCCCTCATAACGTCATCAATATGTGTTCTTTGAGCCGTTTTAAACACACAGTCATCATTAGCACGTCTGAAAACGTCTGCACACTTACTCGCTGCACCGTACTCTGGCATGCACCAACACACCTCTGCGTATGTGGAATGCTGCCAGCGCCACCGTGCGACGACCGCAGGTCAAACGCACCACACGGTCATATCCCGAGGTGATTTTAACCCGCAAACCACCCACCAAAACCTTTTTTTTTTCACCATGTATCAGCATTATCCTTAATTTATGAGCATGAGTGTAGTATCATACTCGCGAAACCTGTCAGCACCAAAACAATGAGAAGGAAGATGGGAAATGCATGACGAGCTGGAATCCCAAACCATGATGCAAATACCCGTAACAGCAAAACGTGGTGCGGAAGCCATAAAACTTAGACTATATAGCGCTGGAAGAAATTCATTTGGTCGAATGAGTCTTGTTTCACGCTGTTTCTCAAAATGGTTCAAATGGCTCCGAGCACTATGGGATTAACGTCTGAGGTCATCAGTCCCCTAGAACTTAGAACTACTTAAACCTAACTAATCTAAGGACATCACACGCATCTATGCCCGAAGCAGGATTCGAACCTGCGACCGTAGCGGTATCGCAGTTCCAGACTGTAGCGCCTAGAACCGCTCGGCCACCCCAGCCGGCCACGCTGTTTTTATGTTCCGGTCGAGTTTACGTCCCGAGAATGAAGCATGGCTGGGTGTCGGTGGTGGTTTGGGTAGCCATACTGTGGTATTCCATGGGCAGAGGTTACTCTGCAATGTCGCATTACTGCCAAAGATTTTGGCAGATAATTTGAAGTCCATCCCGTGGTGCGACATTTGTTGCCCAATGGCTAGCTATGCCGTGTTCCACGATGACGGGGTCCCTGTTCACACATTTTCCATGACTGGTTTTGTGAGCACGAGGATGAATTGTCGCGTCTCTCCTGCGACCACAGTCACCAGATCTCAGTATTGTTGAGCGTTTATTGTCTACTCTGGAGAGAAGGTTGCGTGATCGGTTTCCACCTCCACCATCGTTACCTGAACTTGTCACAGTTTTGCAAGAAGAATGGTATAAGATCCCCTTGAAAACCACAGCCTCTATTGATCCACTCCGAGACAACTGGAAGCTTTCTAGAATGTCAAAGGTGTGGCATTAGACATGTCAATGTGATTTTGGTGTTCAATTTTTTGTCCATCCCTGTACATATTATGCCCTACTGTTTTATAGTTAATTTTGCATTATGTCAGTAGTTGTATAACTTTCGTTCCGCGTTCAGACATGTCTGCAGATGAACAAAACTTGCTCATCACACACTGGCTTGTACTGAATTAAAATATAATTTGAAGATAATGTGACTGAGTGCAATCTAATACGACTAAACAGAGATTGGCATCTCTTCGATGGCGTGATTGTTAGAGGGTCAGTGCTGTCTTTACAAACTAGGAGGGGGAAGGATACCAGTCGACGTCTATTCGGAGGCACAGTCTTTGCATTTACATAAACCAGGTTGGGTATTTGAACGCCGCTGTACCCGGTTACGAATGCAGTGTGTGCTATTGGAAGACTTTACTTGGAGAATAGTTTCCTCGGAAATCCCTCTGAAAGACTGTACTTAGAAAAACAACCTATATCGCACAAATCACATATATTTCAGTCCAAACGCGGACCTTCTGCAGACCGTACTCCAAAGTCTATATGCGGAGACGGATTCACAGAGGAGGAACTGCAGAAGCCTCCAGATGCTTTCAACTGCTCGTAGCATCTACGGGCAACTGGTTCCATGAAAAAATGGTTCAAATGGCTCTGAGCACTATGGGACTCAACATCTGAGGTCATTAGTCCCCTAGAACTTAGAACTACTTAAACCTAACTAACCTAAGGACATCACACACATCCATGCCCGAGGCAGGATTCGAACCTGCGACCGTAGCGGTCGCGCGGTTCCAGACTGAAGCGCCTAGAACCGCTCGGCCACACTGGCCGGCTGGTTCCATGGAAGATCGTTTACCTGTCAGCGGTTGACAGAATTTCGAGGTTTCTGCAGTTCCTCCTCCGTGGATCCACCTCCACACATCAACTCTGGAGTACCGTCCGTCTTTGGACTGAAACTGGTCACCAATAAATGTGATTTGAGCGGCGCAGACTGTTTTTCTGCCTACAGTTGTGAAAATGGGACGCTGTTTCTCCAAAAGCGTTTTCGAAAATACCCTTTAAAAGAATCTACATTAGAAACAGATGTACTTCTTCAAAGGATTTGTAGATGGATTCACACATTCTACGCACTCACGAATATGAACAAACTCGACTCCCCGGCACTCAGCAACACTCTCTGACCTCGTGCATCGGCGAGGCATGTGGGGCGAAAACTGGTTCCACAAGAGATCGTTTACCTGTCAGCGTACGGTTTCTGTGTGGTTAGTACAGATGTTTCGGCTAACGCTTGACTGTGGGCTGTTACCACAGGGAAAAGGGATAGGTCTATTACGAGAGTCGGTTCAACAAGAGCCTTCGATACGGCCCTTCGACTCCGAGTCATGGTTTAGCGGTGTTGTGGCGGGTGACGTCATACGTGTGCTGTGCATTAGTTTGTTTTGCTTGGCGGTGCTAATATTATCAGATAAAGCTGCGTTTGTATTTTGTACTGGGTTTGTAGAGGGCGCTGTGCGTTGTGAAGGTGTGGATGTATTATCAAGTCTACAAGTTTAACCGCATGTACAGAACATACCGAGCTTATGCTCCTATGGAGCCAGAGCTAAAATATTATTTTCTCCATTTGTTTAGCTTATTGCCCGTAGTTACTTTGCAATTATTTAAGTTATTGTAAGTCGCTCTTTGCTGTTACAAGAAAATTCATATTTCTGTCAGAAAACGCGTTTCGTTTCATTGAAATAAAACATCTTCAACGGTCCGTAATGAAAGATATTTACAATTTGGCTCGCTTTCTAGATCGAAAAACAGTTCGTTACAAAAGGCGTTTATTTTATTTACTATATTTTATGCTTGGTTTTCGCTCACATCAGGAAACGTATGTTTTTGAGGAATTCCTTCGTTTGGCACCGTCGATTCTGGCCTAATCTCACACTGCTTTGCAGAACTAGGCATTTATTTCAGTGAAACACAACACACTTTAGCACTACTACCGTTTGTATCTTTCTGGCACACGAGACATATTCAGCCAGAAAGATGGTTCAAATGGCTCCAAGCACTATGGGACTTAACATCTGAGGTCATCAAACCCCTAGACTTACAACTAATTAAACGTAACTAACCTAAGGACATCACACACATCCATGCCTGAGGCAGGATGCGACCGTAGCAGCAGCGCGGTTCCGGACTGAAGCGCCTAGAAACGCTCGGTCACAAGGGCCGGCCCAGAAAGATGCAAACGAACAGTAGTGATGCTCCATTGTCTTTCACATCTGCCTGCTGTTGGTCGAAGATGGAGCAATACATGTTATATGAACCTACAGTTATGCCTTTAGCAAGCTGTTTCAACTCTGGCTCATGGAACACAGACGCATACAAGCGCTCGATCGCCCGAGGGCAGGAGCAGATATAATGTAGGCTACCAGCTAGGTAAACCCATTGCACAATATTACCATATGTTACTCATTCTATGAGGACTGCTTCTACAAAATTTTACGAAAGTGAAGTGGAGTGTGAAAAAAACGCAAATGCAGCAAAAGAAGAAGCGGGTTCGTAAAAGCCAAAAAAAAAAAAAAAAAAAACGCGCGAAACATGAAAGGACAGCGAAGTTTTTTTTTCCGACTTCATTCTCAGCTGCTACGAGGGAAAAAGGTGTGGACGTCAGAACATATAAAAACAGAGGAATAAACACCAAGGACCACTGAAGACGCTTTGCAAATATAAGTGAAACACTTCTCGTGAAAACCACTCTTCAACTGCAGCAAGTTTAAGACGAAAGAAAAGCAGTAATAATTGATGTACGAGAGCTGCAGCAGGAGATGGCTATACAACCAAAAATTTTAATGATTCTTCTCTTTATACATCTGTCTTCTCCCCTTAATTGCCAGATTTAATAGCTCCGGATGTCTCGTTCACTAATAAAGTTTTTGTACGGACTGCTTTCGTCACTTAAATTTACTAACACCTCCTCTTGCAGATTGTACTGACAGAATCTTTTTCTTCTTGAAAATTACATGTAAAAAGCTTGTATACAGGGTGCTAGAGGTGCAAGGGCGGATATTTCTATAGATGACTGAGGTCAGTGTACTGAATATTACATCAGTACTTACTAATAATTATATCTATTACAAGTAGTATGTTTTTAGTTTGGTTAATGCCTCCAAGTATGTGTGGCACAAGCAAGCCATTAATGTTTATTTTCCTCTGGTATTGGGTCAGGCATTCAGGCATTGTAGTATGGAGATGTGGGAGCAGGTTGCTCTGCCACATTGTGTTTTGGTGTGTGTTAGTCAATGTTTTGACATCGATAAGGTTGGCTTCAGAGATATATGTTCTGTGACGTCACAAGAGACAAAAGAAGATTGTCTTGTTTTAGAGAGTTGTAAATGTATCGTTGCCTAAGTAACACGCCGATTCATGTCTTATAAAATTATGTAATAAAGAAGTTATAAGTTCTTATTTGTGTGTGTTTACCTTAGTTAGACACCACCAATAGACACATGGACGCAAAACGGATACTCTAAACTGTCAGACGTAGTCCACTTCGTGGCACAGTTACGATCGTCCAGAAAAGATTCTCTAACAAACTATGCGGTATGTTTGTGGGCAGATTGTTAGACGCAGAAAAAAAACAACTAACACACTGATGTGGGTATACGAGGTGTGATTTTTCGATTTTTTTCATCTTGTTGGTACCTATGTTCCTGATGTATGTTTGCATTTTCAGCTGTTTTAAATCTTTAGTTTGTTGTTGACAGTCGAAAATGTTATACGTATTTTCGAGTGCTCTGTGAATTATTACTTTCGAAAAAGGTGGATCAAAGAATCTGCATCAAAATTTCCTTGAAAAATGGAATAAAGTGCAGCATTGCATTCGAAAAGTTGATTGTGGATTTTGGCGCATTTACTCTGAATAAGACAAGAGTTTATGAGTGGTACAAACATTTCAAACAGAGTTGAGAAGATGTTCAAGATGATAATCACCTGAACGACCCGGTGACAATGTGGAAGAAGTAAAGAAAATGGGTACAGAATATCGTCGAATCACCATCAAAGAGAATTCTGATGATATTCGTGCAAGGAATTTTTTCCGATTTTTTGATCATGAAATGTGTAGCAGCAAAGTTTATTCTGAAGCTGTTGAACTTCGACCAAAACGGCATCGCGTAGCCATCGTTCAGAAATTGGTGAATGAAATCGAGAATGATCTACAACTTCTAAAGAATATTATAACATGACGCCGAAACCAGATCCAACTGTACCAACGGAAACTGCCTGAAGAGCCAAGGTTGAAAAGAATTCGACAAATTCGAACGCATGTGAAAGTTCTTATCTTTGCTTTCTTCGAGTACAATGGTATAGCGCATCGTGAGTTACTGACCTATAGTCATACGTTCAACAAGGAATATTACCTGAAAGTTATGCGCCGTTTTCGTGAAGCAATCCGAAGAAAATAACCAGAATTGTGGCAAAACCACTCGTGGAAATATCATCGCTCACACCTCAATGCTTGTTCTACATCTACATCTACGTGATTACTCTGTTATTCAAAATAAAGTGCCTGGCACAGGATTCAATGAACCATCTTCAAGCTGTTTCTGTACCGTTCCACTCTTGAACGGCACGCGGGAAAAACGAGCACTTAAATTTATTTTATCGTGATGAGCATTTCTCCCTATGTAGGTTGGTGCCAACAGAATGTTTTCGCAATCGGAGGAGAAAACTAGCGATTGAAATTTCATGATAAGATCCCGTCGCAACGAAAAACGCCTTTGTTTTAATTATTGCCACTATAATTCACGTATCATGTCTGTGGCACTATTTCCCATATTTCGCGATACTACAAAAACGAGCCGCCCTTCTTTGAGCTTTTTCAATGTCATCCGTCAGTCCTACCTGAAGCGGATCCCATGCCGCACAGCAATACTCCAGAATAGTGGGGACAAGAGTGGTGTAAGCAGTCTCTTTAGTAGGCCTGTTGCACCTTCTAAGTGTTCTTCCAATTAATCGCAATCTTTGGTTTGCTCTACTCACAACATTATCTATGTGATCGTTCCAATTTATGTTATTTGTAATTGTAATCCCTAAGTATTTAGTTGAATTTACAGCCTTCAGATTTGTGTGACTTATCGCGTAATCGAAGTTTAGCGGGTTTCTTTTAGTACTAATGTGTTTAACTTCACACTTTTCTTTATTCAGGTTCAATTGCCACTTTTCGCACCATACAGATATCTTAACTAAATCATTTTGCAATTCGTTTTGGTCATATGATGAATTTACAAGACAGTAAATGACAGTATCATCTGCAAACAATCTGATTTTTTGGAAAAAAACAAAAACGTTATGTTGCCTCAGCCACCTATTCGCCAAATATGGCTTCCTGCAACTTCTTTTTACTCCCGAGGTTGAAGAGAACCATGAAAGGGCCTCGTTTTGCCATCACTGATGAAATAAAAACAGAATTGCTGAAGGAGCTGAACACCAGAACGAAAACTGAGTTCTAGAAGTGTTTTCAAGGTTTGAAAAAGCGTTGGCACAAGTGTATCATACGTGTTGGAAATAACTTCGAAGGGGCAAAGTTGATGTTGGAGAATAAATAAATAATATTTAAGAAAAACAAAAATTCCCATTATTTTTTAATCACACTTCGTATATTAAGGTACTAACGATTACAATATGTTTACCTATAACCTCAAACATCCTTGAATTATTGGTTTCCAAGTGCTCTCGTTCCGCAAATTAACGAACACAATAATAAGAGAAAGCACGTAGAGACAGAGTAGGATAGGATGTGGAGTAAATGAACAACTGGACTGGCCTGTAGAGAGCGCGAAGAGGCGTGCAGAACCCATGCCAGGATGAACGTCCACGCGAGGCGAACCCTCCACCTAAGGCGGTCGATGTCCTCTTCCTTCAGGGAAACATGAAACGACAACCAAACCGTTAACCAGCCGCCACCAGAACGGCGAGGAGCCAACCACCTCCCCACCCCCCACCCACGCACACACACAAAGACACATGAACCATAACCGTCCAGTATATCTCAACATACTCACCTGATAAAAACATAGTTATTCTTAACCATACAGAATGTCACACCACAAATCATTCTTGGTAACAAGTTGCTGTGTCATGGACTTGGTAACATGGAAGACATCATTGTCTGGACATGGGAGATATCAACGCAGCGTCATACCTGCCCTGGTTGACACAGATAGCCGAGATTTGGAGGATACTGTTCCTCACATTTGGATGTTGTTTCACGAAATTTTTGGAAATGTCAGTGGCTTCAAAAACGGAAACCAGTCAATATGCTTTAATACAGGGTTTTTATAAATAAATATCGGGGTTTTAACGCTTTATAATATTTATTACATTAATCTTACAGTTATAAATGATATGTCAAATGAAAGAGCAACTCAAACAGTTTCACCAAGAACCTTATAAATGTTCAATGTGAGCACCATTTGTCACACGGCACACATCAAGTCTACAGCCGAGTTCTTCCCAAACGTTAATAAGTGTGTCTTCAGTGATTGTAGCAACAGCTGCTTCAATCCGGTTTCTTAATTCAGGGAGGTCTGCTGGTAGCGGGGCACGTACACATGATCCTTGATGAAGCCCCAAAGGAAAAAATCGCATGGCGTTAGGTCGGGTGAACGTGGAGGCCATGCAAAGCAAGCCCTGTCGCTGGGCCCCTTGCGGCCTATCCAGCGCTTGGCTATAAACTTGATGTGTGCCGTGTGATAAATGGTGCTCACATTGAACATTTATAAGGTTCTTGGTAAAACTGTTCGAGTTGCTCTTTCATTTGACGTATCATTTATAACTGTAAGTTTGATGTAATAAATATTATAACGCGTTTAAACCCCGATATTCATTTATAAACACTCTGTATTTCTCCTGAATGTTCCCCACGCAAAGTAGCATAGTCTCAGCTGAGGGAGAGCTGGTAACATACCCCTCTTCAAGACGACGGCTAAATGGCAAACGTCAATTTTCAGTTACCTACGTGTAGCCGATCTGATTCAAAATACCTGTTACCTCGCACAGTCAATCCATTTCCGCCATATTAAATTATCTCCAGAACATCCCAGAGCCTCCTCCCCTATCACACTGTATCCCAGCGGGGGAAAGATTGTAACAAACTATGACCACACCCAGAATCGAATCTTATATCTGTTCCTGAATCTGTCAAGTACACAACAAAGTGAATACCTCACAGACAAAAACGGCGTACGACAGCTCTCTCTAAATCCATGGTGGCGGGCAAGATTGTGGCCGCATGTAGGCAAGGGCCCTTACCATGTCACTCCACAGCAAATGTCCAAACGACGCAGTTTTCTTCGGAAAGGATAAACTAGCAGGAAAGGACCAACGCTGACGCCCTGCAGATCTTTCTCAAGGCGAAGAGATAATTTTTTTTCCGCGGTTCGGAAAATTCAATTCATTATCTGTTCGCTTCAAACTCTTTGTTTAACAGAGTCTAATGTCTGTTGATGGCTGATTATTATTCTTTGCTGCGCCGATCGCTGCGCGCTTCCATTTCAGAACATAAACATTGCAACAACAAAAAAATTGTCTGATGCAGATAAGATGTTTTCTCTGTAATTTACAAAACAACAAGCGAAAAGAGCATTTATTTAGATACGTAAACGTAAGAAACGCCTGCGTAGTTATGAACATAGTGTATTTAATTATTTCCCTGGGAGTTACAGCAACGAGTCAGATTTTTTAAAATACATCACCTTTTTCTATGACGTACCTGTTTTATTTAAACAAATATGTACAAGTCAGCTTAAATCAATTTTATTTGGGAGTTAAAAGTTCAAAGTTGTAGTAGTGGATGCAACACAATGTACAGAAACTACTGGTGTCATAGAGCGACAAGTTCCATCGAGGTGCTGTTTGAAGAAAACTGGGATTGTGGGTTCTATAACATAAACATCATTCTTTAAATATAATTACAAAAACAAATTTAGTGGCGTTAAATCGGGGACTGCGCGGCTTTTTTACAAGCTTCCTGGAGATCAGTTCTTGGACAAAATCGCGCGCAAAACGGGCTGGATGACCGCTGTTTGGCATCCACGTATGGCCTCTAAAGGCTAGGCATATTATCAAGGAGAGCACCTAAACAGACGACAGTAAATCTCGATAGATCTCAGCTATCAAGAGTACCAGTGAAGTAGTGTGGACCGATGATTTCACCTACTCAGAAGACTGGTTTGATGTATACATCTAGGATTTTCTGTGCCACTGTACTGCATTTTATGACTGTTCAGTGCATTGTAATTTGTGAAATTATTCACTGCCCGCTCCCCCACTGAATATTTCCCGTGGAGCTCCAGTGTCAGTGACAGGTAGCACGTGTGGCCGTGTACTATTCGCCTCACAGATGTGAGGCTGTTACTAGTGACTGCAGCAACTTCTTGTACACTGACAGGTGGATAGTGGTGTATTGCAGCTAAAACAAACACTTACACATACTCAGTTATCGCTGGTCTTCGTCAATTACCACCGTGCCTTCCCGTTGTTCAGCACGTAATATCGTAATGGGTGAATGAGCTCTTTGACCACTACAGCTCACGACATAAGCAATGGCTACTGCATTGGCATCCCGTTGCCATTCGCCGAACATCAGGTCAGGCCAACGCACTCGTTGGTTGCCATGTATATTCCGCGTCAATATCCATGCCAGACCAAACTTGGTTTGTTTGTGCATTCCGACCTGCCTTGTACAGGGCAGTGTAAGGGTATTTTCTGGATCATAACCGGACAGGACTTCAAGGGGCGCATCGAGGAAACTTGTCACTCCGAAACACCAACAATGATATGAATAGTGTATTGCATCCGCCAACATATCTTCGAACATTTCTACCTCCCTAAATAAAACTGATAGAAATTTGATTTAAACTCACTTGTACACAGTTGATTTACATACAAAGGGCGTTCAAAAAGTTTTGTACAGTGACTTTTTTTTTTTTTTTTCAGGAGGAGAATGAAATTTTTTGTGAACATACTTGGAACATTTAGCTATAAGTTGGTATATAAAAGTATTTTCTTTTACTTACAGGTGAGCCATAATAGACCGTGAAGTGGATGTCAGGTTGCGGCAACGGCCGGTGATGGAGTTCCCCTTCAAGACCGGCGATGACTCACATCGATTCACAGGAAGTTGCTCCCTGTTTATGGGGAGGACACAGTGGATCACAGCAGTATACAGCAGTGGTTGCAGAGGTCCAAAGAAGGTGATTGCTCTCTACTGGACAATCCGCGATGCGGTAGACCACCGACGGCAGTGAGTGACGTGAATAAGGAGACCATTGATCAAATCATCCAAAATGACGGATGTTTGACGACACAACAGCTTGCTGAAATGACTCGTTTGTCATTGGGTAGTGTGGTATCACTGGTACAGTCACTAGGGTGCCTAGATTACTGACAAGGGAAATGAAAACGATGAGGAAGAATGAGGGCGAGGGTGTCATGAAGACCTTTACTGAAGAATGGAAAAATTGTTTTGACAGCGTCATTACCCAGGATGAAACATGGTTGTTTTTATCCGAACCTGAGAGCAAAACCCAATCCATGGAGTGGCGTCATCTGGGTTCCCCTCGGAAGAAGAAACCGAGGCTTTCACGAACACACGAACAGCAGGCCGAAAGGTGATGGCCTCCTTCTTCTGGGATCAGTGTGGTGTCATTTTCATTGACTTTTTGGAACCTGGCTCCGATACTTTTATCATTGGACAAGCTGCGACGTGCCATCAAGACCCACACACCACAGCTTGAGGGTCAGCTCATCAGACCACACCATGACAATGCCAAACCCCATACAGCCCTTATGACGCAGGAGAAAATCGGGGAAATGGGTTGGAAAATTATTCCTCATTCTCCCTACAGTCCGGACTTGCCTCAGTATGATTTTTACTGCACGGTAAAACATTTGATAGTGAGAAACACCTTATTTCCTGTGTCAAGCGATGGTGTAAAAGTCAATCCCCAGAATTTTACCAAAGTGCATTTACATCATGGAAAGAATGTTGGGCTATATGCGTGACAGCTGATGGAGGTTATATTGAGTAGGCTCAATGTATAGCTAAATGTCCAAAGTATGTTCACAAAAATTTTCATTCTTCTCCTGCTAAAAATTAAAAAAAAAAATAGAGACGTCTGCGCAAAACTTTTTGAACGCCATTTGTATATCAACAAAATGATAGAAAATATAATGTTCTATTTTTACAAAAAACTATAAATTGTAACTGTGGCTCTCTGGAAATTATTAAATAAACCATGTTATAGCTCTGTAGAAAGAGTAATGTTTCTTACGCTTACTTATGAAAATAAATGTTCCTTTGAGTTATTATTTTGTTAGTTACATAGAAAACACATTACCTGAAACGTCCCGTATGTTCTTGTGCTTCGTCTATGACGCATATGATCAGTCTACATAGACCTGTCTGTGAAAAATCAATATTATATTGGCAAGTGGGTTGCATGGCTCAAATCAAATGGTTCAAATGGCTCTGAGCACTATGGGACTTAACATCTGTGGTCATCAGTCTCCTAGAACTTAGAACTACTTAAACCTAACTAACCTAAGGACATCAGACACATCCATGCCCGAGGCAGGATTCGAACCTGCGACAGTAGGAGTCGCGCGGTTCCGGACTGAGCGCCTAGAACCGCTAGACCACCGCGGGGTTGCATGGCCTCATATTTTAGATGCACTAGTGCGCTGCCATCGGCATGTGCAACTCATCAGTTCAAGCGACCCTTTAAGGTGCTTTGTAAGTCCAATGACGGAGTTCCTTCATCCACCCTAATCTCTGTGCCCACTGACGGGCAACGACCACACGTACTCGTGTACAGCAGATGTACTTGTACCAATATAGTGTTACGGATGCTCACTAGTCGTCGCCGTCCAGCGTTGAATTAGCGACTGATTTCCTGCACTGTCGTTTCTCTACCTGCTGTTACAATCTGCAGTAGTCGGGCGAGGTATTCATATGATGGCATGTGAAATGCCTGTTGCTTCCACGACTGTGTCTGTCAAATTTGATAAATGTCAGCGGTGTCACGGCTGTCAAATGTTATTAATATAAAATGTGGCATGGCTACGAAGAAAGGAAAAAAGCTTTAATATTCAAATGACGCACAAGGTGTGATGCCAGGTGGATAACCGGAAGGGAGCAGTGCTCCATATGAAGTAAGACTGCTGCGCGGTAAGGGCTAGCGAGAAAACCGTCAGGCGCCAAGGTGAATAGCAGACCAGGTGCTACAGCCAGAGCGTTCCAGAAACTTCTGGATGTTTCCGAAAAGATTTCAGTAATTCAAAAAAATGGTTCAAATGGCTCTGAGCACTGTGGGACTCAACCGCTGAGGTCATTAGTCCCCTAGAACTTAGAACTAGTTAAACCTAACTAACCTAAGGACATCACAAACATCCATGCCCGAGGCAGGATTCGAACCTGCGACGTAGCGGTCTTGCGGTTCCAGACTGCAGCGCCTTTAACCGCACGGCCACTTCGGCCGGCATTTCAGTAATTACGAAGAACTTCGATAGCGTCAGGGAAAACCAACGTTGCTAGAGAAACTCATCCAGAAGCCCTGGAGGATTGGTGTACAAACGTATAGCGCACAGGACAGAGGCAGTCATAGTCAGTACCATGAGCTGGAAGGAGTGAGCACCAGGAAGCAGAAGAAGCAGTACTACACCCGCGCTTCAGAATCACTATAGATTACAATTCGAAACTGCTACAGTAAGAACTGTGAGAAATCTGCACACATTCGAAGGATGACAACTTAGTTTCCGGTATATATCTGGCTGTTAGAGAAGAACAATTTCTGTAGACTTTGTCTCCAGTAGTAGCAACGAGTAGTAGTTAGTATTTTCTGTGTGTCAGAATATAGAGAGGAACAAGTGCTTTCATTGTGTACGAGGTGTGGCTAGAAAAAAACCGGACTAGTAATGGTGAAACAATAAAACGAATGCAATAAGGCTGAAAGTCGCGTGGCCTGTCACGTGACTCTCGCTCCGCCTACTGCTCGAGTTTCATCTGCCTCCTGCACTCAGTCTGCCCGTGGCGTCTGTTTTAAGTAGTTGACGTTTTGTCTGTGCGTCGGAAAATGTCGAGTGTACAGAAAGAACAGCGTGTTAACATCAAATTTTGTTTCAAACTAGGAAAATCTGCAAGTGAAACGTTTGTAATGTTACAACAAGTGTACGGCGATGATTGTTTATCGCGAACACAAGTGTTTGAGTGGTTTAAACGATTTAAAGATGGCCGCGAAGACACCAGTGATGACACTCGCACTGGCAGACCATTGTCAGCAAAAACTGATGCAAACCCCATTGAAAAAATCGGTAAACTTGTTCGACACTTTCCTTGCCAACTCCTGTTAACTCAGACACTGCTCTGATTGTTAAACGGCGATCTTGTCGAACAAGTTTACCGATTTTTTCAATGTTTGCATCAGTTTTTGCTGACAATGGTCTGCCAGTGCGAGTGTCATCACTGGTGTCTTCGCGGCCATCTTTAAATCGTTTAAACCACTCAAACACTTGTGTTCGCGATAAACAATCATCGCCGTACACTTGTTGTAACATTACAAACGTTTCACTTGCAGATTTTCCTAGTTTGAAACAAAATTTGATGTTAACACGCTGTTCTTTCTGTACACTCAACATTTTCCGACGCACAGACAAAACGTCAACTACTTAAAACAGACGCCACGGGCAGACTGAGTGCAGGAGGCAGATGAAACTCGAGCAGTAGGCGGAGCGAGAGTCACGTGACAGGCCACGCGACTTTCAGCCTTATTGCATTCGTTTTATTGTTTCACCAGTACTAGTCCGGTTTTTTTCTAGCCACACCTCGTATTGTCGGAAAGAGTTGCAAGCAGAACACTTGTCTCTAACATCGGAAGGTAGCAGTCAGGAACCGGGAGTTCTTGTAAAGGACTACCATATAGAGAGGTAGGGTGAGCTCATAGGTTTGCAACGATATAAAGCCACTGTAAGACACCTCTCCAAATAAGGTTGTACTATTGGGAAATAAATTATTCTTAAATTTAACCCTTAAGAGTCTACAACCTTATTCATTTCCTACGAAGCCAACAACTCCTCTCGGCTCCAAATTCACCTTGCTAGACATCCTAGAAGACTTTCCTTCTCTCATTCCGTTAAAGATAACTTAGTTGACCGCAGCTCATATTGTTATCAATGTTCTGATGGCAGCCCACAACTTCGTTCAATCTTGTAACAGGACCTTCGCCAGGATGTCGCACCCTGTCTTCGGCACTCACAATCTGGTCGTGATCACATCTGCTGATCCTCTGAATTCGGCTGCCAACGTCGACAGTCAGTACACCTTCTGAGATCCCAGTCGCCTGACACGACATTCTATTCCATTCACCAAGATGAAGCGAGTGCACTCTCTCTAACCGAGGAGCTAATTCAATAATCCGTCCATATTCCGCACAAAATCATCAGGTAAAATATTAGTCACCCCTTAAATTAGCTCAATGATCGTTTTGGAGCGCTGTTGATGGTTGAAAAACTTATACCAGGCAGTCGTGAGACCTCCAACTGCTGATGTAAGTCAAGGCAGTGAAGTATGTGCCTGTCGCTTGTATGGAATCAGCGCAATAAGATAAGCGGTGACAGAAAAAAATGGCAGAAAGGGGCTCTTGTGCTTGGATTTGTCATGACCACAACGTGGTTGAAGTTGCCCTATACTGGTGTACCAACGTGGACGGTCAGGCGTGTCTACAAGGAATGGTGTACTCGCGGCCATGTAACACAGCGTTTGATCAATGTTCGTATGAACATCGTAAGCAACAGTAACGGCAGAAGTGAATCACACTTTGTTTATGACAATCGGTTTCAAACTTAGCAGGAATTGTTGCTGTCAGTGAATGGACGGCCATCCCAATCGTTTCCTGAACGAACATTGCGAAAGGAACTGCAACAAGCAAAGAGCATTTGGAGTATAGTCCCTCGCAAAAGTACACTCTAAGGGGGAAAAAAAGCCGACGCACCGTGAAGGAATCATCCAAATGGAGCGGAAATCAGTAGGTGCTATGTACATGTACACACAAACAAACAGTTTGAGATAAAATGGATGATTTATTCAAGAGAAAGAGCTTCACAAATTGAGCAAGTCAACAATGCGTCGGTCCACCTCTGGTCCTTAAGCAAGTAGTTGTTTGGCTATGTGTTGATTGACAGAGGTGTAGGATGCCCTCCTGAGGGGTATCGTGCCAGATTGTCCAATTAGCGTGTTTGGTCGTCAAAATCCCGAGCTGGTTGGAGGGCCCTGCCCATAACGCCCCAAACGTTCTCAGTTGGGGCCAGTTGTTGGCCAAGGTAGCGTTTGGAAAGCACGAATACAGAAAGCAGGAATACAGACTCTTTGCTCATCATCGGGGCTGAGTTCGAATCGGGACTCATACCTGAAGACAGTTCTATTGCAGTCAATGAAATTCCAGACCGAAGACGTGTTTGGAATGCCTCAGGCAGCGGTAGGATACTAACCTTACCGGCGCCCTCCATACTGCCCGACAACCAGGAATGACGGTCTGGGACGCAATTTTTGCTTTTTATAGCAAGACTCCTTTGGTTGTAATCGCAATCCTTACAGCAAAGTGGTACGTCGATGATATTCTACGGCCTGTTCTGTTGCCCTTTATTGCAAGCTATCCGGGGCTTGCATTTCAGCAAGATAATACCAGCCCGCACACGAGGAGAGTTTCTACTGCTTGCCAAACCCTACCTTGCCAGCACGGTCGACGGATCTCTCCCCAACTGGGAACGTTACGAGCATTGCGGGCAGGGCCCTCCATCCAGCTCGGGATTTTGACGATCTAACCCGCCAATTAGACAAAATCTGGCGCGATATCCCTCAGAACGACATCCAACAATTGTACCAATAAACGTCAAGCCGAAAAACTGCTACCATAAGGGCCAGAGGTGGATCAACACGTCACTGACTCGTTCAATTTGTGAAACTCTTTTTCTTGTACAAATCACCGAATTTTTCAGAAATTCTAATCATTTGTCCATCGATTTCCTTCCCATTCAGGTAATTCCTTCGTGGTGCTTCGTTCTTCTTTTTCTCCTTAGAATATACACCGCTCACAACGGCACATAAACAAATGGCGCTAAGCACTATGGGACTTAACATCTGAGGTCATCAGTTCCCTAGCCTTAGAACTACTTATACCTAACTAACCTAAGGACATCATACACATCCATGCCCGAGGCACGATTCGAACCTGCGACCGTGGCAGCAGCACGGCGGTTCCGGGCTGAAGCGCCTAGAACCACTCGGCCACAGGAGCCGGCGGCACATAAACCTTCACGTCTTCAGTGGGGCAAAGAACACAGAATCTCGATAGTAGCTGACGGGAGCAGTATGGTCCGACGAGTCGCTATTTTGCCTCTTTCCAAATGATTCGATGTGTCGAGCGCGGAGGCAGCCCGGTGAGGCATTTAATCCGCAGTTTTATAGAGGGTATAGTTCATGTCAAAGATAGTTATGTAATTTTTGGGGGTGTTTCGTACAATGACTTTGGAGATAATCCAGGTTGTCAAGAAGCTGGACCTGGACATTTATTTCAACATTCTTGGCGACCAAATGTCGGATTTTATTCTACATCGTCATGATGAGTAAACTGCAGACATTTTCTAAAATGGCATCATTCGTGTTCACAGCGCTGCTGGAATACGTTTTGGTTTGACGGATCCTGTCGCACCTTGACTGGCCCGCAAAAATCACCCAGTCTCGAATCATTTGGAAACGCTCTACGAGACCTAATCATCAATGAGTGGCTTCAGTTCTCCTCTCCGCCAAATCGAGGCCTTTACCAAGGCGACAGGTCGTGCTACGAGGAATTAACTCGATGCCCCTGGGGTTAAGAAATTATTTATCCCGTACGCTTGGGACGGATTTGAGCTTGGTGTTGGCTCTCGTGCTGCACACACCTTTTCTAATAAAGATCTTTCTATCGAAACAAGCACAGCTGCAGTCTGACTGTAAGCTGTTCAAATGCTTTTCTACTTCTGTTCCTTGTTTACCTTAGGATACGTGATAATTCTCACGTGAAGAACAAAGCTCACGCAAACGCCACACTTGTCGCTCCTACTTTGATACAGGTGTCTGAGCATGGAACGTGTCTGCTTTAGTGTGTGGCTCCTACGGAACAGCTGCAGGAACATTCACAACCCGACAACTCACAGAGGAGCTGCTATGACTGGTGCTAATTTTATCTGGACTATTATTCCTCACAAAAGCACTCACAGACTACACAAGCACATCACATTCACTTAATACACCACTCCTGACTTTCCAAAGCAAATATACAATCATTTAGACTAGATTAACACATGACTGATATGAGACTGTACTCCAGGTACCTATTTTTTTATTTATGAATTTGGCCAGCTATGGACCGCAGGTACCTATTATTAATAACTACTCACCTATTATGAGCACGCGATTAATACAAAACATTGATACGTCATGTAAAGATGATCTAGAAAAATCTGCTGCAACACAGTCCGAATTTACCGTGATTAACGACCGACTTTATTATTAAGATTGTGGCGATTTTTCTTCTCCTCTTAGGCAAGATACAAAAAGTAGCAACGAACGAGTTGCTGATAACTTATAGTAATGTTATTTGTCATACGGATGTGATGTTAGCCGATATCTTTCATACGCAAGCTGAATTCTTCGTTTAATGGTAACGTGTTACTTGGGCGTGCTGAAAAAGCAACGCCTCAGAATTTTTATGTGAAAACTCTCAAAGCTTTTTAAATAAAACAAACGTTATTAACATTCTACATCTTTCTTCTTCATGTATACATACAGGGTGAAAAGTATTTAAACCGACAAGTTCTGGGAAGTTGTAGGGGACATCAAAATAAATATTTTTCCCTAATGTCATTTTTTCCCTATGAGGATTATTTAAACCGGTGGAGGCCGTATTAAGCTCTTCAGTTGATAGAGGCCGTATTACGATCTTCAGTTGTTAGAGGACGTCTTACGCTCTTTAGTTGTAGGCAACTGCTGTCCACCAGTTTAGTAGTGCATTGTCTCTGTTTACTAATGGAGCGATACACCTGGAGTGAGTACACTGATATGGTTGGTGCGTACTACATAGCGCACCACAACGGACGGGCTACACAGCGGGTATATCAACAACAATATCCTAATCGCCGTATCCCGCATCATACGACCTTTGCTGCTGTGTACCAACGTCTGCGTGAGATCGGGTCATTCAGCAGTTTACCTGGACAGGGACGCCATCGCACGGTAAGAACGCTGCAATTTGAGAAAGCTGTCTTGCAGCATGTGGAGCGGGATCCTTCAATCAGCACTCGTGCAATTGCACGTAACATGGGGACAAATCAGACGAATGTAAGAACAGTCCTTCGAGAGCAATTGTTGCGTTCATTTCACTTACAGCGTGTCCACAACCTGGAACCAGTTGATTATCCACCCAGAGCACAGTTTTCGCAGTGGTACCTGGAACAGTGTAAAATGCATCCTACATTTCCATCCTCTGTGTTGTTTACCGATGAAGCAACGTTCGGGCGTGATGGAGTCTTCAACATGCACAATCAGCATGTTTGGAGTGAGAATAACCCACGTGCCACAGTTACTAGCGCTCATTAAGTTCAGTTCTTCGTTAATGTGTGGGTCGGTGTTGTTGGGGACTGTTTAAATGGGCCGTATCTGCTACCTAGACCATTAAATGGGCAGGCAATATTACAATTTTCTCGCCAGAGAATTGCCAGAATTTGCTGGAAGACGTCCCGCTCACTACAAAACAACGCATCTGGTTCCAACATGACGGGGCGCCGGCACATTTCAGTCGTCGTGTGCGTCGATTCCTGGACCGACAGTTCCCAGAAACGTGGATTGGCAGAGGTGGCCCTGTGCCATGGCCTGCTCGATCCACAGATATGTCCCCTCTGGACTTTTCTGTGTGAGGAGAAATGCGCAACCTTGTTTACGCAACTCCTGTTGCATCAGAAGAGGATCTGGTTGCCCGGATAGTAGCAGCAGCAGGAACAATTCAGGATACTCCTGGGGTTTTTTCCCGTGTCAAACAGAACATGATCCGACGGTGTAACCTTTGTTTACGTGTCAATGGAGGAGTTTTTGAAAATCTACTGTAATTGAAATTGGTTTGTGTTAATGTGTTGCCTCTTGGTCATAAAAAATGGGAAAGTGTTTGTTGGTTTAATTAATTTGCCGCCAGAGAAATCTTCCTCTTCCGGTTTAAATACTCCTCATAGGAAAAAAAAACATTAGGGAAAAATATTTTTTTTTATGTCCCCTACAACCTCCCAGAGTTTGTCGGTTTAAATACTTTTCACCCTGTATTTGCCGCCGTCTGTCGCTAGACGGCTCCGAATTGTAGCGTATATCTTGGCGGTGTGTAACTTAACTATGCTCGGTGCGTGAGAAACATCGTGCTGTAATCGAGTCTTGAAATCGAAGACTTCGTTCATACATGGAGCACCCTCTCCTTCAACACGACAAGGCCAGACCACACACGAGCGCTGCGACATCTGCAGCTGTCCAACGCCTTGGGTTCACTGTAATCGATCATCCTTCATACGGACCACACTTCGTCCCATCCGATTTTCACCTGTTTCCAAAACTTAAAAGAACACCTTCGAGGACTTCACTTTCACAGTGATGAAGCGGTGTAAGTAGAGATGAGGTTGTGGCTCTGTCAACAAAGTCAAATATTCTACAGTGACGGAATCAACAAACTGGTCTCTCGTTGGGAGAAATTTGTTTGTCGCTGGTACGACTATATCGAGAAATAACTACAGGGACATGAAGAATAAAGATGTAGAAGTTTAATACCGTTTGCTTTATTTTACAAGGTTTCCACACAAAAAATTCTGAGTCATTACTTCTCATCATGCCCTTGTAGTTCAAGACTGGTGATAGTCCATCTATAGCTATACGTAATACTAAGTATTGTCTTCTCTCGTTACGCACAGTATGTTGTGTATGTGCTGTGCCCAACACCATTGCTCCAGGAAGAAAGCAGCAGACCTTCAAAAATAGTCTTTGACGCACTTTGCAATTCTCAAGACGACTAAGGTCTTTGAAACGTCAGGTTACATCACAAGCAGTGAAATAAGAATGAAGGGGGGAAGAATTGGGTTTAACGTCGCCTCGTCGACTAAGTTATCTGAGACGGAGCGAAAGCTTGGATTGTAGAGTGTAGATGGGGTGGAAATGGCTATGTTCTTTATGGTTTCAAAAGTCGTAACAAAAGGATGACACGTACATCTTTCTCAAGTAATTTAATGAAATGGGTCACAGTTGCATAATTAGGGTATTAATAAAATGATACTGGAATGCTGGGACATCACGTCTGTTGGATCAACACGTTAATGGTATTGTACTAAAATACAGCTTGAGATGCAGGTCATAGTCAACAGCCTGACTCACGAGTAGAAAGAATGTGTTGAAGTAATGGTGAAAATTAAAGTACCTCACTTGTAACATGTTCAATGGTAACGGTGACTGAATTCAGTAGTACGGAACAGATTGTAAATGTACTGGTATTTACATGTGGACTAAGTGAACACTTACATTTTGAAGATACAATTACTGAAAAAGATTATGAGGACACGCTTCAGACACTCATTTCATCTGGTCTTTGTAGACTATGGGAACAAGAGGATTTACCAACTAGCCCCTTCACACTACCAATGAAGTATCCGGCATACCTATATATGAATTTGCTAGAATAGAGGATGAAAACCTGCAGCAAACCAGCTATACTCCTCACACTTCGGGACCTAATTGAAAAATGGAAATTTGTGGTAAGTACTATGGGACAAAACTGCTGAGGTCATCGGTCCCTAGGCTTACATGCTACTTAATCTAGCTTTAAATTACTTACACTAAGAACAACACACACACCCATGCCCAAGGGAGGACTCGAACCTCCGACGGGGGCAGCCGCGCGAACCTTGGCAAGTCGCCCCAGACCGCACGCCTACCCCGTGCGGCACCGAATTGAAACGGCCTGTTTGATAATCCCAACAAAAATGATCAGCTTCTCTCAAGCAGACATGTATTCAGAAATGTCCTTAAGAAGGAGGGCATAATTTTAACTATTTATAGTGCATCCAAAATAGCTAAGGAATTCGGTTCCAGTTCAGAACTCTGATAACGAGTAATAAGCACTGAAATTACTCACAATTTATCCAGCTACATCCATTTCTGAAGCCAACTTACTGCGTGTAAGAAAGGCACGTGATGCACCAAGACCCCCATTTCCCTTCTACCACCACCACTTGATCCATTCGCGGGTCGCGCACGGGTAAGGACTTGCAGTTCACTAATTTTACCGTCATTGTTATTTCATAAGATACATGTATGACGAAACAACATTTTGGAATTTTCTGGCAGATTAACGTTGTGTGCCTGATCGGCACTGGAAAACAAAACCTGGTCCTCTGCGCGTCATGTGCAGATTCATTCCGATAATGTACACATGATATTTTTAATTTCGTGACGCTGCTATTTGTTGATAGGAGAATCTGAAGAAAAGATTCAAACTGAAGAACATAAGTTGAATCAAGTTGCCGCTAGACACGGAATGAGAATACCGACAGATAAAACAAAAATGATGGCATATCAAGGACTGGAATCCGTAAGGGCCAAAATTGTTATAGATGGTCAAAGGACTTAACGAGTAAAACAGTTTAAATAACTAGGGCGCAATTTTAAATTTATCAACTCAGAATATACAGGCCTAAAATCGGCCACATTCAGAAATTTCCGAGGATCCATACAGCGTTCACTAAAACATAATGTACGGGAAGAAACATTAATTGGAGTTAAAAAAGTAATAGCCTTGCCTTTACTGCTTTATGTTAACGAAAGCTGGATCCTAATATCGGACGAACTACGACGAATCGAATATCAGAGATGAAGTTCCTCCGCTTCGTAGCGGTATATTCATTACTTTGACCGCAGCAGAAACGCCGATATCAGACAAGAACTGACTGTTGAACTCATTACAACTATAACTGAAAAATACAGACTGGACTGGAAAGACTAGTCCGACATATCTTCGTTGATCCATTATGGATCGTGGGACGACGGCTGTCATGAACTTCTTGGTGCAATAATTAACCAACAGTCGTATGTATTGTAGAAATTTATTTTATTTTATGAACGTCTATGTGCCACCAGTTTCGGCATTATATTGATGCCATCTTCAGGCCCCTGTACAATGAGTAGAAGAAATGTACTATAAGACAAACTCTTTTATGCCTTTCATCGTTAACATTGCGGCAGCTGTTTGTCGTACCACACATAGTACGACCTAGACCACACATATGTAACTTATGTATTCTGACATGGTTGTCACATTTTCTTGTATTTTAATGTATTTCATTGTCATCTATGTTAGTTAATTATTATATTAAAAAATTCTTACACTGTTCCACTGGCTATACGACGATTGTATGCAGTACATTTGGTGTGTTGCATGGCCTATTACAACTGTGTGGTATGGTTTTATGAATAACAGCGTATACATATGTTCGTATATCATACTATATTCGAGTAAAACAGTGAAAACTATTAACAACAGTATAACAATGGCAGAAACATATGTGACCTAATGTTACATATTGTTTTAGTGATACACAATATGTCTTTTTGAGCCACTTAAATAGTTAACATAATACCTGTCAACTGTTAACGTATGTTCAATATTTTTTATAATAGTACATTTCTTCTACTCATTGTACAGGGGACTGAAGATGGCATCAATATAATGCCGAAACTGGTAGCACATAGAAGTTCATAAAATAAAATAAATTTCTACAAGACATACAACTGTTGGTAAATTATTGCATCAAGTAATCCGACATATGTCTAATAACAGGATAACTAAAGTTGCAATACAATATAACCCAATAGGAAAGAGATCAAGCTGAGTAGCGCAATGGTTAGCACACTGGACTCGCATTCGGGAGGACGGCGGCTCATACTCGCGTCCGGCCATATAGATTTAGGTTCTGCTTGTGAGAAAAACTATTTGAGTTGCTCGTTTATTTTTTGTACTATTTGTAATTGTAAGTAGTATGTAATAAATTCTAAAAAGCCTTAAAACCACGATCTTCATTCTGAAACACACGGTTTAGTTATTCCAATCATTCATACCGGCTACCGTTTTTTACAATACAGCACGTTGCTGTACTACCTTTCGGTGCATAGTGAGACAACAGGAAGCGTGGTCTGCCAAATAAGTTAGTCAAAAACGACTGTATTGTTGCCGAGATGCAGAAGCAACACACCGAATGCAGCTTCCGCTCGTTTCCCAGCGCTACGCCGTGCGACATTCGCAGACGGCCCGCGGTGCTCCACATTAGCGTGTCCTACTTTATCCTCTAGGGCTATCAACGCGGACAAAGGTCAAACTCTGCAGCAAAAACTCCCCGCCACGCCTTAACTGTCTGTAAAGAGATAGAGGAACATCCCATCAGCTGCCATCAGGCCACTGCAGATAGCTGTGGGAGGTACAGTTTCTGCTGCCGCAACGGCACTGCAGTAACGCAAGCGCGGGCGTCCGCAGAAATTAATCAAAGAGCGGATAAGACGTTAAAACTGCCATTTTTAATATATCTAAATCCGTGAGTCTGAAAAAATACAATGCCATAAGAACTAAATTTAAAAGACTTTGCACGAAAGATATTGTATGTCAGATGGGTATCCACACATTGTTTTTTACGTATCCTTCCATAATATCGAAATGATAAGCATGTTTAATAACTATGCATTTTTATATTATTAATATGAATGTGAATACTACCGTTTTAATTCACGTATCTGAAGTTAGAACCACACTTAGGCGCAGGTGTTATACACAGGCTGCAGCCTATGGGTCTGCAACACAAAAATCTATATGTATTACAAAAATACATGTCCGTATGTGTATTCCACACCTCCTCCTAAACCAGTGGAACGATTTAAACCAAACTCGGTACACATGCTACTTATTCTCTGGAGAGAAGTATTGTGGAGGTAAAATTCACCTCCCACTGGGATGGGATAAAAACGGGGTGACGTAGATGGACAGAGAAAGAGGTGAAGAAGTGAGAGAGAGGGAGAAGAGGGGAGGGATAAAGAGAAGGTGGGTGAGGAGCTGGACAGAAAGATGGGAAGAAGGTGACGGGCTGAGAGAGAGGGAGGAGTAAATGAACTGAGAGAAGAGGTAAAGGTATACAGAGGCGATGGTGGGGAAGATAGTGAAAGCAAGGGGGAAGAGAGGGAGGTGTTGGGGGAGATGAAGAGGGGGAGCGGGCAGGTGGAAAATTAAGAGTACGTGAGGAGACAAGTGGAATAGCTATAGGTGTAAGACACGCCTACTACACCTAGCGTTGGAGATGGATATGAGAACGAGGTGACAAGTAAAAACGTTCTGAAAGGACTTGTTGGTATTTCTTTCCTATATATATAGTTGGCTTGGAATATGTTACAGCTACGAAGTGCAATTTGCCTATTATTTCAGCTGCTCAGTGTGTGCACCACGTCGCTGAATAAGCCATTAATTAATTCTGTCAATATGTTTAAGGACCAAAAATCAGCCACACGGCTGAAAAACTACAGACAAATTAAACATCAGCTCTTCACTCATATGGTGTAAAACAGCATTTACACTACTGGTTTAAAGTTTTCCGATCACCTATCACAACTATGGATTTCTGGTTAAAACAGGGATTTACCTTTGAATATTCAATCATATCCCCATTCTGATAATGAAACAAGAACAACGCGTAAAGACTAAGCCCTTCCGTCGTGTATTTGACTACTAGTTCGCATTGAGGGGCGCAGATGAGCATCCGCAACACCACTCAAGTTCCCCTCACCTAAGACGGTTGCATTCGAATGGGCCTAATTCTTTCTGCTGTCTGTGTAGCAATAAGTTCGCAGTAGTTTACAATACATTGTGAGCATCTTGCAGTGTGTTTGTATACCTGACCAGGTTCATACCACGTTAGCTCCAAATGGGACGGAAGCAGGAGACTGGAAATGAAAAATGTGCTACAATTGTAGCTCGACATCAAGAGGCTATTCTAGTAAGACAATAGCAACAAAAGTTGACGAAGCCCAATCTACAGTGATGTGCACGTTGCAGCAGTTCAAGCAAACTGCAAGAGTTTCGCGATCTGGAAGAACCCGAGTAACATCTTACAGGGAAGATTAGTTCATACACTGAAGAGCCAAAGAAACTGCTACACCTGCCTATTATCTTGTAGGTCCCCCGCGAGCACGCAAAAGTACCGCAACATGACGTGGCATGGACTCAGCTAATGTCTGAAGGATTGCTGGAGGGAACTGACAACATGAATCCTGCTGGGCTGTCCAAAAATCGGTAAGAGTACAAGGAGATGGCGGTCTATTCTGAGCAGCACGTTGCAAGGCATCCCAGATATGCTCAATAATGTTCATGTCTGGGGAGTTTGATGGCCAGCGGCTGTGTTTAAACTCACAAGAGTGTTCCAGTAGGCCGGCCGCGATGGCCGAGCGGTTCTAGGCGCTTCAGTCCGGAACCGCGCTGCTGCTGCGGTCGCAGGTTCGAATCCTGCCTTGGGTATGGATGTGTGTGATGTCCTTAGGTTAGTTAGGTTTAAGTAGTTCTAAGTCTAGGGGACTGATGACCTCAGATAAGTCCCATAGTGCTTAGAGCCATTTGAAGCCATTTTTAGTGTTCCAGTAGCCACTCTGTAGCAATTCTGGACGTGTGGGGTGTCGCATTGTCATGCCGGAATTGGCCAAATCCGTGGGAATGCACAATAGACATGAATGAATACAGGTGATCAGACAGGATGCTTACTTGTCACCTGTCAGACTCGTATCTAGACGTATCAGGGATCCCATATCACTCCAACTGCACACGCTCCACACCATCACAGAGCCTCCACAAGCTTGAACGATCCCCTGCTGACATGCAGGGTCCATGAATTCATGAGGTTGTCTCCATACCCGTACACGTCCATCAGCTCGATATAATTTGAAACGAGACTCGTCCGACTAGGCAACATGTTTCCAGTCATTACGTATCCAATGTCGGTGTTGATGGGTCCAAGAGAAGCGTAAAGCTTTGTTTCGCGCAGTCATCAAGGGTACACGAGTAGGCCTTCGGTTCTCAAAGCCCGTATGGATGATGCTTCGTTGAGTGGTTCGCACGCTGACACTTATTGATGGCTCAGCACTGAAATCTGAAGCAATTTGCAGAAGGGTTGCACTTCTGTCACGGTGAACGATTCTTTTCAGTCGTCGTAGGTCCCGTTCTTGCAGGATCTTTTTCCTTCCACAGCAATGTCGGAGATTTGATGTTTCATCGGATTCCTGATATTCACGGTACGCTCGTGAAATTGTAGTCCAGGGTAATCCCCACTTCATGGCCACCTGGGAGATGCTGTGTCCCATCGCTCGCGCGCCGACTATTTAACACCACCTGCCATTGCAGCAGCAGTAACCCATCTAACAACTGCGCCAGACACTTGTCGTCTTACATAGGCTTTGCCGAACGCAGTGCCATATTCTCTGTATTTGAATACGTATGCCTATACCATTTTCTTTGGCGCTTCAGGGTATGTATGCAGAGTAAACTCAGAGTATTCGTACTAGACATGAAATTCGAGAGGAAGTGAAGAGCATGCGAGAAGCTCCAATCTCTGTTTCAGCTATGCTACGCCGTCTCCATGGACAAGGTTCGTAGCTACAAAAAAACTTTATTGCGCAAACGAAATACGGTGAATCGAGCGCAATGGGCATAGTAACATGAAAACCGGAGCTTGCGGCAATGGTCCAAGGTGTTATTCAGGGACGAATCTACGTCTGAAGTATTTGGAAGCCATCGTCGAATGTTTGTTCTTCGATTTCGTGGAGAACTTGCGAAGAGTGTGTGACGCCAACGGTGAAGCTTAATGGAGGGTCGGTCATGATGTGGGGATTTTTTGCGTATGATGAAGGATGTGATCTATCGAGTATTAATCGAACACTCAAAAAGGAAAGATATCATAGGATACTAACCAGCAATGCAGTTCACCTGGCAAGTGACTTACTAGTCGTGGGTTTGTTCCACAGCAGGACAATGATCCTAAACGTGCTTCTAAATTGTGCATAAGGTATGTCAATAGAAAAGAGAATTGTGGGAAACTGAAAAATATGATTTGACCAAGTCAGTCACCGGACGTAAATTCCACTGAACTTGACAGGGAGATCAGAAAACAGTCGTTACCTGTTGTTGAAGATTTATAGAATAATTTACAGACCTTTTAGACTGAAATATCTGCAAAAGCGGTACAAAATCTTATCTCCAGAATGCCAAGAGTTTATGCAGTTATCCTGAATGCAAAGGGTGGATACTTTGAAGAGGCTAAAATCTACGCCACACCGTATTGTGATGGAAGGAGAAAATGTGTATTTTGTTGGTCTGTTTAGCTTGTACGACGTGTTTGTACAATGAAAGAAAGTATGTAGTTTTTGTCATGGTTGAGAGAAAGCTTTTGACGGGTAGTGTATAAATGCAATATGCATGGCATATATAGTATGCGTGCGAAGCCGCGGATAAAAATCTAGTTTAAAATAAAACATGTTTAGTTTAGATACTGTGGCGCCGGCCCCATTATAATCGTAAAAGACGTAGAAGTGGTCATTTAGTACGGGATTATTCCGCTCAGTTCTTCGATGGAAAGTTGATATGAATTAAGTCAGCATTCACATCTCAAACCCCGTACTCCCTCGCGTCAAATTCCCAATGGCACCCGGGTACGCAGGCGGTATTTCAGTTGGGAAAAGCGATAAAACATTTCTAAGAATGTTTTATGGAATTTTGACAGTCTGGAGCGAGATTTCGCGAGAGCCTGACTTTTCACCCAAACCATGATCCACGAAACGTCAAACGCGTTTTGTTAATATCGAGTTTGCTCTACGAATGTACGTATCACTTATGGTCACAACAGCAGCGAAGAAAGGTCATTTTCACAACTGAAGATCAAAAACAGGATTCGAACTTTAGTGTCAGAAAATAGGCTGAACATTTTCGCTTTGCTCGGTTCTGAAAGTGATATTTTAGACCTCAATTATGGTGACACTACCAGTGCGTTTCATCTAAGAAACAGGAAAGCTAAAAGCAGAACATTCCCCCCCCCCCCCAAAAAAAAAAATAAATCTCAAATACACTACTGGCCATTAAAATTGCTACACCACGAAGATGACGTGCTACACACGCGAAATTTAACCGACAGGAAGAAGATGCTGTGATATGCAAATGATTAGCCTTTCAGAGCATTTACACAAGGTTGGCGCCGGTGGCGATTCCTACAACGTGCTGACATGAGGAAAGTTTCCTACCGATTTTTCATACACAAACAGCAGTTGACCGGCGTTGCATGATGAAACGTTGTTGTGATGCCTCGTGTAAGGAGGAGAAATGCGTAGGATTGTAGCCTATCGCGATTGCGGTTTATCGTATCGCGACATTTCTGCTCGCGTTAGTCGAGATCCAATGACTGTTAGCAGAATATGGAATCGGTGGGTTCAGGAGGGTAATACGGAACGCCGTGCTGGATCCCAACGGCCTCGTATCACTAGCAGTCGAGATGACAGGCATCTTATCCGCATGGCTGTAACGGATCGTGCAGCCACGTCTCGATCCCTGAGTCAACAGATGGGGACGTTTGCAAGACACCAACCATCTGCACGAACAGTTCCACGACGTTTGCAGCAGCATGGACTATCAGCTCGGAGACCGTGGCTGCGGTTACCCTTGACGCTGCATCACAGACAGGAGCGCCTGCGATGGTGTACTCAACGACGAACCAGGGTGCACGAATGGCAAAACGTCATTTTTTCCGATGAATCCAGGTTCTGTTTACAGCATCATGATGGTCGCATCCGTGTTTGGCGACATCGCGGAGAACGCACATTGGAAGCGTGTATTCGTCATCGCCATACTGGCGTATCACCCGGCGTGATGGTATGGGGTGCCATTGGTTACACGTCTCGGTCAACTCTTGTTCACATTGACGGAACTTTGAACAGTGGACGTTAGATTTCAGATGTGTTACGACCCGTGGCTCTACCCTTCATTCGATCCCTGCGAAACCCTACATTTCAGCAGGATAATGCACGACCGCATGTTGCGGATCCTGTACGGGCCTTTCTGGATACAGAAAATGTTCGACTGCTGCCCTGGCCAGCACATTCTCCAGATGTCTCACCAACTGAAAACGTCTGGTCAATGGTGGCCGAGCAACTGGCTCGTCACAATACGCCAGTCACTACTCTTGATGAACTGTGGTATCGTGTTGAAGCTGCATGGGCAGCTGTACCTGTACACGCCATCCAAGCTCTGTTTGACTCAATTCCCAGGCGTACCAAGGCCGTTATTACGGCCAGAGGTGGTTGTTCTGGGTACTGATTTCTCAGGTTCTATGCACCCAAATTGCGTGAAAATGTAATCACATAGTTCTAGTATAATATATTTGTCCAATGAATACCGGTTTATCATCTGCACTTCATCTTGGTGTAGCAATTTTAATGGCCAGTAGTGTACAATGGAGGAAGGATGGGCCGTACCCTTATTAACACTCAAAGCCCACCGTGAAAAATTAAGGGGCCCTTCAGACGTAGGCATTTAGCACCGCTTCTTAGCTGCGCTGTCGACGGCGAACACTGCAGGGATATGAGCGGTTTTACTCGCAGCTACAACCAATGAACGGTGTCGCTGCTCGGACGCGAGTAGCGACCACAAAAAGCGGCTCCACTCGTGACTATGCGAGGAACGTAATGGTAGCGTTCAGACTGCGCCACAGCCATACCACTGTTTCAGACGAGGGAGCGCAGCGCTGCCAGTGCACGATTCGTGTACCACTGTGTCCCTAGTGCAGTAGCTGCAGCAAAGAGGAAGTGGTTGGACTGCACTGTCGGAGAAAATGGCGTTGGATACGAGAATAGACGGAACAAACGTCAGTACAGAAATTTTGCTACGGAAATTGAAAACTGACCTACCATACGGTATCTGAAACACGAACGAGGTCACAAAGTCGGTAGTCGATCATAGGGAAATTCGAAACAAATTTCACTTGCATGTCCACAACAGAGAAATAAATCTGCAAGAGAAGTAATGTTCATTTCCACCACATACGGGGTGTTCAAAAAGTCTCTCCGCAGTGCCGTATGATCGTTCGCCTGCCTGGGTTACTTCCCTTCAAGTGGACTCTCCCAACATTCCACTGTTTCGATTATCTCAGGCAGCATCAGTAGTATCGTTGGTGGGTGTCGTTACATCTACATCTACATTTATACACCGCAAGCCACCCAACGGTGTGTGGCGGAGGGCACTTTACGTGCCACTGTCATTACCTCCATTTCCTGTTCCAGTCGCGTGTGGTTCGCGGGAAGAACGACTGCCGGAAAGCCTCCGTGCGCGCTCGAATCTCTCTAATTTTACATTCGTGATCTCCTCGCAAGGTATAAGTAGGGGGAAGCAATATATTCGATACCTCATCCAGAAACGCACCCTCTCGAAACCTGGACAACAAGCTACACCGCGATGCAGAGCGCCTCTCTTGCAGAGTCTGCCACTTGAGTTTGCTAAACATCTCCGTAACGCTATCACGCTTACCAAATAACCCTGTGACGAAACGCGCCGCTCTTCTCTATCTCCTCCGTCAACCCGACCTGGTACGGATCCCACACTGATGAACAATACTCAAGTATAGGTCGAACGAGTGTTTTGTAAGCCACCTCCTTTGTTGATGGACTACATTTTCGAAGGACTCTCCCAATGAATCTCAACCTGGCACCCGCCTTACCAACAATTAATTTTATATGATCATTCCACTTCAAATCGTTACGTGCGCATACTCCCAGATATTTTACGGAAGTAACTGCTACCAGTGTTTGTTCCGCTATCATATAATCATACAATATAGGATCCTTCTTTCTATCTATTCGCAATACATTACATTTGTCTATGTTAAGGGTCAGTTTCCACTCCCTGCACCAAGTGCCTATCCGCTGCAGATCTTCCTGCATTTCGCTGTAATTTTATAATGCTGCAACTTCTCTGTATACTACAGCACCATCCGCGAAAAGCCGCATAGAACTTCCGACACTATCTACTAGGTCATTTAGATATATTGTGAAAAGCAATGGTCCCATAACACTCCCCTGTGGTACGCCAGAGGTTACTTTAACGTCTGTAGACGTCTCTCCATTGAGAACAACATGCCGTGTTCTGTTTGCTAAAAACTCTTCAATCCAGCCACACAGCTGGTCTGATATTCCGTAGGCTCTTACTTTGTTTATCAGGCGACTGTGCGGAACTGTATCGAACGCCTTCCTGAAGTCAAGGAAAATGGCATCTACCTGGGAGCCTGTATCTAATATTTTCTGGGTCTCATGAACAAATAAAGCGAGTTGGGTCTCAAACGATCGCTGTTTCCGGAATCCATGTTGATTCCTACAGAGTAGATTCTAGGTTTCCAGAAATGACACGATACGCGAGCAAAAACATCTTCTAAAATTCTACAATAGATCGATGTCAGAGATATAGGCCTATAGTTTTGCGCATCTGCTCGACGACCCTTCTTGAAAACTGGGATTGCCTGTGCTCATCATTTGGAACCTTCCGTTCCTCTAGAGACTTGCGGTACACGGCTGTTAGAAGGGGGGCAAGTTCTTTCGCGTACTCTGTGTAGAATCGAATTGGTATCCCGTCAGGTCCAGTGGACTTTCCTCTGTTGAGTGATTCCAGTTGCTTTTCTATTCCTTGGACACTTATTTCGATGTCAGCCATTTTTTCGTTTGTGCGAGGATTTAGAGAAGGAACTGCAGTGCGGTCTTCCTCTGTGAAACAGCTTTGGTTCAAATGGCTCTGAGCACTATGGGACTCAACTGCTGTGGTCATTAGTCCCCTAGAACTTAGAACTACTTAAACCTAACTAACCTAAGGACATCACACACATCCACGCCCGAGGCAGGATTCGAACCTGCGACCGTAGCAGTCGCACGGTTCCGGACTGCGCGCCTAGAACCGCGAGACCACCGCGGCCGGCAAACAGCTTTGGAAAAAGGTGTTTAGTATTTCAGCTTTACACGTGTCATCCTCTGTTTCAATGCCATCATCATTCCAGAGTGTCTGGATATGCTGTTTCGATCCACGTACTGATTTAACGTAAGACCAGAACTTCCTAGGATTTTCTGTCAAGTCGGTACATAGAATTTTACTCTCGAATTCACTGAACGCTTCACGCGTAGCCCTCCTTACGCCAACTCTGACATCGTTTAGCTTCGGTTTGTCTGAGAGGTTTTGGCTGCGTTTAAACTTGCAGTGAAGCTCTCTTTGCTTTCGCAGTAGTTTCCGAATCTTAATTTGATTTCTATGCTCTCTCTCTCTCTCTCTCTCTCTCTCTCTCTATGCGCGTGTGCGCGCTGATTTTGTGTGTATGTGAAGAGACTGGAAGCTTTTGTAATGTGGTCCTCCAGAAGGTTGTAGAACATTAAATGGGTAGATCGAGTAACTAATGAAGCGACACTAAAAGGAAATGCGGAGGAAAGTCTTATTGGACGCCTTTGACTTAAAAGGGGGATATAATGATAGGACACATCTTGAAACATCAATGAATAGTTACAGATGTGGGGTCAAGTAGTAATGACGGTATCACAAGTTTTACAAAACATGGACTAGCATGCAGAGTTGTACCAAATAAGTCTTAGATCCGGTGACTACGACAACAAACACGTAAACACTGCGTCAATGCCCGTTCTTCACGCTTGAAGCAGTGTGTGTTGTAGAAAGTTACAAACTCCTCAAGTAACGTCCCTAACGGAACTACGCGGAACCTGAGGCACTTAACTCCCTGCTTTCACTTTAAGCGGGTACTACCATTACGAGGCCTTATTTACGTGCAATAAAGTTAAAAGATTTTCTGTTGTGAATACCTAGCACACAATAACACAGTTCTGCACCCGCAGCACATACGCTTCTTCTGTGTTAAAGCGAACTGTAAACATTAGTGCTTTAAAAATCTGTTTCGCATTTGCCTTTTATAGTTGTCACACTTTAGAAGCGTTTGTAAATGCAAAAAGTAACATTCCTATAATTTGGAAGACGGAATTTAGTTCAGACTAACACTGCTACACAGTTAGAATTTATGAACACACAAGTGAATCCAGCAATGCTCCGTATTTGCGAAGTATCTATGGGAACTGGATATAAATCCTAATTTCTTTCCTCTCTTTCTGTCTGACCACCTCCTCCTACCCATTCTCTTAGTCCATCTCCTCGTCCTCCTTTTTCCCTCCTGTCCTTCTCCTGTCCTCCCCCCCCACCCCCACCCCAATCGCTGTCCCTCTTACCCCTCTCTATGACCTTCAGCCTCATTTATTGTTATTGCAAAAGAAACTTTGATTAAGAATTGAAGTCACCCAAAATGAGCGAGTAAATCGATGGGATCATTGGCCTATGGGGTATGAGAGACCTCTCCAGCTGTTAGATCTCTGAGGACAGTAGCTTCAATGACAGTATTTGGCAGAGTTTTATTCTACGAATGAACAAAATTACAAAGTTACCGACGATTCAGATTCTGTAGTAGTATTCTGATAAAAAAAATGGTTCAAATGGCTCTAAGCACTATGGGACAACATCTGAGGTCATCAGTCCCATAGACTTAGAACTACTTAAACCTAACTAACCTAAGGACATCACACACATCCATGCCCGAAGCAGGATTTGAACCTGCAACCGTAGCAGCAGCGCGGTTCCGGACTAAAGCGCCTAGAACTACTCGGCCACAACGGCCGGCTATTCTACTCATAAGCCAATAAGCCATAAATACAACTTACCAATTTTTCGTAAAATTGATGGCGAGCAAGAAAATAAAACAGCACATTGTTGTGTATACAATTATAAACAAGGAGAGAGAATATATTTAAGAGGAACAATGATATCCCTGATTTAGATGCCCTCCTGTCGTAGTGTCATAGTTTTTTGTTGCACTGACTGAGAAGCTGCCAAGGCCTATATATCGCAGTATGTAACATAAATTGCAATGTGATACGCGTCTAGAAGGGGCCTTAACAGGCGTACGAACAGACAACGTCAGGTAAGAAATGACAAAAATTTTTGTTTCTTGTGGTATAATTACAAATTTATAGTTTTCGGATCTTTTCTTTTGCTTGCACTGTGAAATCTCCCTTTTTGTCAAATTTCATGGTGCTAGGCTGACGGTGAGTATCCTACGGGTTCTGCTGAGTGACTTTGCGAGTGTTAAAATATTTGACATAAATGGACGTATCTTTTGACTGTATTGACTTAAAAGCTATAATTTTTTACACCGCCAAGGGACCATAGATCTCAGTATGTCACATAGATTTCAACTTGATACGTTTAACCATTCCTGAGGAAAATCGTTTTTAACAGTCGAGCACACAGACAGACGGACAACAAAACAATTCTATAACGGTTTCGATTTTACTAATTGAGGCACAGAACTCTAAAAACAACACTTTTCTTAATCTATAGGATATTGTGCACTACGTAATAGCACAGTGTTTTGAAATTTGGAAAAATAATAAAATGGCGGACTTTTCAAACAAAAATGTAGTTTTATCGTGTGGTTTTGGTCATGTTTTTTTCCAGTAACTAATGAATAAATAAAAATAAAAATACCTATTAATACTTGTGGACATGCCCAAGAAGTAATTCCGCCAAATTTCAGAAAGATATCTTTATTAGTGCGCCCCCAATCCATACTGACAATTTGAGATACAGTGTAATTTTTAATTTTAATTTATTAAATAGTTATTGCAAAAAGTGGCGAGAAACACACAGCAAAGTACCTTTGTTTCAAACGTCCCCTATTTTATTATTTTTTTCAGTTTTCTAATGGCTGTGCTGTTACTCAATGCGCAGCATCCTATAGATTAAGAAATTGGTTTGTTTTTTTGATTTCAGATAAGGTTTGCAGAATGCAGGACGTACACCGTGGACACACCTCCTTTTGGAGACAGCAACTTTAACTCCTCAGATGGTGCGCTTAAAAAAATCAGAAAACGTTGCCCAGGAATCAATAAATAAAGTGAAAAAAGATTTACGTAGATTGTTTTATTAGTTTTTCCAAATAAATCGTAAAAATCGCTTCTTTATAGGCTGACTGAGGAGAAAGGACACCAGCTTATTAAGGAAACTGTGATATGGAGCACTTGTAAAAAATAAAAATCTTCTGAATTTTTCTGTGTGTGTAAAGAGGGCTGTGACAATATTTAAAATAACATAACAACAGTAAATCTGAGCAATCGCTTCAATCATTTATAATAACGTTCTGTTTAATAACAATTCTAACGTCCCAACACTCCAGAGACTTGAAGGCGACTTGGAGAGTGACGGCGATAGTATTTGTGTGGCAGATACTTGCTTTCGGCTGCTGCAACTTCAAGGCACGTAGTAAACACGTCACATCGGGATGGCTGGTGACCCGCTATAAGAAGTAATTAGACGTTACGTTAAACCCTAATCTTTCTTCCTCCCGACTAGAAATATAAACGTAGGTCGGTGGCTGGATCGGTAGTACGGATCTCGCCGCCGAAGCTTACGTTACGTTTTTATCGGAATAAAACGATGATCCCGCTTTTCTGGACCTGGACTATGACTCTGGAACTAATTATAGGTTTCCCTATTACGATCATTATAACTTTGTTCATCGTTAACTGATTTGAGCTCACGTACTTCAGGCGTGACGTTAACTCTCTCTGCCTCAGCGTCGATCTTAATTTGGTCCTCCTACGTGGTTCGTGGCAACGACCTGCCTAGTTTGTGTCAGGCTACGAAACCAAGACAGTTTTATGTCTTTGTTAAAAAATGCCTTGTCTGCAGTAATCTAACACAGCTCTTGATTCGGTCATGCTGTCCTTTCCGGAAAAGAAAATGCAATCAATACTTACACAACTATGCGTATGTCAATTTTGTTGGTTAACATACTGCCTTCGACCATTATTTTTTACCAGTGTCGTCTTTCTTTCATCATCATTAGTTCAAATTATCGCTAAGCAAGCGCATCCACTCAACGTAGGTTTAACATCGGCTTACTGCAGAATTATTGAGCATATTCTACGTTTGAATATACACTATTGGCCATTAAAATTGCTACACCAAGAAGAAATGCTGATGATAAACGGGTATTCATTGGACAAATATATTATACTAGAACTGACATGTCATTACAAAAAAATGGTTCAAATGGCTCTGAGCACTATGGGACTTAACTTCTGAAGTCATCACTCCCCTATAACTTAGAACTACTTAAACCTAACTAACCTAAGGACATCACACACATCACTGCCCGAGGCAGGATTCGAACCTGCGACCGTAGCGGTCGCGCGGTTCCAGACTGTAGCGCCTAGAACCGCTGGGCCACTCTGGCCGGCATGTCATTACATTTTAACGCAATTTGGGTGCATAGATGCTGAGAAATCAGTACCCAGAACAACCACCTCTGGCCGTAATAACGGCCTTGATACGCCTGGGCATTGAGTCAAACAGAGCTTGGATGGCGTGTACAGGTACAGCTGCCCAGGCAGCTTCAATATGATACCATAGTTCATCAAGAGTAGTGACTGGCGTATTGTGACGAGCCAGTTGCTCGGCCACCATTGACCAGACGTTTTCAGTTGGTGAGACATCTGGAGAATGTGCTGGCCAGGGCAGCAGTCGAACATTTTCTGTATCCAGAAAGGCCCGTACGGGACCTGCAACATGCGGTCGCGCATTATCCTACTGAAATGTAGGGTTTCGCAGGGACCGAATGAAGGGTAGAGCCACGGGTCGTAACACATCTGAAATCTAACGTCCACTTTCACTGTGCCGTCAATGCGAACAAGAGGTGACCGAGACGTGTAACCAATGGCACCCCATACCATCACGCCAGTATGCCGATGACGAATACACGCTTCCAATGTGCGTTCACCATCATAATGCTGTAAACAGAACCTGGATTCATCAGAAAAAATGACGTTTTGCCATTCGTGCACCCAGGTTCGTCGTTGAGTACACCATCGCAGGCGCTCCTGTCTGTGATGCAGCGTCAAGGGTAACCGCAGCCATGGCCTCCGAGCTGATAGTCCATGCTGCTGCAAACATTGTCGAACTTTTCGTGCAGATGGTTGTTGTCTTGCAAACGTCCCCATCTGTTGACTCAGGGATCGAGACATGGCTGCACGATTCGTTACAGCCTGTCATCTCGACTGCTAGTGATACAAGGTCGCTGGGATCCAGCACGGCATTCCGAATGACCCTCCTAAACCGACCGATTCCATATTCTGCTAACAGTCATTGGATCTCGACCAACGCATCAATGTCGCGATACGATAAATCGCAATCGCGATAAGCTACAATCCGACCTTTATCAAAGCCGGAAACGTGATGGTACGCATTTCTCCTCCTTCCACGAGGCATCACAACAACGTTTCACCAGGCAACGCCGGTCAACTGCTATTTGTGTATGAGAAATCGGTTGGAAACTTTGCTCATGTTAGCACATTGTAGGTGTCGTCACCGGCGCCAACCTTGTGTGAATGCTCTGAAAAGCTAATCATTTGCATATCACAGCATCTTCTTCCTGTCGGTTAAATTTCGCGTCTGTAGCACGTCATCTTCGTGGTGTAGCAATTTTAATGGCCAGTAGTGTAACAAATTTCCTTTAGACTAAGAGCTTCTGTGCAGAAATAAGTTGGTATTTAGAAAGTATTGCCCGTGCGAAACTCAGCTTACCTTTCTCTCACGCTATATCCGGCGAACCATGGCTGAAGGGCAACAGGAAGATATTCTTAGGCTTCCGGAAAGCGTTGGACACAGTACCCCACTCTAGACTGTTAACGAAGGTTCGAGCATAAGGAATACGTTTCAAATATATGAGTGACTCGAAGACTTATTAAGTAATGGAACCCAGCACGTGGTCCTGAACAGCGAGTGTTCATCAGAGACATGGGATTCGTCAGGAGTGGCCCAGAGGCCTATGTTAGGATCGCTCTTGTTCTCGATGTAGATACGCGATCTGACGGATAGGGTGAACAAAGTCTGCTAAGCTTTGCTGATGATGCTGTAGTGTATGGGGTAATGTCGTCGTTGAGTGACTGTGAAAGAATACAGGGTGACTTACACAGAATTTCTATTTGGTGTGACGAATGGCAGCTTGCTCTAAATGCAGAAAATTGTAAGTTGATGCAGATGAGTAAGAAAAACAATCCTCTAAGGTTCGAATACGGTATACAGTATCAGGGAGGTGCTGTTTGACACGCTCACGTCGATTAAATATTTAGGCGTTAAGTTGCAGAGCAATATGAAATGGAATGACCACTTAAGGTCGGTTGTAGGGAAGGCGAATGGCCGGCCGGAGTGGCCGAGCGGTTCTAGGCGCTACAGTCTGGAACCGCGTGATCGCTACGGTCGCAGGTTCGAATCCTGCCTCGGGCATGGATGTGTGTGATGTCGTTACGTTAGTTACATTTAAGTAGTTCTAAGTTCTAGGGGACTGATGACCACAGCAGTTAAATCCAATAGTGCTCAGAGCCATTTTTTGAAGGCGAATGGGTCGACTTTAGTGTACTGAGAGAATGCTAGGAAAGTGCAGCTTATCTGCAAAGCAGCGTACAAAACATTTGTGTGACCCATTCTGAGTACTGCTCGAGTGTTTGGGATCCCCACCAGGTCAGATTAAAGGAAGACATCGGAGTAATTCAGAGGCGTGCTGATAGACAGGTATGTTCGATCAACACGTGAATATTACGGAATAGCTCCGTAAACTCAAATGGGTATCCGTGGAGAGAAAACGAAGTTCTTTCCACGAAAAACTATTGACAAAATTTATAGAACTGCCATTTGCGGCTGATAGCGAAATGATTCTAATGCCGTCAACGTACAATTCGCGTAGACAAGATACAAGTAATTCGGGCTTGCGTGGTTCTGTATATACAGTCCTTTTTCCTCCGCTCTATTTGCTTATCGAACAAGAAATGGAGTGACTATAGTCCGATCCACAAACGATGGCGGTTTGCGCATGTCGAGGCACGGACAGGAATAGCAGTCATACAATGTAGGCTTTCACGGCCGGTGTTGTCTTCAGTTGAAACTTCCGGGCTGAGAGGCCGTGGTCGATGTATAAAATTTCCAATAAAATCTAAACACTGCCTGACGACAACTTATTTCCAGTACAACAACGAGTTTTACGAACAGATCGACGGGGTGGCGATGGGAAGCCCTCTCAGCCCAGTTGTTG
This sequence comes from Schistocerca nitens, assembly GCF_023898315.1. Taxonomy (NCBI): domain Eukaryota; kingdom Metazoa; phylum Arthropoda; class Insecta; order Orthoptera; family Acrididae; genus Schistocerca; species Schistocerca nitens. Next base: position 261,598,267 of record NC_064622.1, read on the forward strand.
CCAATTTATTTATGGAGATCTTCGAACAGCGAGCGCTGCAGACTGCCAGTAAAAAGCCAGCTAAATGGTACCGCTATGTTGATGACACATTTGCAGTGTGGACTCATGGTGAAGAAGAGTTGGATGTCTTCTTGGTGCACCTGAACAGCATTAACCCGAAGATACAGTTTACGATGGAGAAAGAGAGCAACGGTCAACTCAATTTCCTGGCTGTGTCGGTAATTAAACGGGTGGATGGGATGCTGGGCTACAAGGTATATAGAAAGAACACACACAGGGATCGATACCTCCACAAAGAATCTAACCATCATCCTAGGCAAAAAAAGAGGTGTCATGAAAACCTTGGTGGACAGAGCCAACAAAATCTGCGAGCCGGCTTACTTGCAAGACGAACTAAATCACTTACGGTCAGCCTTCATGAAAAACGGATATACCAGCAAGGAAATTGATCGAGTCCTCTATCAAAGAAGGAAAAAAGCCAGAAGTCCAGAGCAACAATGGTCACCTACTGGAAAAGTTTTCCTACCGTTCATTAGTAAAGTAGCGGACCGTATCGGGAAAGTTCTGGCCAAGTATGGGATCGAAACAATCTTCAGACCCACCAAGAAGATTAAGGAATATTTAAGAACTGCAAAAGACGCCCGACAGCCCCTAGCAACACCTGGGGTATACAAAATTCCATGCAGTTGTAAGTATAAATTGGAACAACGAAAAGAAGTGTGAACACCCGCTTAGCCGAACATAAAAGAAACTGTCGCTTAGGAGACATCGAAAAATCGGCCGTAGCTGAGCATGTTTTTCGAGATGGGAACCACGAAAATAAATTTAATGAGACAAGAGTTCTAGCACATCCCATTATCATGTGTGCATGTATAGAGAAGCAATAGAGATTCACAAACACCAAACAATTTTAATAGAAAAGAGGAAGTTTTAAAGTTAGACAAAATATGGATGTCGACGTTGCGCCAGCAAAATGACAATCGATTACTCTTAATCGAGAATGATGACACCTTTCAAAGATAGGCATACCGTCGGCATCACGTGAAAAATGGTGGTGCCCTCTATGCGCTCTATAAATACGAGAGTACCTGGAGCCTCAGTGGCAGTAGCCGGACGACCTCAGAAGATGTCTCCCGCAGATGGAGACGAAACGTTTGGTGGAAATTTTATACATCGACCACGGCCTCTCAGTCCGGAAGTTTCAACTGAAGAGGAATAGCATTGTTGACGATTCCAAGCGACAGTTGCCGTACGCGCATGCGCGTGCTCTCCGCTTGAAGGAAGCGTATATCCTGTAAATTATGTCTCTCGCTTGCTTATGCAGAATTTATCACTTACCACCATCAGCGATGACAACTAGCAGCAAATGAAATAGAAATTCAGTAAATAACTCGCTACGAACACGTTTAATGCTCGCATTAGCTACAGCATTCAGAGCACACCGCTCACTGATTGTCGGAGTATGCGTGACTCCAATTATAGCAGTGGTACAAGGTACCCTCCGCAGCGCACCCTGTGGTGGCTTGCGCGGAATGTATGTAGATGGAAATGTAGAACAATTCTACATCTACCTTGTGTTTATCAGATGGACTATGCCTCTTGCAAACCTCAGTACTGGTATCCATTTCATTCCGCACACATTTGTACAAATATCTCCTTTCGGTTTCTTCATTGCTTCTTCGACATTCATGTCAGTCAACACTGGCAATGAGCTGTAAACCAACCTAACGAAGTTTTTTCAAACAAGCTTTTGTTTTTTGCATTCACTGCATGTTTACAAGCCTGTCTCTGTACTTTTAACATAATTTTCTTCAGATTTTAAATATCATACATCACTTTACATAGCTGAAGGCTTGTTCTAGGCTATCTCGTTTTTCTGCCTTTAGCCTACTACCCTAAAACAAACGAAAGGACTGCCTTCATTTTCCTACTCTATAAAATAATAATCTGTTGTGTCCAGTACACTCACTTCACAGAACACTACACGGGAATTAGGAATGTAAATCAGGTTAGTATTCGAAAGTTTGGCGTAATGAACACGATCTGACAATCAGAAACCATACATCATCATCTCTGCTTTCCTTTAGTCAAAAATACGACAGCCTTAATTTCTACCATTAGTGGGGTTCGATCTGTCATTCTGGCGGGCGGAGCTGAAACTCGCTACAGTGTGATGTCTTCTGTATCGTCTGTTGCGTCGCATCTCTACAGGAAGAGAAACATTTGAAGAGAGCTCGAACTGCTCGTTAACTCGCTAAGCATTCCATTAGAGATAAGAAGCATCGTAAATATGTCCGAATACCGATACGGCGGCAGTAAAGAAGTAAAAGCAATATCCATTCAATGAGGCTGCGAGAACTGCCACGAGAGATTCATGTACTTTTTTGTATCACAGGTTCATAAACAAATATTCTTTCAGGCCCTTTGCGCCGCAAATCAGTCTGTACATCTTTTTTGTTTACGGACAGTTATTTGCACGTTGTTAGCAGCTTATTATGCTTTACCTCTTAAGTGAATTGCAATGCTTCTGCTGCCAATAAGACAAATGCAGTGTGTACTAGAAGATCTATCCGCCTCCACAGCGAAGATCACGAGTGCACTTTAAGCCGTCCTCATACGAGATGATTTAGTTAACTCCGATGTGGAGCTGTAAGATGTCTGCGATGTCACTTCCTGCTATTTCACACTGAGGAGCTATTTTGTCACGTGAAACACAAAATACGCTCTGCGATATTTCGGCAGTGTACCAACTAAGGTGCAACTAATAAGAAGCAGGAACACATTCTACATCAAAAGTAGAACTTGCGAGACTCCATACTGTATTTGTCGTTTCCAGTTATTTTTCTTATTACAGCTTGTAACCTATGGTGTAGCTATTTGTAATCATCCGCTCACTGAGGATCTTTCGAAAACGCGTTTTTATTTGTACGATTTATTGTAAAAATATGACAGGAGAAGTCATACTGCTCATTAAAGAATTTTCGCATTTAATTTATTTTTGTGTTATGTGAGCGCATTATGCGAGTACTACAATTATTTCTGGCCTGGGATGTGCACGCGTATGTTTCTGTCTATTTGCCTCACACCTTTCGTACCTGCACACGCAGCATCTGCTTTAAAAAAGCATTTAAACCTAGCAATACCAACGTATTTTCCATAAAGCGCATTACGAAGGGTAATGGTAAGATGGTACATTATGCCCACCCTAAAAAAATCTAAAAGAAGGAAAGTTCGTTAATTGCTGTTTACTTATATTAACAATAGTCTTTTTATAGAGGTTCTGGTGTGTAAGTAAGGTCCAGAACCTGAAAATATCATTTAGCACACTCTTAGCCATATCAAGAGACTTTATTAAAAGTCTACTACCAACTGTACTATGACCACCACAAAAATGTTTTAACTTTCAAATTTTGAGCAAGTGATTCCCCACCAAACGGTCCAACAGCTGACGCTGTCAACTGTCTGTCACACTGAAGAGCCAGTCCCAAATGAAACATGCTGTCAGTTTGTATTAGACGACGTTGACTGTTTCCACTATCACTGGCTGGAATACTTTTCACAGCATGAGGGGTATCAAATGCGCCGCCCCAGCCTCAGCTCTCCCAACATCTGAAGAGGCGCAGAGGCTTACATTGTCGCCCTCTACAACAGAAGTAGGTAACCTAAGTGTTATGGAACTTCAGATATTACAACATGGCTCAAACAATGCACTAAAACAGATTACCGTATTAGACTTGAATACGATCAGCCCCAATCCATATTCACACCCACCTTGGAACATTTACTGTGGATGTGTGGCCAGTCACTCCACTCAGTGCAGTCTTCTCTACAAGTGCCAGCAATTTCTGAATGAAAGAGATTTATCCAGTCTACCAGTAACACAATTAATGGTGAAAGAAGTGCAATAACTTTCTGGTCATTCATTAAATCACAACTAAATGACAACAACACAGTTACTTGGCTTTACAATATGCTGTCAACGACAGAGAGCAGCAAGATGCCACATTTGAAATGTAATCTCTTCCCCACCAACACTACAAAAGTAACTGACAACATCACACTCACAAATTATGCACTTCTCAGCCACTGTTTAAAGTAAAGTACTTTACATAAAAGATCGCTTGACACCTGCAAATGCTCGTTTAAGGAACGGATAGTAACTCCACTATATGAACACGAGATGAAAGAAGCTTCTTGTCTGCTCATATAAGAGAACAGGATAGGAAATGCTGGGAGGACAGTCTATCTGTAAATTGAAAACCGAGCAGCGCTCGTAGTGAGGGAAGTTTATTTTACCGGAAGAACGCTACAACTGCCGTTCAGGATGATTGAAAGTCGGTTTCCCGTAGTGTAGAACAGTGTTCGGATATTTAGGCACATTCTGTCCATATACGTTATTCCCGGTCTCTTTTTTTTTTTTTTTTTTTTTTTGGAACTTTTATGAGTATACAGTATTCCATATAGCAAAATGCAAATTTGTGGAAAATTAACACCAGCCTGTCAAGTCTACACACTGTGTCGCAGGTGTTTCATAAAGCTCGCGGCGGAGGATCGGTACAACTTTGTGAAACACTCAGTAATTACTTTTTGTGATATAGTGGTGTAGACAGAGTGGGGAATCGGCTGCCCACTGCTCAACTTGCCGTCTTTGAAGAAGGGAAGTGCACGACCACAACCCGGCGACATAAATTCCCTCGCACTTCCTGACCCTGTTACATGCAAGAACGTAATTTATCTCTTAATACGGCTCTATTGCACTTAAACATGGTACATATGTTTACTATTTCTTAACCCACTTCATTCAACAGTAAACAATAATTTTATACTAGTAAATCACTATTTTTAATAATCTGCGATTTTTCCATCCTCTGCAACGCTGAAAAATCAATAGGTCATTTTTTATACGAAAGTAAATGTAGTTTAATTTTGCACTAAGAAACATTTTCGCTACAAGTAGTGGTTCTCGTGTTGTTCAAGGAAAATATAAGAAAGTGATGACCTTTAGAGCCTCCCCTCTCCCATACCTAGGCTCCCACTCCATCGGTGGGTATTTTTAGAATGTTGTTCATGGCATTCCCTCCTACCACCGAACATAAATTGCCGGCTACGCAAACTTTATCCCTCTAATTTTCCTTCGTTGACTGGACTATAGAGACGGAGCGAAAGTTCGGATGAGCGAAGGAAGTTGGCCTTGGTCATTTCATGGGAATGATTCCGGCATTTGCTTTAACACTTTCAGGAAAGCACGGAAAACCTAAACCTGGATCCAGACGGGGCTTTGAATACCCATCCTCTAGAACGCGAGCTTAGTGTTTCAACCAGAGCGCCCCTTCTCTACGTACAAAAGTGAAATACAGATGAGGAAAGTATATGGCAGGCACTCTGATTTTGGACTCACTAGAAAAAAGGACTATCATGATTCCAAACTTGATAATATGTAGAATAATGTGTTGTTGGCAAGACCATCTTCCGTAGCAGCTGTCATAGATCAATTACCATTATTTTTTCCGTCTTAAACGTGCTGCAATTTGAGAGTGTTCCACCAAACGCGCTCCGCTTTTATTTACAAAGCATCTTCGTGATCATTCTGAAAATACGGTATAAATGGTGTTTCTACTTTTGATTTTTAAGGTTAAAACAGTTTTTTTATAAATTTGGCGTACAGTTTAGTTACGGTGTTTTTCCTTGTTTTTACATGTTGTAAAGACCACTATGGGTTTGGAAAAAATGAAAAATTGCGGAAGGTGAAAGGAAACCAAGTTGTTTCGAATTCAGCATCCGCTAATAACGATAGAACAAGCAGTGAACTTGAGAACACCTAGAACAGAGGAAAAACTATATAACTAGATCGTACGCCAAATGTATACAGAAATACTGTTTTTAGCCTACAAACAGCAAATCGTAGAAACTTACTATGCACACCACATTTTCAGAACGAGCAAAGAAAATACTTTGTTCATAAAAGCGAAATGAGTCTGGTGGAAAACGCTTTTAAACTGCGGTACGCTTCTGACATAAAAAACAATAATTGATGCATGTAGAATATTTATGAGTAAAACGTGATTTTGAATGCAGAGCGATTGTGTGCATAGTAATAGAAACATGTAGACTATTTACAAGTAATAGGTGAGTTTCATGCAAAGCGATTGCGTACACATGTGCTTTGCAGTGTCCCCGTTTTTGTGAAAGGAAATTTCAAACGAAATGAAGAAAGATAGTTCCAGCTTGCCTTGTTGACATAAAAGGGGTTAGTATAAGCACGTGAATCAATTCGAATGGGACAGAACGATATTTTCCTAAAAAAATATATTTTACAATGATGTTGCAGCTATTTGATACACCTAGTGATCTCAGCTGTTTTGTATCGAGGACAATCTGAACGGTAGCTGCCACATTAGAGTTTTCAGAGCCCGAGGGACTACAACTTCCCCACCTCCCCTCCCACCCACCCCCCCTCACCGCTCCCAAATGTACGGGATGATAGCCATGTTGACCGTTCCACTGTAGCGGAATTAGTCCATCAAGGTGACTCGAAGCTGGATCAGTGCAACATTTGAAACAGATCATTTTGCTATTATTCAGATATCTGGAATATCCGGTGTGTTGTGGACATAGAGTAGGGCAGTACTTTCTTTGACGATGCAATGACACTTCCTGGCTGTGATGTAGCAGTTATGCAAGAAACGCGAATTACGAAGATTTTTGGAGAGCATCGTAGAGTAGGAATGTCTACGGAATGTACACAACCTACTGCACATGTGGACGACATCAAGACGCAACCAGCAAGTAACTGTAGGTAACACGCCGTTGTTTACATTTTCAGAAGAGACCACAACACCACACGTATTTGTACTGTTTTTATATATTTACTTAGTATTAACAGCAACGGGGAATAACTATTGCTGCTGCGGAAGCAAATCGTAATACGTGAAAAGTGTACCATCAGTTTTTCAAAAGTAAGCGCCAGAAAGTTACGTGACTTTAGAAGCAATGTTTTTTGGCCACAACGGTTGAATTCTGAGCGTATGAATCCTTACTCCACAGTTACTCCAACTCTTGACCGACACATAGACAGCTGAACTGCCAAATTTGGGTAATACACAGAAAACTGTGCACAGGGCTTCACATCATATTTATTTCTGAAATATCACGTACGGGGGCTTCAAAAGTACTTTTACAAGCTTTGGGGCCATGTTCCTTACACCATAACAAGAACAAATGTCTCGAAAACATGCGCTCTAAAATGCTCAGGCTGACAGCAATGAGCACTTGTTCATCTTTTTTTCTTGATTTGGTCCATTCTACCTTCTCCTGAAATATGGAAGGCAAAGAGCTTCTAGTAGATTCACAGTATGGAAGATGAACAAGTATTCACAGATCTCACGGTATTCATTTTAGAGGCGGAGTTTACTAGACATGTTTTTCTTGTTTTGGTCCCCAAAGTTAATAAAAGGATTTTTAAACATCCCGTAATACGCTGTTATACGAATGACTTGTTTATTCTCATATAGCGAATCCGCTGTGTGAAGTTCATTTCAGTCCGTTGTATCCTTGTCGATGAAATTTTTATAAACGTTAATACAGATATTCTGAGTTGCAGATCTGATCTATTCTTCTTTTAAATTTTTTAACGGTGGTAATTTCTTCTTTTTGCTATCGCAGCAAATGAAAAGATAAAAAAGTAAAGCCAGACGCACTGGGGCGACAGTTCTAGCTCAGTCATGAAGTCACGCTCGGCTCCTTGGCGTGAGATGCAGCTTCCGCGTCTTCATGCCGTAGCCTTGGCATCCATCCCTTCGTCCAGTCGCGCGATTCGTTTCACCCTTGCCTCAGAGTTCTCCACGCTGCAGGGCCTTTGTTGTTACAGAAAACGATTGACAAAATAGCAGCGAACGCCGCTGCTTTTTCATCCCTGAAGCCTCTTGGCACTGACCTCCAGGACACTCAATCAAAACCGGTCCCGTCACTTCACCTTGGCACACAGCCCCAGACAATGCTGCTGGCCACGATCGCTGGCAGATATCGGGATTACGTGTCGCCGAGTGGAAAAAGCCTCTGTGGTCAGTCATGGGACGTGGTTAGCTCGCCTTTCCTTTTTTAGTCCGTGTTCGGCGGAATTAAAGAGAATGAGAGAGAGATATGCACAGACGACAACAATCGTCCCGTGTCGTTTGGTACTATCACCAAGTATCCACCGTGCAAAGAATGCCCTGGGAAAGAGGGTCCAGCGTGACACGTAACAGTTCGTCATAATTTTTAAACCACGGTGGTGTGGTCTTGTGGCAGTAATAACGCAAAATTATAAAGTTTAGCGCATTTAGAATAAAATTTGGGACTCCGTCAAATACACTCTAAGAGTAAAAAAAAAATTAAAAAAATAGATGCATAACGAAGGAATTATGTATGGAACGGAAATCGGTAGATGTGATGAACATGAAGAGACAAACAAACGGTTAAAGTTTCAGAAAGATTGGACGATTTACTCAATATGAAGAGCTTCACGAATTGAGGAAGTCAATAACGTGTTGTTCCATCTCTGACCCTTCTGAAAGCAGTTGTTCAGCTTGGCATTTATTGATAGAGTTGTTGGATGGCCTCCTGAGGGATGTCGTTAACCAACTGACACGTTAGATCAACAAAATCCGAGCTGCTTGAAAGGTCCTGCCCGTAATGCTCCAGACGATCTCATTTGGGGAGAGATCTGGCGACCTAGGTGTCTGAGGTAGGGTTCTGTAAACGACAGGCTGCGTAAGGGGGGCCTGCTAATAGTCCTTGTGGTCACTGAAGCAGCAGTTGCACATCCAGTCGATGATAATGATGAACCCGGAGCACCGAGTGCCTCTCTGACGATTGCTCGGTACTCACGTTCTGTCAGCTCTCTACAGTGATTGCTTCCTTCTTAGCGCTATGTTCGGCCACGGTTCAGCCAGTCCTGCCAACATAATCGAATAGTGGCATCGCTCCCACCCAAGTGTCGAGCAGTTCGCCGATTACGCCAACCGGATTCTTTGAGACGAACTACAAATCCTCTCTCAAATGCTGTCATCTGTGAATACTGTTCACGCACCTGCCTGCGAGGTATAGTTACTGTCCAACTGAGTACACGGAATGAAATTCGCAAAGACGTCCTTCGTTTGCTGTACTTGCCAGATGCGCGATGAAATTGCGCTGCAGCGTCACACATTCATCCATCGGCCGCCATAATTAACAATTTAGCATTTCCTGTCGGTGCATTTTTGAACACCAGTTTGTGGTCAGTTTGCACAACTCCTTCGTGGTGCGTCGTTTCCTTTTCTTTTTTTCCGTCTTAGAGCGTATTTCCAGAGCTTACAAACAGTCCTAAATCATTATGGATACACTTGATAAATGCGACAGCCAAGACGTATAGCAGTCGCAGTTCCGATTTTTGGTAGCTGCTGGAGAAATGGAGGAGTACATGGCTGTCACAGCCGAGATGATAAGAAGTGCTTATTTCTTCTACCACATTCACTCTTCTCACTGAAAAACTAATCTTCTTAAGCAGAGAATATTAAAATGTAGTCAAATCCTACGTTTTCTTATTCGTACGCAACTGAACAAGTTTCTATCACCGCAACCGTACATAAAAGAGGTGATGGATCCCGTTGGTAACCGTCAGGACAAAAGTGGGGAAAAAAAAACTCCGAACAAATCAACAACGAAAGTGAAACGACTAGTACCATCCGCGAAATATAAACACGACCCCCTGAAACAGCGAGCGTCTGTAATAACATGCATCGAGCTGTGATCGGAGTAATAGTGTAACTAACAACGGAAGTGGTCAATGCATGGGTAAGTGAACACTTAAGCAAATATAACCACAATATCTTTCACGACGATTTATTGAACAGTGGGCCTGGAAAGTCGCTGTGTACTTGACAACGGATTACGGATGTAGATTACGTTGACAGGACACAAGTTGGTAGAGTTGCTTTTTCACAGGTACGCAATTGTTTTTCAATTCGTTCTACCGTTGCGTAGCATTTACTTGCCGGCCGATGTGGCCGAGCGGTTCTAGGCGCTACAGTCTGGATCCGCGCGATTGCTAGGGTCGCAGGTTCGAATCCTGCCTCGTGCATGGATGTGTGTGATGTCCTTAGGTTAGTTAGGTTTAAGTAGTTCTAAGTTCTAGGGGACTGATGACCTCAGAAGTTAAGTCGCATAGTGTTCAGACCCATTTGAATCAGCATTTACTTCTATGTTTACATATGGCTTCCAATACCGGATTTCGTAAACCGGTTTCACAATACCGTTTCTGGTTGGTCATGTGAACACTCCAAAATCGATTCTGGGAATCCCTTTGCTAGCTGCCAGTTTTCCAATTCCGCAAGAGATTTTCGCTCGCATATAAACGTACAACAGTTTTTGAAAAGTGCTTGGATTGTCAGATTAGGTCGTGTTTTCAAAATACTCGACTAATATGGCCGGATTGACTTATTGTGCAACAAGGATAAGCAGAAATATTAGACTGAGCATGAAACTGTCTACTTTCCCTTTTTAACAAACTTACTTTTGTCGTGTTCTTTTTCATTGCTTTTTATTACTGTAATGCCTTTTATACGTTATAAGCTCATTACAGACTTCAACTATTGTATCCCCATTTATTTTCGCTATTCAATTAATTACTGAAAACTAGTGTATGCCGATATTAGCGACATCTGGTGATCTTACAACACAAACATCTTTTGGCTACCGTACGGCAACTTGTTTTGAACAGTAGTGTTACTGACAACATAACTCGTGCATATGATGTTATTTATATAAATTTGACGATGCTGGTGCTGATTCTGCATTTAACATTTGACGATGCCACTATGGCTGCAGCACATTAGGATTTTGTTTTCATAAAACAGGTATGCCTCTTCATACTTAAAGCGCACAAATGCATATATTTGTCAGCAGTAATTTTCATTATGGTCTAGGTATTGTTTTTAAGCTGTAGATAATCTGCGAGTGTATTTATGTTTACCCCAATTTTTGCTGCAGATCTGATGATGGTCGTTATAGACCGAAACCGGTAATCTGTTAACAAAATGTGTATGACCATAGACGTAAATTAAAGGAAACTTAGAGAAATGTAGATTGTGCTAACTAGAACTGAAACTGGAACAATTGTTTTCCAGGTGCCATATTTAACTGGGCTAGCAAATCCGCTTCAGGCCTTAACATGTAAACACGACTGTGGAAAACGGTTTCCGAAATTCGGTTTTCATTTTTCGGACGATGTGTCGCATGTTTGATACAGTTAATGAAAGCAATAGAATGCGATGAGTCGTGTTTAGACGTTCAGTTTATTTTTTTTTATTAGAATACAACTGAGGAACACATTTTTCTTGTTTCGACAAGGCTTAAGTGCAGGAGTCATTTGCTGAAAAATTGTCGGAAACAGCTGTTTCTCATTGTAATGCCAAGGAATGTACAGTATACAGAAAGGAAGGTACAAGGCGACTCCAATTTGTATGATGTCAAGTGTTGCCCTCGAGCCTATACTGAAACGGAGTAAACGCAAAACGATAGCTACTTACTACTACGGCTCGAAATGGATATTCTTACGAAACGGAAGTAATCTAACCAACTAAAGGAAAACTTTCACGAAAGGAAACACTAATGAAATTAGCTGTGATAAATGTTTAGCTAAAAATATTTCATATAAGCTTTTGACTTCATTGCTGTGCAAAATACAGGTTGAATCTTTCAAAGAAGAAGACAGCAACCATCAGTGTTGATAATGATATTTATTTAAGTAAATAGCGACGTAATCGGCTTCGAATCGACAGGTTCATCTTCAGCTGGCTATTCACATCAAAATGCAAATTTGTTGAAGTTTATATAAATGTTTAACCCTTTATTCTCCCATTGTGGTGAAAGATTCTTGCGGCGGTGGTCCCCTACGATAAAAAAAAAAAAAAGAACTATGTTAGGAACTCGTGGGAACCAATTTCTTGATGCCCTGGTAACGTGCTAATTCATCGCAAAAGACATCTCCACTTATGCTACTGCCATGCCCTGACACACGATTCTTATCTCGCCTTCACACATTTCTCATGCAGTCCCCCATTGGGAGCTTTTGAGTACACTGGGACAACATGTAAGCAGAAACTTCTCTCTAGTCCTGGAGCCATATTTAGTCATGGTAGAGGAGGATGGCGATTTTACAGTGTCAGTCGTTCACTTGGGTAATCGTTTATTAGCAGAAAAGCGAGTACCATTCAGAACGTGAGACGACGCGACGTGAAGATATCCGTGTAGTGGAGTGCTGTCGTTATTGCAGTTCCCTTGCAGACATCGTAGTTCCGGCATTCACTGTCCTACCACAGAGGCCACCTTATGCGGCAACTAACCAGCTGCTCTGTAACGCTCGCGTCCTCGCAATGTGGCTAGTTTTTATTTCGGGTAGCCTTGCGGTTTCCCTGTGTCGACCTCTACGAGCCATGACGTAACACACATCATTCCTCTTCCTAGGCACGAAAGGAACTGGTTTACCGCGTTAGTTAGTTTTACGTTCTACGGGTCTTTTGTACAATAAATCGTAATGATGTGGAACGAATCATTTTACATTCACATCGCAAATTGGGTTGTCCATGCTGAATTTTTATAAGGTTGGTTTTTCTTTCATTCTTATTTTTAAATGTAGGGAAGTGAGTCAGTAATTCCTACCCATCGCATTTACACATTACAATGATAAAAATCCTGCTACGGAACAGATGATATCGTCAAGCTAAAACTTTTTTTCAGTTTGTTTTCAAATTTTCCTTTGGTGTCTGTCAGGCACTAAATCACATCGGCCTTGGCGTCGGGTAATCAAAAATTGTGAAAGTCTGTGGGAGGAGAGGGGCGAGCGGGTGAAGGGGGGGGGGAGACATCCACTTCCTCTAGTCGACTTCAGCGATAGCGCTGCTGGTTATGACGTGCCCGCTGTATTCCGCGAGAGGGTATCGCAGCTGAAGATTCTAATAGCGACAAGTGCGTTTTCTGCTCACCTTGAGGCAGTACCTCCTGGAATCGTTGCCGGCACGTGATGCGGTAAGAGAATTACGCTGGTGTGCAAAACTGAAGAACGAACGTGACTTTCGCACTGCCGAGTAACATAGCTTTATTAAACGTAGACCATACATAGAAGGAACTGCTACAGTATAGTACAGAACGTAACTGAAAGAAATAAGAAGTGAATGAACAAAATGATACGTCTATTCACAGACAGTTATTACAATGAAGTTACGGTGACTCATGATGGTCCCTGGACATTAGAAAAGGCGGGACATGGTTCTTTATAGAGCGTATGATCGTCACGGGCGGCAATGCATGCCCTGCAACGTGCTTCCATGCTGGCCACAAGGTTGGTAAAGACGTTCCTGTGACAGGGCGTTCCATTCCTCCAATAGCAACGCTGATAAATGCTGGATGGTCGTTGGTGCTAATGAATGTGCTACAGTACGTCCCCCCAACACATCATACACGTGCTCGATGGGACTTAAATCGGAGGAATGGGCAGAGCAGTCCATTCGCCGAATATCCTCTCGTTTCAAGAGCTTCTCCACCTGCGCTGTTTGATGTGGTTGCGGATTCTCATTCATAGAAATGAAGTCAGTACCAACTGCACCCCTGGAAATACGCACACGGGGTAGGAGCCCAGACTCAATACCGTTGACCGGTAAGTGTGTCGTGTTCAAAGATTTTGATGTCAGTACGTCCACACAAATTTATGCCTAATCACACTATAACAACTTTACCACCAAAACGATCACGTTCAACAAATCTGGACGTATCCTCACATGGTGAAAGGTGCGAACACGTAATAAACCCAGAAATATTGTCGAACAATATGGTCCAGGTGTTATGGTGTAGTATGGCGTAATATTGCATGGGTGAACTCAGTGCCAGGTTAACCCTTGTGGAGGCCTGGAGCTAGAAAAAATGTACGGTCCCTGCTCACTTCATGTAGGCCTAATACATTTCTCTGAAATTTCAAAAGAACAGGCAAGGGAAAACACGTACTTCTATGACATCAGCCATGCCGTGCTTTAGGTGATATTATACTTAATTGAACTATCCAATTGCATTTTAAATAGACACACAAAGTTGCCGTGTTGTATAAATGCAAAAAATAAAAAATGAGTACCTCAAAAATTTCTTTTCCTTGCTTTCGTCCTATCAAACTCCTCTATCACACCCTGGAATTCAAGAGAACTGGTCACTTAATGTTCAATTGAATACAAGGCGAGAGCGGAAGTGCGTTCTTCTTGCACTGTAACAAGTAATTTGTTCTTGATATGGGCTAGATTGGAGAATTCTCTCAGCTTCACAATTCGCAATTGGTATTGAGAGAAAAATTCGGCAAGTAGCCATCACATTTTGAAAAATATCACCATGATCATTTTCAAACATCAATTCATATAATTCGATTGGCGAAATGTTTAGCAGCCTTTCTTTGAGGGAGCACTTCAACTATCCACTAAAATGAAGAATTTCACAAGGAAAACTTTCTTCATCGAGATCACCTCGATATTTTTCACACAGTTTTGACGTTTCTATTCTTTAAGTTCTTGCTTTACTACGTTTTTTGTTAAAGATGGGAGAAGATCGATTACTTCGCAATACTTTTGTTCTCGCTTTTTCAGTTCTGCTTGTAGTTTACCAACAACTGCAACAAGCGCAACAAAAATTTATTACATCCACTAACATCAGGGAATACTCTTATTTTGCGTTTCCTTTTCAAATGGTTCAAATGGCTCTAAGCACTATGGGACTAAACATCTGAGGTCATCAGTACCCTACACTTTAGAACCACTTAAACCTAACTAACCTAAGGACATTACACACATTCATGCCCGAGGCAGGATTCGAACCTGCGACCACAGCAGCAGCGCGGTTCCGGACTGAAGCGCCTAGAACCGCTCGGCCACATCGGCCGGCGCGTTTGCTTTTGTCGCTATATTCTTGATACACGTGCTCACTTAAGCTCCTAGCTTTATTTTCATCCCTCAAAATTTTCTCTAACACGGCTGAAAACGGAATCAATGATCGCAACGCTTGACACCCGCTAATTGAGTCCAGTCCAGGCTTTTGCAAATATTTGTTAGTTTTGTCCATTAGAGACGACACGTTAACCCAGGAAACAGCCAATATTTCTGTCTCAAATTCTTTTAGTTTTTTCCGAAGCGATTCTGCTTCATTTCTTGTCGCTGCCTTTCTTCTTTGTTCTCGACGATTTCTTCAAGTGACACGTAAACGCCATCGAAATTCAGTCAAACAGCTGATATTGCTTCCTCGCAGCATGACCATCTAGTATCAAACAATGTCGTAAGTCGCCCGTTATTCTTCACAAGAAAGTACTAACGATGAGTAAAAGCTACAAAAAAGTTATGTAGTCGTCGAAAAACATGAAAAAAATCTAACTGATTCTAACGATTCCTATGTAGTGTTTTGAACCACTGACACCTCTGGAAAACGTTCTCACGCGATGAGATTCCATTTCGAGTCCCTAAAACCAGGAGTAACACACATATCGATGAGAATAAGCAGTGTCACTAACAACAGCCAATCTGCAAATATACATTACAACGCTCTAAACAATACTGCACACGAATTAATAGTTCAGATCCACGACAATAGACAAGCGATAAAAGCAGTGAACAAAGAAGGAAGGGGCGAGAGGTGAGTTTATCAAACAGCGCACAAAAGTGTTTGAAGCAACTCGCCTGAGTTTATCAAACAGCGCACAAAAGTGTTTGAAGCAACTCGCCTATGGCTGTGGTCAAATAATTCTATCCGACTCCACGCGTACGGAGTTTACAAATACAAGAACTTGTTGGCATGAAAGGCATATACGAGGTTGTCCAGAAAGTAAGTTCCGATCGGTCGCGAAATGGGCACCACAGTAAAAACACGATGAAGTTTTGCACACATGTGTTGGGTAGTATCTCTAGTATTACCGCCGATCGCACTGTGAGCGAGTAAAGGTGCTTAGAACAACGATGTCTCCCGCCAAGTAAGGAGGGCCCGCTGAGAGGCTTCGCCTTAATGAATGCAGTCCACCTAACACAACTGCCACGCACTTCCTTCCTCATGGCAATTCTCAGCCGAACTCTGCAGGGGCAGTGAAAAAACAACGGATACGAAGACAACACTTGGGGGCAGGCTATGCGCTATAGGCCAGCATAGAGAATTATCGGAAAGCACAGGCGACTGCCTTCTATGACGACGGTGTTGGAAATTTGGTATAATGCTCCGACAAATGTCTAAGTCGAAGCGGCGACTATGTAGAGAAGCATCTGGAAAGTGTAGCTAACTCTTGCAAATAAAATGTTTCTGATTTTCACTGTGGTTTCCATTTAGCGACCGATCAGAACTTACTTTCTGGACAACCCACGTACATTGAAGCGCCAAAGAAACTGCTATAGGCATGCGTCGTCAAATACGGATGTGTAAACACGCAGAATACGGCGTTACGGTCGGCAACTCCTATATAAGACAACAAGTGTCTGGCGCAGTTGTTGGGTCGGTTACTGCTGCTACAATGGCAGTTTCAAGGTTTAAGTGAGTTTGAACGTGATGTAATAGTCTCGACACGAGCGATGGGACACAGCATCTCCGAGGTAGCGATGAAGTGGGGATTTTCCTGTACGACCATTTCACGAATGTAACGTATCACGAATCCGGTAAAACATCAAACTCCGACCTCGCTGCGGCTGGAAAAAGATCCTGCAAGAACGGAACCAACGACGACTGAAGGGAATCGTTCAACGTGACAGAAGTGCAACCCTTCCGTGAACTGCTGCAGATTTCAATGCTGGACCACTAATAAGTGTCAGCGTGCGAACCATTCAATGAAACATCATCGATATGGGCTTTCGGAGCCGAAGGCCAACTCGTGTACAGCACAAAGCTTTACGCCTCGCTCGGACCCTTCAACACCGACATTGGACTGTTGATGACTGGAAACATGTTGCCTGAGCGGACGGCTCTTCGTTACAAATTGCATCGAGCGGATAGACGTGTACGGGTTTGAAGACAACCTCGCGAGTCCATGGTCCCTGCATATCACCAGGGGACTGTTCAAGCTGATGGAGGCTCTGTAATAGTGTGAGGCGTGTGCAGTTGGAATGGTATGAGATCCCTGATACGTCTAGATACGACTCTGACAGGTGACACGTACGTAAGCATCCTCTCTGGTCCCCTGCATCCTTTCATGCCCATTGAGCATTTCTACGGACTTGGGCAATTCCTGCAGGACAATGCGACACCCCACACGTCCAGAATTACTAGAGAGTGGTTCCAGAAACACTCTTCTTAGTTTAAACACTTCCGATGGCCACGAAATTCCCCAAACATGAACATTATTGAGCATATCTGAGATACCTTGCAACGTGCTGTTCACAAGAGATCTTCACCCCCTCGTACTCTTACGGATTTATGAACAGCCCTGCAGGATTCATGGTGTCAGTTACCACCAGCACTACTTGGAAAGTCGAGTACATGCCACGTCGTGTTGCGGCACTTCTGCGTACTCGCGGGGGCCCTACACGATATTAGGCAGATGGAACAGTTTCTTTGGCTCTTAGTGTACAGGGTGTTACAAAAAGGTACGGCCAAACTTTCAGTAAACATTCCTCACACACAAATAAAGAAAAGATGTTATGTGGACATGTGTCCGGAAACGCTTAATTTCCATGTTAGAGCTCATTTTAGTTTCGTCAGTATGTACTGTACTTCCTAGATTCACCGCCAGTTGGCCCAATTGAAGGAAGGTAATGTTGACTTCGGTGCTTGTGTTGACATGCCACTCATTGCTCTACAGTACTAGCATCAAGAACATCAGTACGTAGCATTAACAGGTTAGTGTTCATCACGAAAGTGGTTTTGCAGTCAGTGCAATGTTTACAAATGCGGAGTTGGCAAATGCCCATTTGATGTATGGATTAGCACGGGGCAATAGCCGTGGCGCGGTACGTTTGTATCGAGACAGATTTCCAGAACGAAGGTGTCCCGACGGGAAGACGCTCGAAGCAATTGATCGGCGACTTAGGTAGCACGGAACATTCCAGCCTATAACTCGCGACTGGGGAAGACCTAGAACGACGAGGACACCTGCAATGGACGAGGCAATTCTTCGTGCAGTTGACGATAACCCTAATGTCATCGTCAGAGAAGTTGCTGCTGTACAAGGTAACGATGACCACGTCACTGTATGGAGAGTGCTACGGGAGAACCAGTTGTTTCCGTACCATGTACAGCGTGTGCAGGCACTATCAGCAGCTGATTGGCCTCCACGGGTACACTTCTGCGAATGGTTCATCCAACAATGTGTCAATCCTCATTTCAGTGCAAATGTTCTCTTTACGGATGAGGCTTAATTCCAACATGATCAAATTGTAAATTTTCACAGTCAACATGTGTCGGCTGACGAGAATCCGCACGCAGTTGTGCAATCACGTCATCAATACAGATTTTCTGCGAACGTTTGGGCAGGCATTGTTGGTGATGTCTTGATTGGGCCCCATGTTCTTCCACCTACGCTCAATGGAGCACATTATCATGATTTCATACGGGATATTCTCCCTGCGCTGCCAGAACATGTGCCTTTACAAGGACGACACAACATGTGGTTCATGCACGATGGAGCTCCTGCACATTTCAGTCGAAGTGTTCGTACGCTTCTCAACAACAGATTCGGTGACCGATGGATTGGTAGAGGCGGACCAATTCCATGGCCTCCACGCTCTCCTGACCTCAACCCTCTTGACTTTCATTTATGGGGGCATTTGAAAGCTCTTGTCTACGCATCCCCGGTACCAAATGTAGAGACTCTTCGTGCTCGTATTGTGGACGGCTGTGATACAATACGCCATTCTCCAGGGCTGCATCAGCGCATCAGGGGTTCCATGCGACGGAGGGTGGATGCATGTATCCTCGCTAACGGAGGACGTTTTGAACATTTCCTGTAACAAAGTGTTTGAAGTCACGCTGGTACGTTCTGTGGCTCTGAGCACTATGGGACTCAACTGCTGAGGTCATTAGTCCCCTAGAACTTAGAACTAGTTAAACCTAACTAACCTAAGGACATCACAAACATCCATGCCCGAGGCAGGATTCGAACCTGCGACCGTAGCGGTCTTGCGGTTCCAGACTGCAGCGCCTTTAACCGCACGGCCACTTCGGCCGGCGGTACGTTCTGTTGCTGCGTGTTTCCATTCCATGATAAATGTGATTTGAAGAGAAGTAATAAAATGAGCTCTGACATGGAAAGTAAGCATTTCCGGACACATGCCCACATAACATATTTTCTTTCTTTGTGTGTGAGGAATGTTTCCTGAAAGTTTGGCCGTACCTTTTTGTAACACCCTGTATATCCTAATGCGCAACTACGCAGTGGCTTCATTTTTCGCTGGATTCAGGCTGGGGATTCTACAACTACATGAGACGGCAGAACATTCGCATGGGAATGCAATGAGAAAATAGGAACCACGATTATAATGCATTATATTTGACCTTGTTTTTTTTTTAAACTTAGGCTACATTATTAGGACGGCGGATGTAACAATCGAGGAAACCTGTTTCAATTTTTTTATCCTTCAGTGATACTGTTATCTTGAACGATTCTTATTAGACAGCCAGTTGAGAACTGGATCAGAGTGGAGGCCCCCGTCCACCTGGAGGCCCGGGTCCAGAGCCCCACCCTCATATAAGACCCCACTCCCTTAATCTGTCCCTGGGTGTGCTGGCCTCCAAATCTTTTGGACCCAGTATGTAACCTTCCAAGTGTAACGTTCTTTTGTAAATGATTTGAAACAACGAACTGCACATTTACGTTGAATGAAGTCTGAACAGTGGAAGAAATACAAAACTCGAATTGTCGTGTTGCGTGTTGTAAGTGCAAGTGGTGTGCTTACTCTGTCTTACTGTTAGCAAAAATTACGAATCGTTTGGGCAATGCAACTCCCTTACCAATAAAGAAATACAGTCAGTGCAAAATACATTCAGCCCCTTAGGCAGTGAATCATCTGGTCCTGTTCAAAACTGATAACTTTGGTCCCTGTGCACATAACAAATAAATTAAATTGTCTTACCTCTAGAGCAGCGACGGAGTAATGCGATATAGTCTGGTCTCTCATAAAAAATATGAATATGCTAACTACAGGCTCAGCAGCGTGCAGTGCTGGCCATAATACTTGAAATGCACTTGAAATTCTTTTGGCTGATAAAAGAGAACATTTAAGAAAACTTCAACTTCTTTAAAAAAAATATGACCTGGACTGGGAGGCGGTACTGATTATGATAAATTACTAACACTCAGTTTTTTATAGCAGAATTATGATGCAAGTTAAATTTGGCTTTTCAAAAACATCTGACAATTGAAGTTACATCACTCTCATTTGATTCACAAACAATGAGATTTAAACAGCAAGTATTATCTAACTTCATTAATTCAACATAAATGTAAATCATCAAATTACATACAGCTCTGTCAACAAATCTTAAAAGCATCACAAAAATGAAATATCTAACTAGCGTTTTTACCAAAACCGTTTACGTACATTCTGGGGTTACTCAACAATTACAAATTATCAGTCACCTCATTTATACTAACGCGCTGGCAAGAACAGAATTCATAATTATTTAAATCTTTACCTTATTTGCTTCCATATTCAACAATATTGACATAACCAAATTAATCTAACTCTTGGTGGCTTCACACAGCACACCACAGAAACTGCCTACTCCTTCCTCTTTCCCTCAGAGACAGCTAGCTACCTACAACTGTGCACCCAGCACACTCTAACTCTAACAAAGCAGTATCTTTGGCTCTGCGGTCGCGCACGGTCATCCGCATTATCGACCCTATCAGAGACATTCATCATTTATAGTATACTAGTTTCATTTTAACTTATTAATATTCTTGTCTTATTCTGGTGCCACATACAAGTGTGCCCCAGTATACTCCTTTCAAATACACTCATTGGTCAACGTTGTTGTAGCCCCGTACTCCTCTCCCATGTGCATTTTTCAGGGGTGCATTCGGTCCTGACTTCATTTTTACGGATGACAGTGCGCCACCGCATCGAACTGGAAGGCGGAGGAGTTCGTGGAACGAAGGGATATTCGGCGAATGGACTGGCCTGTTCATTGCCCGACTTACATATCACATCGAACACGTGTAGGATGCGGGGGAAACTTACTGTAGAACGTCCACGTACGCCAACGACTATCCAGCAGTTCTCACACCGTGCTGGTGGAGGAAGAAGTACTCTTTATCGGCCTTATGAGCAACATGGGAGCACTTTGCAGAGCACGCACTGCCGTCCACGTTGACCACTCACCCTATTAAGAACCTCATCCCACGTTTTGTAATGTCCAGAGGACCATCATGAATCACGGTAATTGAATAAAAGCTGTAGCAGTTCTTTTTATGTATGGTCCAAGTCTCTTGGAGCTACGTTAGTTGGCCGTGACACAATATGCAGAAGTCAATTTCGTCCTTATATTTTGCACACCGGTGTGTACATGGGAACAGAGTTGAATGTGGAATCATTCTAGCGACGTAAACGGGTAAATAATCTCTGACCGAGGCAAACTGTTATGGCCCGGCGCCTGGGAACGAACATCTCGCAAACGGCGAAGCTGTTCGGCTGCTTGCGTGCTACTATCATCAGCACCTAGTAGTTTAAAGACGGTGAAACCACAAGGCAACCTGACGCAGATAAAATAAGATTAAGAAGTGAGGAACTAAAAGTAGCCTAGTAGAGGAGTTTCGCTATTTGGGTAGCAAAATAACTAAGACTGCCGACGTAGAGATGATGTAAAATAACTTGCGAGCGCGGCAATGTTTCGTAATTGCTAAATATGTATGGTAGTCGGATATACATCCTAATGCGCCCCCCCCCCCCCCCCGACCACGCCTTTGTCCATCTCCTCTT
This sequence comes from Schistocerca nitens, assembly GCF_023898315.1. Taxonomy (NCBI): domain Eukaryota; kingdom Metazoa; phylum Arthropoda; class Insecta; order Orthoptera; family Acrididae; genus Schistocerca; species Schistocerca nitens. The sequence goes on from NC_064622.1 coordinate 261,620,199, forward strand.
CCCCCCTCCCCTCTCTCTGATCTTGAGCCTTGTTTAACATTATTGCCATCGAAACCTTCTTTGCGAATTGAGGCTGCTTAAAACGACAGGGTAAACTAGTTGGGATCACTGGTATATGGGCTATGAGAGACCTCTCCTGCTGCTGCATCAGTGAGGATAGTAACCTCTGCGACAGTATTTCACATACTTTTAATCTGCAAACGGGCTGGATTACTAAGTCTCAGACGGTTCAGATTCCTTAGTAGTAGTCTAATCATTAGCCGTCAAGCCATACATACAGTTTTCCCGTTTTCTGTTGGAACAGACTGCGAAGAAAACGAAAGAGCGCATGGTTGTGTATACAACGGGAAAGAATATACTGAATATGAGAGAAACAATTTGTCTACTGTTTAAATTCGGCGCTATCGCAGTTAAAACTGATTGCGAGAAAGAAAACGAAACAGCAAGTTTTTTCAGCACAGTAGAGGACAGGATTTTGCATTCAGAGTTGGCAACGGAAAAACGGTACTTTGTTATTTAAAAAATACGTTGCTGTCTAAATGTTTATTAGAGTATCGTTAAACATTTGTAGTGTTTACTTTTCGCTGTTACATATTACACATATTAAAAACGTATAGCCTATGTCCGTCCAAATATTTATTAGGGTATCGTATAGAAATTTGAAGTAATCGGTCAAAAACTTTTCAATATTTTTGGTAAAAACGTTATTCTTTTATATATTATGTTTTTATATACCACAAATATTTAAAAAACAGTAACCTATGTCCATCCGAACGTTTATTTGCGGTTCCTGTAAAAAAAAATTTCAAGTAAATCTATCTAGAACTTTCCGAGATTTTTGCTAACAACGTTCCCAAATTTTATGACGATTATATTTATGTACTATTATATATCAAAAATATATAGCACATGTCCGATCAAATGTTTATTAGGCTTTCATGTAAGAATTTGAAGTAAATTGGTCAAGAGCTTTCGTTGATTTTTGCTAACAAAGTTTCCTTTTATATATTTGCACTCGAGTGACTCATGTGAAAAAGTTTCCGACGTATGGCCACACGACGTTAATTAACAGACTCTGAACGCGGACTGGTAGTTGGAGCTTAACATATAGTGCATTCTATTTCGGAAACCATTTGTTCGATATTGCGAGATCCACAGTGTCAAAAGTGTGTCGACAATAAAGGTATTACATCTCGCCACGGGCAACGCAGTGGCCGAAATACTTTACATTACGGCCGAAAACAACGGCGTCTGCGCAGAGATGTTGATGCTGACAGTCCAGAAACACTGCCTGAAATAACCGCAGAAATAAATGTGGGACGTACGACGAACGTATTCGTTAGAACAGTGCGATGAAATTTGACGTTAACGGGCTGTGGCAACAGACGACCAACGCTACTCGACTGCAGCGCCTCTGCTTGGCTCGCGATAACATTGGTTGGACCCTAGAAGACTGGAAACCAGTGCCCTGGTCACATGAGTCCTTATTTCAGTTGTTAAGAGCTGATGGTAGGAGTGTGTGTGTGGCGCAGATCCCGCGAAGCCACGGACCCCAGTTGTCGACAAGGCACTGTGCAGGTTGGTAGTGCCTTCATAACGATTTTGGTTGTGTTTACATGAAATTGACTGGGTCATCTGGTCCAACTGAACTGATCATTCGCTGGAATGTTCGGCTACTTGGAGACCATTTGCGGTCATTCATGGACTTAATGTTCCCTAAAAACGATGGAATTGTTATGGATGACAATGCACCATGTCACCGGACCAGAATTGTTCGCGATTGGGTTGAACATTCTGGACAAATCGAGCGAATGATTTTATCACCTAGGTCGCTCGACAGGAATCCCATCGAACTTACATGGGACATAATTGAGAGGTCAGTTCGTGCACAGAATCCTGCACTGGCAACTGTTTCGCAATTATGGACAGCTGTAGAGGCAGCATATTTCCATATCTCTGCAGGGAACTTCCAACGACTTCGTTGAGTTCGTGCCACGTCGAGTTGCCACACTACGCCGGGGAAAAGGAAGTGCGATTCCGACATGATATCAAGTGGTACCCCAGGACTTTTGTCGCCTCAGTATATATACCAAATATATTAAAAAATATATAGCCTATGTCCGTCCGAATGTTTGTTAGAGTATTGTGTAAAAATGCGAACTAAATTGGCAAGAACTTTCGGGACTTCTGCTAACAAAGGTAATCAACGACTTTTAGATTTTATATATCTGTTCATATGTCATATACATTTAAAACACGTAGCCTATGTCCCTCTGAATGTTTATTAGAGTTGTTGTTGTGGTCTTCAGTCCTGAGACTGGTTTGATGCAGCTCTCCATGCTACTCTATCCTGTGCAAGCTTCTTCATCTCCCAGTACCTACTGCAACCTACATCCTTCTGAATCTGCTTAGTGTATTCATCTCTTGGTCTCCCCCTACGATTTTTACCCTCCACGCTGCCCTCCAATACTAAATTGGTGATCCCTTGATGCCTCAAAACATGTCCTACCAACCGATCCCTTCTTCTGGTCAAGTTGTGCCACAAACTCCTCTTCTCCCCAATCCTATTCAGTACCTCCTCATTAGTTATGTGATCTACCCATCTAATCTTCAGCATTCTTCTGTAGCACCACATTTCGAAAGCTTCTATTCTCTTCTTGTCCAAACTATTTACCGTCCATGTTTCACTTCCATACATGGCTACACTCCACACAAATACTTTCAGAAATGACTTCCTGACACTTAAATCTATACTCGATGTTAACAAATTTCTCTTCTTCAGAAACGCTTTCCTTGCCATTGCCAGTCTACATTTTATATCCTCTCTACTTCGACCATCATCAGTTATTTTGCTCCCCAAATAGCAAAACTCCTTTACTACTTTAGGTGTCTCATTTCCTAATCTAATTCCCGCAGCATCACCCGACTTAATTCGACTACATTCCATTATCCTCGTTTTGCTTTTGTTGATGTTCATCTTACACCCTCCTTTCAAGACACTGTCCATTTCGTTCAACTGCTCTTCCAATTCCTTTGCTGTCTCTGACAGAATTACAATGTCATCGGCGAACATCAAAGTTTTTATTTCTTCTCCATGGATTTTAATACCTACTCCGAATTTTTCTTTTGTTTCCTTTACTGCTTGCTCAATATACAGATTGAATAACATCGGGGAGAGGCTACAACCCTGTCTTACTCCCTTCCCAACCACTGCTTCCCTTTCATGTCCCTCGACTCTTATAACTGCCATCTGGTTTCTGTACAAATTGTAAATATCCTTTCGCTCCCTGTATTTTACCCCTGCCACCTTTAGAATTTGAAAGAGAGTATTCCAGTCAACATTGTCAAAAGCTTTCTCTAAGTCTACAAATGCTAGAAACGTAGGTTTGCCTTTCCTTAATCTTTCTTCTAAGATAAGTCGTAAGGTCAGTATTGCCTCACGTGTTCCAGTATTTCTACGGAATCCAAACTGATCTTCCCCGAGGTCGGCTTCTACTAGTTTTTCCATTCGTCTGTAAAGAATTTGTGTTAGTATTTTGCAGCTGTGGCTTATTAAACTGATTGTTCGGTAATTCTCACATCTGTCAACACCTGCTTTCTTTGGGATTGGAATTATTATATTCTTCTTGAAGTCTGACGGTATTTCGCCTGTTTCATACATCTTGCTCACCAGATGGTAGAGTTTTGTCAGGACTGGCTCTCCCAAGGCCGTCAGTAGTTCCAATGGAATGTTGTCTACTCCCGGGGCCTTGTTTCGACTCAGGTCTTTCAGTGCTCTGTCAAACTCTTCACGCAGTATCGTATCTCCCATTTCATCTTCATCTACATCGTCTTCCATTTCCATAATATTGTCCTCAAGTACATCGCCCTTGTATAGACCCTCTATATACTCCTTCCACCTTTCTGCTTTCCCTTCTTTGCTTAGAACTGGGTTGCCATCTGAGCTCTTCATGTTCGTACAAGTGGTTCTCTTATCTCCAAAGGTCTCTTTAATTTTCCTGTAGGCAGTGTCTACCTTACCCCTAGTGAGATAAGCCTCTACATCCTTACATTTGTCCTCTAGCCATCCCTGCTTAGCCATTTTGCACTTCCTGTCGATCTCATTTTTGAGACGTTTGTATTCCTTTTTGCCTGCTTCATTTACTGCATTTTTATATTTTCTCCTTTCATCAATTAAATTCAATATTTCTTCTGTTACCCAAGGATTTCTACTAGCCCTCGTCTTTTTACCTACTTGATCCTCTGCTGCCTTCACTACTTCATCCCTCAAAGCTACCCATTCTTCATCTACTGTATTGCTTTCCCCCATTCCTGTCAATTGTTCCCTTATGCTCTCCCTGAAACTCTGTACAACCTCTGGTTCTTTCAGTTTATCCAGGTCCCATCTCCTTAAATTCCCACCTTTTTGCAGTTTCTTCAGTTTTAATCTACAGGTCATAACCAATAGATTGTGGTCAGAGTCCACATCTGCCCCTGGAAATGTCTTACAATTTAAAACCTGGTTCCTAAATCTCTGTCTTACCATTATATAATCTATCTGATACCTTTTAGTATCTCCAGGGTTCTTCCATGTATACAACCTTCTATCATGATTCTTAAACCAAGTGTTAGCTATGATTAAGTTGTGCTCTGTGCAAAATTCTACCAGGCGGCTTCCTCTTTCATTTCTTAGCCCCAATCCATATTCACCTACTATGTTTCCTTCTCTCCCTTTTCCTACTGACGAATTCCAGTCACCCATGACTATTAAATTTTCGTCTCCCTTCACTATCTGAATAATTTCTTTTATTTCATCATATATTTCTTCAATTTCTTCGTCATCTGCAGAGCTAGTTGGCATATAAACTTGTACTACTGTAGTAGGTGTGGGCTTCGTATCTATCTTGGCCACAATAATGCGTTCACTAAGCTGTTTGTAGTAGCTTACCCGCGTTCCTATTTTCCTATTCATTATTAAACCTACTCCTGCATTACCCCTATTTGACTTTGTGTTTATAACCCTGTAGTCACCTGACCAGAAGTCTTGTTCCTCCTGCCACCGAACTTCACTAATTCCCACTATATCTAACTTTAACCTATCCATTTCCCTTTTCAAATTTTCTAACCTACCTGCCCGATTAAGGGACCTGACATTCCACGCTCCGATCCGTAGAACGCCAGTTTTCTTTCTCCTGATAACGACATCCTCTTGAGTAGTCCCCGCCCGGAGATCCGAATGCGGGACTATTTTACCTCCGGAATATTTTACCCGAGAGGACGCCATCATCATTTAATCATACAGTAAAGCTGCATTCCCTCGGGAAAAATTACGGCCGTAGTTTCCCCTTGCTTTCAGCCGTTCGCAGTACCAGCACAGCAAGGCCGTTTTGGTTATTGTTACAAGGCCAGATCAGTCAATCATCCAGACTGTTGCCCTTGCAACTACTGAAAAGGCTGCTGCCCCTCTTCAGGAACCACACGTTTGTCTGGCCTCTCAACAGAAACCCCTCCGTTGTGGTTGCACCTACGGTACGGCTATCTGTATCGCTGAGGCACGCAAGCCTCCCCACCAACGGCAAGGTCCATGGTTCATGGGGGGGGGGGGGTTATTAGAGTATAGTGTCAAAAAAATGGTTCAAATGTCTCCGAGCACTATGGGACTTAACTTCTAAGGTCATCAGTCCCCTAGAACGTAGTACAACTTAAACCTAACTAACCTAAGGACATCACACACATCCATGCCCGAGGCAGGATTCGAACCTGCGACGGTAGCGGTCGCGCGGTTCCAGATTGTAGCGCCTAGAACCGCTCGGATACCCCGGCCGGCTACAGTGTTAAAATTTCAAGATTTTGCTAACGACGTTTCCCTTTATACGAGGGTTGTCCAGAAACTAATGCATCGCATTTTTTTTCTCGGCTGAAAACAATGCTACGAATGAGAAACGTTATGTATGTATTATTTGAAATCTCCGGAGTGAGCACGCCAAGTTTCCGTCACTTCCGGCAGACAGCGTGTCTGCATGACAGTTTCAATTTGACGTCTGTAGATGATGTACGTTACAAGGAACATGACGTCATTCAATTTCTCACTGCAGAGAAAGAAACTGTGGGTAATATTCACAAGCCCTTGTGCAAGGTCGATGGAGCATCTGCTGTCGGCAGAAGTACAGTTAGTCGCTGGGAACGGGGGGTGAAGTCATCGGAAGGTGGTTAGGCGGAGCTCCACGATTTGCACCGGGCGGGGGGCATCATCCGCGGCTGTCACACCTGACATGTTGGCAGCGAGCTGCTGTTGTCATTCGCCGTTAAAGGTTGCCATTCATGGAAGACATTTTGAGGACGATGTGGAGGTGATTCACACAGTGAAGCACTGGCTCCGCCACCAGGACAAGGATTGGTATCCACAGGGCATACACGCCCTTGTTTCGAGTTGGAGGAAGGCCATACATAGAACGGGATGGAGATCACGTGAAAAAGTACGGTGTGTAGATAAAACACCATTCTTTCGTGTGTGTACTTCTCATTATGTTCAATAAAGAATTGTAGAAGAAAAAAATGCAGCACATTACTTTCTGGGCAACAAATATGTGATTTACGTCCGTCCGAACGTTTATTAGAGTATTGTGTAAAAACATGAAGTAAACCGGTCAAGAACTCTTCGAGATTTTTGGTAACAAAGTTAAACAACATCTTGTCTTCATATAGTAGCATAGAAGAATGACAGTAGCAAGAAAAGCGTGTCTGAGAAAGAGAAAGTTGTAAACATCAAATACAAATTTAAATGTCAAGAGGTCTTTCTGGAAATATTACTATGAAGTGTTGTAGCACTGTACGGAAGTGAAACGTGGATGATAATAATAACTTAGTGCATCCAAAATGTCTAAGGAACTCTGTTCCAGTTCAGAATTCTAATAACAAGGAATGGTTCAAATGCCTCTGAGCACTATGGGACTTAACTTCTGAGGTCATCAGTCCCCTAGAACTTAGAACTACTTAAACCTAACTAACCTAAGGAGATCACACACATCCATGCACGAGGCAGGATTCGAACCTGCGACCGTAGCGGTTGCGCGGCTCCAGACTGTAGCGCCTAGAACCGCTCGGCCACTCCGGCCGGCTGATGATAATCAGTTCATTCAAGGAGGGCAAAGAGGCTTTTGAAATGTGGTGCTATAGAAGAATGCTGAAAATTAGATGAGTCCATTTCGTAACTAATGAGGAGGTACTGAAACGAATTTGGGAGGGGGGGGGGGGCACAGGTGACACAACCTGACTAAAAGAAAGGATCGGCTGATCGATTACATCCTGAAGCATAAAGGAATCCTCAGTTGGGTAATGGAAGGAAATGCGGAGGGTAAAAAGTGTAGAGGGAGGCCAATGCTCGAATGCAGAAACATGTTGAAATGGAGGTCACAGTAGTTATACAGAGAAGATTCGCACAGGATCGACTAGCGTGGACAGCTGCATCAAACAAGTCCCTGGACTGAAGACCACAACACTAACAACAATCGTCCTTTACCAACACGTGACACGCCCGTTTACCTTCCCTCTTCCCTTTACCATTTTACCCTCTCTTTTTCAGTAACATGCTTTGCGCCACGAGTGAACTACTTCGAGCATCGTTCACTGCCCTGCAACGCTCCGTCAGTTCGCCATTCAGTTACAGCAGAATTATCGGTACATACAGAGATGAGAGGCGGCGGTTTTTCTGCGCCGTGATCACGAGGTCAGTGATAACGCGCACCAGGAAGAGGCGCAAACACCGCCGCCAAACGATAACAAAAATGGGGTCGTTCAGGCGAGTGCCCTCTACTAGATTAATTAGCGGTGCTAAGTTCACGAAGGTTGATCTACTGAGAAAATGGGAGGATGCGTTGGAGGCCGTCCAGAACGGCTTTATAGAAATTCTGTTAAGTAAGATATTATTTTTAAAGATCTGCAATCCTGTGCTTGTTAAAGTGTTCTTGATTTCGTTCATTCGTCAAAAGGTATTAAATTTCTGACAACTATATTTAATTTATTACGAATCCAGTCATGGACCACAAATTTTTATTAATAAACATCTGTGGCCTGTGACTGGATTTACAATAAAATAAATAATTCCTGCATCGCTAAGGAACTTTACTGCGCCTACAACGCAACTCGTGAACTGTGTTTATTCTCCGAGCTCAGACATAATGAGGTATCCCGAAAACATCGATCATGCCAAACCCAAGTTCCGCTCTTCCAAGATGACATCAAGAAAGCCACTAATCAAGGCACTCGTGTGGATTATGAATTTCTTGATTTCTGAAAGGTTCTCACTTTGTACCATACCAATTATAATAAAAAAAAAAACGTACCAAGCAAAATATGTAACTGAAATGAGGATGTCTTGGTAATGAGGACGCAGCTTATTATCTTGGACGGAGTGTCGTCGACAGACGTAAGCCGGCCGAAGTGGCCGTGCGGTTAAAGGCGCTGCAGTCTGGAACCGCAAGACCGCTACGGTCGCAGGTTCGAATCCTGCCTCGGGCATGGATGTTTGTGATGTCCTTAGGTTAGTTAGGTTTAACTAGTTCTAAGTTCTAGGGGACTAATGACCTCAGCAGTTGAGTCCCATAGTGCTCAGAGCCATTTTTGACAGACGTAAAAGTAACTTCAGGCGTGGCCCAGATTAGTGTGGCAGGAACCTTTTTGTTCATTTTGTATATTAATGACCGGGCAGACAATATAAATGGTAACCTCAGACTTTCTGTAGATGATGAAATTATCCTAATGGTGTATTATCAGAAAAAAGCTGCATAAATTTTCACTCAGATCTTGATAAGATTTCAAAGCCGTACAAAATTGCTTTAAATTTTCGGAAATGTGAAACTGTGTTCACAAAACGGAACAAAGTAACATTCTAACGCTACAGTATCAATTAATCACAATTAGAAGCAGTCGACTCATACAAATATCTGTGTGTAACAGTTTGTAGGAATATGAAATGGAATCGAATAATCACATAGCCTCAGTCGTAAGTAAAACAGATGGTAGGCTTCTTTTCATTGGCAGGATACTGGGAAAATGCAGTCAGTCTACAAAGGAGACTGAGTACAAGTCATTTGTGCTCTCCACCTTAAAATACTGCTCAAGTGTGTGGGATCCACATTAAATTGCACTAACAGGGGACCTTGAACGTGTATACAGAAAGGTGGCACGAATGGTTATGGGTTTGTTTGACTCACGGTAGAGTGTCACGGGGATTGAAAAAAATGAATTGGCAGATGTCTTCGAGAGCCAGTATCATGTGAAGAATCTAATTATGTTTTTCGTCCTCCTACGTATCGCTACTGTATCGACCTTGAAGACGAGATTAATAAGAGCATACACAGCGATTCTTCGCGCACTCCGTACTGACAGGTACAGGAAGCAACCCTAACATTTTATACCATGCTCAGTACCTTCTGCCATGCACTTTACGTTGCTTTTGCAGAGAATGTATGCAGATGTAGAGTCTCGAATAGTTAAGTCTTTCTGCGGGGTGAGTTCAACAACGTGTACAATTTTTTCGTATATTTTCAAACACAAAATACCAAAGTGAGAAAATATTTAAAGATATAAATATTCAAGGACGAGTGACAATACAAAAGAGAAAAGTGTTCAGTAACCAGCACACAAAATGAAAAATCTCTTTACCCACACACAGCTTCTAGTGTCTAATCCTAATAAAGAATTCTCAGATGACACTAGGGACGCAGTATATGCTATGACAGAAAAATGGAAAGCATTTACCAGACGTGGAAATGAGGACATGTCTTAGGACTTCTAAGGTTGATTAATTTAACAATTAATTCAAGTGGACGATTGGTGTATCTGGAAAGATAGGAAGTACAGTAATTAACTAGGTTTACTAGTAGCAACGGAACAAACAAAAAACGTTTTAAACGATTCGAAAGATTAAACGCACTAGCGAATTGTGTAACAATATGAAAGGTTTCTATGCTCATCTACTTATCTAAGTTCCGAACTTTATTACCATCCACGTATATTCGTCCATCAACGGCAATCTTTGGAGATAAGCACTGACTTCGTTAGTCCAACATGGCAATGGTCGCTGACTGATGAGCGCTGTTTTATTCAACATGTGGAGTGTGATAATGCAGGTTCCGCAACTGTATTACTGATGCCAGCAAGATTGCACGTTTTCCTTTTATTTCCTGTGTTCTCTTGGGGCATCTGACATAAGCCAGTGAATAACACACTTGGGCCCAAAACCAGTCGCGGCTCTTAAAACAAAAAGTAAAAATGAGCAACTGGTGGTGGCATTTTATTCAAAGTGATGAGCAATACTCAAGAATGAGAATTGTCCGCCATCAGTAATGGAGGATGAACATTTGACGGTGAAACGTCAGAAAAATCATTAAAGATCCGCCGGTTGAAGTTTCCAAAACGAAAGCAAACAGGCGTTACGTCACTTAAGAATAGGTTTAATAAGTGCTTTGTCAGTCATTTCTTCCTTGGATGAAGTACAGTTGCTTAAGATCCTTCCACTGAATCTGAGCCTGGCATCTGGCTTTCCTGCAGTTAGTTTTATGTGGTCATTCCACTTCAGGCCGCTCCGAGCAGTTACTCTGAGATCTTTTACGGCAGTTACTCTTTACAGTGATTTGTTGCCAGTGAATGTCTTCGCCTATTTGTGCAAAATGCATTACATTTACACTCTAAAACAAAAAAAAAACCTACACACCTACACTGATGAACCGAAATATTATCACAACTGCCTACCGCGAGGTGGTAGGCCGCCTGGTGGAGTTGTGGGCATGTGACGCGATAAGGAATGAATTACAGCGTAGCAGAGACGAATGGGTACTCATTCTACTGACGATATGGACGGCAAATGGGGAAGTCCAGTGACATAAGCGACTTTCACAAAGGGCCGATTCCGATTGTTACGGCCGGCGGCAACGAACATCTCGGAAAATGTCGAAGCTGGTCGGCTTTTTGCGTGATATTGTCGTCAGTGTCTCTGGAAAATTGTTGAGGTACGGTGAAAACACGAAGGGCGACAAGCTGTTGGATGTCCACCCCTCATCAGAGAACGTGGGGGTCGGAAAAACAGGATAGGAAGCAACCTATTGCTGGTCGGACGACAGACCACAATGCTGGTTCAGGCCAAAATATTTCGTAGCACGCCGTTCAACGGACATAACTGAAGATAGGGCTTTGAAGCAGGTGACCCCTACGTGTTCCTACGTTGACATGATGAATCGTCAATTCCAGTTGCACTGAGCAAGGGGTCATCGGCACTTGGTCGTGGTTAGATGGACACATGTCACATGGTCGGATGAATCATGTTTATTGTTACATCAGGTCGATGGCACGGTCTGGATACGTCGTCATCCAGCCAAACGGTGCCCGAAACACTCACCGCTTGCAGGTCGATGGGGGCAGTATTACAATATGGGGACATTCACTCTGTGTTCCGTGAGACCTATGATAGTAAATGAAAGCAACATGATAGCATGGCGGACAACACGCATTCCTTTATGCTTGATGTCTTCCCCGATGCCGAAGACATCTTCACCAGACCAAAGTCGTGCGTTAGTGATCTGAGGTGCATGATAAGTGAACTCATATTGATGTCTTGGCCAGCAAATTTACCTGATCTGAATCTGATGTACAGGGTCACCCAAAAGTCTGTAAACATTTGAAAATGCACTAATTCACGGAATAGTGTAGATAGAGAGCTAAAAATCGATACTGAAATGACATGGGGTTTTATTGAAACAAAAATGGGTGCAAAAACTAGCCAATAAAGGGCGCTATACAGTAACACGTCAGTGACCTCGCATGAGAATAGTGTATAAAACTGGACTAACGAAAATCTTAGAGCTGTCGTGGAAACCCAATTGCATGACGAGAAAAATCATGGTGCGGTTTGGATTTACCACATCAATCATGATCAGACCCTTTTTCTTCGAGGGAATGGGGGGTGTAGCTCTTCAAATTGTCATTGTGACGGGTGCGAGGCGTGCCTGCCTGATAAACACCTGCTGGAAGGTACGACCTTTGTGCACCCCATATTGATACGCGTGTGTAAGATCACTTTCGCACATCGTTTGGTGAGATCGCTTGCTGAGTCGCCACTTCCGCCAAGCTTGGCCTCCCGCGTCGCCAGACGTCTATCTGTGTGATGATTGGTTGCTGGGTTACCTGAAGTCGTCAGTCTACCGCGATCGTTCGACCTCATTAGGGATGCAAAAGACTACATAAGACAGCCATTTCTCACAATACCTACTGATATGCAGTACAGTGCCGTTCACAACATTGTCCCTCGACTACAGGTATTGTCGATGAATGACGCATTTGCTCAAAATTAATTCTTATGCTCATCATTGATTTTGTATTATACGGGGAAGTCAATTGTTATCCGCAAAGTAATTATAAAATTTTATTGTAATCAAATAGTAAACTTACAAGAACATCATTTTTCGACATAGTCTTCTTGCGTTTAAACGAACTTGGTCCATCGTTGTACAAGCTTCCTGATGGCCTCATAAAAGAAGGTTCTCGGTTGAGCTGCGAGCCAGGAATGCTCCGCTTCTTTCACTGCTTCGTCCGAGGCAAATCGACGGCCCCTTAAAGCCTGTTTGAGTGGACAAAACAAATGGTAGAAGGGGCAAGATCGGGACTATATGGAGGATGATCCAGTATTTCAAATCTGAGTTTCTGGAGCGTTTCAGCAGTGTGGGCAGCAGTATGCGGGCGGGCATTGTCGTGCAACAACACAGCACCTTTTGACAGCAATCCTCGGCGTTTGCTTAGAATTGCAGGCTTTAGCTTGGCAGTAAGCATCTCACTGTAACGTACACTGTTTATTGTTATGCCCCTTTCCCCATAATGTTCCAGTACTGGACCTTGTGCGTCCCAAAAAACCGTGAGCATCAGTTTTCCTACGGACGGTTGGGTCTTGCACTTTTTCTTGCACGGCGAATTTGGATGTTTCCATTTCATATTCTGCCGTTTACTCTCCGGCTCGGAATGATGGATCCATGTTTCGTCACCAATAATGATCCTGTCTAAGAAGTTGTCCCCTTCTTTACCATAGCGATCCAAATGTTTTTTGCAGATGTCCAAGCGCGTTTGTTTGTACAACTGTGTGAGTTGTTTTGGGACCCATCTTGCACAATCTTTATGAAACCCAAGTCTGTTGTGGTTAATCGTCTGTCTAAGATAATCTTTTCACGTGAACGCTCAATGGTTTCTTCATTTGTCGCAGTAAACGGTCAACCATTTCGGAATGTTTCAATCCATTCGTAGACACTCCATTGTGGCGAAACACTGTTCCCATACTGTACCGAAAGTCTTCCATGAATTTCGGTCCCTGATAAGCCTTCCGACCACAAAAAAACGGGTCACTGAACGCTCTTCTTTGGTGCAAATACATAGCGGAGCGGCCACGATTAACAGCACGGCAGCAATAACGAAACTAACCTAGCAGCTAGAAAATTGCAGAGATATAACAACAAATAAACAAAGCATGCGTCATCAACGTAAAACGACAGTACTACCAAAATAAACAAAAATATAAATAAATTGCTGATAATAATTGACTTACCCTCGTGTGAAGCGGCATTTATTGGCAATTTCGTGCGCTTTGATGGTTTCAATAAAACTCCATGCCATTTGAACCATGTGTGTCAGTTTCTACTTCTCTAGCTACATTATTCCCTGAAGTACTGTATTTTCAAGCGTTAAACGACTTTTAGGTCACCCTGTAACACATCTAGAACCCCACTGGGCGCCAGTTCAGCGCCCACAAATCACAGGCCCGCAACTTACGGGAATTGTGTCACCTGTGCATAGACATCTGGTGCGACATACCCTCCGGAAACATACCAAGGCCTTTTCGAACCCATGTCACGCGGAATCTCTGCTGCGTTGCGTTCCAAAGCAGAACCAACACGCTATTGAGCAGGTGGTCGTAATGTTTTGGCTGAGTGTATGAGAGGTAGCAGCAAGAAGAGGGAGGAAGAGGAACATGATAAAACACAATCAACGAAGATGTGGGAAAAAGAGTGCCTTGAATGGCTGAGAAATAAAAAGTGAAAAAAGTATACCTGGGAAAAGATGGGACATCACACACATCCATGCCCGAGGTAGGATTCGAACCTGCGACCGTGGCGGTCGCTCGGTTCCAGATTGTAGCGCCCAGAATCGCACGGCCATTCCGGCCGGCAAGTGCAACAGGGAACTGTGCTGTGTGCAGAGGGCAGATTAGCTTGCTCGACAGGCGAACAGCAGCTACAGAAAAGGAGTCTGCAGGTGTTTTTGTTTTACGAGGTGCTATCCATAATTTCCGATAATTTGAATATTCCACCTAAACAATCAGCAGTACAAATTTCCGACTCTAGATGCCTCTAGATATCTTTCAATTGCCAGTCTGCCACGTGGCGTCACTGTGAACGTATTGCTGTGAACGTCGTTGCTCATGTCTTTACAACGTGTTCTACTACATTTGCGAATTTCTAAATGGCAGACGTCGAGGAACGAAGGATCATCATTAAGTACTGTTTTAAGTTCCCCAACACTGTAGCTGGGACTCACCGCATCCTAAGTAAAGCGTTTAGAGATCAAACTGTGAGCCAAGCAAAAAAAAAAAAAAATTGAGTGATTTAAGCGATTAAAAGATGGCCGGGAGTCTGTGGTGAGTAACACTCGCCCGCCCATTATCATGTATGTACAGCACCGGAAACTATTGCACAGTTGCGCGAAATGATCTGCAAGGACAGAAGGCAAATAGTTCATGACGTTTGATGAAATCATCGGAAATTCACGCAGGGCACGTCAGCGCCTTCTAGCTGGCGAAGTGAACATGAGATGAATTGTAGTGAAGTTCGTTTCTCGTCTTTGAAGGCCCACCAGCTAGACCGTGGGACTCAGGCGTGCAGTGCATTGCAAACAACAGTGCAAGGTCATCCAAATTTTGTCTTGGGCCATAATGGCCAATGAATCAGGGTTGTACGGTAATGGCTCTGAAACAAAACAGATATTTTTGGAGTGGAAGAAGCTATCATCTCCGCTTTTCAAGAAAGCAAGATCAAACCAACGCTGATTATTTCTTTCTTTTTTTTCTTACATTCGTGGAATTGTCCATAAGATATTTCTTCCAAGTGGTTAGATAGTTACAGGGAAGTCATACTGCAACTTTTTGGAGAGATTGACGGAAGACGCTAGACGCAAACGGCGTTAGAGATAGGAGAACAAAGACTGATTTCTGCATCATGACAATTCACCTGCACACGGCTCACTTGCTGTGAGGGAATTACTGTATGAAACAGCATGATAACTGTATCCTACGAAGCATACTCGCATGATCTAGCCACTGGCAATTTCTTACCTTTCCCGAAAATGAAACTGAAATCGTAAGGGTTGCGTTCTGATTCCATAGAAGACGTGCAAGTCAGTATACTTCTACACTGCTTCCATCAATGGCACAGTGGCCAAAGCATTGCGTAAAAAATGACGGTGGAACTTGATTTTTACGGCGATGCTCTCAGAAATTTTGGGTGGCTCACCTGCGATGGTAGATAAGTGATAGCTTGTGTTACGGCTATGAGGTATTTAAATCTCCGATGCCAAGTGCTGGGATACATCACTGAGGAGCCGATGAAGTAGCCATAGCGTGTGATACCAAGTAACTTGCCTAGTGGCAACCATCCTAAATTGGAGTTTGAAGTACTGATTTGGTTAAATTGACGGGTGTTGTATATGTAATGTACAGGGCAGTTCATGGTTAGTTCCAACCACCTAGAGGCTCAGCACTCGTGCAGTGTTAAATTTCACTGCAATAGTGGAGGTTCGACAGAACAAGTCATTAAGACACTGAACTCGAATTCTGGGGAGACGGATTCAAATTCCCATCTGGCCATCCAGTCTTAGATACTCCGTGGTTTCCTTATATCAACCGAGACAAATGCTAGGATGACTCATTTGGAAACGACACGCCTGATATCCGTCCCCATCCGTATACCATCCGAGAGTGTGGTTCGTCTCTACCGACCTTGTCGCAGATGGGGTGTTAAACGCTAATCTTTGATGACCTCGGCCTGATACTCTTTGTATACTGCCCATTGTTGAGTCTACGGCTGTAAAATTACACTTTAGGTTACTCCAATAGCTTTTGCTGTATCGCCCCGTGATTACACCACTATCATCAAGAACATGTCATGCTCTGTGGTAAATAACATCTCCGGGACATCATCTTCACCGGTAAAGAAAACACCAGCACCGAACATCGATGTTTCTTGGAACTCCCACCCTTGAAAAATTACCCCTTGAGTGTTTGATGTCTAGGTGAGGAAAACGACCCTTTCCTATGTCTGCAGTATGAATGGCTCTGTGGTTTTGTGTCGGACTACGGAGAGTAATTTCCTTCCTTCTTTTATTTTTATTTCTATACTGTTCTTTTAATTCAGTCCCTTACGAAATTTTTAATTTTTTATGACAATTTGTCCATTCTTTCTGTGGTTTGGGACAAGGAATATTATAAACAAATTTACATCGTCGAGGGCAGGAGTCTGGGAACAAACCCCTCACTGCGGGTTAATACGATACCAAAGGCACATGATTTCCTTTGGGTCATTTAATTTTATGAAGTATTTATTATTTTTTCAATCATTTTTTACTAATACTTATTAACAAGATGCGTTTTCGTGGCATGCTGCCGTGTTTAGATACAATATAGTTACATATACATTACATTAAATTATAATCTGAAGTAAGGCGATTATCCGCTGGGTGTACCAGTAAGGTTGTGCACCAAAATTTATCCGTTTATGCTGGAATTTTGTTTGTCTGGCAAACAGTGATAAACACATCGCCATTGCTTAATACATTCACATTCAGATGTTTACATCATACCAGAGACTCATAACTGGCTAATAAATATTAGTAAAAAGCGACTGAAGCAGTAGAAATTAATTTATAATACAGCCGTAGTTCCCAAACAATTCCATATAATATGCATAAATTTAAGTAAATTTTGTTTATTATTTACCTTTCCTTGAAGGTAAGTGACTACATATTAATAATTCCTGCTGAATGTTAATATTTACCTATGCCGCCGTAATCCGCAAGCTTGCAACTAATGGTGGATTATAATTTCCATTCATTAAATTAACTCTTAAAAAGCGAATGTTTGAACAGCCACCGTCTTCGGAAAGAGGGAGACAGAAGAAAAGAACTCACAGATGAATTATTATTATTATTATACATAGCCCAAGTAATTGTAGATTGTATGTACTCATTCCTAATAGCTTCCGAGCCTCGCTGGATGCAGAAAACAAAAAGATATAGCAAAAGCCAATGATTCATGGTTCATTCCTTCGTTAGAACTGAAATTCTATAGTTATTTAACGCATTTTCCCCTCTGGTAATGTGTCGCGTATGTGACAAATATGTACTTTCCCGGTGGTTTGGAGACTACGTAAACTGTTTGTTCCCCTGTAACACGTAGCTATGGCAATTCAAAGGGCGGGAGAATTGACTCCGGGATGTAACTGTTGACTAATCACAAAACTAGCAGACATGGAAATGTCAGGTCTTGATTAATTTTCGGTTCTTCATTACTCAATAAACAGTGACACCGACTGACCAAACATTTGACGCAACAGTGAAAGGATCCCCTGTGCACTCGACTACCTGCAAAACATGATAGCAATGAGGAGACGCGTTATCATACGGAAACGGTGTCAAAACTACAAGCCTGCAATGGATTCGAAACACTAATAAAGTTATGCCACAAGCCAATGCCCACAGTCTGACAAAAATTGCACACCAAAGTGCTTAGCGAGCCCTGTTACTAACGGAAAGATCTGTAATCACTCGAAACTGTTCCCCAGTGTGTCCAATGGCGGATACAGAAAAACCTAACGGAGGGGCGCTACCTTTACTTTTACCGTAATAAAAACTGATCAAGTCACATGCAAAGTTTAAGGAAGTTTTATTTAAACTGATTATTTTTAGGTATCTTCTCGAAAGTCACAATCACTTGAGATATACGCGTCAATATTTTCCCATACCCACCTCGTATTACGAGTTAAGTATGGGAAACTATTGTTACGTTATTAGTAAAAATATTGTTACGAGTCTCGTAACAATATTTTTACTGAGCAATTACTATGAGTTACTATTATTAATCCTTCACAATTAACTGATCACCTCTTGACTAATCTTCACCCCTGCACCTGCTACAACTAGGACTTTTTACTTATTCATTCTTCAGTCTTGAGATTTCTGCTTCTAAATGTAAACTAGCTTCCTATTCGGCGAATAATCCTTATTTATAACGCTACGTATTGAAGGGTCTCTGTACAAGAAAACAGTAGAATATTCGCAACTTTTCTCGAACAAATGCTAGACGGAATAACGTATCGAGATCACTAGTATGTCAGCGACTTTTCTCGTAGGTATGTGTTAGATATCTATGTGCCAGACAGAAACGTATAAAATACGATAACGCGGACATGTTTCCAGTCATCAACAGTCCAATGTCGGTGATGACGGGTCCAGGCGAGGCGTAAAGCTTTGTGTCGTGCAATCAAGAAAGGTACATGAGTGGGCCTTCGGGTCCGAAAGGCCATATCGATGATGCTTCGTTGAATAGTTCGCACGCTGACACTTGTTGATGGGCCATCTTTGAAATCTGTAGCAATTTTCGGAAGGGGTGCACTTCTGTCACGTTGAGCGATTCTCTTCGGTCGTCGTTGGTCCCGTTCTTGCAGGATCTTTTTCCGGCCGTAGCGATGTCGGAGATTTGATGTTTTACCGGATTCCTGATATTCACGGTACATTCGTGAAATGGTCGTAAGGGAAAACTCCCACCTGCATCAATTCATGTCCATTGAGCAATCCGACAGACTTGGGCGATCCCAGCAGGACAATGCGGCATCCTACATGTCCAGAATTGCTACAGGGTGGCTCCAGGATCACCTTTCTTAGTTTAAACACTTCGACTGGACACCAAACTCCCCAGACATGAACATTATTGAAAATATCTGGGATACCTTGCAACGTGCTGTTCAAAAGAGATCTCCACCCTCTCCTACTCTTACGGATTTATGGGCAGCGCTACAGGACTCATGACGTCAATTACCTCCAGCACTAACTCAGACTATAGTCGAGTCCATGCCACGTCGTGCTGCGGCAATTCTGCATGCTAGCAGCGACCTTACACGATAGTAGGCAGTTGTACCAGTTTCTTTGGCTCTTCAGTGTATAATGTAGACTGGCAATGGTAAGAAAAGTGTTTCTGAAGAAGAGAAATATGTCATCATCAGGTATAGATTACGCGTCATGAAGTCTTTTCTGAAAGTACGGCCATGTACGGTTGTGAAACACGAGACGATAAACAGCTTAGATAAGAAAGGAATAGAAGGTTTTGAAATGTGGTGTTACAGAAGAATGCTGAATATTAGATGGGTAAAGCTCGTAACTAATGAGGAAGTACTGAATAGAATTGGGGAGAAAAGAAATTTGTTTTACAATCTGATTAGAAGAATGGATCGGACGGTTGCACACATTGTGAGAAATCAAGGAACCACTAACTTTTTACTGGAGGGAAGTGTGGGAGGGTAAAAGTCGTAGGAATGAATGATTACGGCAAGTAGATTCGAAAGGTTGCAGTAGTTACTCGGAGATGAAGAGGCTTGCACAGGGTAGAGTAGCATGGAGAGCTACAACAAAACCAGTCTTCGGACTGAAGACCACAACAACAGCCGTACAAAAACAAGATGTTGGCAAGATTTCCGATATCAGTACAGTCATCAAGTTGCAGAGTGAATTTTTGACTCGTGAGGACGTGGAAGTAATTTTTGCCTCATGTTAGTTACTATTGCATCAGTACGACGAACCACGATAACATGTGAGAGTGGTATCGATTTCAGACTCTCGCCAAACCTTTCTCCTTGCACGATTTTGCACATTTTGACAGCTGCGGAAGGACGTAATTTCACACCAATAATGTGTGGTGATTAGAATTTTGCAATTAAGTACGATACCTCTAGGGATGCTGTTAGGGCTTTCTTAGGAACTGATACCTGTTTTTTAAGGAATCCGACAATTTCTTTTAGTTGTTACTCATGAAGCTTAAAAAATTTGATGGGTTCACCTACGTGGTCTGAACGGTTTGTTTGTAGGCGCATCTTTAGTTTTACAGGCTTCAAGATATCGCCACCTAAAAACTCGAAACAAAGAACACATTATGATCGTTCCTCATTATTCAAAAGAATGCTGGTACGGCCTAATGTTAGATAATGAACGTGATATTTACGCACTTTGGTTTTGCGTTTAGAACTAACGCTGCTGACAGGAACGGAGAAAGATGCAAAAGAAGAATGTAGTTTTATTACATTCGAATCTTTTTCCTTTCAGAACTGCATAGTTTCGACGGAGAAGGGACAGTCGGCAAATCACTTCCGCGGGGTGTCTCGTTACTACTGTGAATCAGCCACTTATCGGTGGGAAGAGATGAATTTGTATCTATTGTAAATCCGGTTAACTACTTCCACTGAACACACACAAGAATGTAACTTCTAGCTATCTCACTATATTTCAAATGGCTCCAGAAGTCAGTCAAAACGGCTGTGAATAACAATCTGTTGTAGTTCGTGTCGCAAGGAAGTGGTGGTCACACTGTCAAACGGCTTATTGTCATTAATGATTGGTAAATGTTACGTAAGTAGCTAACTTGGCGGGTGATCGGTGACAGGAGCTGTGTGATAAAATATTACTTGCGATTTTTCTCAGCATTCGTGCTGATAGGATCTACAACTCAGTTTTTGTGAAATGAGACGGCAAATTAACGATGGGGGAGTAGTTTTCTAATTTGTTTCATGGAAACAATAATCTGACGCTAGCAATATTTGTTTACCGGAAGTCTTTTTCTTACATAATATCAAACATACATATTTCACGGAAGACCGGCACCCCCTCTATTGCCTTCAGCGCACATCCCCTTCGAGGACGGCTCCTCTAGAATACACTTCCGCTGTCTTAACGCTGCGTCAACTCGCTCAGAGCTGGTGAATACCAGGAGCGTTCCTTGAACAGTCCACGAACACTTATTTCAATCAGTCTTCCCAGATTTTGCATGTGTTCCGACCTTATTACACTTGGAGGCGACTTGTAAAAAACTGCTTCCTTCCTTTATTCATGAACTCTTTACTTACGAGGACTTGTGTACCATTCATCACTCAATTCTGCCAGCTATTAGTGGAAATCTTCACCAGATTGTGTTCTACAACAGATAGCATGTGTCCAATAATGTTTGAACTGAATGATTGAGTGGTACAGAGGGAATTCCGCGCTTCATTTAAAAGCGAGTCAAATCATGGCTGATCAGAGACAGCATAGTGAATTACGGTACTTACAAGACTGTTATCCCGTTAGGCCTATAGGAAAATTTTCGCTGTAAGTTGCTAGAAACTAGCTGGAGGTGGAGCGTTGAGTGACTGCAATTGTACGTAAGAGTGAGTGGATGATGACCGCAGTCCCGAGTGGGACGGCACCACGGAAGCTCCGAGAACGAGAAGAAAGTAACGTTTCAAGTACTGTGCGCGACAAAAAAGTGAAACAGCCAGAAAACATTGTCGGGTGTCAATGTAAATTCGTCAGCATCTCAAGGTGTGTAGGTGGTCTCGATAAAGGGGCTGGGTTGTGGATTTTCTCCGCTCGGGACTGGATGTGTGTGTGTTACCCTCATGTTCATTGAATCATAATCGACACGCAAGTCGCCGAAGTGGCGTCAAGCACACTCCAAAAAAAAAAAAAAAAAAAAAAAAAAAAAAAAAAAAAAAAAAAAACACACACGACGCACTACACGAAGGAATTATCCAAATGGAAATGGGATGAAATCAGTAGCTATGATGTGCACGTACAGACAAATGATTGCAGTTTTAGAAAAAAATGGATGGTTTATTCAAGAGAAAGTGCTTAACAAACAGAGCAACTCAATAACGCGATGATCACCTCTGACCCTTATGCAATTATTCGGCTTGGACTGACTTATAGAGCTGTCGGATGGCCACCTGAGAAATATCGTGCCAAATTCTGTCCAATTGGCGCTTTAAATCGTCAAAATCCCGAGCTGCTTGGAGGGCCCTGTCGAAAATGATCCAAACGTTCTTAATTGGAGAGAGATCCAGCGTCCCTGCTGGCTGAGGTAGAGTTTGGCAAACACGAAGACAAGCAGTACAAACTCTCAGCATGTGCGTGCGGGCGTTATCTTGTTTAAATGCAAGATCATGAAGGCTTGTCCTGAAGGGCAACAAAATGGGGGGGGGGGGGGGGTACACAACCAAAGGGACCCTGCTATGAAAAGAAATGGCACCTAAGACGATCATTCCTGGTTGCCGGGCCGAATGGCGAGCGACATTCTGCCGTCTACAGACACGTCTTCGGCCTGGAATCTCATTGACTGGAGTGTAATAGTCTTCAGTGATGAGTCCCACTTCGAACCGAGCCTAGATGACCAGCGAAAATGTGTCTGGAGACGCCCCAGACAGCTGTGGGATGCTACCCTGATTGTCGCCCGCCATACTGTCCAACAACCAGGAGTTGTGGTCTGGGATGCCATTTATTTTCATAGCAGGACCTAGTTGGTTGTCATCCGCGGAACCCTTACAGCACAGCGGTACGTAACGATATTCTATGTCCCATTTTATTGCCCTTCATGACTAGTCTCTCTGAGCTTACATTTCAACTGTTTGTCTTCGTGCTTGCCAAACCCTACGTTAGACAGCAAGTTTGCTGGATCTCTGCCCATTTGACAACTTCGGAGCATTATCAGCAGGGCCATCCATGCAGCTCGGGATTTTGACGATCTAACTCACCAGCTGGACAAAATTTGGCACGATCTTGGAGTGTAAAAAGACTTGCATCAGAAGGCTCATCACCCCGGACGGAGTCTCCCAGCCAAAAATGCCATACGTGCGTTTCATATTTCAATGTAACTTCGTATATGTACACACCATCGTCGGGTATGTAATTGATCAGAATTACCATTTTCTCCGATAGGTGGATGTCCACCAGACTGCATTAGTGCCGTTTGTGTTTTGTATTGTTACCAGGCTTGGCAGGCCAATAAGGGTCATAAACAGCGTCAGATGTTGAGTGAGCACTACAAAGGAAGCGAAGATGCTGCGCACTCCTGTTAGACAGAGTGGTATCAGCACCTGACATATCCCGAAACGGGTTTCATAGTGGGTCTCCATTTGGCCAACTGGTCGAATTGTGCAATTGTGGCGCAGGGAAAGGAGAAATTTTGAACGTTAGTATTGTCGACACTGTAGTGCCAGCAGTTATTGAGTACCAATGTGCAGTTGTGAAGGCGTTGCCATTAGAGTAATGCTGCAGCATTGGAATGGCACGCAACATGCTGTAGCTGTGATGGCTATTTACAAGCAGGGTGATAGCGTGATGCAGCGCAAAGGGTAGTTCGACAGCATTATCAGTTAGGACATAATGGATATGCCCCATCTACTCATTCGATTACAACGCATGTAATTTTGAAGAAACTGATGCAGCCTTGAAAAAGTAGTCTCCAGGTGGCAATCGAATGGCTCTCACCCCAAGAGAACATTGCATCCGTCCATCACAGCTTCGTTCAACAACATGTATCTGCATTAGAGATTGGGAGACGAAGCGTACAAAGAATACTGCACGAATCAAAATTTCCACCCCTATAAGTTACACATTGTGCAGCATTTAAATTCAGGAGACCCTGTGTCGCGCAGGGACTTTAGCAGACGAATGTTGGCTTAAACCAACGAGGGCGCAAATTTCCTTAACAACATACGAATGTCACACGAAGCGCGCTTTCTCCTTAATTGATATGTTAACAATCAGAATTTCCGTTACTGGGCGCAGGAAAATCCATATGAGTTGCACTAGCGTACATTACATAGTGCCAATGTTTGTGGTGTGTTCTATTATGTCATGGCGTCACTAGACCTATCTTTTTTGAAAGTGAAAATGGCATTGCAACAACAGTAACACGCGCCCGGTATGTTGATATGCCTGAAACATTCTTTACACTGAGACTGCAAGATCTTAGCAACGAAGACCTATGGTTCCAGTAGGGCTCAGCCACGTCACATACTATTGGACAATCGACGGAAGTCGTTCGCCAGTTGTTTGGAAGGCGCGTAATTTCACGTAATGGTGGCATTTCACGGACTGCGAGATTCCCTGATCTTTAAGAGTATGCGACTTCTTCCTGTGGAGACCTCTTAGTCAATATGTACATTACACGTCCTGCAACTATCTATTAACTGAAACAGATGATTGAAGACATCACTGTCATTCCCCGAAAGAAGCCACAACGACCATTCCGGTATTTCCACAACAGCCTATTAGAACGTGAACGCCGAAAGGCAGCACATCTTTTATAAGTAAAGAGACAGTTTATAATATTTTGTAACGACAATATAAATAGCATACTGTGTACATCCATTTTCGCTAATAAAAATATTTTCCTATTTTCATTCGTACAAATTACGTTACATCAAAATTATCAGTTTCCTCGTGCCATCCTTTACAGATTTGTGTGCATTCAGATACGACTGTGGCTCGACGTTGGACTGCGTAGGAATGTGAGGGTAGGCATACTCGTCGTCAAAGTCCCGGTCGACTTCATGTGACCATCACAAAGAAGGGTCACTGTATTGTTCGAGGGTGGTCTGAAAAGTTCTCGGAATCACCACTAGAGGTTAGCGCTAGCGCAACGAGTTGTTCAAAAGTGATATTCATTGCAGTGTTGCCTGTAAACAGGTGTCACGTCAGTGCTCTGGGAAGAGATCTGTGGCGGTGACTAGGTTATGTTGTTGTTCCCGCGTAATGATTTGCGAAGATGGAAAAAATCGAGATTCGAGCAGTGATTAAGTACTTCGTAAAAAAAGATATGAAAGCAGAGGACATTCATGCCGATTTCCAGAATACACTGGGGGGGGGGGGGGGGGGGACTCCGCTCCTTCATACTCAGCTGTTGCCAAGTGAACAAATGAATTTAAATTTGGTAGGGAGAGCTTAGATGATGATCCGCGCAGTGGTCGGCCAAGATGTATCACTACTCCAGAAATCATTGAAAGTGCGTGAAATTGTTCACACTTGCCAGATGTCATCTGAAAGAGTATATCACATTTCAACTGAAGAATTAGAAATGAAAAAAAAAAAATATCTGCAAGATCGGTGCCGCGACTCTTGACGCTGGATCAAAAACGCATGAGAATGGGCATATTAGAAAAATGTTTGGCCCGTTTTAGGAGAAACGAACAAGATTTTTTGCGCCGGTTTATGACCACAGATGAAACTTGGGTGCACTACTATGCCCTAGAGACAAGACAACAGTCAAAGCAGTGGAAACATGCTGATTCTCCGCCACCAAAGAAAGCAAAGAAATTTCTTCGGCGGGAAAGGTCATGGCATCAGTGTTCTGGGATGCGAAAGGGGATTCTGTTTGTAGATTATCTCCCCACTGCGCAAACAATTACTGGAGAAAAAAAATGGTTCAAATGGCTCTGAGCACTATGGGACTTAACTTCTGAGGTCATCAGTCCCCTAGAACTTAGAACTACTTAAACCTAACTAACCTAAGGACATCACACACATCCATGCCCGAGGCAGGATTCGAACCTGCGACCGTAGCAGTCGCGCGGTTCCGGACTGAAGCGCCTAGAACCGCTCGGCCACCGCGGCCGGGTAATTACTGGAGAATACTATGCCAAACCCCTGGACAAACTGCAATAAAAGATACGCGAAAAAGGGCCAGGTTTAGCAAGGAAGAAAGTCATCTTCCATCAAAACAAGGGGCGCCCGCACACATGTGACGTCGTCATGGCAAAATGACATCGACTAAGGTATAAACTGTTGCCACACCGGCCTTATTCACCTGATAGGCTCCGTCAGACTTCCACCTCTTCCCAAAACTGAAAAATTTTCTTGGTGGACGACGATTCACTTCAAACGAAGAAGTGATAGCTGGAGTTGACAACTATTTTGCAGGCCTGGAGGAAACTCATTTCTGAGATGGGATAAGGCACTGGAACATCGTTGGACCAAGTGCATTAACGTACAAGGAGACTAAATTGAAAAATAAAAAAAAGTTTCGGTGATATAAGTGCTTTTTTTCTATTCCATCCCGAGAACTTTTCAAACCACACTCGTATACCAAGCACATAGTAATCCCATCACAACTGTGCCTGCCTGAATAACGAACTCCCTGCAACATTCTGGAGACTAGCAGCAGCCGGCCTGAGGAATTACCATCCCATGTGTAGGCTGCCGTTAACACCACAACGGAAATGGCTGCATATGGAATGGTGCCGTGGCCGGGAGCACGGAATGCTGATACATGGTGTCACATCGTGTTTCGCGATGAACTGCTGTTCTGCACTAATCCGGATGACCATCGTAGATGAGTATGGCAATGGCCTGGAGAGAAGTCCCGATATCCCAATGTTTTGAAGAGGCATAACGGTACGGGGAGCAATCGCGTATAACTTTCGGTCACAGCTGGTAGTGACTGAGGGAACTGTGACGACATGACAGTACGTAAAAAATGGTTCAATTGGCTCTGAGCACTATGGGACTTAACTTCTGAGGTCATCAGTCCCCTAGAACTTAGAACTACTTAAACCTAACTAACCTAAGGACATCACATACATCCATGCCCGAGGCAGGATTCGAATCTGCGACCGTAGCGGTCACGCGGTTCCAGACTGTAGCGCCTGGAACCGCTAGGTCACTCTGGCCGGTGACAGTACGTTACGGACATCCAACGTCATCCTCTTACCTCTCATGCGACAGTATCGTGGCGCCACTTTCAACAGGACAATGTTCGTCCACAAATGGTACGTGTCCCTGTGAAACGTCTGCGTGATTTTGAGGTACTCCTGTGGCCTGCAAGATCCCCAGATCCATCGCCAATAGAACACGAGCCGGTGCAGCCAGGATATTAAGGACCAGTTACAACAGTTGTGAGTCAGCTTGCCCCATGAGAGGGTACAACAGCTTTATGATACCTTCTGCAACCGAACCACTGCGTGCATCCAGCCAACGGGAGGTGGAACATCAAACTGATGTGGAGGCTCATGGTACAAGATCTTTGTAAATTTGACTCGATTTTGTAACACTGCAATAACATGACATAGCCTTTCAACCCACAGAGTTTCGTTTCGTTTCCTCCTCCCCATCTGGGCGTTTCACTTTTTTTTGTCTGGCGGTATATTTTACTGTAAATCAGACCAAAAAATAATGCCTGCACACAAGTATGAACTCTGACAGCAATTGTTCTTGAGATACTTGTGCATTGAATGTATCTTTATTAGTTGAATTACAGTAGATTATTTTTACTATTCTGTTTCCGCTGTGTTGTGTATATGAATGTACTGACACACATTGTTTACTTTTTTCGTATAAATGTAGTTGATGCATAACTGCTGGTAAACCTTTCGGGATGTGGTGGTGGTGCAAGAAACTCTTCTGTTCCTGACGTTTCGTCCAGGACTGCGCTGGACATCCTCAGAGACGCTCCTCTGCTGAGGATGTCTAGCGCAATCCTGGATGAAACGTCAGGAACAAGAGTTTCTTGGACCACGACCTCACATCCCGAAAGGTTTACCGGCAGCTGTGTCACTTGGTCGTGAAAACCTTCATTCTAACTAATACATAGTTTTTAAAGATTTGTAACCTTCGTTATCTGTGCTATATTTTGATTATTTGTATTAATGAACTAAAGTAGCAAAAGCAAAAGGTAAGAGAAGTCAGTAAGATAATTGTCCAAGAAAGACAAGCGTCCAGGTTCGAGTCTCGGTCTGGCATACAGCTTTATAATGTCATAAAGTATCAAGATTGCTTGCACTCTGCTGCAGGGTGAAACATCCCGTTTCAGATGGATTTATCTACATTTCATGCAAATGTAGAACCACAAGTGATCTTTATGCATTGTACAAACATTCCGGTAGCCCTATTTACGTATAGTTCGTTTTGAATTCCCGGAAACAATACTTAATGTGAACAAGCATTGATATCAACTTCACCTGTTTTATGTTAACAGTGAACAAACGATACGTTTCCTGAAAATAAATGAAAGTACGTGGAGCTTTGCAGTCAACCGCAGGTCATACGCTGTATGCTGGTGAAATGTCCCGTCTAGTTAAGTGTCATTTCCACCTCCACCCGCGCAGTGAAAGGTAGAGATGAAGCACTTATTAGGCTTTGGTCATAGTGGTATCGATATCGGTGAATTCGTCGATGGCCAACATCGGCCGAAGACGGCCGATCTTTTCAAATCAGTTCGCCACTACGATCGCGGCCACACTGTTACCGATCTCATCGCCCGAAAATAGAGACTTCGGACGACAATCGGTGAAATTCAAACCAGTTTGTCTTCTTCGGTCAAATCGACCGATGTTCTCACATATGAGCTGTGAGAAACTGTTGTTGAATCCAAGAAACAATGAGCCTGTGGCATCCTGAGTATAAAAATATCATAATCGGGATATCGTTCGGAATCCGTCTACTGAAATTGAAGGTTTACTGGCAACCACAAATATGCAAAATCTTTATCGGAAATTTTAGGTGTTAATTATAATCTCAAAAAATAATTTGTTCAAATGAAGAGCATGGCGTATCTTATATTTAAAGTTACTGTAGCGGATCTTTTTTTTTTTTTTTTTTTTTTGTGGTCGGTGAGCAACGTTTGGAACACAGCATTGTATGGTAGTGAAACATGGACTGTGGGAAAACCGGAACAGAAGAGAATCGAAGCATTTGAAATGTGGTGTTACTGCCGGATGTTGAAAATTAAGTGGACGGATAGGGTAAGGAATGAAGAGGTTCTGCGCAGAATCGGGAAGGAAAGGAATATGTGGAAAACACTGACGAGGTGAAGGGACAGAATGATAGGAATGGCTTTCTTGGTACTAGAGGGAACTGCAGAGGGCAAAAACTGTAGAGGAAGGCAGAGATTGGAATACATCCAGCAAAGAATTGAAGACTTAGGTTGCAGGTGCTACTTTCAGATGAAGAGTCTGGCACAGGAGAGGAATTTGTGTCGGGCCGCATCAAACCAGTCAGAAGAGTGATGACTGCGTCACAATTTTCACCGCTTTACGTGTTCGGAGTACATTATTCTAAGCTTTTTTTATCTTTCACACGTATGCCAAATGGCAATCATTGAAGGTCAATTACCGTATGCCTGCACAACTTCAAATAAATTCAGCAAAACATACGGTAGTGTTTGTAATCTTGCTTTTTAGGGTCGTTCGAGTATGTAAGGCCGAAGATTCAGAGTGCGTGAAACACTTTTGGATAACGAAAGCTAATTTCGAGAACTTGTAGAGGCGTGATTAAAGCGCAATTAAGAAAGCCGATAGCCACATTAAATATGTAATTATGGTTCAAGTAAAGACGTGCCACTCCGGTATTTGACGTCTGGTGACTGCATCTTTCCAATGTTGTTGTTGTTGTTGTGGTCTTCATTCCTGAGACTGGTTTGATGCAGCTCTCCATGCTACTCTATCCTGTGCAAGCTGCTTCATCTCCCAGTACCTACTGAAGCCTACATCCTTCTGAATCTGCTTAGTGTATTCATCTCTTGGTCTCCCTCTTCGATTTTTACCCTCCACGCGGCCCTCCAATACTAAACTGGGGATCCCTCGATGTCTCAGAACATGTCCTACTAACCGATCCCTTCTTCTAGTCAAGTTGTGCCACAAGCTCCTCTTCTCCTCAATTCTATTCAATACCTCCTCATTAGTTATGTGATCCACCCATCTAATCTTCAGCATTCTTCTGTAGCACCACATTTCGAAAGTTTCTATTCTCTTCTTGTCTAAACTATTTATCGTCCATGTTCCACTTCTATACATGGCTACACTCCACACAAATACTTTCAGAAACGACTTCCTGTCATTTAAATCTATACTCCATGTTAACAAATTTTTCTTCTTCAGAAACGCTTTCCTTGCCATTGCCAGTCTACATTTTATATCCTCTCTACTTCAACCGTCATCAGTTATTTTGCTCCCCAAATAGCAAATCTCCTTTACTACTTTAAGTGTCTCATTTCCTAATCTAATTCACTCAGCATCACACTACTTAATTCGACTACATTCCATTATCCTCGTTTTACTTTTGTTGATATTCATCTTATACGCTCCTTTTAAGACACTGTCCATTTCGTTCAACTGCTCTTCCAAGTCCTTTGCTGTCTCTGACAGAATTACAATGTCATCGGCGAACCTCAGAGTTTTTATTTCTTCTCCATGGATTTTAATACCTACTCCGAATTTTTCTTTTGTTTCCTTTACTGCTTGCTCAATATTCAAGCCTATACCACGCTCTGTTTGATACGTTGGATGCTATTTACCATACCCTAAAGACTAATTCAAAAGCTAATATCTTCACTCTTGCACCCCAAATACTACGAAATGTTAAATTTATTCTATACGGAATTTTGAAGCTATGCTATATGCAATGTACTAAAAAGACACGGTGATAATAAGTTATAGATGATTTCCTTTATTAAAAGCTACACCCAGTCTGAAATAATACTGCCACCAGAAACCTGTTACTTCCTTTCTCAAATCCAGAGCACGTGTTTAAAGAGCATTGAACTTTCCCATATTAGAATCTGATTATCTTAATATCCTGCCACCATTGCATTAATTTTCACCATTTTTAGAATAAGGTGAGTTGCTGTGAAACCACAAACCTATCTTTCGTTAATTAACTAATTCTTCCTTCTATGTATTTTATTGTATTGCATGTTAACCAGGGACATAGAAACGATGGAGAGGCTCCGTCCCCGCCGCAGCCGCAGTGGTCCACAATCCCACGACGACTACCGCAGTCCACCCCTCCGCCGCCCCACACCGAATCCAGGGTTATTGTGCGGTTCGGCCCCCCGGTGAACCCCCCCACCCCCACCTCCCAGGCAATGTCTCACACCAGACGAGTGTAACCCCTATGATTGCGTGGTAGAGTAATTGTGGTGTACGTGTATTGTACAGGGTTATTGTGCGGTTCGGCCCCCCGGTGAACCCCCCCCCCCCACCTCCCAGGCAATGTCTCACACCAGACGAGTGTAACCCCTATGATTGCGTGGTAGAGTAATTGTGGTGTACGTGTACATGGAGAACTTGTTTGCGCAGCAGTCACCGACATAGTGTAGCTGAGGCGGAATATGGGGAACAAGCCCGCATTCGCCGAAGCAGATGGAAAACCGCCTAAAAACTATACACAGACTGGCCGGCTCACCGGATCTCGACACACGCTGCCGGGCGGATTCGTGCTGGAACAACGCGTTTGGGAGAGAACCTTTATGCGGAGCATCGTCAAAACTATATATTTTTTTCATGTGCACGTATAAATATGAAACAATCAATAACAGCATTTTAGATTCAAAGTTTGCACTCCATCTCACGCCAAAATCAGTGGTGGAAGAAGAATAACGTTGTCACAAAGTTAAAGCATTTTTTACTTTAGTAGTATGGCATTTTCCACTTCATCTCATATTCATAAAACTTGTCGCGTAGTCCCAATAACTGGTGACAGAGGGTACAATCCTCACCACGTTCTTTTCGAGACAGATACAGCTTATTTAAACGCATGCGCTATCTTTTTAATAGAAAACGCTGCAGTGCAGCACTCGTCTCCATGGACAGACATTGTGGTACCCACTTCGTCCTTGGAGGTTAAAATCAAACCTATTTTATACATAGAATAAACCGACGAAGTGACCAAGCTGTCGGCCGATGTTATCGGGCAACCTTTGGCGACGGCGTCTAACGACAGTCGTCGGTGACACTGAACGTAGCCTTAAAGATCGAATCTTTGCTACGTGTCTCTCACTGCCAACGTACCCAACTACCACAGGGAATTGACTAACTCCTTTAAATACTCCGAGCTAGCTTTAACTTGCTTTTCTGCGTTCTTGGAGACCATCGTATTAATTATTCATTGCACCTAAACTCGTACGAATTTCTCTGTTAATGGTCACAGTCAAAAACTTAATTGAGCTCCGTAAAACTATACTGATACGAGTGTCGCCGTTAACTTACTCCAACCGCAATGTATATTACAATCCGATTACTGGGAACACAATGCCTGTTTCACGTCTAGACACTAGAAACCTAGACACTATAAACTCAGATCTGAGATCAAGCAGCCTAAATCCACAGGAAGCATTGGACATTTAGAAATGGCGTGCATTGACCCAAAAAGCGGACCCTACTAAAACAGGGCGGCGCTAAGAAGTAGTTTTCCATTACCAACAAAAAATCTGATTTAGGTTGAAAAACAGATTTCAGAAGTTGGTCAATATTGTGATTGTCTAGTTTTTTGGTTCCTTGAATGACGTGGTGTAAAATCCCACTGCTACACTACTGAAAAATTATTGACTTCTGATCTGTTTCTCAGTTACAGTGAACTGAATAAGTCTATATTAAAAGAGCTGTATATGTCTTGTAAAATGGCACCAAGCAGACAATGGCCTGAAACAGACATTTGTTATAACCAGATATTTGTGAATATTACAATGGTGTGGATGAAGTATAATCACATTTTGTCAGAAATGATTTTAAAGTTTTGTCTCTAGAATACAATTCTTTGAAATGGTAGGTCTACATCTGTAAGGTGCAAGAATTAGCAATTGTCCCTAAATAATGAAAAATGTGAGGTCATCCACATGAGTGTTAAAAGAAAACCTTTAAACTTCGGTTACAAAACAGATCAATCACATCTAAAGGCTGTAAATTGAAATAAATATTGAAATGACGATAATGACCAATCTAAATTGGAAAGGACATATAAAAAATGTTGTGGGGAAGGCGAACCACAGACTGTGGTCTATTGCAGAACACTTAGAAGATGCAACAGATCTACAAAAGACACTGCCTACACTTACACTTGTCTGCCCTCTTTTGGAGTACTGCTGTTCAGGGAGGGATCCTTGCCAGACAGAATTAATAGAGTACATCAGAAAAGTTCAAAGCAGAGTAGCATATTTTGTATTACTGAGAAATAGGGGAGAGAGTGTCATGGAACCAAGACAGGATTTGGGGTGGACATAATTAAAACAAAGGTGTTTCTCACTGCAGCAGGATCTTTTTATGACATTTCAATCACAAACTTTCTCCTTCGAATACAAAAATATTTTGTTGACACCAACTGCACAGGGAGAAACGATCATCATAATAAAATAAAGGAAATCAGAACAAACACAAATATATAGGTGTTCATATTTTCCACATGTTGTCTGAGAGTGAAATAATAGAGGATGTGAAGGTGGTTCGATGAACCCACTGCCAGGCACTTACGTGTGGTTTCCACAGAGTATTGATGTAGATGCATACTATTCACAACATATAATATGACATAAGAAAGAAACTGCACCTAGCTCCTCAATCATCCTCAAAAATCTGTAGGTACAAGGAAATCTGTGGGTCCATTGAGCAGTTTATGAACCAGGTACATTTCACAGTAATGGCATCTGGCAACCATCTATTAATAGTGAACTTCAGTCTTTAACTCTAGTATGTACTGTCCTATACCCCAGTTAAACCATAATGTGCCCCCCCCCCCCCCTCTCTCTCTCTCTCCAACCCCCCCCCCCCACACACACACACACAGAGAGAGAGAGAGAGAGAGAGAGAGAGAGAGAGATTAATTCTCTTTCTTTATCCTAATCAATGATGTGACATATATTTTCCATAACACAATTTTTTTTCTGCTGTCAAATGAATAAATATTAGATGAGCAACATCAAAATATTGTAGAGCCGTTTAACAAGTAGCAGGTACTAACTATTTTGCTAGTTTGAGACACAGTGTCTTATGTGCTGCTCAAATTTTCACTCTGGAATTACCTGGATAACAGTTATTTTCTTTCTACTAGGTTACAGTGTACCCTAAAAAACTTGGTTGCTAATTATTGAGCAATTTTGTCTACTATTTCATCATAACTAGTTATTTTCATTTATTTGATTGTTTATAAGTGAGACCTGCACACATCCGATATGCATGCATTGGATTAGCCACAACTGGTATTAGACTAATGCACTTAAGAATAAACAACCTAGGTGGAAGAGAAATTGGTTTTGTCCTTTTTAGTACAAGAATATCATTTTAGAATGTTTCGTCGAGACTCCAAGTATTGTTTGCCCACAAATAGATTTTATGCAATAGTAGGCTACCTTGCACTAGTACCCTACACTACTTGCAGTCTTCTAAATTATATTTTTTATTATTTTTTGAAAATTCTCTATTTACTTTGATGTCAAAATTACTTACTAGTATTTGAGACTGTGTAACTATGGTTACATGGAAAGCCTTACAATTGGATATATGCTATGTGCTGCTTCAGATAGTCGTTTGAAGTGTACAGTGCTCATTATTCACATTGAAGGGCTAATTAAAGGAATAGTATCTTCAAAATGTGACCACATACATATTGCTCTTATTATCTGTGTCACTACAATGTGTGTGCTGTCAGTGTCATGTCCCTGCAGCACAAAAATGCATATGGCTTGTTTTTGTTTTCTCACATTTAAGATGAGAATTATTTACAGCAAATGTGTACTTTGTGGCATCATTCACAGCACTTTTTCATCAGTGCTTTCTGATTGATATTTGTCATTTTCTGATAAGTTTCTTAAGTTATGTTAAGTATAACAATTCAGAATACAGAAGCAACAGGATCTGGCCAGACTTACTGATTATTTAATAAGATCTAGTTACAATCTGAAAATGTTCTGGACAGTGTCTGATGCATTTTCAGCACACCAGGTCATCAACATGGAGGATCCAAAAATATCATTTCTGCGCTACTTATTGCCTTAACAACTAGTGAGTAGTAGTGCAATAACGTCCAGCATGGATAAAATAACATTAATGGAATGGGCACTAGAACAATTTTGGAACTCTGATTCAGTCCTTACAAGGAACATGCTCTTTCTTTGTCAATGCTAGAGTGTATCTTTCGAATTCAAAGTATAGGCAAAACGCAATTTTTTGGTTTGTTTTAAGTGGGTTTAGACTCACACGGTGTGAACGGCAACTGTAAAACAACGCTTCTTGTATTGCCATAATGATGAGCAGATATGAAATCTTTTCTGGAATTGTGTGGTTCACATAACTGCGTTCGATGCGTTGACAGGAAGCACCAATTTAAATGTCAAATATTCCCTGGAGAGTAAAAAAAAATATGCAAAACTGAAAATGGGATTTGAGTGTAATATTACAGGAGGGGAATACTTTATGTTAAAGCCACGTCCGTTACCATATGGGAAAATGGAAACATAATGATATGCGACATATGTAGCATAGAAACTCGACACTAACTTTTTACATAACGTATGCGATGCTCCGAGCACCAGTATTAAATTTATAAGGTGCAGTTTCCATGTTTCATTTTTTTTTTTTCCAACTACTGAATCGTAGACCATTTGTACATGCGATAAAAATCTTGCTTTTTCATCGTAATCTTATTCTGAAATGGAATTAAAACGACAGTTTCGTTTCCGATAGTATTTAATTGCGGTGCTACGACAATACGATTGTAGTTGTCATAAAACACCGGTACTTATTTTCAGTTGACGTGTTGCCTGGTAATCAAGGTTTCCTATTTGTATTTTGTTTTACGACAACGTCCCTGATATGGTCAGAGAACCTGACATGCAAAGAATATATTTTTGGCATATATACTTACAGTCTTCTGTTTCTTGATAATTTCCTTCTCCTCGGGCATTCTGCTTTGCCTTGTCGCCTACAAGCTTTCACAACACAAGTAAAACCTGCCGTCGAATTAACTGCTTAGAATTTGTTTTCAGACAAAGGTTTACCGTGGTTAAAAAAAACGAATCGATGTTGTTTTACAGAAATTTTATTAAGAAAGAGACCAAAAAAATACTGGCAATACAACGTGACAATATCCACACCATAAACAATGTTACCGCACTTGTTTGCTTCGCGGAGACTGTCAATTGTTCTATAGTAATGCCATCTTGATAATGGTACCTGTTGAAAGATGACTTTCGACAGTTAGTTCTGCATCAAACACAGGATACCTGTATTTTAGAGGTTGTGGGTAGTAATTGTACAAATAGTGAACTAGCTGAAGTGTCAGTACATGTTCGCTTACGATGGCAAAGTGTTTTAAAGCGTTGCATCCGCGTTTATTAAGAGGAAGTTTCAGGATACAGCAAAGATGTATGTCTAAATACTATCCTATTGACGAAAATGTTTACGGCCTTAATGCGGAACAGAGAGAGGTGTGTTTATTTTGTTCTTCGTCTCTAAAACGTGGTGTATGGTGTATGAAACATTCGTTTGCGCGTAAAACCGTACTCAGTGCAATAAATTTAAGTCTACGTATCGTACAGGTCCTACAGCTGTGTAACATATTGTGAAAGGAAACGACTGTATCTGTTTACCAATGCTTGATATCGGTACTTGTATTGAATAAATCCATAACTAAATTGTTTTGTAAGTTCAGTATAATAACAACAAATTATGCCTAGTGGTAATTTAGCGGCACTGGTAATTTTAGGGGATTACTTGTATGTGTATTAGAAGCTAACTAAAAGACCAACTGCTCCTTCTTGTATCCTACACAACAGCCGTTTTTATGTCCACTGGCAACTTTTTATAGACTTTTAGATTGTAGTACAAAACTCCATTCCATTCCTAGACACAGCTCGTATTTCTGCTTCTAGTAGTCCTGTTGTAGTTCTGCATACATACAGAAGCAGAAGAGATGGTAAACAAAATTCTTTTAAGTACCATTGATTAGTTTTCTGTGAATGGCCTAGCCCTCAATTTGTATTCAGTTCTGCATGTCTAGGCGTACTACACCAATTATAACATGTGGCAAGGAAATAATAAATAGGGTGGAAACTTCAAAATTCTTAGATGTCCATATTGATGAGAATTTAAATTGGGAAAAGCACATTTTGAAAATCATAAAATAACTTAGTTTAGCCACATTTGCACTTAGAATCAGTGCAAATCTTGAGGAGAGAGAAATCAGTAAGTTGGCATATCTTGCATATTTTGATTCAGTAATGTCATATGGAATGTTGTTCTGGGGTAAATCATCTTTAAAAAAAAAGTAAGTATTCATTGCAGAAAAAGTTGTGTAAGAATAACATGTGGTGTTCACTTGTGATCATCGTGTGGACATTTGCACAAAAGGGGTGCACGATACTGCAGCAAAATTTTTTTAGTACTTACCTAGTGATGTAAAATGTCTGACAGACAGCGAAAGAGCATATGAAAAAGGTCTGAGAAAGTTTCTCCTAAACAGCTCCTTCTATTCTGTAGAAGAATTACTATTACCATTATGTAGAAAAGGTGGTGGGTAGGAATTAATAACTACCAGCTGTAAAATGACTCGTTCCACATCATTGTTGTGTATCACAACAAATTATCCATGGAACATGGAACTAACTATGTAGGCCTAACTGAATTGCTGAGTCCATCTTAACCACAAATACCATTCAGTATTATATCTAAGTCTGTAAAGAGGCCTCAGCAAAATGTTCAATTATCTTTACGAAATAATCTTTTTGCATTTTTCTGTAGAGTGAATACTTTTTGCTGCTTTGCCCCAGAATATTATGCTACAGGACAGTATTAGGTGTAAGTATGCTAGCAATCGTGTCTTCTCTTGTGTACTTTACGACAGCTTCTGGGATATGTAACACTTCAGTACAAACTTCCATGCTGAGAGGCCTTGGTTGAGATGTGAAAATATTGCCTGATATGTCATCTCCGACTGCAGAAGACATCTTCAGAAGTCAAATGGAAAGTGCGTCAGGGGCTCCTGAATTTTTGACACTGGATGCTTGATTATCTCTGACTGTCACCATCATTCTCGATTAAAAGTAATTGATTGTTATTCTGTTGATGCAAAGGTGCCATCCGAGTTTTATCCAACTTAACATCTTCTCTCCTATTAAAAGTATAATGGTGCTTTTAAATTACTGTGGCCTTTTTATATATGTGCTCATGACAATGTTTTGTCTTTACTAAAATGCTAGTCTCACTGGATTTTGTTGTTTCCATCTCGGAAAACATTTCATTGTGGTTGATTTGTCAGTTTGACCCAGGTAGTAGTTCCTGTTTGTGTTTTGCAGATGGTGTTGACATGTCTTTTTGTGCTTCCAATGTGTATTTGTCTGCAACTACACAGAATTTTATATATCCCAGGTAACATTAGTGAATGCTGTACATCTTTTGCTTTTCTTAAGCATTCTTATTTTCTTGGTGGGTAAAATCATTTCAACTCCATGCTTGGCCAACACTTTCTCAACACAATTTGTAATCTTGTTAATAGAAGAGAGAACTTTCCTTGTTGCTTGCTGTTGTTCCTCACTAGTCCTTGCTTTTTCTCTTGTGTGACGAAGTGTTTAATCCACCTCCCTACAGGAGTAACCATTTCTCTGGAAAACCAACTAGGTCTATAAGTGTTCAGCTCATTATGTAAATAAACTGGCTGCAAATTTTTGTTGGTCCTGTCCATGAAGATTTTAATTACACCTCTTTTTTCCTTGGGTGATGGATGGTTTCATTGTGGAGGTGTCAATCAGTGTGTGTCATTTTCGTATACACTTCCTGGCCAAATTTGCCCTATTGTGAATGCAATAGGCTCACCTAACCATGCCAGATATCTCACCTTATTGAAGCAACTCTTATGTTGGTAAATCTGTCAGTTGTATTAAAAACTCTTATGTATTTTGTTGAGGAGACATAAACATGGTCCTGAGTGATATTCTAGGCAGTGTTGATATTATGTCCTTCAGCTTTTTGTGATTTCCCCAAATTTTTAAGTGAATGTTAGTATGGTTCCTCTGAAAAGCTTCAACTTAGATGACAATCACCACCACCAACGCCACCGCCGCAGAGATAACAACATTAAAATTGACACACATCATTGACACAGAAGAAAGTATCTGAGAAAATCATACTAAAGAAATCTCTATAGCCTATATTAGTCTTAATATTTAAGCTTATTGCCATCAGCGCTCCTGCTAGGAATGGTATGATCATGCAGAATTCCTTTGTATGGCACATCATCTGACTATAATTACTACTCAAGTAAATAGCAACACTGAGCTAAATCCGAGATCTCTGTCTGAAATCATCTCTTTGGGGAAGCTAGTTACTGCTTTTAGTTACTTTGCAGCTGCTGTATAATCCAGTCAAAACTAGTCATTAGGAGAAATGATCCTATAATTATTACATTTTAGCAACTGTTTTATCATTGCTTTTTTGGCATAATTAAAACTTACGTATACATCAGTTTCAGTTCAGCTACTTCAGCCTCAAAAGTAAAACGAACATCATGAGGATCAATTTATTAACTTACTCCTGCCATTATAACCAAGACTGAGTATAAATGTGTTTTTTATATAAGTTAAAATTAAGTCTTAGCCCCGTAAAAACATTTATTACAATGGTGACCAGATTCAGTCTGTTTGTAGACCATTTTCAGATTCTTCTCCAGTGGCGGCAACCGTAGATGATGAAGGGAGCAGGTAAACAAGCAATTGGCGTTTTTTGCTTGACAGTTGGTACCTGCTCCGTTCCACGACCGGAGAAGGGTCTGAAGATGGTCTACAAATGGACTGAAACTGGTTACAATTGTAATAAATTTTTTAATGGGATCAGGACTATTTTAATTTGTATCTGTATAAAAAATTTTGCACTGAAATCACAGTTCTTCCGGTGGTGATTGCAACAATTATTAACATAGGGATCTGCCTTACAAATCAGTGCTCGATACTCTATCATTATTCGTGAAGTAATCAGTGGGAATGGAGCTAAGAGTTATTTTCCTAGAACAATCATTTACACAGTTAACAATAAAATACAGTTAAAAATACTAGTCACTAGCTTTAATAGTCACTAACAATTGGTTGAAATTGTATCTAAAAATTAATAAATAGAAATGTAACAGATCCCAAATAAATATTAATTGTTAATAAAACACATACAAGGTCCAAAATATATTAATACACACTGAGGTGACAAGTCGTGGGGTGGTTCCTAATATTGTACCTGACCTCGTTTTTTCCGGCATAGTGCAGCAACTAGACACGTGGCAAGAACACGCGAAGTTGTTGAAAGTGTCCTATAGAAATATTCAGCCATGCTTCCTCTATAGTCATCCATAACTGTGCAACTGTTGCTGGTGCAGGATGTTGCATACAAACTTACCTTTTGATCATGTCCCATAAAAGATTGCTGGGATTCATGTTGGGCAATGTGGGTGGCCAAGTCATTCACTATAATTGTCAAGAATATTCTTCAAACCAGTCATGAA
Source organism: Schistocerca nitens (assembly GCF_023898315.1). Lineage (NCBI taxonomy): Eukaryota > Metazoa > Arthropoda > Insecta > Orthoptera > Acrididae > Schistocerca > Schistocerca nitens. Next base: position 261,660,531 of record NC_064622.1, read on the forward strand.
TGACAGTGGCTTGGTGAATACCCTAATGATTTCTGAAATGGAATGTCCCATGTGTCTTGCTCCTACCACCATTTCGTGTTCAAAGTCTGTTAATTCCTGTCATGTGACCATAATCACATTGGAAGCCTTTTCACATGAATCACCTGAGTAGAAATGACAGCTCCGCCCTTTTATGCCTAATGTACCTGATTCTACTGCAATATGTATAGGTACAGATCGCTATCCTTTGACTTTCATCATGACGGTAAAGGCATAGAAGTAAGTTTTCAAAGAGGGAACGAATGATATTCTTAACAAAAGTGTCATTCTGTAAATTTCAGATAAGCACAAAATTGTTATTAATGAATACTGTTGCTCAGCTAAATCCAGATAAAGACTTAGAAGTGCAGGTAAAGAGATTGTCTTCAGTGTGTTAGGATCAGAGTCATGTCATTAGTATTTAACAGCTCACAACTGTAGACATGCTGCTTATATTCATATGCAGTACTTAATTATGGAATCATTTTTATGTGATTAAATGTGTGGAGTGTGCAAATCATTTTATGGTAAGGAAAGTGTTCATAAAAATAAAACTGAAAGAAGTAACTTGCAGCATGTAATTACATAGTAATAACTTACTATATGTATCTTAATGACAGATTATAATACATCCACCAAATAATAATGTGTGTTAAAAAACATTGTTACTTCAACAGCAATTTAGTACTTGTACATTAAACAATAAATAAATGTAATTTACAGATAAAAAGGAAAAATAAACAAAAATATCTAAATACACTCCTGGAAATGGAAAAAAGAACACATTGACACCGGTGTGTCAGACCCACCATACTTGCTCCGGACACTGCGAGAGGGCTGTACAAGCAATGATCACACGCACGGCACAGCGGACACACCAGGAACCGCGGTGTTGGCCGTCGAATGGCGCTAGCTGCGCAGCATTTGTGCACCGCCGCCGTCAGTGTCAGCCAGTTTGCCGTGGCATGCGGAGCTCCATCGCAGTCTTTAACACTGGTAGCATGCCGCGACAGCGTGGACGTGAACCGTATGTGCAGTTGACGGACTTTGAGCGAGGGCGTATAGTGGGCATGCGGGAGGCCGGGTGGACGTACCGCCGAATTGCTCAACACGTGGGGCGTGAGGTCTCCACAGTACATTGATGTTGTCGCCAGTGGTCGGCGGAAGGTGCACGTGCCCGTCGACCTGGGACCGGACCGCAGCGACGCACGGATGCACGCCAAGACCGTAGGATCCTACGCAGTGCCGTAGGGGACCGCACCGCCACTTCCCAGCAAATTAGGGACACTGTTGCTCCTGGGGTATCGGCGAGGACCATTCGCAACCATCTCCATGAAGCTGGGCTACGGTCCCGCACACCGTTAGGCCGTCTTCCGCTCACGCCCCAACATCGTGCAGCCCGCCTCCAGTGGTGTCGCGACAGGCGTGAATGGAGGGACGAATGGAGACGTGTCGTCTTCAGCGATGAGAGTCGCTTCTGCCTTGGTGCCAATGATGGTCGTATGCGTGTTTGGCGCCGTGCAGGTGAGCGCCACAATCAGGACTGCATACGACCGAGGCACACAGGACCAACACCCGGCATCATGGTGTGGGGAGCGATCTCCTACACTGGCCGTACACCACTGGTGATCGTCGAGGGGACACTGAATAGTGCACGGTACATCCAAACCGTCATCGATCCCATCGTTCTACCATTCCTAGACCGGCAAGGGAACTTGCTGTTCCAACAGGACAATGCACGTCCGCATGTATCCCGTGCCACCCAACGTGCTCTAGAAGGTGTAAGTCAACTACCCTGGCCAGCAAGATCTCCGGATCTGTCCCCCATTGAGCATGTTTGGGACTGGATGAAGCGTCGTCTCACGCGGTCTGCACGTCCATCACGAACGCTGGTCCAACTGAGGCGCCAGGTGGAAATGGCATGGCAAGCCGTTCCACAGGACTACATCCAGCATCTCTACGATCGTCTCCATGGGAGAATAGCAGCCTGCATTGCTGCGAAAGGTGGATATACACTGTACTAGTGCCGACATTGTGCATGCTCTGTTGCCTGTGTCTATGTGCCTGTGGTTCTAGTGTGATCATGTGATGTATCTGACCCCAGGAATGTGTCAATAAAGTTTCCCCTTCCTGGGACAATGAATTCACGGTGTTCTTATTTCAATTTCCAGGAGTGTAGTATTTTCTATCAGGGAATATGGAATAAGTTTACCATAGAAAATACTGATGGCTAAGACAGGGTCCTGCAATGTAATGGTTAAAATTTACCTTTGTAATCAGGTTTTAATAAAAGCACCTGTAGAATTTATAATACATAAAATTTTTTGAAACCAATGATGTAAATAAACAATGAAATGTGTCCAGTTTTTGGTTTAGCAGCAGATGATAATGTATCTTTTATTTATCTATTTACTTATGTATTTATTTATTTATTTATTCCTTCATTCATCCAGGAATCTTCTCACAGTGATATAGTATTTGTCATTATAATTCAATGAACATAGATAATTCAAATATACATACACATTGGCCTTTGCTTGCACGGTACCAATACATTCCAAAAAGCTGTGTGTGTACATGTCGGAAGGATGGACATACTGTAGCTGTACTACAGTATAGGGTCAGAATTAAACATTACACACTTCCTCCAGCCCATGCAAATTGAGAAAATTGGTTTGTTCTTTTGCATTAGGTGGGGTCTATGGTGGGCCTTAGGTGACTTATGAAAATAACTCAAAAAAAGCATGCTTTTTGGGTATCAGAAGTACCAGCTGTGGGGTTAGACACTTCTATAATTGCTATTCGTGGCAAATTGTTGAAATTTTTGCCATACACTGATGAGCTAAAACATTACGACAATCTGCTTAATAGTTTGTTTGTTCATCCCTGGAATGAAATTTGTAAGAGATTCTGTGTATCAGGGATCTGACAGTTTGTTGGTAGGTTTGTGGAGGTACATGGCATTAGATGTCTGAACAGGTCATGTAATTTACATAAATAACAAGCCACTGATTTGCGTATGTGGCGATGGCACCTGATAGCGACCCGGATAGGTTCTATAGGATTTACATCGCTTGAATTTGGTTGCCGAGACATCAATGTGGGTTCACTATAACACTCCTCAAACCACTGTTGCACTGTTCTGGCTCCAAGACATGGATAATTATACTGCTTAATTTTGATGTCGCCGTCGGGGGCGATGTCGAGCATGAAGAGGTGCAGGTGGTTCACAGCTGTCAGCATGTCTTCAGTTACTACCACAGATCCCGCACAAGGGCAGGAGAATATCTTCCACAGCATAATACTGCTCCAACTAGCCTGCAGCCATGAAGCGCTGCACATTTCGAGCAACCGTTCACTTAAATGACAGTGTTTGTGGAGATAGCCATTGACCTACTGTAGCAGAAATGTGATTCGCTTGATGAGCCAACATCCTGATGATCCCGTACCCATTGCAGTCGTAATTGATGGTGTTGTTTGATCAACATGTGAACACAGCAGGGTGATGCATTGCTGAGCTTTGTGTTCTATGACACACGATGAACAGTGTGCTCTGAAACGCTTATGTGTGTACCAGCATTGTGCTCTTTTGGCAGAGATGTCACAGATCACCATCTATCCTACTTAACAGAGCAGAAAAGCCTACGGACCTCATGTTCTGTGAGAGTCGTGGATGTCCAACCACTTAGCATGTAGTGATAGCTTCATCACTCTTCTACCTCTTTCTGTAGACACTCAACACTAGCACGTGAACATTCAACCAGCTCTGCCATTTTCAAGATACTTGTTCACAGGCTGTGCATAATAATAGTCTGCCCATTCTCAAAGGCACTTATCTCAATGGATTTTCCAATTTGCAGCCCATATCATCACTAGGGTGATCATCTGTCCATGTCTGCTTCGCTTACATACTTTCATTACCATGTCCTGTGCCCGCAACACCACCAGGTGGTATTCAGTGTTGTGTTGGGCAGTGGTTATATTGTTTTGGCTTATCAGTGTATATTCGTAAGATGGTGTTACTGAGGAACTTTGAAACTTTTTTTGATATCATCCGTTGCTGAGACCCAGAGGTTCAAATTTACCGTATGTACATATGAGGCTTAAATGTAGTTTTAACTGAGGTAGAGAACAAATGGCAAGGTTCTGGGGTCATCACAAGGGTTCTGAGGTCACCGTACTGTTCTTAGTCGCCATTTTTCCACCAGTAAAGCTTTCGACACACTATCTCTTTTATAATGGGCACTTCACACCTATACAGGATGTCTTGACTTGGAAATTGTTATATGGTGCCATATGATGGCGTAAGGACCTTGCAGAAAATTATTTTGTCTTATGAAATTCTTTGTACTTACAAATTAAACACCCCATTTTGTGGTATACTGTAGGCAGAGGCGATTCTAGAAGTCAGTCAAGGGGGGTGGGGCTAATGGGGGGGAAGGGGTTTGGGGGATTGGAATATCGCTTAACGAAAGGAGAATCCTCCACTGACAAATTGGTAAAATTTGGAGTTACTTCAAGTAGTTTTTGGTAACTGTTTAAGAGTACAGGGTAAACAAAAAAAAACTTGGAAGATTTTATAAATTACATAAACCATAAAAAAGGTGAACTTACAATAAATAAATATTCATTAATTTTCTGGATACAGAAGATGACATGAATGGAAACCTTGAACTTATATATATATATATATATATATATATATATATATATATATATATATATATATATATATATATAACAGAGGGAAACATTCCACGTGGAAAAAATATATCTAAAAAGAAAGATGATGAGACTTACCAAACAAAAGCGCTGGCAGGTCGATAGACACACAAACAAACACAAATATACACACAAAATTCAGGCTTTCGCAACAAACTGTTGCCTCATCAGGAAAGAGGGAAGGAGAAGGAAAGACGAAAGGATGTGGGTTTTAAGGGGGAGGGTAAGGAGTCATTCCAATCCCGGGAGCGGAAAGACTTACCTTAGGGGGAAAAAAGGACAGGTATACACTCGCACACACACACACATATCCATCATATATATATATATATATATATATATATATATATATATATATATATATATATCTGCTTGTGTCTGTATGTGTGGATGGATATGTGTGTGTGTGCGAGTGTATACCTGTCCTTTTTTCCCCCTAAGGTAAGTCTTTCCGCTCCCGGGATTGGAATGACTCCTTACCCTCTCCCTTAAAACCCACATCCTTTTGTCTTTCCCTCTCCTTCCCTCTTTCCTGATGAGGCAACAGTTTGTTGCGAAAGCTTGAATTTTGTGTGTATATTTGTGTTTGTTTGTGTGTCTTCCCTCTGTTATATATATATATATATATATATATATATATATATATATATATATATATATATATATATATAGTGACTTCCTACGTGGAATGTTTCCCTCTAATATATATATATAAAAACAAAGATGTGTGACTTACCGAACGAAAGCGCTGGCAGGTCGATAGACACACAAACACACACACAAAATTCAAGCTTTCGCAACAAACTGTTGCCTCATCAGGAAAGAGGGAAGGAGAGGGAAAGACGAAAGGATGTGGGTTTTAAGGGAGAGGGATAGGAGTCATTCCAATCCCGGGAGCGGAAAGACTTACCTTAGGGGGAAAAAAGGACAGGTATACACTCGCGCGCGCGCGCACACACACACACACACACACACACACACACACACACACACACACTCTTATCCATCCACACATATACAGACACAAGCAGACATATTTAGAGACAAAGAGTTTGGGCCATATATATATATATAACAAAATTCACTGGTTATTTCCATCTTCTGCTCAATTTGTCATGCTCATTTGTGTCTGTTTCTTTTTACTGAATACGTAAATGATATTTTCAATGTCCATATCTCTTTCTTTATGGATATTTGCAAGAACCAATCCATTTAGTCTCAATTGCCCCATTGTGTTACGCAAATAAGTCTTTATTCATCTCAAAGCAGAGAAGCTTCGTTTAGAAGAGCTTGGAGTGACAGGAATAGTTCCAAATATTTGAAGTAAAGTGTATACATTGGGAAAAAATGCTTGTCACAGTTCTTTAAATATTCGGTTGCTGTTTCAGATCTTTTACTTTCATCAACCCACTTTTTCTTCTGTAGTTTCAGCTCTGCTTCTGATTCTGTTGAAGTAGTATATTCACTGATTTCTGAAGTGATTTTATCCAGTGTAATATGATACTCTATTGGGAGGGGGGAGAGAGCTATAGTCCCCCTCCCCCCCCCCCCCTTGCCACGGCCCCTGACTGTAGGTGTAGCCTAAAAGTGTTGTGCATTTTTAAGTGAAGGTGACTTGTGTTGGCTGTGAGATTATTTTGTGTTAACCATATATTATGCATACTTATTTGTTGTTTTTATGTGCTAGTGTGTGTAAATCTGTTGAAATACATAAATAAGTTTTTATACTTTATTGACTTACCGAATTTGTTTTATATGTGCTGCACACCAGTCTGTAACAGGAAAAAAAGGGAACAGGATGAAAAAAATATTATTGTTGATGCACAAAAAAGGTGAATATGTTCGTCTTTCAAAGGCTGTGACAGAAAAGTGGGGAATCACATTTTTGTGCTAAAAGAAAGTATCGGAGAGACAGTGCCAGTGGAAGAAAAGGAGAGAGGAGACAGTGATGGTGGGAGAGGGAAAGTGGCAGTGAAAGAGAAAGAGAGAGGTGGATGAAGACAGTAGCAGTTGGGTGGAGATAGTTGCAGTGGGATCAAAAGAGAGAGGGAACAATGGAAATGACAAATAAGATGAGTGGAGACCATATTTAGGCCTGGGGCAGTGTCTGGACTCCCACATCCCTTCCCCCCCCCCCCCCCCCCCCCCACCCCCACTCCCCCACCCCCCACCCGTGAGCTTTAACATGAAAAAAAAAAAAAATTGCTCTCTTTCCTTACACTCGCATGTTAGAGTTTCCAGGTCTATGTATCAGAACCTCGAGCAAACCTTCCTCAGGGACATGTGTGAAAAAAGACAGTGGCATTGAAGAGAAAGATGGTAGACTGTAAGTGAGAAAGAAAGGAATGTGGCAGCGGGAGAGAAAAATGATGGTACAAAGAGAATGACAGTGGGAAAGAGAGAGAGAGGGGGGGAGGGAGGGAGGGAGGGGGGGGCATATATAGGTGTGGCAGAGAGATGGAGATGCTGGGTATGAAGGCTTCACTATAGACAGAAACTTAGAAGAAAATTTAGAAGTTGTGTGCTAAAAGAATATGAATATGTTAGCATGCCAGAATTTTTGGTGAGGATGGGGGAATGAGGAGGCAGCTGGTTCCCCACTTTATCAGTCTTTTAAAGACAAGCATATTTGGCTTTTTTGTGCTTTGACAGGAGCATTTTTAGCTGGTTAGAACATACGAGTGAGGTTTTATGAGGATAAGAATCACACCACCATGTGCTTTGAATGATTCAGGAAAAACATAGATACTCTAAGCCAAGGTGACCAGACTCGATGCTTTTGAATATTAAGTCAGTGTGTTAACAGTTGAACTGACTCTTTCAATTAATGCATATTGTACAATGTCCTTCTGACCATACACAATTTGCACCAGATAATTTTTACATTTCAGACAGACCAGTGGTGTGGGACGACGCAGAATGTTGCAGAGTGTCCATTACTTGTTCTCGGGTGTCAGGTGCAGATGGGTCAAGGTGTTATAATGTGCTTTGTACACAATATACCAATTCTGCCTTGTGGTGGTCGGCTATGGTCGACTGGAACTTTTATGTTGCTTGTGTTTTCCCTCAAGTTCCCATCCAGTCAAAGTCTGATCACTGTCATATTCCAATGCCCCACAAAACTGGATATTGGGCGATTTGGTGAAATCGCCAAATCCAGACCCATAATGAGGCCCCTTTCGTGCTCTGTCAGGTGCTGACCGAAGAAAGGCAGAAATACTGAATTCAGTGTTCCGAAACTGTTTCACTGCGGAAAATCGTAACACGGTCCCTGACTTCAGCCGTCGCACGGACGCCAAAATGGAAAATATTGAAATAAACGATATCGGAATTGAAAAACAACTGCTATCACTTAGTAGCGGAAAAGCATCCGGACCAGACGAGATACCCGTAAGATTCTACAGTGATTATGCTAAAGAACTTGCCCCCTTTCTATCAGCAATTTATCGTAGATCTCTGGAAGAACGTAAAGTACCTAGCGACTGGAAGAAAGCGCAGGTCGTTCCCATTTTCAAGAAGGGTCATAAATCAGATGCGAATAATTATAGGCCTATTTCGCTTACGTCAATCTGTTGTAGAATAATGGAACATGTTTTATGTTCTCGTATTATGACGTTCTTAGATAATACAAATCTCCTTCATCATAACCAACATGGATTCCGCAAACAGAGATCATGTGAAACTCAGCTCGCCCTATTTGTCCAAGAAATTCACAGTGCCGTAGACACTGGCGAGCAGATTGATGCCGTATTCCTGGACTTCAGGAAGGCATTTGATACGGTTCCGCACTTACGTTTAGTGAAAAAAATACGAGCTTACGGAATATCGGACCAGGTTTGTGATTGGATTCAGGATTTCCTACCGCCCACATATATCTCGCGTAATGATCACAACGAAAAGATCCGAGAAATTAGAGCAAATACGGAGACTTACAAGCAGTCGTTCTTCCCACGCACAATTCGTGAATGGAACAGGGAAGGGGGGATCAGATAGTGGTACAATAAGTACCCTCCGCCACACACCGTAAGGTGGCTCGCGGAGTATAGATGTAGATGTAGATGTAGATAATGCTGTCTCACATGAGTATGTATCATCTCAATGACGTTCAGTGATAATTCAGTATCTGAAGCTATTCACATAAATTACGTACCCTATGGGGTCTGATAACAACACTAATGCACTCTGGTGTCCATGTTTACCTGGCACAGAGTTGTAACTAATCATTTACATATCTGCCAATGGTGTGCATCTGTACAAAGTTACATTAACATCCAGCCAAGTCTTTCTGTGCTTCACTTTTCTTGTAAGGCAGTGTATATATATGTTTAATGTTTCCAGAATTTAATGTTATTTCCTAAATAAGTGGATTACTTTGTTTTGTGTATTGATATTTTGTTCATTAATTTAGTCTTCTATAACCAAAAATTAATGAGCCCCTAACCCACACAGATAGTCATATGCGTTAAAGTGCTCACTTCTGGGACATGGGGTGGCATGCTGGCCCCAGATCAGATCTGCCTCATGGAATAACTATGGGAAGTAAGTGTGCTGGCCAGCCTGGATGTGGATTTTAGATGGTTTTCCACATCCATCAAAGTGAGTACTAGACTGGTTCCCACATCCCACCTCGGTTACATGATGTGCAAACACTTTGAAAAAGTTGTAACATTTGACCATGCAGAACACTAAATCCAGACAGAAGGTGTATACAAATTCTTCCATGGAGAAGACCTTGCAGTATCTTTAAAATATCTTTGGAAGTGACAATCCCAAAATAGGTTACATAAGATATGGTCAGTACCGTAGCAGCCCCGACGCGACTTTGTCTTGATATAGGGTTCTGGAAAGGAAGGAAAGATTAACGAATCTCATACCAGCTGTCAGATAAAAATGATGATGGAGTAAAATTATAGATGTGTAAAACTTACATATTTCTGTTATTTGTAGCCATTTATCAAGAATATTTTATCACTAAATGATGTGCAAAAAATTTCATCATCAGTTTAGTTTATTTTCTGCCTTATGTGATGATTAAAATATTTTTTGTGTTATTAAGAGTTTTTATTATTCTGTGAGTATCTAAAATTAGTCTTTGATTTTACCCTAGCTTCGCCAGACTGTCTTTAATTTTGCCCAGAAGGAACTTGCACCGAAGGCTGCAGAAATTGACAAGAAAAATGAATTTTCTGAAATGAGGGTAAGAAACATTCGTATTTTTTTCAATAGTATTACATCAATTTTTGTTGTCCTATTTGTTTATGTGAAAATGTTTGTAACCTTAGGGCAGACAGCTGCTTATTTTGCTAGGTTTGAATATGGACCAGTTTGCTTTTGTGTTTTCACTACAAGAAAATAAAAAAAAAAAATGATTGTACAGGAATTTTGGAAGAAGCTTGGTGACCTTGGAATGCTGGGTATGACAGTCCCTACAGAATTTGGAGGATCTGACCTGGGATATTTAAATCATGTTGTAGTTATGGAAGAAATATCACGTGCGAGTGCAGCGGTTGCTCTTAGTTATGGGGCACATTCGAATCTGTGTGTTAACCAAATCAACAAGAACGGTACACAAGAACAGAAAGCAAAATATCTTCCTAAGGTAATTATATTTTCCATCTAGGATGGTTTTGTGTTATAAAATGATCATATTTTGACACGCTTGTAATGACAATCCAAATTGTTAGAAATCTACATCTTTTGCTCATCAACATTAACTGCTACTATAAATTTTTTAACAGAAGTCTTATTTATGTTACTTGTATTTATGACAGAAAATTTAGAGATCTGTCGAGTGGCCCTTTTTTTCATGAGACATGCTCAAAATATTATTTTTTAGGTTTGAATGCATCAACAGTTAGCCATAGAAAGTAAAAAAAAAAAAAAAAAAAAAGTGAAGAAAGGGTATAATAAGAATGGGATTTTTATAGTATTCGGTAGCTAGGTCTTCCTAGATACCAAGCCAAGAGAAACACAGCAAGTTAAGATGAAATAGAAATTGAAAACATAATGATAAATTTTGCTTTTTATCAATGGATGTAGAATATACAGCAGTTTGGAGAAAGATGTCTGTTAGATGGAGACAGGTGACATGAAATCCAGAAGAAGTGAATTTGTTCTGAGAGATTATAGATCCAAGGCTCGTCTGTGTTTTGAAAGCAAATTATGAAGTCTTCCCTATTGGCTTGCTAGGCCTAACGCAAGAAAGGATTTTCTGTTGGGGTTGTCTCCCTTAGCCTTAGGAGTTTCTCCTCCACCACAAGCCAGTGGTTCCCTTCTCATTTAATCCCCAGAAAGGAGGGTTGCCTCATCTGCCAAATATGCTGTTCTGAAGTCTTTCTTCTCTGCTGTCGCTGTCATTAAGGTCTTCACCCGTAACCCTGGGCATGGGTTCTGTGTTATACCCCACGGGATTGGGTCCCTGCCTGAACTCGGCCATCCTATCACTCCAGCCTACTGAAGTTTAGGATGCCCACCCCTTTGATGTGAACATGCCACACAGGAACTACCTCAGTGGAGGAATAGGGAAGGAGATCCTACCTCCCTGGAGCCGGGTTAATGATAGTATATGGTGCCACAATCAAAGGCCAGGTACACGAGGAAACAACAAATAATGGAGTATTTGAGAGAAGTTGGAAAGCACAATTAGGACAAATTACACGGGAAGAAATGGAAATAGCTGTGAAGAAGATGAAAGGGGGAGGGAAGCCCCAGGACCTGATGAAGTGTCAGTGGACATGATAAGAGCAGCAGGTCCATTCGGGATGCAATGACTGCATAGAGTTCTATCAAGTATGTGGAGAAATAGTTCAATACCTGACAATTGGAGGAGAGGAGTCATTGTTCCCACCTTCAAAAAAAGGCTATAAAAGACTTTGTAAAAACTACAGAGGAATAACCCTTATGAGTCGTACAGCCAAGACTTTTGAAAGAATTTTATTAAATCGATTAAGTGAAAAGATAGAAAAGGAGCTAAGTGAAGAACAGCATGGGCTTAGGAAAGGAAGCAGCACGATCGACCTGATATTTTCTATCTGTCAACTAATGGAGAAAAGTTGGGAGTATAACAAAAGGGTGATAATGGTTTTTATAGACATAGAAAATGCATATGACTCAGTTAACAAGGAAAGACTCTGGGAAGAAATGAAGAAGATCGATATAGAAGATGGATACATTAATGTAATAAAGACAATATACAGAGGACACAATTGTAGAATTGGAACACCATTGGGAACTCTGAACACTTCGAAATAAGACAAGGACTTAAACAAGGAAGTATACTATCTCCTGTACTTTTTAATGTTGTGTTGGAGGTAATGAATAGGGCAGTTAAAGATATAGTAAAAGAAAAAGACAAAAAGATGATTTTTGCAGATGATATGGTAATATGGGGCGATAAAGAGGTAGATGCACTGTTAAAACTTGATGCATGGAACGAAATAATGAAAAGGTATGGATTAAAAATAAATAAAGATAAGAGTGAAGTAATGGTATTTGAAAGAGACAAAGGGATCGACAGAAATATTACTTTGAATGGAGAACCCCTCAAAGTGGTAGACAGTTTCGCTTATTTAGGGAGTGAAATATATAGTGATGGAAGAATAACCAACAAAATTAATAGGAAGTTACAGAAGGGAGGCAATTTCTACCAAACAATAAAACACCTGATTTGGAATAAGGAAGTTTGAGAAAAAGCAAAACTCCTTATGTATAAGAGCTATTATTTCCCTGTTGTAACCTATGGAGGAGAAATATCGACAATGACAGAAAGGGATTGGAGCAGACTGCAATGCAAGCATGGGAAATGAAATTTCTCAGAGCAGTTAAGGAAAAAACGAGAATGGACAGAGTAAGGAATGTAGGTATTAGAAAGCACCTTAAACAAGAAAGTATTGGGGGGGGGGGTCAGATTAAGATGGTACGGGCATGTTAAGAGGATGCATGGGCAAAGACTCCCCAAAATTGTGGAAGAACTAAAGATGGATAGAAAAAGACCTAGAGGGCCCCCAAGAACACGGTCGAAAACAGGAATGAGAATATCTATGGAAAGGAGAGGTTTGACCTAGCATTAAATGGAGGAAGAAAAGTGGTGGGAAGACCGAGCCGAATGGAGAGGACTCGTCAGCACTCAGACCTGGCACTAGCTGGAGTGGGATCTGGATATAGATAGGTAGATAGATTATAGATCCAGCATCTGTTGTGGTTTATTTCACCAAAGCCAGTATTTGTACCACCATATACTGGTGGTGCTATATTGACCAAGTTGTCTGCACTTGCCGCTCTGGACAGGAAAGTGAATGGCTTCCACTTTACAGGTTTATCATAGAGCTTACCTTTATCACTTTTCAGAGTGCACAACAATATTGCTTTGTGGCAGAGAATCTTCATAAAGGATGTTGCTGAAATAATCAAAAGTAACTACGTATATGCTATTTTATTGGTCTTGTTCAAATTCAGCACATCATCACAACTGTGTTAGCATCTAATTCTAAAAACTACTGTTAGGTTACAAAAATCAAGATACCTACCTTGATTATGGAGTGAGGAACATAGCCACTAAAGCATATGAAAGCTCAAAAAGAGACACTGCTTGTGACCATCTCGTGTAGGGTCTTTCTGTAGTCTCCCAAACTATCACTGCCCTTTCTTATCCACATTTGTAAACAAAGGCATTCTATTTCTGAGTAACTACTCTAAAGAAATTATTTCTTGATCATCTTAAATACAGATATAAGATATTTTTGGAGCATAGAATGTTTGATTGATCATCGTACAAATTCATTTGCAAGAGCAGAGATATGTGGCTGTATGTTTGGTGCTCCAACAATACTGATTTGACATTTTCAGCTTCTGACATAAGGAAGGAAGAGGAGTCCTCTCATAGGTTACTGTCCACTACTTTAGCCATGACAGTGGGGCTTTTTAGTGCCACCAACATAGTAGAAACATAACTGATTCTGGTCCACTTTGAGAAGCTGAGCTGCTTTCTGTGCGTTTTCTGCTTATTGGTTATTAAAAGAAATGTGACATTATATATGTCGCAAAATGACTTAACTCTGTGTATGAAAATTTAATTGTTCAGGTTGGCAACAGCTTCATATATGGAGGATGCCGTCAGTATATCATAGTAATGTGGAGGACTGATGTCTCCTGAGCTCCAAGAAATCAGTTTTAATGGAACTGATCAAAAGGTTGGTAAAGTAGGCACCTATCCTGCTTTCCTTGGTCATTATCCTTGTTTGGTTTGTTCGTTTGCAGTTCAGTGTTAATTTATGCTTCATCCTGTCGTGTTGTTGTTTGCATTTTGGGTGTCTGCTGCATAGTTCTTCCGGTTCCAATTATTGCTCTTTATCCCGTCTTTGTGGATGAAGGAGGTTTAGCAATCAGTTTTTTGCTTTGTGATTTATTCTGCTTATGCCAGAGTCTCACACACAAGCCTTTTCTTTCGTATCCTTACTTACTTAACATTATTATATAACACCATAACATCATATCTTCAGAAATTATTAGTTTTGGCACCTGTGCTAACACACTTTCCAGTAATTATATTGTGCCTCTACATTACCCAGAGCACATATTCTTTAGGGACAGTGAGTATTAAGTAGTATTATTTCTGTTGACTGGACCATAAATGTTAAGTGCATGTCTGGTAAATAAACAGTTTGTATTGTTATAATTCAGTAATTTTACACCATCATTGTCATTTTATTGTATAAAGTTACCCTCCATTAGGAATGGGGAATGCACTCAATGACTGTGATAGGACTTTCAAAATGATGGAACACAGCAATCAGTCATCCTTTCCTTTTAGGCTTTATTAAAGCAAATCTAGATTTCAGCTAGTAACTGGCCATGATCAGTACAGTATTTCTGAGTTTTGATACATGTCCTAGTAAATCAGTTTCCTATTATTCGGGCCTCTAGTACATCAGTCCCGTGTTATTCGGGCTTCTGTCGCAGTTCATTCAAGACTTTAATTAACTGTAACAGGAACCCAAATAAGAGGGTACAGATGCACTAGGACATGTTTTAGTACTCTGAAATACTACATTGATAATTGCTAGTTACTAGCCAGAATCTAGATTCGCTTTAATAAAGCCTGAAAGGAAAGAACAACTGTTTGCTGTGTTCCATAATTTTGAATGATTTTTTATTATATGTTATTTTTGTAACATTCTGTACAAATCTGGTACAGCATATAAATTCAAGTAACATTTATCAACAGCTGTGTTCAGGGGAGCACATAGGTGCCCTAGCAATGTCTGAACCTGGCTCAGGGTCTGATGTGGTATCTATGAAGCTTCAGGCTGTGAAGAAGGGAGACTATTATGTTTTAAATGGCAATAAATTCTGGATTACAAATGGACCAGAAGCAGATGTGCTAGTGGTAAGTATAATTGCTTGCAATAATGCTAGATTAGCAGACAGTTAGGCTCATGAGTACTACCATTTTGTAGGTGCAATTCCCGGTACAGACAGTAGACATGTGTGAAACTAAATTATGCCTGTGCTTAATCAAACAATACGAAGTCCTATATGAAATAACAATATCAAGAAAAGGATAAATTAACAAAAATAATATTTTTGAAAATGTAATTGAATAGATAAAAAATCCACCCATTAAGCAGTGGCAGGAGAAAACATGTATAAAGATTAAGGAAATGTGCAAGATTCTGGAGCCAGTGACTCCTCCTTCTGGCAGAAAGTTTGAAGGGGAAGGTAGTGAGATGAAAGAAAGGGACTGGCAAGGTTTAGGAAATGGGAGAGTTTGGAAAGGTCTCCCAGAACCACAAATCAAGGGAGATTCACCAGCCAGTGTGACGACGTTCCCTGCTTTATTTCTTTGTTGATCGTCCTCGATGTCAACTTACTCTGTTGCTACACTGGCTGAAAAATGGGGTGTGGAAGTACAACACTGACTACATTAAATGATGTAGCTGACAGGTGTACATTTGCCTTTCACAGTACTTTATTTCCACTGTTCACAACCCCTCAGTAATACACAGTTATATGGTCAGTGCACTATTGTTTAACTTTCGATAAGCCTTGCAGGCAAACATCCACATACTGCTACAATAGTTTCCTGTTGAATATCTACAAGCAGTAAAAGCCTAACCATATAGATCACATTTCTTGAAGAATAAAAAGGTACATATGGAGCACACACGGTCATTGTTTTAGTACATGGCCCAATTGAGTAACATTTATTTCACAGTTAAGTTCAAGCATTGTTGTTGTTGTTCTAACCAACACAGGTTTCTTGTCTGAAACTCAGCCATGGACTGATTGTCTCGGGACCAAAAATCGGGCCGTTATATATCCTCGCAATAATAGGTACTGAAAATACATGTTGTTCAAAGTTAAATTTACAGAAATTACAGTTAAATCTTAACTCATTAAATTAACTGAATACATCGAAAAATTGGTTCTTTTTAACAGTTTCTTCTACTACAAGAGTTAGGCTGAATTATTTGTTTAAATCATGAAATTAACAAATATTGTTGCGCAAACAAAACTTTTGACAAAAATGTTAATTACTTTGGAATTAATTAATGGTTGGCTTTGCTAACATGTTTTCAAATAGATCCAAATATATACTTTAAGATTACTAGTATTTAATCTTCCAAATGTTTACAGTTATTACAGAATTTATATTTGTTTATAATTCAACAATAGAATTTAAGTTATGAAACAATTACTGATTTCACCCTGCAACAAAAGTATTAACTAGGAATAGTCAAAATAAATTAGAAAATCAATTACATAAAACTAAGCAAAAAATTAGAACTAGTGTTAAATTCTTTAAAACTGAGGGCTAACTTTCTCTTATATGAAAATGCAGATTATACTCATTTATGTTAATGGTAATTAGTACAAAAATGAAAAAAAAATGAATTTTAAGGAGGCAGATGGCAAAAACAAGAGGGGAAGTAAAATTATCCCAGCTTGCTTCATCACAACAGGATGAGAAGGATGGGGATTGCACCACATGAGATTTGAAAACCTGAGAGCTTAAAGGTGGAAGACAGTGTTATAGATAAGACTGAGATTGCTGAAAAACATTGTGCAAGAGTTAATAACAGGAAAGCAAAGAGTATTACATGTGGTAGAGTGGGAGGTGAGGAAAAATAGACAGGTCAAAAGATAAGATACAGAATACAAAAAGGGAGTGAAGAAAGGAATAGTTACTGGGAAGAAATGCTAAGATCGAATAAATTAGCGTAAATTAAGGCCATATGAGTGGTGAGAACCAAGGACATGTTGTAACACTAGTTCCCACTTGTGGAATTCTGAGAAATTGGTGTCCGGGGTAAGAATCCAGATGGCTTGTGTGGTGAAGCAGGTACCAAACTTATGACTGTCATGTTGTATAGTAGACTTCACTCCTCCTACAAAATCTTGAAATTACCTGCCCCTCGTGTTTCCTAGGATGATACTGTGTGACAAACCAACTTCAGACTGCAACAACAGGTCGGACTTCACTTTGGAAAGCTATCATACCTTCTCCTTCATCTCAACAGTGGTGTTTCCTTACTGACCCTCTCCAGCTCCCAAATCACCAACCACCACTCCTCTCCTAGAAACTTCACTTGGCCAGCCTTATTAACATAGCCCAGCCTTCACTAATGCTTTCCAGAGCAATGATAATCCATGATCACAAAACCACCCACAACAGTACTGTGTTCTCAACCTCTCATCTGAGGCGCTTGAACCTCCTGAATTATTTGTATTGTCAGAGGGTCCCACTTCCACCCTTAAACTTGTGAAATCTGCAAGTAATCGTGCTGGTGTGTGCTGAAGGACCTGTTTTCCTTCATACATGATGTGTACTGGAAATATCACTTTGCAACCCAATTGCAGGACCTTAAAAACAGATAATCATACATTGAATCCTGCCTTGAACAGTTCTGACCATGATCCCAACTTGATGCACCACCGATACCTCAAAATCACCCATTGCAATCCTTTCGAGAATTCCTAACACCGAGCATTGCTTCACAATCCATTCTCAGGTCCCTACAACATGACTCTAACCTGTCCTCTGCAGAACTCCCAAGTTCTTCATTCCCTAAAAACTGAAGATTCGTAATCATCCTCCTGGTCGACAAGGTATCCTTCATATAGCATCTGCTGTCTATCAAGATCCTATCCTTGTGATACAAACTGGACTACAGTCCCTCCTTTAAACCCAGACACCTCACAAGGAGTAACAACTCAATCTGTACTCCCCTCTGTTATCTCATTCCCAAGATCACTGAAGATATACTGCCTTAGTTTATCATCACCTGCAACATGTAGTTCAAATTCTTCCCTCCTCTGTTAAAGACACCACCCTGCTCTGTTAAAGACACCAACCATTTCCTAGGTTATCAAAATATTTTGATTATCAAATACACTGGAAGAAACTCGAGAATCACATTTCCTAGATTGTCTGAAATTTGTGACTGTTCCATTCCCATCACACACCTTCCTTGTCACCATGGATACTTCTTCTGTCTGTACCAACATCTCCTATGTACGTGGTCTGTTTGCTGCTGTACATTACCTCAACTAATGCCCACCTGATACCAATCTGTGATGTCATTTCTACTCACCTTAATCAGCTTTATACTTTCCAACAAAGTACCCGTGGTCTGGGGGTAGTGTCTTTGATTAATAAGCAAAATGTCCTTGGTTCTGGGTTCAAAACCCGCTGCCACTTAAATTTTGATTAGTAATCAGCATCATCAGTCAAAGACTCCTGGCATAACAAGTCACCCTCATTCTGCCAATGGCCTTGTCAAAGAGGGCAGAGGAGCGGAGAGAGATTCAGGGAACACTCTTGTTCGTGGGATGGGGAACTTCCCATGAAGATGGAAGAATCAGCAATGATCAGCAGCATGAGGATGCAGAAGGCAATGGAAACCATTGCATTAAAGACAAATAATGTTTATCTACAGGACATGTGGCCTGTAACTGGAAAAGTTTCATGATGATCTCGCCATTGGCAAAAGATTTCAGAAAAGTCCCCCATTTGGATTTTCAGGAAGGGACTGCCAAGGTGGAGGTGACCATGAGAAAAAAGATGGAATAACCAATGAAAGGATAACATTCTACGAGTTGGGGTGTGGAATGTCAAAAGCTTGAACATGGTAGGGAAGCTAGAAAATCTGAAAAGGGAAATGGAAAGGCCCGATCTAGATATAGTGGGGTCAGTGAAGTGAAATGGAAAGAAGGCAACAATTTCTGGCTGGATGAGTATAGAGTAATATAAACAGCAGCAGAAAATCGAAGAATGGGAGTAGGATTCTTTATGAACAGTAAGGTAGGGCAGAGTGTGTGTTACTGTGAACACTTCAGTGGTAAGGTTGTTCTCATAAGAATCAACAGCAAACCAACACTGACAACGATAGTTCAGGTATACATGTCGACACCGCTAGCCGAAGATTGAAGAGAGAGGGAAAGTATATGAGGATATTGAAAAGGTAATTCAGTACATAAAGGTAGATGAAAATCTAATAGTCTTGGGGGGGGGGGGGGGGACTGGAATGCAGTTACAGAGGAAGGATTAGAAGAAAAGGTTACAGGAGAATATGGGCTTGGGACAAGGAATGATAGAGGAGAAAGGCTAAATGAGAGAGGAAAGAGACTAATAGAGTTCCATAATAAATTTCACTAAGTAATAGCGAATACTTTGTTCAAGAATCACAAGAAGAGGAGCTATACTTTGTAAAGGCTGGGTGATACGGGTAGATTTCATTTAGATTACATCATGGTCAGGCAGAGATTCCGAAATCAGATACTGGAGTGTAAGGTATACCCAGAAGCAGATAATGTAGTAGTGATGAAGAGAAGGCTGAAGCTTGAGATTAGTCAGGAAGACCCAATATGTAAAGAAGTGGGATACGAAAGTATTAAGGAATGATGAGATACACTTTAACTTTTCTAAGGCTGTAGATACAGCAATAAGGAGCAGCTCAATAGGCAGTACAGTTGAAGAGGAATGGGCATCTCAGTAAAGGGCAATCACAGAAGTTGGAAAGAGAAACATAGATACAAAGAAGGTAACTGAAGAAACCATGGATAACAGAAGAAATACTTCAGTTGATCAATGAAAGAAGGAAGTACAAAAACGTTCAGGGAAATTCGGGAATACAGAAATACAGGTCTCTGAGGAGTGAAATAAACAGGAAGTGCAGGGAAGCTAAGGTGAAATGGCTGCATGAAAAATGTGAAGAAATCGAAAAAGAAATGATTGTTATAAGGACTGACTCAGCATATCGGAAAGTCAAAACAACATTTGGTGAAATTAAACGCAAGGGCGGTAACATTAAAATTGCAATGGGAATTCCACTGTTAAATCCAGAGGAGAGAGGTGATAGGTGGAAAAAGTACATTCGAGGCCTCTGTGAGGGAGAGATTTGTCTGATGTGATAGAAGAAGACACAGGAGTCAGTTTAGAAGAGATAGGGGACCTAGTATTAGAATCATAATTTAAGATAGCTTTGGAGGACTTAAGATCAAATAAGACAGAAGGGATGGATAACATTCCATCAGAATTTCTGAAATCAAGAGGGGAAAATGGCAACAAAATGGATATTCATGTTGGTGCATAGATTGTATGAGTGTGGCAACATACCACCCAACTTTCAGAAAAATATTATCTCTACACTTCCGAAGACTGCAAATGCTGACAAGTGCAAGAATAATCGCTCAGTTAGCTTAATGGCTCACACATCAAAGTTACTTACAAGAATAATACACGGAAGAATGGAAAAGAAAATTGAGTATGGGTTAGATGACGATCAGATTGGCTTTGGGAAAGGTAGAGGCACCAGAGAGGCAATTCTGATGTTGCAGTTGATAATGGAAGCAAAACTAAATAAAAATCAAAACACATTGATATAATTAGTCAACCTGGAAAAAAGTGTTCGACAGTGTAAAATGGTGCAATGTGTTCAAAATTCTAAGAAAAATAGGGGTAAGCTATAGGGAGAGACAGGTAATACACAATATATGCAAGAGCCAAGAGGGAATTATGAGAGTGGACAACCAAAACAAGTGCTCAGATTAAAGTGGGTGTAAGACAGGGATGTAGTCTTTTTCCCTACTGTTCAATCTGTAAATCGAAGAAGCAGTGGTGGAAATAAAGGAAAGGTTCAGGAGTGGAATTAAAAGTAAAGTTTAAAGGATGTCAATGATAAGATTGTCTGATGAAATTGCTATCCTGAATGAAAGTGAAGAAGAATTGCATGATCTTAATGGGGTGAACAGATTGGGGAGTGCAGAATGTGGATTGAGAGTAAATAAAAAAAGACGAAAGTAATTAGAATTAGCAGAAATGAGAAGATTGAGAAACTTAACATTAGGATTGATGACCACAAAATAGATAAAGTTAAGAAATTCGACTACCTAGGCAGCAAAATGACCAATGACAGAGCATGGAGGACATAGAAAGCGCATTAGCACTGGAAAAAAGGGCATTCCTGGCCAAGAGAAATCTACTTGTATCAAACATAGGCCTTTATGAGGAAGAAATTTATGAGAATGTTAATTTGGAGCACAGCATTTTATGTTAGTGAAACATGGACTGCGGGAAAACCAGAACAGAAGAGAATTGAAGCATTTGAGATGTGGTGCTACAGACGAATGTTGAAAGTTACTTGAACTAATAAGGTAAGGAATAAGGAAGTTCTGTGTGGAATTGGAGAGAAAAGGAATATGTGGAAAACACTGACAAGGAGAAGGGACAGGATGATAGGACATCTGTTAAGACGTCAGGGAATGACTTCCATGGTACTAGAGGGAGCTGCAGGGGGCAAAAACTGTAGAGGAAGGCAGAGGTTGGAATACATCCAGCAAATAATTGAGGATGTAGGTTTGCAAATGCTACTCTGCGATAAAGATGTTGGCAAAGGAGAAGAATTCGTGACAGACCACGTCAAACCAGTCAGAAAACTGATGACTCAAAAAAACTTCCCAACAACTAATTTATCTTTGAGGGGCAGACGGACAAACAGATCAGAGGCAGAGTTTTGGGAACCAGGATGGATCCTTCCTGTGTCAAACTTTCCATGGATTGCTTGGACAAGGCTTTCCTGAAATCCATGTCTTCAGCCCATGTTTTGGTTTAGGTGCATTGATGACATCTTTGCCATATGGGCTCATGGTGAGGCAGACCTGATAAAATTTTTGGAATCTTTAAATATATTGTCCCAATTAAATTTCATGCAGTCCTATTCTAAATCCTATGCCACTTTTCTTGATGTTCACCTTGTCGTCACTGAGGGTCAGCTACACACTTGTGTTCACATTAAATCTTCTAACAGAAAACAATACTTACATATTGACAGGTGGCATCCTTTCCATGTCAGACATTGCTGCCCATACAGCCTTGGTATTAGAGTCAATCATATATTGTTCAGAAGCAGACTTCTTACAGCAATACATAGCCATTCTCACTTCACCCTTCACTATATGTTATTACCCCATCAGCATAGTTGTGAAGCAGAGTTCCCAAGCCGTCACTTCCATATAATTGAAGTCTTTATTCAAAAATAATCATCAGAGGCCTGAGCACAACTATCGCACTGTTTCACAAGCTGGAGGACTCCCTATTCCCAGAAATACTGTGGCTGTAACAGGAGCTATTCCTCCACTATGTCCTTCAGTTCATGGACAGAGTTGAAGCACTTTCCTTTGAGATGTTTTTAGCAGCCCAACCAAATGGAAGACACAGTGTGATATGTCTGGGTTGTAGGGCAGATGCTTAAGCTACTCCCACTTCTACTTGGCAATTACACTCTGTTTGGCCTTGGAGACATGTTGACTCATTTTATCATGGAGCAGAATATCTCCCTCTGTGAGCAGTTTAGGCCATTTACTCTTGACAGACATTTGTAGGCTATGTAGTGTCTCACAGTACACGTCACTGTGAATGGTTTTTCTGTGCTTGAGGAATGCAGTGAGTGTCAGACATCGGATGTAAGAAAAGACTGATCAGACCCCATATTCCTTCTGCACCCATTTCCCTGCCCTATGATCCCTACCTCTGAAATTATCCCTACTGCATCCTCCTGCCAGCACCTATGACAGCCCTTTAACTGGCAAACCACAAGCAATCAAAGGGAGAGCCAAGTGTGAAATAACACATGTTATGTACATACTATCCGGCCTTCTACAATACTATGAGTACCGAATTATCAGTTAGGATGACTGGGTGTAGACTGAGGGTGTGTATTGGTAACACTGCAGTTGTGTACTGACATTACAACATGTTCTTCATTCTCACCACCAACATGGCCTTAATTTATGTTAGTTTCTTCAGTCACAACATTGCTACTCTGTAGCTATTTCTTTCCTCATTCCTTTTAGCTTTCTATATCTTTTATTGTCTGACCTGTCTATTTTTTCCCACCTCTACCACACATAATGCACTTCATTTATCTTCCAGCTCTCAGATTTTCAAATCTCATCCAGTGCAATCCCCAGCAACCAGTTCCTTCTCATCCCTTCCAGTATGTCTCCCCTGACCTGGGATTCTAGATGGATTTTCCGAACTCTCACTACTTCCTAAATCTTGCCAGTCCTTCTGTCAGAATGAGCCACTGGCTCCAAAAGCTTGCACATTTGTAAAGGTTGTCAGTGACACCGAATTGAGTGTCCGTTGAGTGTAGCAAAGCAAAAGCTGAAATTCTTAGCTCTTTTTTCACCTGTTCCTTTACAGAGGAAAACCCAGGAGAATTGCCGCAATTAAATCCTCATACTACTGAAAAAAATGAATGAAATCAGTATTAGCATCATTGGTGTTGAGAAACAGCCGAAATTGTTAAAGTTGGACAAAACTCCAGGGCCTGATGGAATCACTATCAGATTCTATATAGAATTTGCATCTGAGTCAGCTCCTTTTATAAATATAACCTAACATAGACCCCTCGATCAAAAAACTGTGCCCAGTAGTTAGAAGAAAGCACAGGTAACATCCCTCTGTAAGAAAGTGATCCACAAAACTACTGTCCATTGTTGATCTTTGACATCAATTTGTTGTAAAATTTTAGAACATGTTCTGAGTTCAAAGATAATGAGGTACCTTGAACAGAATTACCTTCAACATACCAACTGGAATGGATTCTGAAAACATCGATCATGTGGAAACTAACTTGCACTCTTCTCACATGACATACTTAAAGCTTTCTCACTTATTATCAAAAGTATGCTCATATGGCATATCAAGTGAAATTTTGATCAGATCGAGGACTTTTTAGTAGGAAGGACACAGCATGTTACCTTGGATGGAGAGTTGCCAATCATTGCACCATTTTGAAAACTTTTCGTGTGCTTCAGAGACACATGTTGAGACCCTTGCTATTCATTTTGTATATCAGTGGCCTTGCAGACAATATTAATAGTAATCTCAGACTTTTTGCAGGTGATGCAGTTATCTATAATAAAGTACTGCCTGAAAGAATATATCTGGCACACATTTTAGTTCATTGCCTCCGATTCCGCTTAATATCTCACTGCAGCTGGTAGCAAGGATCCCCCTTCAATTTACATATAGTGTTTCACAGCTGCTAGATCTGCGTGGTGCCTGTTATTTCGAAGGAACAGACACTGATTCCGCTTAATGTCCTGTTGCAGCTGATAGTAGTGATCCTCCTTCAGTTTGCATACATAAATATTCAGTCAGCTCTTGATAAGATTTCAAAGTGATGCAAAGATTTAAATGTTGAATAATGTAAAATGATACACTTCACAAAACATATCAGTCGGTCACAGTTGGAATCGGCCAACTCTACAAATACTTAGGTGTAACGCTTTGTAGGGATATGAAATGGAGTGATAATATAGGCTCAGTTGTGAGTAAAACAGGTGGTAGACGTCAGTTTATTGGTAGAATACTGAGGAATTGCAATCAGTCTATAAAGGAAATTGCTGACATATCACTCACATGACTGATTTTAGAATATTGCTTGAGTGTGTGGGACCCGTAGCATATACGACTAACAGGATATATTGAATGTATACAGAGAAGGGGAGCACAGATGGTCACAGGTTTGTTTGACCCATGGGAGAGTGTTACAGTGATGCTGAAGAAACTGAACTGGCAGGCTCTTCAAGATAGATGTAAACTATTTGAAGAAATTCTACTAAAAAGTTTGAAGAACCAGCTTTAAATGACTCTAGGAATATATTACAACCCCCTACGTATTGCTCACATAGGTTTTGTTAGGACAAGATTAGAATAATAACAGAATTTACAGAGGCATTCAAACAATAACTCTTCCTGTGCTCCACAAGTGAGGGGAATGGGAAGAAACCCTAATAACTGGTACCTTGGGACATACCATCTGCCATGCACTGGTGGTGGTTTGCAGAATATGAATGTAGACAAATGCTGGTTTCCTTAACCTTTTTGTGTGTTATCTCCCACTGGCCACTGCAGCAAGAGACAGTGGCCATGTGTGTGTGAGTTGTGCTTGTGTTAATGTGTCTGTGTTTTCTACTTCGGAAGGAGGCCTTTTCAGGACAAGAAAAAGTAGGGAGATATAGGAGGAGGGAGCAGCAAGCCACCCTTAACCTCTCTGCCTCCTTTCAGTAATCGGTGCTAACATTCAAATCTTGAATAATTGACACATAAGTGCATATGAAACCCAAAGAAGAGCAGTGGTATCTCCATTCCTAGCAGCTAACTTTTTTCCATGTTAGGTTCTTATTTCCATTCATCTTTGGACTTAATGAGAAGTGATGCTGTCTTAATGCTGTTCTTCCCAAATAGTATACTGATAGCCTTGAAGTGCTTTTGTTTTCTGAAACTGCCCCACCAAATCTCATAGACAGCTGTGAATCAGGATAAACTGAATGATGTGTCTTCAATATGGAAAATAAAATTTCTTATACCATAAACCAACCATTTGGGGTTGTATTTACAGGCTCTACTTCTAAGCCAAGAGAATGACTTGGTTAAGCCACACACTGCGAAATGAGTTTAAGTAGACTGATCCATCAGAAGAGGGAGGGGGTGAATTTACGTGTGTGATCTACCAACTAGCCTGTGAGTTTTATCCAGCATATTAGGCTTGGTTGCACAGGTGAATTTTAAGCTATCTCCTTTGTAGATTGACTGCACTTCCTCAGTATTCTACCAATAAACCAAACCCTACCACATGCTTTATGCACAACTGAGCCTTTGTGATCATTCCATTTCATATTCCTACATGTGTTACACCCAGGTAAAGCAAACAGTGACTCATCGATATTATAGTCATAGAATACCACGTTTTTTCATCTTGTCAAGTGCACCTTTTTACATTTCTGAATACTTAAAGTAAGTTGCCAATCATTGCACCACTTTGAAAACTTATCAAGATCTGACTGGATATTTATGCAGCTTGTTCCAGACCTAACTTCATTATAGGTAACTTCATCATCTGCAAAATGTCTGATGTTACTATTAATATTGTGTGCAAGGTCATTAGTTTACAACATGAACAGCAAGAGTCCCAACACACTGCTCTGGGGCACATCTGAAGTTACTTCTACATCTGATGATGACTCTCCATCCAAGATAACATGCGGTGTCCTCCCTATCAAAAAGTCCTCAATCCAGTCACAAATTTCATTAGATACGCTGTATGATCATACTTTTGACAATAAGCGTAGGTGCGTTACTGCGTCAAATGCTTCTCGGAAATCAAGAAATACTGAAACTACCTGGTTGCGTTGATCCAAAGCTTTCAGTATGTTGTGTGAGAAAAGTGCAAGTTGGTTTTCACATTATATGTGTTTTTGAAATCCATGCTGGTTGGCACTGAGGATATCAATCTGTTCAACATACCTCATTATGCTTAAGCTCAGAATATGTTCTAAGATACATCAACAAATCGATGTCAAGGATGTCGGACGGTAGTTTTGTAGATCACTTCTACTATCCTTCTTGGAGACGTGGGTGACCTGTGCGTTTTTCTAAGAAGGGGGCATGGTGTTTTGTTCAATGTATCCACGATAGATTACAGTTAGAAGAGGAACTACCTCAGCCACAAATTCAGTATAGACTCTGACAGAGATTCCATCGGACCTGGAGCATTGTTCAGTTTTAACGATTCCAGCTGTTTCTCAACACCACTGACAATAATACTTCTTTCATTCATCTTTTCAGTGGTACAGGGATTAAATTGGGGCAATTCTCCTGGGTTTTCCTTTGTAAAGGAACGTTTGAAAATTGAGTTAAGCATTTCAGCTTTTGCTTTGTTACCCACAATTTCTGGACACCAACTTTGGTGCCACTAACAGCCTTTACATAGGACCAGAATTTCTTTGGGTTCTGTGAAAGGTTACTTGACAATATTCTGCTGTGGTAGTCATTGAAGGCTTCATGCATTGTGATCTCTTGACAGCCAAACTCGTTTCATTCAGTATCTCTCTAGTACAGCCTCACGCTTTGCTTTACACATATTATGCACTAATCTCTTACTTTTATAGTGACTGTGTACAATTCAGGTCCCTCCGATTATGAACTGTTCTACTGGGAACATATCTATCCAGCGCATGGTCAACTATTCTTTTAAACTTGAGCCATAGTTCCTCTTTATCACCTGCCCTGTGCTGGAAGTTCAAGTTCCTCATTGAGATTTGACAGTGCTGATTTTTTTATCTAGTTTATTGAACATATATATATATATATATATATATATATATATATATATATATATATATATATATATATATGCTTGGTTTAGTTGTCCTTTGTACTATGGTCATCATTGTTGCCACAACTGTCATGATCACTGATACCAGTTTCAATAGGGACATCCTCAGAGAGGTCAGGCCTATTTGTTGTCATTATATCCAATATGTTCCTGTCATGAATGGGGTTCCTAACTATCTGTTCTAGGTAGTTTTCAGAGAAGGCATTTAGTGCTATTTCACAGGATGTCTTACCACAGCCACCACTGATAAAATTGTGATTTTTCCAGTTGATTGTTGACTGATTAAACTCTCCATCAGTGATTACAGTATAATTGGGGAACTTATGTACAAGTGAACTGAGGTTTTCTCCAGAGCTTTCAGTTACATCAGGAGAAGAGTCTGCTGGGCGATAGAAGGATCCGTTATCATTTTATGCCCACCTCTGATGCCGAGTCTTGCCCAAACAATCACACATGCAGCTTCAGTGTATATAAAATTCTGGCAAAATGCAAATAATTGAGCTGTAAAGATAACAACTCACCCAGTAATATAGGTATTGAGTCACCATCTGTCTCTGTGTGTGTGTGTGGGGGGGGGGGGGGGGGGAGAGAGATTTTCATGTGCATGCATGTGCCTGCCCATTGTCTTGTCATCTTCTGTCAAGCATTGATAGAAAATTCACTTCACATTTATTATTGTCTTCCTAGTCTATATTAGAAACTTAAATTTTTTGTTTGCAGATCTTTCCTTGTAATAAACCAAATAAGTTTCAGATTCCTATCCAGGGACCTACACTCTGTTATCAAAAGTATCTGGACACCCCTAAAAGCATCCATTTTTCATAATAGGTGCATTGTGCTGCCACCTACTTCATTTTAGTGTCAACAGTAGTCATTAGACATTGTGAGAGAACAGAAAGGGGCACTCCGCAGAACTCATGGACTTTGAATGTGGTAAAGTGATTAGGTGTCACTTGTGTCATATGTCTGTAAGCGAGATTTACATGCTCCTGAACATCCCTAGGTCCACTGTTTCCGATGTGTCAGTGAAGTGCAAAAGTGAAGGGACACACATAGCACAATAGCGTACAGGCCGACCTAGTCTGTTGACTGACAGAGATCGCCGACAATTGAAGAGGGTCGTAATGTGTAATAGGCAAAACAATCACACAGGAATTCCAGACTGCACAAGGATCAACTGCAAGTACTATAACAGTTAGGTGGGAAGTGAAAAAACTTGGATTTCAGGTTGAGGGACTGCTCATAAGCCACACATCCTGCCAGTAGATTTCAAACGACACCTCGCTTGGAGTAGGGAGCGTAAACATTGGACGATCGTGCGGTGGCCCGGTGTAATGTTAACCTCCCTCTATACAGTTTAAACGTTTTTGTGGACTTACTTGTTGAAGAATGCTGGTTCTGCTTTCTTGCAGCACCGGTGTCTTCTGCTAGCACCGGGTGCTTCTCCGAATCTCTCTCTCTCTCTCTCTCTCTCTCTCTCTCTCTCTCTCTCTCTCTCTCTCTTATTTAAAAATAGGCTACTCGTGGAATATCATTCAATGCATCAGAACATATTTCCACTTTTTACCAAAAAAAAAAAACTAAACTTTATGACGTA
This sequence comes from Schistocerca nitens, assembly GCF_023898315.1. NCBI lineage: Eukaryota > Metazoa > Arthropoda > Insecta > Orthoptera > Acrididae > Schistocerca > Schistocerca nitens. The sequence continues at coordinate 261,689,553 of NC_064622.1, forward strand.
AGCCCACACATTACCGGGCACCCAAGATCAGTTAATTACACATTTTTGAACACAATTAATACATAAGCTTTTATCGTGGCTGACTATCCACGTCCAGTCCACATACGCTCAACAGCAGTTAAACGTCTACTAAACAGTCACTATCTCGAGTTACTCCATTTGTTTTTCAACAATACAAAGCTACATCTCTCCTTGCAGCCGGCCACGGAGCTTCCGGGCCGTATGTGTTTATTCTTCGCAGGTCACACTGAACACTTGCCAGTGCCAACGAATTTCCTCCCTTCCAGTTTTGCCTGCACAAACAATAAATGGGTGCAGTATCCCATGCTCATCCTTACGCCCTGCTTTAAAATAACGCGTGTTCGAAACGGCTGGAACACAAGTGTCTCCAGACTTTCGTAAAATTCTGGGGGCACTACAATTGAACAGTGGAAAAAAATGTTGTGTGGAATGACAAATCACAGCACATAATGTGGCAATCCAATGGCAGGGTTTGGGTATGGCGAATGTCCAGTTGATGCCATTTGCCAGCGTGAGTAGTGCTGACAGTAAAATTCGGAGGTGGTGGTGTTATGCTGTGGTCATGCTTTTCATGGAGGGAGCTTGCACCCCTTGTTGAGGGAGCTTGCACCCCTTGTTGTTTTGTGTGGCACTATCACAGCATAGGCCTACATTAATGTTTTAAGTACCTTCTTGCTTCCCACTGTTGAAGAGCAATTCGGGGATGGCAGTTGCATCTTTCAGTATGATCAAGCACCTGTTCATAATACACGGCCTGTGGCGGAGTGGTTACATGACAATAACATCCCTGTTATGGACTTCCCTTCACATAGTCCTTACCTGAATCCTATAGAACACCATTGGGATGTTTTGGAATGCTGACTTCGTGCCAGGCCTCACCTGCTGATATTGATACCTCTCCTCAGTGCAGCACTCCATGAAGAATGGGTTGCCATTCCCCAAGAAACGTTCCAGCAACTAATTGAACGTATGCCTGCGAGTGTGGAAGCTGTCATCAAGTCTAATAGTGGGCCAACACCATATTGAATTACTGATGGAGGGCACCATGAACTTGTAATTCATGTTCAGCCAGATGTCCAGATATTTTTGATCACATGGTGTATATTTATGTTTTCTGTGGTTACTATGAATTAAGGTAATTTATGTGAAAAGACCATTATATTTTCTGTCGTTACCCAGCTTAGCTCACGCTCAGTTGACAGGTACTTGAATGAGACATTAAATTACAGCTTTCCTTCCTCGTAAGAACTATTGCAGTTTCAGTAAACTAATGTTGTACAATTACACTTCCTAACTACCTGATACTGTGTTAAAAATAATGAAGAATAGTTAATGAAGAAGATCCATGCTCAGATTTTTTAGCATGCTGTGGTTTATTAGCTGTACTTAATGTGATTCTTTAAATAGTTGCTATCTGTCTTATAATGCAAATAACGGGTGGTAAACGTAACCTCTCCCCATGTTGTTGAAATGTTGGATGGAGGGCAGATGCACAAACAGGACTGAAAAAGTTGCTTAGCTTTTGAACCATTTTTCCATGTCTTGGGTATTTTCCATGTTTTGTTTTCTGTTAGGCCTAATAAAAAAACAATGGCGTCTTCATCAACAATGTTTGCTGTGCCGATGATACTATATTGGTGATACAGCATTGACTGCAGATAATTTAATTATCTCCAACAGCTTGTTAATTTAGTAGGAGGTTACAGTGGTAATCTAGGCCTGAATGTCAACACCAGAGAGATGCATTTTATGATTGTTGCTTGACAGCCCTTCACAAATACAGATCTACAATTCTTTGGTTCCTTATTACAAAAGGTAGACAAGTCTGAGTATGTGGTGCTGTGAAGATTGGAGATCAGGCATGAAGATAAAACATCACATAGAGAATGGCTAAAATGTTTTCATGAAATTTAAGAAAATTGTCACAAATACAGGCATAGACCAAATCTTAGAATTAGATGTGCAAGATGCTGCATCTGGTCTCTGACCATCTCTGTAGCTGAATTCTCAGTATAGCTGAATGCAATGTGGAGGACCAGGACTCAGTTCTTGGTACTATCATGGATTCATGGATTTTTCCTTGGTGGGAAGACTTGTTTGGGGTACACTCAGCCACGTGAGTCCATCAGAGGAGAGCCACTGATCCGATCCCACTACAATGAATGTGCATGCAGGTACAGCAAGCATTCTTTTCAACTATTCTCCAGCTCACAATGCTTTATCTCTAGTAGCAGTTTTGGTGCATTTCCAGATCGGCTTTCCTTTGCAACAGAATTTTATTGTTGGTGTTGTATGCAGTTACAGAGTCATTGGAAAACCATTACCATGGAAGAATAAAATTGGTGAATTTCTCCAAAAGTCAAATGAAGGTGCCTAATTGTGAACTCACTTTAAATTTGTTCCAATGTATCCATTTTGTCCCTGTAGTTGACAATAGTTGAATGCTACACATATTGCAACAGTGGAGCCCATCTATCAATCCAGTAGTTGCAAATTGTTCAAACTTGCAAATGGATTATCTGTGCTGCTGCTTCTGCTTACCTTTAATGATAGTTCTTAAACTTTAAGTGTGTCCTTCATAATTGTTAGTGTTATGTATATCAATTTTTTTTCTGGCTTAATTATCACAGTTTAAATTCAATATCGATCTTCTTTAGGTATATGCCCGTACTGATCCAAATGCGGCAAAGCCACAACATGGCATATCAGCATTTATTGTGGAGCGAGGTATGGAGGGTTTCCGTACAGCACAGAAGCTGGACAAACTTGGCATGCGTGGTTCTCCAACAGGGGAATTGATTTTTGAGGACTGCAAGGTTCCTGCTAGCTCAATGCTAGGAAAACTGAATGGTGGCATCTATGTCTTGTTTAGTGGACTGGATCTTGAGCGACTTGTTCTTGCAGCTGGTCCTGTTGGGTATGTGGTTTTTCTTTCTTTCTTTCTTTCTTTTTTTTCCCCACCCACAGTCACTTCATAAGCATTTGTTGTGCATAATAATCGCTTGACACCTATTTGTTATGACAGTAATTGGTAAAAGAACTGTCACACACACTATGACTTTTTTTGTCATTTTCTGTTTTGCTCATTTTCTTACTAAGAATATCTCACTTTTCACCTCATAGAGTAGGGCTGTAGCTTCAGTCTTTGATTTGATATGTAATTTTCAATACCCCTACCACTTCTTATAGCCTCTGACAGTTTTGCGCTTTATTGTCACACCAGAAAGCCCAAGTTTGGTATTTAAGTGATACAAAAACACTCAGCATTATACCTCTCTCTTATTGTTCCTCTTGGTAATGCACAATACCTATGACCCATGCTTATGACAACATTTGTTACAGGGCATTGGAACATGTTAAAGTCTAAACAGTAAGACTGCAAGAAATACTAATAAACCACTAATCACAAGTAGAGCATCCCTACCCAACTTACATAAATTTTTCTGACTGCCTATGAAGGAGCATTCTACCTTTCTTTCCTTTCCACTTTCTCTGTTGTACTCCTTTCTGTTTGTTCCCATCCAGTTTAGTTTACTTATATGCATGCTGTATAAGTTATGTTTGTGATCTCACTGTAGTGTGTAATGACTCAGTTGATCTAAAGTGTATTGCTTCTATTCCATCGCAGTATTGTATTTCATCACAGTATTGCAACCAGTACAAGGTTGTAAGGTGAAATGCCAATAAGACAATTGAATCATTGTTGTTCACAATAAATAGAGGAAATAGGTTATGATTTGAATTGGATGCATTGTTGGAAGTATAAAAGAAAGCCTGACCATTGAATATAGATAGCTAAAGATTTTTTATTTCAAAAGTGGAAACTATCTAACACTCATTGAAAGGAGGCAAAATTAACTCTGCATCTTGTTATCTATGCTTATAGATTTAACGTTTTTGTGGTATCATTAAATATCAATATGATTTAAACGGGATATTTTTATATACAAGCATGGATTTATACTGCCTCATAGTCATTGTACTGAGTCATTGCTCCATCTGTAATGACCTGCATGTAAAACACAAACCACATGTGGTTTCTGTGCTTTTGAGATAGTGGTGTTAATTACGTTCATAAAATGTGCGTTGTTGGCCATCCATCTGCTGCTGTTTTTGACTTCAGCTTTTATGTCTTGGAGCAAACAGAAAGTGTGCCTCAGTGTTTGGACAGCAATCTATTATTTCTGCCACAGGAGGAGGATCTTATTTTGGATTTACTATTTGTTTGTGACACTTGTTTCTAGAAGAAGAAGAAAAAGAAGAAGAAGAAGAAGTGCAAAAGCAAAAGCATGAAACCTAATTTGACTTTTTCATCATTTAAATTTACCTATATATTACTGATCATCCATCCTCGTTGGTTGTTTCCATACAGGAAATACCACATTGTAACCGTATCACCATGTGATACACAGACATGGTAATTCTAAAACTTGCCCTATTTTCCACATAGTTCTACAATATGCTAAACCCTGCGCATTTTCACTCTGACTAAACTCTCTACAAACAGAAATGATATTCAAGGAGGTTTGATCAAGAGGATGTATCATGTAAAACTGTTTTTATTTCTGTGTTGATTGCACTTGGCAAGAAACTGGCACTGGCTAGTCATCGTTGCCGTACATAGTGACAAAGACCAAGTATTTGCTATTGCTCCATTGTTCTTTCTTAGCACTCAGTTAAGTAAGCATTTTTCTTAGCATTGAAAGTAATGCATACACATGATAATTTAGGCATTTTAGCCAAATAGCAACTGCAGTTTAATGTATTGCATTAGCTGTTAAGGGGTTTACTACCTTTTAGTTCAAAAAATCGATTGTTTTAAAATTGCATTTTTGATCCATGAAAGTGTTTAGAATCCGCCCCTGAAACGTTTTCCCGAATACAGAACGGAATGTTTGTTATTCGCTGTCGAACAAGAAAATGCACCTGCCTGAAATTGGCCTTTTTCAAGTACAATTTTTTTTTCGGGAATTTAGACGTTGTAGCCATGAAAAATTATTGTGTGTGCTTGCCCATGACTAAAACTGATTAAGTAATCAAGGAGCTTATGACGTACTATGGCTTGGCAATCCGATGACATCCCAATTCGGTGGAACAGATGAAGAAGGCAATTTGGACAACGTATTTCCACAAGTTTTCAACGGATGACCACCCACAACACCAAAATTGTCTGGCTGGGGAAACTAGTTGGTGCAAGTGGCGCATTGCAGAGGCTACTGGACATCTGGATGAATATAAACACGGCCAGCCACTCTCTAAAGAAGTTAAAAAAAGTGATTCATCTGATCTACGAGGCCCTTTCAGAGGACGAGTTATTGTATCAGTGCTTGGGAGGAAACACACAGAATTCAAATGAAAGTTTGAACCCGTTTGTTTGGAAGTTAGCCCCCAAGCGGCTGCATTCTGGTTCGAAGACTGTGGAGATTGCGACTTTCCTGGTAGTGAGCAGCTTCAGTGAAGGGTATTCAGCAATTCTGAAGACCATGACAATGATGGACGTCAACCTGGAACTCTATTCGACGCAGTTCGCCAAGTATTTGGATGACCACCGGATTCAAGTGGCCGAAAACTGCTTGCCACCGGCCGTACGAGAGGCTCTGGAGCAGCGCAGGATGGCCCAGATCGACCATAACATCCTCTATGAGGAAGAGGAAGGACTAGTTTATGGACCCGGAATAGCAGATTGAATGTAAGTTGCATAATATTGCGTTTATATGTAGTCAAAACTTCAAATGCGTTTTTCTCAAAATGACTTTTTTTTATCATGCGGTATGGTAACTTCAAATCTACTGAACCGATTGGCATGATTCTTTGTTTCTGATGAAGCTAACTAAATTGTCTAGAAGTTGTACCACTTTTATTCCGATCCATTAACTATAAATATTTTTTACTTGGCCGACGAAGTCGAAAAATCAATTAACCCCCCCACCCCCACCCCTTTTTTTTCCAAATGGCTGCCATTTTGTTTCCTATGGTCCAAATAACGTAAGTGAGGTACAACTCATAAAAAGAATCTTATATACATCAACTCAATTTTGATTTCAGACGAGCCAGCTGACATGTGACATACCGTGCATGGAGGTCTACATCGAAATTTTGTTTCATTTCGACGGCACTTCTGCCTTTGCTCTTCAACATTTCCAGTCGAAAAAATTCAAGTTTGTAGAAGAAATATCAATAAAAATTTTGACCAAATTTGACATTGATATCTATAACACATCCCGAGGAAAAAAAAAAAACTCAAAGAAAATGCTTTTTTTCGGGGCAAAGGTAGTAAACCTCCCCTTAAGCTTATGTGCTGTTGCTCTCCCATATGCACAGTGGTAGTGGTCTGCCTTTCTTGTAATGAGGTCTAAGATATATTTGTCAATTAGTGAAATTTAGGGCAAGAATGCTCACCTTATGGTAGTTTGTTCAGAAGTGCGTACCATCGAGCAGCTGGCCATAAAATCCTTTGGAAGTACTAGGACTAAGTGCTGCAGGTGCACATACTTCTTTCTGCATTTACTTGTTACAAATTTGCTGTCGGTTGACAGAAGGAAGTGGAGGAGACAGAAATTGGAAATCCTCTCTCCACTGATGAAGAATCCTCTTAAACAGAAAAAAAGGAGAAGAAGGTAAATAGGAGAGAGATGGGAAAAGAAGATAATATCATCTAGATCAAAAAAGTCTGCTAAAAGAAAATTGCTCATAGTGCCTCAGAAAACAGGTTCTGCAGAAAGCATACATTTGCTTAGGGTGTGGCTGTGATTTTGATGATGATTAGCCATAAATAAGCATCTGATCCCCGTTTGCAAAATAAACAATGTTTTGTAAACAGGTGTGTTTCAGATAACAATTACTGCTGCTCTCTTGCAGTTAAATAATTTCAATGGTTTCCTGCTCTTGTGCAGTTATTGGAACAAATTAAAATGAACTTACATTCCCTAAGTACCAATTACAGTAGAGTCCCGTTAATACGAACTAATTGGGACCAGACCTTGTTCAGATTACCGATTTGTCCAGACTAGCTGGAATTATGGTGATGAGTTGCTAGAATGAAGTATACCAAGCAGATAAGTAGGTACACACTGTTAACCAATGGGAACAGGTTTGGGAACAGTGGCTCACTCTCACTCCATGCCCTTATTGTTGTGCATTGTTGAGACCTTTGTAGTGTCTGAGGTCAGTGCACTACCAGTTGGCTCACAGAGCACTTGGTTATGTTAGTTATCTATCGCTGGCATGCATAACAGTTGTATTGCATTTATTCAGGTGTAGTGGTGTGCGTATTTTCGTCATGAGTAAACTGAAACTTACAATGTTAACTCTCAAAGAAAAACTGAATGCTTTGAAGCAGATAGACAATGGTGAGAATGTACCTAAACTGGAAACAGAACTGGGTGTTGGTAAAGCAACCATTTGTAATTGGAAGAAGAACTGAGTGAAACTACTACAAATGATACAGACAATCCCTGGATGTGAAGAAGCTAGTGAAGAAGATATAGATGAGTGGATGGCAGTGAGTGGGGCATGTGTGGAGAACCTTACTGACACTGCTGTGACTCAAGACTAGGAAGAAGGGAACTGCTGTGATGGAAGTGACAATGAGCCTGAAAGTGACAAAGGAGAGCTGGTGCCACACAGTGATGCAGCAGAAGCCCTTGACTTCATTATTTGGAGCAACAGCCCACTGCTACACCTGCTGATTTGATGTTTGAGACAATGGTGCAACTATGCGTCATATAACAGACTGTCTTCATTACGCCAAAAAACTATGACTGAGTTTTTGTCATCTAAAAAGTAGGGATAAAATGTCCGCTGTATTTTAGTAAGTTTGACAGCTTTTCTTTCATTATTATGCATTGTTTAAACCTAATGTTTTCTTGCCAATTTTTCCAATACATGTTTACTGTACTGTGTAAATTAAAATAATGTGTATGTACAGAAGTTTACTGCATAGTTTTCCATACTTAGACTAACATTTTTCATGTTCGGATTACTGGGGTTCGGATTAGTGGGACTCTGCTATATTCTTATCGTTGTTATGTGCCGTGTCTGGAACCACAAGAAAGGTTATTTAATGTCTTCTGAGTATAGACTAAATTTTGCTTTAATAATTTTCTTTAAAGCTATCTGATCACAGAATGAGATCAACTGAACTTCATTCTATTTTCAGCTGGACTAGGCTGTACCATTTTTTGCAGGTCAAGGAGGAAAAAAGGGCAAACTCTAACATTAAAAATCAGTAAACTAATTTATTCTTTTTTTATTGTACAAGAACACAATTGGCCATTGGTCTGTACAGTTTATGCTCTGTACAGCAAAACCCCTCCAATCTCTAGCTATAGTGGCATGCACATCAGAAGGGGGCAGTGCAATGTGTTCTGTGCAGATAGAGATGGAGAATATTTGATGGTGTCGCCAGTGTGCTCATTGCCTTTGTTCCATGTCTCACATTCCAGCAGTTGCCTACCCTGGTAACTGGCTATGCTGGGGTGATTGGTACACCGGGCCATTGTTTCTGCTTCTCACCCTCCTAGAAAACTACTGTTGTTGCTTCTTAGTATAATACTTGTGTGTGCTTTATGCCACTAACAATGAACATGATGAATAACATCACAATCCCTAAACTAACATGGAAAATTGGAAAAACTGTGCTAAATGTTCTGCTACAGGCATATGCAGCAAAATGATGGTATTGGCTGGAGCTTCACTGACACTTGCCATTGTGCATTGCCCCACCACCCACGTTTTTTATGTGCACACAGCTATGGCTGGGATGCAAGCAATACAAAAAGTTAAATAAATGCTCTGTTGGCTAACTGCCCAAAAAAAAAAAAAAAAAAAAAAAAGTGGTTCATGGTGTGGGTTCCTGTAGTCATGTCCTAGTTCATGAACCACGGGCAACGTATGAGTGGCCAAGTAAGTGGTCCCGACAGTCGGGATACCAGTTACTTTGGAATAAGGCAGGGCATCTCGGACATATTCTGAGTCATGGTCACCTTTGTGCTCATACGGCAAAGACTACCAAATCCACAGGTTAGTCCCTCAACCGTTAGGGGTAATACCCAATGGGACTCAGGGCAAGTAAGGCTAGCAACCTGCTTCTCTGGTACTTTAAATATGATGCTGGCAACAATCAGAGCAAAATGCCTTGGACTTTTGGAGGTGACGGAGTCCCACCTCTAACTGACAAACCAGGGACTCCTAAGATACGACTTGGCAAACAAATGGTAATGAGATGGGGAGCTATTAATATCAATGGGGGCTACTCTGGGAATAAGGTAGAGCTGGCAGAGGCTGCAAGTAAGATGGGGCTGGACGTTTTAGCTGTTACTGACATTCGGGTAAGGGGTGAGAAAGAAGAGGAAGTGGGAGAATACAAGGTCTACCTGTCAGGAGTCAAAGCAGGAATAGCACAATGGGGTGTAGGGCTTTACATCAGGAAAGAAATGGAACCCAGCGTAGTTGCAATAATGTATGTAAACGAACGACTGATGTGGATAGATTTGACAGTATCTTGCAAGAAAATTAGTATTGTGTCAGTATATTCGCATTGTGAAGGGACTGATCAAGATAAGATGGATAGTTTTTATGAGGCACTCAGTGATGTCCTTTACTGTAACAACTACAAGGACAGTGTTCTGCTCATGGGTGATTTTAACGCCAGGATTGGAAATCGAACAGAAGGGTATGAAAAGGTTATGGGTAAATTTGGAGAGGATATGGAGGCCAACAGGAACGGGAAACAACTCTTGGATTTCTGTGCCAGTATGGGCTTAGTAATCACAAACTCCTTTTTTAAACACAAGAACATTCACCGGTATACTTGGGAAGGCAGAGGAACCAGATCTGTCATTGACTATATAATAACAGATCAGGAAGGCTGTGAGGGACACACGTGTATTCAGGGGATTCTTTGATGACACTGATAATTATTTAATCTGCAGTGAAATTGGGATTGTGAGGCCGAAAGTGCAGGAGGTCAGGTCCATATGTAGGAGAATAAGAGTGGAGAAACTTCAGGATAAGCAAATCAGGCACAAGTACATAACAGCGATCTCAGAAAGGTACCAGTTAGTTGAATGTAGTCAATTACAGTCATTGGAAAAGGAATGGACAAGGTACAGGGACACAGTACTAGAAGTGGCTAAAGAATGTCTTGGAACAGTAGTGTGTAAAAGTAGGATGAAGCAAACAGCTTGGTGGAATGACACAGTCAAGGCAGCCTGTAAAAGGAAAAAGAAGGCGTATCAAAAATGGCTACATACTAGAACTCAGGTAGACAGAGAAAGTTATGTTGAAGAAAGAAACAAAGCCAAACAGATAATTGCAGCATCCAAGAAAAAATCTTGGGAAGACTTTGGAAACAGGTTGGAGACTATGGGTCAAGCTGCTGGAAAACCATTCTGAAGTGTAATTAGCAGTCTTTGAAAGGGAGGTAAGAAGGAAATGACAAGTATTTTGGACAGGTCAGGAAAACTGCTGGTGAATCCTGTGGATGCCTTGGGCAGATGGAGGGAATATTTTGAAGAGTTGCTCAATGTAGGTGAAAATACGATCAGTAATGTTTCAGATTTCGAGGTAGAATGGGATAGGAATGATGATGAAAATACGATCACATTTGAGGAAGTGGAGAAAATGGTCAATAGATTGCAGTGCAATAAAGCAGCTGGGGTGGATGAAATCAAGTCGGAACTCGTCAAATACAGTGGAATGTCAGGTCTTAAATGGATACACAGGATAATTGAAATGGCCTGGGAGTTGGGGACAGGTTCCATCAGACTGGACAAAAGCAGTAATCACACCAATCTATAAACATGGAAACAGAAAAGATTGTAACAACTACAGAGGTATCTCTTTAATCAGTGTTGTGGGTAAAATCTTCTCAGGTATTGTCGAAAGGAAAGTGTGAGTATTAGTTGAGGACCAATTGGATGAAAATCAGTGTGGGTTTAGGCCTCTTAGAGGTTGTCAGGACCAGATCTTTAGCTTAAGGCAAATAATGGAGAAGTGTTATGAGTGGAACAGGGAATTGTATCTATGCTTTATAGATCTAGAAAAGGCATATGACCGGGTTCCTAGGAGGAAGTTATTGTCTGTTCTACGAGATTATGGAATAGGAGGCAAACTTTTGCAAGCAATTAAAGGTCTTTACATGGATAGTCAGGCAGCAGTTAGAGTTGGCGGTAAACTGAGTTCATGGTTCAGAGTAGTTTCAGGAGTAAGACAAGGCTGCAACCTGTCTCCACTGTTGTTCATATTATTTATGGATCATATGTTGAAAACAATAGACTGGCTGGGTGAGATTAAGATATGTGAACACAAAATAAGCAGTCTTGAATATGCGGATGACTTAGTTGTGATGGCAGATTCGATTGAAAGTTTGCAAAGTAATATTTCAGAGCTAGATCAGAAATGTAAGCACTATGGTATGAAGATCAGCATCTCCAAAACGAAAGTAATGTCAGTGGGAAAGAAATATAAACAGATTGAGTGCCAAATAGGAGGAACAAAGTTAGAACAGGTGGACGGTTTCAAGTACTTAGGATGCATATTCTCACAGGATGGCAACATAGTGAAAGAACTGGAAGCGAGGTGTAGCAAAGCTAATGCAGTGAGCGCTCAGCTACGATCTACTCTCTTCTGCAAGAAGGAAGTTAGTACCAAGACTAAGTTATCTGTGCACCGTTCAATCTTTCGACCAACTTTGTTGTATGGGAGCGAAAGCTGGGTGGATTGAGGTTACCTTATCAACAAGGTTGAGGTTACGGATATGAAAGTAGCTAGGATGATTGCAGGTACTAGTAGATGGGAACAATGGCAGGAGGGTGTCCACAATGAGGAAATAAAAGAAAAACTGGGTATGAACTCTATAGATGTAGCAGTCAGGGCGAACAGGCTTAGATGGTGGGGTCATGTTACACGCATGGGAGAAGCAAGGTTACCCAAGAGACTCATGGGTTCAGCAGTAGAGGGTAGGAGGAGTCGGGGCAGACCAAGGAGAAGGTACCTGGATTCGGTTAAGAATGATTTTGAAGTAATAGGCTTAACATCAGAAGAGGCACCAATGTTAACACTGAATAGGGGATCGTGGAGGAATTTTATAAGGGGGCTATGCTCCAGACTGAACACTGAAAGGCATAATCAGTCTTAAATGATGATGATGATGATGATGATGAAAAAAAACATTTCACACTTCTTGTATTGGCCAACCTAAACTAAAACCCATACACTAGCAAATTTTCTTTCTGTTTTGTGTGAGCCTGTCAGTGACTCAAATTTCTGGTATTCAGTGAGCAGTCTCTTTTATTTCCAAATTATTTAGAATAATATTGTTTTCAGATGTAATTTCTGCTTCTCAGTCCAACTTTCAAACGGTGAATCACTGGAAACCTGTTGTCTGTATCAAAGCGACTGCTTCGTATCATTTCTCAACATGGACTCTCGACAAACAAAAATGATCTCACTCCTTTACAGTATAGAAAATGCTTTATTGTTGTCGATCTCCTTTCTTATTCATAAGTGATGCACGCATGCGTGCGCCCCCTCCCCCCTCCCTCCCTCCCTCCCTCCCTCCCTCCCTCCCTCCCTCCCTCACACACACACACACACACACACACACACACACACACACACACACACAGCCAGAACACTGAATTCTGTTCTGTCGCACTGATACAACTTATCCAGAGTTTTGTTTCTTGCACATTCTAATATATGATTGTAATTCCTCAGTAAGTAACTTTTGGTTACCTATTTACCAGGTGGCAATAGATTTACAAAATGTTCATTGTTAAAAATTTTTAATGTCCCCTTTCTTTTCATTTGATAAGGAATCTACATGTTCCAAAAGCTAAAGAATTTTAAACATTTGCATTTGACTGTAATGCTATTGTGGAAAATCGATTGTATTTTTTTCTATATTTGTTTGTAACTCATTTCCTGGAAGTTCATTTTCATGTAGATGATTGAACCAACTCAGATCTTTGTCTCCCTGCAAGCTGAGTCGCTAACAGGATTGTATCATTTTATCCTGATCAATTGTTGTCTGCTAGATATTGAAACAATCTTTTTGTTTACTGTTTAATACTTATAGTATTGTTATTTTAGGAAATGTGTACTGCTGTTCTTCAAGTTGTTAGTATTATGTACTGGATGATTATTTACTTCTGTAATTTTAACTTCCATAAATTTCAATGTTTCAGAATAATGCAAGCTTGTTGTGACATTGCATTTGAGTACTTGCATGAGAGAAAACAGTTTGGGCAGAGAATTGGAGAATTCCAGCTTATGCAGGTAATTTAATTCTCACTTCTGAATTTCACTGGTTCGTAAACATAACTGAATATTAGCTTAGATTTAATTTAGATTTATGGAGGGACATCAGAAAGTAAGTTAGAAATATCATCCCATGTTAAGACCACTGTGGAATGAGTGGTGCATTGTCAGAAAAGCGTACATGTTACGGGTTTCCTGCAGACACAATTGTTCTGTGGTGCAAATAACAGGTGCACCACATTGTGGGAGTGAAATGCTGTGGCAGCAGGAAACTTACTCCAAAGATGAAGTACACATGGCAGTAAAATTCTTTTGGGCAAGATGTCTAAATTGCACACAGATTCACTGTGAAATCCTGGCAGTAATGGAACGAATGCAATGTTGCATCTAGCCTAGTAAAGTTGTGCAAACAATTTGAACATGGCCACACAGATGTGGCTGATGCTGCTCCACCATGCATTCCAGTTCTTGTAGCAGGCAATTTCTATCCTGTTGGCAAGCTGAAAGAATGTCTGGGAGAGGGAACCAGAGGTTTTCCAATGATGAGGACACTCACACAATGGTTCCTGAGGGGCTCTGTGATTGGGGTGTGTATTACTATTTTCAAAAAATTAGACAACTCGTAGAATATTTCAGCTGTTGTTTATAGATATTTGGTGACTATATTGAAAAATAGTTATCTATCTGTGTCATTTCAAAGTGTAGTGCAGTATTCAGCAAAAGTTCCTTGTCAAAAGAGAAATTGCAACATCAGCTACAGTTGGGCATTCAAATAAATCTACAAGCGAAAATTTATTTCGGACTTGGACTTTAATCTGTGGATGCACTCTTCATTCAAGCTCTTATGTTGGATGGGAGCTTGTTGAATGTCTTCCCTTCAGAGTACGTACATCCACTCCAAACCATAGACAAAGAAACAAATTCTACATTGAAATTAATTTTGTGTTTTGTATTGTGTCTTTATAAATCACAGTTCATCTGAAACTGAATTTTTCATCAGAAACTGATTTTTATTATCCACAATGAAAGCCATTAACAGTGAATACATTAGGAAGTGAGTGTAAGAGTTTCCAAGATCTTTAAAAAGGCATCTTCTGTACACAGTAATCTTACTACTCACTTCTGCCGAATAAATACATTTTTCACTGTAGGTTCAGTGCCGTAGAAGATAGTTTCATGACAACAGGTAGTGAAAATATGTAAAATAAGCCAACGAACTTGTCTCAAGGTGAACACAATCAGAGCTGCTTCTAAGGGCATAACTGAAATTCTTGATTAGTTTATATATGTGTTGGCTTCATTTTAAATAATTAAGCTGGACCACGAGGAAGTTTACACAATATGTTTCTTTTAGTTTATGGTCATTACTGTCTTTTTCTAGTGCTAAAAAGTCATTATTGCTGGTCTGAAATTGCTTAATGTGGGTCTTTGTGGTGTAAACTGTTCACAGTAAATCCCTTGTAGTAAAGCTCAGCTGTCATCTGAGATGTGTCTGCTAAGGTTGAGTTTGAGTCCTTCTGTCATCAGCAAACATTTCAGCTTCACAGATCATTTATTCTGAGGTTACTCAAATGAATGTGAAACAGTCTGTTAAAGAGACAATCTGCTTTCTATTATGAAAGTAAAACTTCATCCATGAAAGAGGGATTGCATCATTACCACAGTATTTGAATTTTCAAAAATTTTGTGATCCACATAATTAAAGGCTTTGGCAAGGTCACAGAATACACAAACATGATAATTTTTCTTATTTTGCTCTACTAGTGCTTTGTTTGTGAGATCTTGTATTGCTTTCTCTATGGAGTATCCTTTATTAAAGCCAAACTGGGAGTTGGTTAACAAGTTCTACTCAGTCACATGATCCATTATTCTGTCACAGGCTACTTTTTCAGACACTTCTAAAAAAAACTAGAAACAGTTAGATAGGTCTGTAAGTAGAAGTGGTTCAGTCATTTTTAGTTTTGTAGATGGGTATTAACACAGCATACTTAAGTCTGTCAGGAAATATGCCTGAAGTCATACACATTAGTATTTAACGAGTAAATCCCATGCCGATTTCGTAAAGAATTAAACTCCAAAGTATAAAATTCAGTAGCTCCCAAGGTATGTGTTGTACAGTGATATAGTTTTGTAGAAACATTCAGTGGTATATTTGGATGGTGTCTGCAAAATGTGTTGCAAACAGAGTTAGTAGTAAAGAAGTAATGAATTAAAATGTTGTTCTTGATGAGACAGTTGTTTTGCTGCATGAACAGTAAAAATGTAGTGAGTGATAAATTTTTTTCCTTTCGTCGTACTGTGGGGCATGTCAGTAAGAAAAAGTGTCATGAAGGTCTGAAATAGTCTGTAATGTTTGTTGGAAGTTGTTAAGTGTTCTCATTCTCAAAACTGGATAAATATAGTCTGGGTAATTTCGCTCATGACATTGTATTAAACATTTAACAGAAGGTCATAGCTCTCAGTGAATAGGTTAAGACATCATTTTAAATTTTTAAATTTGGTCAGTCACTGTGTGAAATACGGAAAACAAAATTTCTGTTGCTGCTAGAAGCTGTTAGATAAGCAACCTGCAACTGGGTTTGTGCCGTGGGTTAGCCATTTAATGGTAGGTCACATATGCATTGCCCATAATGATTAAAGGCATTTGCAAGTATTGAAAATTTATTTTTATTTTACCATACACATACTGTTTTATTGATTCCAAACATTGTCAGTGACAGCATTTTTATGTGATTTTGGTTTACATCTAGTAATGTCATCTGCTTACACATTTTCCTAGATTTAGCGTTCATATTACTAACCTAATTTGACATTAGCTTGTGGCGCTAGACATTTTCATGACATAAAACATCACAAAATTATTGTAAATATTGCATCATTAATGATTGTTTACATTCTTGTGGAAAGCTGTCTCCATGAAAGATGAGCCTTTGCTTGAAAAGTTACTCCAGTTAAGCACAACTTCAAACAAATAGTAATTACTGTTCAGTTATTTTCCCATAACAATTCTTGTTAATGCTTTACACACTTTCTGGTATTCTGAAAATTCTACATTGTACTTACCCTGAATAATAAGCACCTGTGAGGTTGTTGCTGCTGTCACACTGCAGTCTGCATGTAAACTCTCTGTGTGTTGCAAAAACTTGGCACTATTGTTCATCTGATTTATCTGAATCTCAACAGATGTTATGGAGTCAGTCACACCCACAAGCATTCTGCAGCCAATGCTGTTTCTCAGTCACGTTTCCAATAGTTATTTTGAGTGAACCTCTGATTACTGTGATGTTGATGAATCAGTAGTACAGCTCATCAGATAACTGAGCTTGTAAGATTGATATCTTGTTAAATAACATTCCGTGGTAGAAGGAATTTTCTTGATCTGCTCTTAATAAGGATTGTTCAAGTAAGATCCATTGAGTTAGGATGCTGAGTTGCAGATAGGCACAACAAAAAGATTTTCACACTTAAAGCTTTCAACCAATGCCCTTTGTCAACAGTAGACACAGGCACGCCCATGAAGCGCATGTGCACTCTCTCTCTCACTCACTCACTCTCTCTCTCTCTCACTCACTCTCTCTCTCTCTCACTCACTCACTCACTCACTCACTCTCTCTCTCACTCACTCACTCACTCACTCACTCTCTCTCTCTCTCTCTCACTCACTCACTCTCTCTCTCTCTCTCTCTCTCTCTCACACACACACACACACACACACACACACTGGTTTCAATTGCCTGAGACTAGACTGCAGTCGTGTGTGTGTGTGTGTGTGTGTGTGTGTGTGTGTGTGTGTGTGGGCGCGCGTGCTCGCACCTGCGCTCACGTGTGTCTATTGTTGACAAAGGCCATTGGCCGAAAGCTTTAAGTGTGAAAATCCTTTTGACTAAGCATCTCTGCTATGTGGTGAGTAGCAACTTTCCTTCTCATAATATTGTTACATTCCGTCCTGGATTTTCCACTGTTTGATTAAGATTCATTAAGAATATTTGAAATTTTTACCAGGCTTCCCATGTTCCCTATTTCTTACAGATGACCATCCCAATTTGTAGTTTCTGTGGTGCTCTCCCTACTCACCTTGCAGCTTTAGAATCTATGCACAGTCACAGTATTGCTGTTCAGCTATGCAAGTAGGATATCACTGATACCCTTGAACCAGAGCATGTCCATAAGTAATATTTTAATTAATGTGAGTGGCTGTTCTTGCTGATGTATCATCGAGGACATTAAGCTTGCCACTGTCCGTCAGCCATTTATTTCAATGAGCCACACAGGCACATTTGGTGAAGTAATGGATGTGGAATGGTTCATTAATTAACCTAAGATTGAAACTGGTGGTGGGTACTACCACAGTGTCCTTCATGCCTGTACTGCTGTCGAAGAAAAGAGAATTTTCATAAGTTCTGAATGACTCGTTTGCTTAACACTTTGGAGACCAAGCCTGAACATGGCTGGAGCCACAACTTTGTGTCAAAAAGACTACACCCAAATATAGGTCAGGGTGTGTGATTTTCGTGACATACAATCCACTTGTCATCTGAAAACTGGATTCATTTTGTATGAGAAAAATGTACATACTTGTCATTACCTGTTCTTTGACTGGTGTTGCCTTCTAAGATCAATTTCTAGAATTATTCTGAAAGAAACATTAGCGAACTTAACAGCTGCTGTCGTGAATGGCTGAGCCAGTATTATCACATTGGCGTAATTTTGTGCATATACTCATTAGTTTTCACAGTTTGCTGTAATTCTGCTACAAATATGTCATGTTTGTTGCATGAGCAAGAAATTTTGCAAGCTTAAGAGGAAGAAGTTGCTCAATAACTCACCTTCCACCTCTTTCTTGCGAGGATAATTATACTTTTTGTCATCATTATTTTAAAATTTGTAACCTATCAAAGAACTAAAGTAAATGTGAGAAATAAATCTTGGAGCTTGGTCCTTTTGTAGCATGTATTACTTTTGAAGATACGTTAATTACATTTGTTCTGGTAACACTTTAAATAGCAGCATAAATGGCCAGTTTCCTAGGCCCTGTACTCTTCTAAGTGGCCGATCTCCAGAGTGTTAAATATAGTGCTCATGTTGACTCCACCCATTTTGCTCCAGTATTTATGATGAGCAGGCTTCTGTTTCTGATTAATTTTTAGCATTCATAACTTAACCATATGTTATGTATGTCTTTGTGCTATAGATATTAAAAATTTGTTTGGAGACTTTTGTGATCTGTACCATTGAGAGATGAATATATTGTTGTAGTGAATAGTTTATGAAACATAATATCCTGCACATGACAATTTTCTGTTGTATATTTAAAACTAATTTGGTTTAATGTGATTGTCATGACATTGTAATTATGGTAAATTTTAAAAAGATTACATTTTCAAAAAACATTTTTTTTTAAGGTTACATTGTGGAGAAAGTGTCACAAGCGTTTGTTTTCTTGATCGTACAGGCCAAGATTGCAGACATGTATACTTCCCTCAGTGCCTGTCGCAGTTACGTGTACAATGTGGCTCGCGCTTGCGATAGTGGCAGTGTCAACAGAAAAGATTGTGCTGGTGTAATTCTCTACTGCAGTGAAGCTGCTACACGTGTTGCACTTGATGCAATTCAATGTCTTGGTAAGTGTTAGACAGTGTGGTCCAATTCTGTACCTATGCAAAAATTTACTGGTATTATTAATTAATTTCCTACATTTAATCATAAAAAAAGAAAGGGAGCAAAGTCTGTAGTTACATATTTTTGATACTCTTTCTCTACAGTGGGAGGGCCACCCTAGTTCATCTGATAAACACGTTTCATGTGCTATCTGTGGCTGATGAAGTCTTTGATCCAGGTGAAGTTCTAGAGGAAGCCTCTCAGCTCGCAAGGACTGCACATTCACAGAGGGTGGGTTTACCGGTAGTTGGGAGCTCCAGTGTTGGGCACATAATGAGGTCTCTTAGGGATGTGGCTGCCCAGGACGGGAAAGAATCCAGTGTGTGCTCCTTGTGCAGCCCAAGAGAAGTCATTTCAGACATTGAAAGAGCGCTTCCAGATGTCATGAAGAGCACAGGGAGCAGCCAACTGCAGATGGTGGCTATTGTCAGAACTAATGATGTGTGTCACTTTGAATCAGGAGAGGTCGTCTCTGGTTTTGGGCAGCTAGCTGAAGCAGTAAAGACTGCCAGTCTTGTTTGCCAAGTAAAGGCAGAGCTTGCCATCTGTAGCACCATTGACAGAACCAACTGTGGTCCTTTGGTACAGAGCCAAGTGGAGGGTCTGAATTAGAGGCACAGACGGTTCTGTGACCATTTAGGCTGCAGATGCTCGACTTGCACCATAGGGTGGTGAGTTTCCAGGTTCTGCTTAATGGGTGGGGGAGTCCATTACACACAGGAAGTGGTTACATGGGTGTGTGGAGGAGACTGGAAGGTTTTTCAAGTTAGAGGGTCTTGGGGAAACTACAGAAAGGATGGCAGTCTAAAAGGGGTGCAGACAAACACAGCAAAGTAGACCCATAAATAATCACTATTAAATGTATTTTATTGACAATGGAGACTGTTGATTTCTATGACTGCTCCTTTATAGGGCGTTTAATAAGAATGGCTACCAGTCACAACAGAAGATGATTTTATGTAACACACAACTGGTTTTGGGCTTGTGTTTCCATATGCAGTGCCGAAGATCACTGTTTAACAAATAATGTGATGATGACTAAACAGACACAAATGAAACATTTGGAAGTGACTGTGTGATGTGTTGGAAAATATTATCATACATTAAGCTGATATATCCATATTGTTTTCGTATTACATTTATCACATTTTTGTACAAAAATATTTACTTTCTTTCTATATTAACTGTACATTAGTCACCATGTTAATTGTTTGTGCATCCATAGTATGTCTTTGGTAAAGTAGTGGTACTTTAGAAGTTGGCAACTTCAGACACATATGCATTCACAATGTGCTTCCACTTAAAAAAACCAGAGGTTATGGTCAAAGAGCTTAAGTTGAAGAAGTACAGAATGTTACACATAAAGCTACATAACATATTACAAATTATGAAAATGAAATTGTTACAACAATTGTTGAACCACACTGTCATAAGGTGAAGTAGACTCTCTCTCTCTCTCTCTCTCTCTCTCTCTCTCTCTGTGTGTGTGTGTGTGTGTGTGTGTGTGTGTGTGTGTTTTCAAAAAAACTGCTAGTTGTGAGGAGAAAACAAACATTTCCATAAACAATTTATCCTATCACCCAATACAATATAAAATGGTATTCTTCAGATCTACACTTAATCATGTACCCAAAGTCCCACTCTGTTCTCTTGATGAGCAAAAAGAAAGTAACATTATGAAACAAACTGCAGACAGAGATGGATACAATCCAGGTATAACTTATAAACTGCACAACAAAATGAAAGTGTGTACCCCCTCCTAAATCAGATTCACACACACACACACAAATTTACACTCGCATCCCATGTAAATGAAAAATTTCAAACCAAATAGCTATCCTTTAATGTAACAGTGGTATTCAAATATCCATCAGTAGTAACACTAAGCTACATTAACACATCATTCATCGCAACAGGACGGACAGACAGTCAGTGTCATGGCAAATCAGGCATTGCAAACATTTGTGGACAATTGCCCACAATGCTACATAAGCCAGATAGGAAGGAGTTCCACTACAAGAAATCAGGAACACATGGATGCCTCCTGGCTCAATAATTTTGATAAATCCACTTTTGTAATACATCTAAAAGAATATGACCGCTCGGCCACATCCATTAAAGCCAACCTACAGATGCTACACACTGTTTGCAAAGAAAAGAAAATGAATGTTCTTGAAGAGCTTGAAATTTATATCCATAGCTACAAATCACCACATCTAATTCTTGATGAACAAGTAGATCTTGCAAACAAATCATTTCTACACATCTCTAATGAAATACAGGGTGTACATAAAGTCCGGGAACACTTTCAATTATTTATTGCACAAGAACCTAACATTATACAGATATCATACATATATCATTTTGAAGAAAAACCCTGGAAGTTTTTTCCCCTTCATGTATACCGCCACAGCGTAGTTTGGTAATTTGCCAATAGTCAGCACTAGTTGCAAACATGGCGAGTTCAGGTGCAGAGCGATCTTTCAGTGTGTTGGAGTTTGATAAAAACAAGTGTGGTACAGCTGTTCAGTGGATGTTTAGAACCAAGTACAGTAAGAAGCCACCAACAAGGAAGGCCATTTATCATTGGCACAACAGATTCGTTACAACAGGTTGCTTGTGCCTGGCGAAGAGAAGCAGACGTCCCAGTGTGAGTGAAGTGAATGTGGAGCGCATACAAGAGACACTCATAAGGAATCCAATGAAATCGGTGCATCGTGCATCCCGTGAACTCAAAATGGCTCCAATGACAGTGTGGAAAGTCCTGTGATGGAAGCTGTCTATGAAACCATTCAAATTGGAGCTGGTGCACCGAACAAGGAGCTGCCGCATCGATGGATTGGCCATGCTACAGAAGGGGACAACTGTTTCATGAAAGGGCCTCCCTGATCACAAGATCTCACTCTGTGAGACTTTTTCTGTGGGTACGCATTAAAGATCTGGTGTATGTACCGCCTCTACCACGTAATGTAACAGAGTTCCAGGAGATAATACGGGAAGCGACTGCCACAGTCGACGATGTATTGCTGGGACGGGTGTGGTATTGACGTCTGCGAGGTCACTCATGGTTCGCTTATCAAATGTTTGTAAAAAAAAAACTTTGAGTTTCCTTTCAAAATGCAATATGTATGACATCTGTACAATGTTTAGTTCTTGTGCAATAAATAAGTGAAAGTGTTCCTGAACTTTATGTACACCCTGTATTTTAAAAATCAAAAAACTGTAATTCATGGCCCCCCACAACTAGCAGCTTTTTGAACACATACATCCCCCCCCCCCCACACACACACACACTTCATTTTCATAATTTGTAACATGTTATGTAGCTGTATGTGTAACATATCTGTACTTCTTTGACTTAAACTCTTTGACCATAAGCTCTGTTTGTCAAAAGTAAACACATTGTGAATGTGTGTGTGTGCATCTGAAGTGCCGCTACATTATCAAAGACATAATATGGAAGCACAAATAATTAACATGGTGGCTAATATACAATTAAAATGCAAAAAATGAAATATTTTTGTAAAAAAAGTTGTTAATGTACTTTGAAAACAATATGGATACACCAGCTTTATGCAAGTATGATGTTATTTTAATCAAACAATGGAAAATCCAGAATAAAATGTAAAATATTATGAGAAGGAAAGTTGCTACTCACCATATAGCGTAGATGCCGAGTCACAGATAGGCACAACAACAAAATGACTCCCAGAATTAAATCTTTTTGCCATTAAGGCATTTGTCAACCGCACACACACACACACACACACACACACACACACACACACACACACACACACACAAACAAATGCAAATCACACACGATTGCAGTCTCAGGCAACTGAAACCACACTGGGAGCAGCAGGGAAAGGGCTGAATGAGTGACAGTGACTAACCTTCGTTAGTCACTGTCCTCACCCATTGAGCCCCTTCTTTGTTCCCCTTCCAGCACTACACAGCTGTATTTCCACCATCACACCCAGTCTTCTCTTTTTCTCCCCTTTTCCACTCCCCCCCCCCTCCATCCTTCTCCACCTCCCCCCTGCCCTCCGTCTAACCTGCATCAATTCACTGTCTGCCACCCCCACCATACTATCCCTCCCCCTCCCCACTCCAACCTCATCCTTACCCCCACCCAGTTCCCACTCCCATCATCCACTAGTGCTGCTACTCCCAGTGTGGTTTCAGTTGCCTGAGACTGCAGTCGTGTGTGTGTGTGTGTGTGTGTGTGTGTGTGTGTGTGTGTGTGTGTGTGTGTGTTTATTGTTGATGAAGGCCTTAATGGCTGAAAGCTTTAATTGTGAGAGTCTTTTTGTTGTGTCTGTCTGCGACGCACATCTCTGCTATATGCTGAGTTATGATGATAATTTTACACCACCTGTCACTTAGCCACTTCCGAATGTTTCATTTGTGTCTGTTTAGTCTTCATCACGTTATTTGTTTTTTGTTTAAACAGTTGTTTCTTAATACTGAGTGTGGAAACATGTAACTGAATGTAAACCATCAGAAGGTGGGCACAAGTTGAAAAGCAGTCATGTGTTAAACAAAATCACTGTCTGTTAACTTGTATCGGTTATTGTTCTACACCATACAGTTGGTATCATAGTGGTAAATTGTCATAGCCTTGTTGGAAAAGAACCAGAACTACAACACTAATAGAAAGCACTGAAACTCAAGTAGTTATAGGTATGGGAAGCTAGCTAAGCCGGAATTAAGTTCAGCCAAAATTTTTACAAAGGAGTTAAGTGTGTTCAGAAATGATTAATAATACAGTTTGTGGTTGAGTGTTTATTGCTGTCAGGAGCAGTTTACCTTGTAGTGAAATAGAAGTTGATACATCTTGTGAGCTAGTGTGGGTAAAGGTTATACTTGACAACTGGGATAAATTAATAATTGGTTTCTTGTATCGACCCCCCCTCCCCCGCCACAACTCAAGATGATACAGTTGCTGAGCATTTCAAAGAGAACTTGGGTCTCATGTGAAATAGGTACCCTACTCATATAGTTGGTGGTGACATCAATCTGCCCTCAATATGCTGATGAAAATACCTGTTTAAAGTCAGGGGTAGGAATAAATTTTTGTCTGAAAATTTTCTGAATGTGTTCTAAGAAAATTATTTTGAACAATTACTTCAGGAACCCACTTAAAGCGTAAATGTTTGTCACAACATACATGATTTCTTAGCGACATATAATCCTGTGTGGATGTGGAGCATCATGATGGATACAGGGATTAGTGACCACAAAGCAGTTGTACCTAGACTTAATGCCATAACATTCAAACCCCCAAAAATAAACACATAATACATCTATTAAAAAAGCAGATAAAGATACACTTGAGGCCTTTCTGAGAGACAGTCTCCACACCTTCCAACCTTAATATGTAAGCGTAGATCAGATGTGGTTTAAATACAAAGAAATAGTATCAATGGCTGTTGAGAGATACACTATGTGATCAAAAGTATCCAGACACCCCCAAAAACATAAGTTTTTCATATTAGGTGCATTGTGCTGCCACCTACTGCCAGGTACTGCATATCAGCGACCTCAGTAGTCATTAGATATTGTGAGAGAGCAAAATGGGGCGCTCCTTGGAACTTACGGACTTCGAACGTGGTCAAGTGATTGGGTGTCATATGTCTGTACACAAGATTTCCACACTCCTAAATATCCCTAGGTCCACTGCTTCCCATGTGACAGTGAAGTGCAAACATGAAGGGACAAACACAGCACAAAAACATACAGGCCGACCCTGTCTGTTGACTGACAGACCTTTGACAGTTGAAGAGGGTCGTAATGTGTAATAGACAGACATCTATCCAGACCATCACACAGGAATTCCAAACTGCATCAGGATCAACTGCAAGTACTATGACAGTTAGGCGGGAAGTGAGAAAACTTGGATTTCATGATCGAGCAGCTGCTCATAAGCCACACATCATGCCGGTAAATGCCAAACGATGCCTCGCTTGGTGTAAGGTGCGTAAACATTGGACGATGTTGTATGGAGTGACAAATCACGCCACATAATGTGGCAATCCAATGGCAGTGTTTGGGTATGGCAAATGCCCAGTGGATGCCATTTGCCAGCATGAGTAGTGCCGACAACAAAATTCGGAGGCGGTGGCGTTATGCTGTGGTCATGTTTTTCATGGAGGGGGCTTGCACCCCTTGTTGTTTTGCATGGCACTACCACAGCACAGGCCTACATTGATGTTTTAAGCACCTTCTTGCATCCCACTGCTGAAGAGCAATTCGGGTTTGGAATTGCATCTTTCAACATGATTGAGCACCTGTTCATAATACACGGCCTGTGGTGGAGTGGTTCACGACAATAACATCCCTGTAATGGACTGGCCTGCACAGAGTCCTGACCTGAATCCTATAGAACAGCTTTGGGATGTTTTGGAATGCCGGCTTCATGCCAGGCCTCACCGACAGACACAGATACCTCTCCTCAGTGCAGAACTCCGTGAAGAATGGGCTACCATTCCCCAACAAACCTTCCAGCACCTGACTGAATGTATGACTGTAAGATTGGAAGCTGTCATCATGGCTAATGGTGGGCCAACACCATACTGAATTCCAGCATACCCGATCGAGGGCACCATGAACTTGTAAGTCATTTTCAGCTAGGTGTCTGGATACTTTTGATCACATAGTGTATATGTAAAATAAATTAATAAGAAATGGTATTGATCTCCTGTTATACTAAACAGGCCAGAGCACTGTTGCAGAAACAACAAAAATAGCATATCAAATTTAAAAGAACACAGAACTGTAAAGATTGGCGAAGTTTTACAGAAACTTGAATGCAAGATGTTTTTAATATTTCCCACAGTGAAACTCTGTCTTGAAATGTGGCAGAAAATCCAAAGAGATTCTGGTCGTATGTAAAGTGCACCAGTGGGAAGACAGTCACCTCCACTGCACGATAACAATGGTGATCTTACTGATGACAGTGCCACTAAAGCAGAGTTTTCTGAAATTTCTTCACCACAGAAGACAAAGCAAATATTCCAGAATTTGAACTGATAACAATTGCCAACATGAGTAACTTAGAAGTAGGTATCCTTGATGTAACAAAGCAGCTTAAATCACTTAATAAAGCCAAGCCCTCTGGTCCTCATTGTTTATAAAATAATTCCATGTTTAACAAAAATATACAGCCAATCCCTCACTGAAAGATACATACGTAAAGACTGGAAAGTCTCACAAATCACACCAATACCCAGGAAAGGAAATAGGAATAATCTGACAAATTACAGGGCCATATTGCTAACATCGACTCACAGTAGGATTTTATAGGATTTTATAACACATACTGTAGTAACCAAAACCAACTGCGGGAACGCCTTGGGCTGCGGATCGTAGCCGCCAGGTGGGGAAGCCGCCGGCGGTGGAGTACGCACCACCGGGTAAACACAAGGACGAGTCGGACGACAGATCAACGACAACCGACAACAACCGACCACGACCGACTAAGACCGACACAACAAGGAGAGATAAACAACGGAGGCTTGTAGAAACCACAACACCAAACACCAACAGTAAATCCACTCGGAACCAGAGCCAGGCAATGTCAACAACGAGCAACGACCAGAACGCAGTACCGCCGAGATAGAAACGCAATCCAGAGCGAGTACCAGACTGACTGGACTAGGGCAGAGCGGGTCCCTATATACGAAACCGAGGGAGCGGCTATTGGCCGCTGTCTGCACGTGGCGTAGCGGTGGCACCCTCGCTGCGCGAGAGCCGCTGCATGGAATAGCCGCCACGGACCCGGAGCCCTCTATGGGCTGACCATGTCCATTTGTTCTGGCACGTGTTCGACTTCCGCGGCGGGAGGTACTAGACATACTGTGTTGTAACATTATGAGTTATCTTAAAGAAAACGGTTTATTGACAAACAGCAAACGTGTATGTAGAAAATTTTGTTCTTGTGGAACACAACTGGCTCTTTATTCTCATGAAGTAGTGAGTGCTGTTGACGGGGGATGTCATATTGATTCCATATTTTTCGATTTCCAGAAGGCACTTGACACCTTATGTCACAAGCAACTTCTAATAAAATTGTGTGCCTGTGGACTGTCATGGTATGCTTATGGACTGTTCTCAGTTGTGTGACTTGTACTGTGACTTCCTGCCAGAAAGGTCACAGTTCATAGTAATTGATGGGAAGTTATAGAGTAAAACAGAAATAATATGTGGCATTCTCCAAGGAAGTGTTATAGGCCCTCTGCTGTTCCTGATCTACAGAAATGATTAAGGAGAGAATCTCAGTAGCACTCATATTATTTGCAGATTATGCTGTCATTTACTATCTATAAAATCACCAGATGATCAACACAAATTGCAAAATCATTTAGACAAGATATCTGTATGAAGTGAAAAGTGGCAATTGACTCTAAATAATGAAAAGCGTGAAGTCATCCACTTGAGTACTAAAAATAATGTGCTAGATTTCAGTTACACAATAAATCTCACACTTCTAAAAATTGTGAATTCAACTAAATACTTAGGAATTACAATTACGAATAACTTAACTTAGAATGATCACATAGATAATGTTGTGGGCAAAGCAAACCAAAGACTACAATTTGTTGGCAGAACAGTGAGAAAATGTAACAGTTCCACTAAAGAGACTGCCTACACTTTGCTTGTATGTATTCTTTTCGAGTGTTGCTGTGTTGTGTTGGATCCACATCAGATAGGATTGATGAGGACATCAAAAAAAGTTCAAAGGAGGACACTCATTTTGTGCTATTGTGAAATAGGGGAGAGAGTGCCACAGATATGATACGTGAATTGGGGTGGAAGTCATTAAAACAAAGGCATTTTTCGTTGCAACAGGATCTTCTCATGAAATTTCAATCATCAACTTTCTTCTCAGAATGTGAAAATACTTTGTTGGTGCCCACCTATCTAGAGAGGAATGATCATAATAATAAAATAGTTGCTGCTGCCGCAGTTGTGCACAATGCCTACACCACATTCTGCACCACTACTGTATGTTGTGTGATGTGATACAGCTATTAGTAGTTCTTCATAAAACTGTGTAATATTCTGCCTGCACCCCATTCTTTATTTTTATTTTGCTTAGTATGGTTACTACATTTTGCTGGCACTCTAGTATGTGCCTTACGATGTCTTAACACTTTATCTACTCAATGAGCTGTTCTCTTTACTATATATCACTTCTGCAAATTTTTCACTGCTCCTTTTTCAG
The DNA here is from genome assembly GCF_023898315.1 of Schistocerca nitens. Taxonomy (NCBI): domain Eukaryota; kingdom Metazoa; phylum Arthropoda; class Insecta; order Orthoptera; family Acrididae; genus Schistocerca; species Schistocerca nitens. The sequence continues at coordinate 261,717,724 of NC_064622.1, forward strand.
TCTGTGGTGACAAGTGAAAGGATGCATTATGTTTAAATGTGTCATGTTTAGCCCGTCATGTGTGACATCATTGACTAGTTCTAAATGCTGTATGATTTGTCTTGTTGGTCACAAAGATTTGCTCAGAGATCTTCTCAGAGAGGGCCCCCGTAATGTTGGGGCCCACATTTAAACAACTTTCTCCTATACAGTCATGATTTCACCCTTAATTGCTTTGCTGATGAACAAAATCATAGTGTGTGACAACCATACTGAACAAAATGGATGTCCTGTTAGTTTATGCAATAGGTATATCATTACATGACAAAAGTAGAAACTGTCTGCATGAATAATGGACGATCCCTTTGTGCTTCTGTGACATAAGCAAAGATTTTTGTTATTAGAGGTTATCTGTCTTGAGCTGACTGCAATCTAATTAAAAAGAATTACACCAGATACATTTTGCTTTTATTTACAAAGCATCTTCTGTATTATTGGTGTTTTATTTACATAATCTGCTCCTTCTCGTCTTGCTAGCAGTGGTTGGTGTTGACAGGCTTCACGATTTTCGTATTCGTTCTGTATAAAATCCTGTCTTAATGAGATGATGCAGCTGTCTGATGGGGAGTTTAACTTACCTATTGTATGCCAATTGCTTTCTGTGAATTTTTACATAGCATAGGAGGTCACAGCAAGTAGTTACTCTTTCACATGGGACATGTGGCATGTTGATAAATAAATGTAATGGTTTTCACTAAAAATTTTATCTTTGTGTTCTGTCTCCACTGCAGATTTATGCTAATGTTTGCGCAAAGTTTTGTTTTGAAAGAGTCAAAGGATCAACAGAAGTATTTAAATGTTAAATCAAGCCTTTAACAATGATACTTACAGACAGACAGCAAACAAAAATATAGGGAGCCTGAACATACAGAAAGTTAATTGACTAAGATGTCACCAAAAAATGTAGGATTGCTGATTACATGTGGTAACATGGGGCTGTAGCATGGTAAATACTCCAAACTTTTGTTTGATGAGTGCGACAAGGGACGAACAAAGGTTCCTTGCTAAGAGCAGACAACATTGTGTTCAGTTATGAAGGTGTGCATTGTAAAGCAGGGAGGAATTCTTAGCAGCAACACAGGCAGCAGTAGTACTTATTCATATTTGCCATTTAGTTTATATCTGGATCAGAATAACAAAGTGATTGACAGTTAGTTGTTTACAGTGCAACTACCATAACAACAACCAATCAGAGAATGAATTTGGTCACACTTTCTGTTGTGTCCACCATTGTCATATCTTTCCGCTACCTCAGCTGCCAGTCGTAGGCAATGCTTGTGGCAGTAACTTGATAATTGTTTATAGTTTTCATTGTTTGCAATGTTCTCAGTGCTGCTTGGTTTTTACGTTACAAAATGTCCTGAACCAGAAACAAAAGTGAGCAAAAAAGTGACAGGCTTATTGCCAGCCTCCTCAACAATCAAGTACTGTTTGTTAATGGGCAGCATGTGAATGTATTTAGAATGGAAATGCCTTGCCATTGCTGCCACAGCCATACTGTGTCCACAGACAAATGTGTACCAACGACACTCCCTCCAATGCTCAACTGTATAGCAGTTATCTTAAGTACTGACAAGAAGTGAACAGTAACAGTTTGTAGTTGTTTTATTTATTTTGTTCTAAGAGTCTGTGTATTTTACAGCCATATTTTATGTGCATTGCAATTTCGGCAGTTTAAATTGACTCCACCTGCAGTTCCACAGTTGAATAAGTTTATTGTTGCAGTCTTCTTGTTCTTTCTTAATTAGTCCTTGACTTCTTTGGTTAGTAACTTATTTTGGGATTTATTTTAATGTTACGTAATAGAGTATGTGCTTGTTGACACAAGGTGAATTGATCGCTATCTATCCAGCAGTGAGTGGTGGACATTGGTGGTTTCATGTGTTTCTAGAAGGAAGGTGAATGATGTAGAAACTGGCTTTATCACAGCCCTCTTATGACTAACCACAAATTATGACATGCAGGTATGACAACACATCTGGACCAGCAAAAGACATTTTGCCTGTTAGGGCTGTGGCCAGTTTGCCAGCCAAGTCCAGACAAGCATGGATAGTGGGCATGTAGGTCATTGGAAGCCTAGTGTTGGGTGGTTAACACAGCTGCTAAGAGAAATAGCACACAGCTCAGGAAGGGAGGTCAGTATGCAGTTTAGATATTTGCCTGGAGACCTGACTGAGGTACGGAGGAGACTGTCAGTAGCTGCTGTGTATCCTAGGTGTAAGTATCTGCAAACCGTAGCTTATCCTGAGGCCATGTGTGGTTCCTTGAAACAGTTGGCTGGATTGGTGAAGATAGATAGCTTCACAGGCAGGGTGGAAGGATCCTTACTGCAGCACCATATTTGAAAGTTGACTGTGGTCCTCTGGTTTGGAAGGTCTAAACCAGAGGCTCAGATTATTTTGTGACGATTTTGAATGTAAACTTCTGGACCTCTATGAGGTGGAGAATTGTAAGAACTCACCCAGTAGGTCAGGTGTGCAATACACAAAGTAAACAGCTACTTCGATGACAGACTACGTGTGGTCTCCGTATGGGATGGGGTTTTTAAGCTAAAAGGAACACTAGAAGGCAACAATTGCCACATAGTACAGGATGCCCCACGTAAAACTGGTACGCCTCACACCCGTGATTCAACTAACAATAAACTAACCAAAGAAGAATAGGTAACATTACTGTCAAAAAAACGTGTTATTACCTGTTTGTGAGAGATGCTGGGAGTGGTGGGTTTGGGTGTCGAGGCATCGCTGACATCGTGTGATGACATCACCAGCAACACACTGTAATTCTGCAGGCATGTTGTTGTCCGTTAATCTACTAATGTTCCATTTGAGATTGTCTGTTGTGTGAGGATTGTCAGCATACACTTTGCCTTTTTGGTGTGCCCATAAATAAAAATAACACAATGTTAAGTCTAGAGATCTTGGTGACCAGAGATCTCTACTGGCAGGTCTTTCTTTTCAGAGAACATGTTGGTGATGTGGACCATACTTTTGTTGGCAAGGGGTTCAAGTAACATTAGTACTAGATATTAATAGCCAGTTACAATAATGAATTCCTGATCCTCAAATTTCAACTCTTTTAGCATACTCACTTAATAGGCTTTTAATTCCATACCTTTTAGTACACAATGACATGATGTATGAGAGGTACCAAGTTGCTACAATAAGCTGCTTGCCAATACCATCTTGTAGGGACTTATAATGTTGATGCAAGTTCTGTCTGTAGATTCAGGGGATGTGACTGTTGGTCATCTATTCCACTGCTTATTCTGAACAGGTCCTACAGCCTTCCATTTCTTGTACATATCTTGAATAGAACTGGTCGTGATGAGTGCCTTACCAGTATACCTTGCTTGAAACATTTCTCTACATTCTTTCATGGAGCATGTCTTTATACAACACACCACAATATCAATTCGCTTTTCGATAGCAGGCTGTCCTGTTTCTGTAACAACTTAGCAATACGAGCTTCTCACAATAACTGATGCCCAAACACACAGATGCACTCAACTTTCCAGTAAAATAGTTTTGAGACAGTGTTGCCACTTCATAAACAGTTGGACTAGAGATGATTAACCAGTACATGATGTTTACTGGTTTTATGTGGGACAACCTGTAGGAGGAAGAGAAAGTGGGCTGAAACTAGAAGTAAATAGCAGCAAATTCTAAATTAAAATTGGAATGTACGTCGCAAGCATAGACAAATTGCCACTAATTATGACAAATGTATTGCCATAAAGAACTCTATACTGTCTGTTCGGTTTATTACAGATTCAAAAAGTGAAATAATTCTGGCATATTTAATCATCAAAGGTGAGTCAAACATAGTAATAAGTTGCTTTTATAGACCATCTGTCTCAAAGTATGTAATGAGAGATCACTTCAGAGAGAACTTGGAGAATTTTGAGAGTGATGTTAGGAAGTTGCTACAAAAGGAAAGAGAGCCTTGTTTACAAATTTAAGTTACATCGAAGCCTAGTTGACAAACAGAAGCTGGAAAAAAACAAAAGGAATGTAAGAACAACAATGCGAGAAGCAGCCAATGAATTCAGAAATAAAATTTCTCTATGTAGTGTGGGCAAAATTCTAAGTAGTTCTGGTTGTACGGAAGGTTCATAAGCAGATAAAAGTCATCTGTTCAGTCATTCTGTGACCACACATACACGAAAGCAGATGATGATTAAGAGAAGGCTGAAATACTGACGTTGGCTGTCTGAAATTGTGGAAAGGAAAATCAACTAGAGTCACTCAAAAATGGAAAGTGTTCTTGACAGCATGAGACACCTGTGAGATTCTACAGAGATTATGTGCAGGAACTCTTCCCTCTTCTGCCATCAGTTTACTATAGGCAATTGGGGAAAAAAAAATCACAAATCATTTCTGTTTTCAAAATGCGTCATCAGACAGATACACGTAATTGTACATTGTATTACTGACATCAAAATGTTGAATTTTGTAGCTAGTTATATGGCCATGCATTAGGACATTTTTGACAGACAAAATTTTTCTTAAGCAAAGTCTGCGTAGGTACTGCAGACAGGCATTGCAAAACAGCTCGCTATGTTCATTGATGAGATATGGAATATCAGGTCAAAGACTATTAATAGAACAAGAAACTGACATGTAAAACAACTTTGAGTGCACTCCAAGGAAGTGTCCCATTTAGTGAACTGCAGGAGGACTTGTAGAAGATACACATCTGGTGTAGAGTCTGGCAGTTGACCCTGAATGTAAATAAATGTAACATGTTCTGCATAAATAGGTGGAGAGATCCAATACTTTTCAATTACACTATTGGTGACAAATCACTGAAAACAGTAACTACCTTGAGATACCTAAACATAACAATGTGGAGCGACGTGAATTGGAATGACCACTTGAAACAAATTGTAGGAGAAGTTGATGGCAGGCTGAGAAAATGTAATTCATCCACTAAAAAAGTGGCTTACTAAAAGCTTTTAAGAAGATGACCCTTACCGAACTGGATCAATACAACAGATGAAGAAGGTCAATCAGTTTTTGCCACATGATGATTTAGTCAGTGCAGGATTGTTATGGAGACGTTCAACAAACTCTTGTAGCAGTTTGTTTAGTTGTCATAAATTTCTTGGTCTGGTCCTTAGCATATTTCTTTCTAGTTATTGTGGCATCTAAAGCATCAAATGTAGAATGATTTCCCTGCACTCAATTGTCTTGTTTAAGGCAAATGTAATATTCTTTATCTTGTTCCAACGTTTTAGATGATTTTTCATTATTAACTTTTTTATCATTTACTATTAAACTTGTTGTTTGCCTCATATATGTGTCTTATTAATTTTGAAAGTTATTTCTTTAAATGTGCTTAAGCAGGTAAAACTGTATATAATAGTTGGATGATAGTAATCCAGAAAAATTATATAATTGTAATTACTTCACATCCAAGTGTCTCACTTATGAAATAAGGTGGACAAAGAAAAATAGGTAATGTGATCAAATGTCTGATAAATTAGTAAAAAGAATAAGATGATCAAATTCCTGATTCAGATGGAGCATTAAGTTCAACACAGGTTTTATTAGAACAGTGTACGATAAAGAGATTGCACAGATACACTTTACCCCATAGATATTAACAGAGGAGTAATGGACAGTATGGAAAATTCTCTGCAGAAAGTGCTAGATTCCCACTAGGATTAAAGTCTTTCCGTAATACGTGTCTAGGCAATATTCCTCAGTAACTCTTCAAATTTGTTTTCCACATTCTGTCCAGTTGTTCTGGGAATACTGCCTTTAAATTACTTGTGGTGGGGGAAATGATATTCCTAAAAAAAAAAAATCTTGCAATAGTTGCTGTTTCTGTATTCTGTATAGTGTTCGCGCTTTTAATGAAAAATAAACTCACTCTCTACGAATGTCTGCATGCTGCTTAGCCACTGATTTCAGAGTTGTGATGTGGAAGCAAGAGTATAAGCTTATGCCGCAGTCAGTAGATACTATATGTGATATATTTGGGTAGAGAGAGTGGGGATCTGCCTGTTCGCTCTTCAATTTACAGATTGACAAAATGTGAAGGAATTTGAAAGGTAGCACAGTCGTGCTTTCTGCTCTCTAAGGCACAATTCCTTGTTTCGTATTTTATTACACCTGACAACAAATACTGGTTTAATTTTTACCTTGTCCAATTTCAGCTGTAATCTGCACTTATCTTTTCATCAGTGTTGCACCATAATAAGCCTCATAACAGAGTTGAATGTATTGTTGTAATTGGATAAGATGAATATTATTAATCTGAAGATGGCTGTAGATCACAGCTGAAATGAGTCACTATAAAAATAAAACCAATGGTTTCACCAGGTGTAATAAAATAAGAAAAGAATATTTTTCAATCATGGTCTCTCCAAACTGGTAATTGTCATATGAAAGGAAGAGGTCTTTTCTATCTTTATTTTATTGTTACATCTAGAGAAAGTGTACAAGTAGCTTGTATAATGCTGTTGTTATAATTCCAGTGTGATGATTATATTTAATTTTCGTGCTGCTGCAGGTGGAAATGGATATATAAATGACTATCCAACTGGCCGTCTTCTGAGGGATGCAAAGCTGTATGAGATAGGAGCTGGCACTACTGAAATCAGAAAACTTGTGATTGGCAGAACTATCAATGCTGAATACAAATAACAGACAAGCCATATAACCATATCGGATTGTGCTTTTTATCTGTGGTGTTTCTTCAATTAAGAATTCGTACAAATTTATTTTATATGCCATGTATATTTTTATCATTTACTGTATCTTGACAATAATTTGTGATATATGAAACCATAAAAATCTTCTCTTTACTTATGGCTTTTGTTTTAAGCAAAATATATGTTGGAAAGTTTACATAATTATATAGAAAGAGAAAAATGTATGTAATTCAGATGATAAATCTTGGAGAAAGATTTCAAAGATCAGGCCATTGTTATGAAATAGCTAAGTGATATATTTGAATATCCAACTGTGGTTACGAGACTCCAGAAAACAATTATTAAAACAGAACAGAAATTTATTAACGGAAACTATTTTGTGGCAGGATATACAAAGCTGTCCAGTACAGATTTATAAGCAAAACATTCCACTGCATTAAAACTATTTTCACAGTTCATATTTTTATACAGACATTGATTATAGTTTCAGCTCACTCAATAAACAAAAATATATCATTCATCCAGAAAAAGATCAGATGTGTCTCATTGCTCCACTTCTTTACTGGTTCCATTCCTCATATCCAAGCCAGACTGACCTCTCTCCCAACAGGTATATGCCAAATATGATTACTCACATATTGAGAAATACTAGCATATGTGCATAGCATTTTCCCCCCTCATTTACTGACTAGAATGTACACTCATTGACATATGTGCAGGCGGGATAGTTTAGTGCTGAGGACCACAACACAGATTGGTTATGTAGGCAAGTCTAAATCTAGCCATATCAAATATTTGAACACAATGGCTTTATATAAAAAGAAGGATATTTTCATTGATGTGAAATCTCTGTGGTTGTCGCACAGTGTCATTTACGTTTTGAGTTAAACTGATGTGCACAGAGTGGATTTCACTTAATTTGTATCTTACAATATTGCAGTTAAAAGTCTGACTGTCCCAAGACCTGGTACATCAATCTCTTGAAGCTTCCACTTTGTTGTATTGTTTCTTCATAATTGCCAAGAGAGTTGACCTGCAAAAGTGATAAATCAGCTAATTAATTCATTAATAGTATGATCATTTGTGAGATGTTGAAGAGCATTATAAATAATGTACATGCGAAGCAAATTTGTTGCAAACAGGAATACCACACAGTCAGGAGAATTTCACTGACCAATTTTTAGCAGTGGAAAATATGAGTTACGCTTATATCTACAGTAATCTGGTTATCATAATCACATTATTATGGAATCTAAATGTTTTAAAGTTTTAAGGAATGTTTGGTGACTTGAAGCCTTGCAGTTGATGGCACCTCAGCATCTTGGGTGCCAGGAAACCAAATCAGTTTCCACCAAGAGCACATGTTCCAGATAAGTCACATGCATCTACCGATTCATAAATAGGAGAAATATATTAATAGATAGAAGTATTAAATGGATGTGATTACTAAAATGCAAGAAAAGACAGATTTCTGTGAAAATTGTGGTTCTGTCAGTACTGGTGTGTGAACCTTATTCTGTGTGACAGGCAGTCAAATGACACAAAAGTAAGCAGACAGATTTGGTGGTTATGTGTGTTAAATGAAGAGACCTCACACTGTGCCAAAGCAACCTTACAGACAGTTTGGTAGCTGTTATGCTGATGTAAGCAGCAGGAGGATGTCATTTTCAGCAGTATATGACATACATTGTTAAAATTGTTGGTCTCCTTTTAATGAAACATGTTTTACCAGTGATGGAACAAGTCCCTTCTCAAATCTCTCTTGGTCTCCCCCAGAACCTCAGGTTACTAAATTAAGGCTGGGTACTGTCTCCTTTCAGAGAGAATTTCTGCAGTTGTTGCACACTATATTCAGCCTATTACCCATAGCGTACCCTACTACATTAAGGACACTAACCATTTCCTTTAACAACTCTCCGTATTTCCTGTCCATTCACCACCCAATGCCCTGTTTGTCACGGTCAGTTCCTCCTCCCTCTATATTGGCACCTCCAATGCTGAAGACCTTGCCATTGCTGAACACTGCCTTTCCGATAATCCAATTGACTTCAAACACACAGCCTTCTTCCTGGTCACCATGACCAATATATCTTAACCCATAATTAGTTCTCTTTTGAAGACAAATCTGCCACTTGGATGTCTCCATCAGTACCTCCATCGCACCTAACCTACAAATGGCCAACAATACCACCATTTTGACAGCTTGCACCCAATCCACATCACGATGCTCCTAGCATGCAGCCTAGGCCCCTGTAGTCAACGTATCTGGAGTGATGAAAAATTCATCTCCAAATATATTGAGGATCTTGCTGACTAAGGCATTTGAAGACTGAAATTATCCTCTCCACCTTATCCAGAAACAAGATATCCAGCACATTGTCTACCCAGTCTCCAAGCATCGCCCTAATGCCCAATGATCAGCTGCAAAGGAGCAACCCTTTGTGACTCAGTCCCACCCAGGACTGGAACAACTGTATCATGTTCTCCACTGGGGCTTTGTCAACCTCAGATTGTGCCCTGAAATGAGAAATATCCTCCCTAGCCCTTTGAAAGTGATATTCCTTCACCCACCCAACCTGTGAAATATCCTTATCTGTCCTTATTCTACCCCTACTCCCAACCCCTTGTCCCATGGCTCACATCCCTGTGAAAGACATAGATGCAGAACTTGTCCCATACATCCTCCCACTACTGCCAACTTAAGTTCAACCTCTATGCAGCAATCTACCAGAGCATGACCACTAACAGGCTGTCTGTCTGCATGATAGGCCACTGTCAAATTGTGGCTAGAGTCAGCTGTCCATGTAGTTGCCAAGCATGCCAAATGCAACAAGACATATTTGACTTTCATGGCTTCTTCACAGCCCATGCCATCTGGATCCTTCGTATCAATGCCCGTTTGAAGTGTGCAGATGAGAACGTTCCCTCCATTTCCATAACACCACTTGTCTGTGCCCTCCACTTTCCTCTGTTCCCTTCTGTGCTTCCCTTCTGTGCTAGCCTCACACATGCCTTCAAATGCCCCCCTCCCCCCATCTCACCTGTATATTCCTTTCTGTTTTGCTGTGTCTCTCCTATTCTCTCCCCCCATTCCCTCTCCCCCTCCCCCCTCCCTCCACAACCCAAGTCTCACAATGTAGCATCTAGAAGTCCACCATCCTGCCACTGCCATGTCGCTGTCTGTACACTCCCACAAGCAGCACTACTGCATCTTCACACATCCCTGTCCTGCTATTTGTCCCCTTCTCCACCCCTCAACTCTTCCATACCCCCTACCACGCACTGCAACCAAGATCACTACTTGCTTCAGTGAGGCCATAATGTTATTAGAGACAGCAGTGGCCAAGTGTGAAGGGGCTTTGTCAGATAGCTAAAATAAATCTGTATTGCCACAAAAGAAATGAGGCTGTTAGTCAAGATGTCTTATTGCTTGAATATTCCTTGACCTCAAACCACTTCTTGATGCTATGAACAATCCTCATCAAAACTGATCAACTCTGAGGCAGTGAGCAGGTAGTTTACTAGTTCTAGTTCTGAACTGGAAGATTGTTGTATATAAAGACTGCCTCAGAAAATTGGATTTTTGCAGCAAATTTGTGTACCTGTCTAATATGCTGGTGTGCAAAAATTAAGGATGAGAGCAACTTTTGTATTGTGTGTCACTGTCAATGTAGCACTGCTCAAATAAAGCTATAGTATATATGACAGTAGTATCTGTTCCCGAAGGAACAGTTACCGTTGATGACCATGCAGCTTTGCTAGAAATGAAATGATAATTAAATGGACACCCTAGCTGCAAACAGGCGTTGAAGTACTTCATATACATCTATTAGGCGCACTACGAATGTTGTGGTGTGGACATGTTGGGAATGTGGGGCTCACAGGGAGCGTGCAAGGGATAAGTCCCTGCAGGCACACTATCCTCTGTGCCCTCGGTGGTTCAGATGGCTAGAGCGTCTGCCATGTAAACAGGAGATCCCGGGTTCGAGTCCCGGTCGGGGCAGACATTTTCAATATGTCCCTAATGAAGTACATCAACGCCTGTTTGCAGCTAAGGTGTCCATTTAATTATCATTTCATTCGAAAGCTACAGTATAGTACAGTAGGTAACTGAAAGAAATAAACAATGAGATGAACAGAAATGACACTTTTATTGAAAGACAATAATTACACTGAAGTTACTGTGATTTACGATGGTACCCTGAGCATTACAAAAGGGTGGATTTGTGTGATCACAGTGGACAGTAATGCATGACTTCCAGCTACTTCCATGTTGGTCACAATGTAGGTAAGCTGTGTTTGGGTGTTCCATTTCTCCACCAGCACTGTTGACAACTGCTAGATGATAGATGGTGCATGTGGACATGCTGCAGTATGTCTATGCAACACATCGAACACGTGCTTGAAGGGGCTCAAGTCAGGGAAACAGGTATGGCAGTACATTCACCAAATATCCTCTTATTCCAAGAGCTCATGCACCTACAGAGTTGATGCGGTTGTGCATTTTCATCCATAAAAATTAAGTCAGTCTGAATGAACCCCTGAAAAGATGCACATTGGGGAGGAGTACAGTGTTGCAATAACATTGACTGGTGAACATTCAAAGATTTGAGGGTCAGTGCACACATACAACTTATGTCTCCCCACACCATAACACCTGGACCACCAAAATGATAATGCTCAGCATAGTTCCTGGGTGCATTATGACCTTCATACGGTGACAGGCAGGAATGTGTAATGCATCTGGTGACATTGTTGGACATCATAATTTCCTGGTGTTTCGTTGCGGATGGGCATAACGTTGCATGAGCGTACTGACTCCCAAATCTTTGAACACAGTACACTCACTGGCCAATGTAATTATGACACTGACTTCATTTTTACGGATGACAGTGCTCACATCGAAGTGTGCAGGTGCACGAGGTCCTGGAATGAGAGAATATTCAGTGAATATACTGGTTTGCCTATTTGCTCCTGACTTAAATTCCATTGAGCATGTGCGGGATGTTTTGAGAAGACGCACTGCAGCACATCAACATCCACATGCACCAACAACCATCTAGCAGTTGTCAACTGTGCTGATGGAGCAATGAATCATCCCACCACAAGAACTCCTTACCAACCTTGTGGCTGGCATGGGAACATGTTGCAGAGCATGCATTGTCATCCCTTGTGATCACAGACCGTATTAAGAAACATGTCACATCTTTTGTAACATCCGCCCCCAGTAGCTGAGTGGTCAGCACGACAGAATGTCAATCCTAAGGGCCCTGGTTCGATTCCCGGCTGGGTCGGAGATTTTCTCCGCTCAGGGGCTGTGTGTTGTGTTGTCCTAATCATCATCATTTCATCCCCATCATTACGCAATTTGCCTAAGTAGCATCAAATCAAAAGACTTGCACCCGGTGAATGGTCTACCCAACAGGAGGCCCTAGTCACACGAAATTTACATTTATTTATCTTGTGTAATGTCCAGGGGATCATTGTAAATTATGAATGACTTCATTGTATTTATTGTCTTTAAATAAAAGTGTCTTTTCTATCCTTCTCATTGCAAATGTCTTTCAGTTACCTTCTGTACAATAATATAGCTACTCTTTCTATGTATGGTCCAAGTTGTTTCAAGTTATTTTACTTGGCAAGTGACACATCCTACTATAGTTACTTTTATACCAAGTTCTGCACAACAGTGTATGTTCAGTTATTGGATGTTGCTTTTAAAGTAGGACCCACTTGAGTCCACACATGCTGTCTGCAGTCTTTCCTTCCACTGCTCAGAAAATTCTGTTAGACTGTGCAGGGGCTCCAGCTGTATTTGCCTTGCTGTGGAGCATAAAGGGCATATCTGTAGTAAACTGCTTGTTCTCTGTCACTGAGTTGAATGAATGTGATGGAACCATCACCACTTTAAGGCAATTTAGGGTGGAAAAAGAGCTGCATTACAAGAAGCCACAACAGTCGACAATGTGAGCACTCTGGTCTGTTTTCTTTCAGAATAGAATATGCCATCAGTAACGTAGGAAATGTTGCACCTGTAGCCCACATAGCCAGTTGCCATACTTCAACACATCTTAAGCACCTATTGATAAATATAGCAGTTTCGGTTTGAAAATAGCCATGCTTTTCATTGTGAAATATACCTTTTCCCATTATCTTAGAATCTATGGTAAATGTAAATGAATGGTACAGGGATAGCACTTGTATATTATTCTACTTTATTATTTAACCAACCTGTTTTCTATTGCTAGGCAATCATCAGATGCATAAATTTTGTGAGATCAAAGATTTTTAAAGCAAGTGGATCCAAAGATTCTTTCAATTGGTTTTTAAAGTTGACAGTAATAATGTTTGATGTAAAACTAAAGTGAAAAGAATTATTTTGATAAAAATGTGAAAAATAACTATTTAGCCTAGATAAAATATATAACATATGATTTAATGAACGACATGACAAATTACAACAATTGTTCAGAGACTAAAATAAACTGAACAAAATACAGTAAACTTTGGTGACATGTTTCAAAGGCATGACTTGACAAATCAATACTGTCTTCAACAAGTGTAGTATTACAAATGGGACCAAAATGGTAAATGAGATAACAGTAATAATGCGATTTGAAATTACAGTGAAATCACCATAACTGAAATAAAGTAAAATATGGAGCATGCAAGTAGGAGCTGTAATATGTGATGTAATTGGATGGGTATCTAAAAAGAAAGAAAGTGATGAGACTTACCAAACAAAAGCGCTAGCAGGTTGATAGACACACAAACAAACACAAACATACACACAAAATTCTAGCTTTCGCAACAAACGGTTGCTTCGTCAGGAAAGAGGGAGGGAGAGGGAAAGATGAAAGGAGGTGGGTTTTAAGGGAGAGGGTAAGGAGTCATTCCAATCCCGGGAGCGGAAAGACTTACCTTAGGGGGAAAAAAGGACGGGTATACACTCGCACACACACACATATCCATCCGCATATACACAGACACAAGCAGTGCGTCGCCGTGCAACAAGCTGTTTCTAGCTCCCCAAGAGAAACAAAATCTGAACTAAATATCCTAACACTCAGGTTTCACTGACATAATCACACAAGAAATGGTCATTTGTTGAAACAAACTTATTATATACTACAATGACTAGCTACTCAAATGTCCTGTTATTTAAAAAAAAAAAAGAGCACTAACAACAAGCACACCACTAATGATCCGAGAACACTGCACTGAGGCTACTTTACTACCCACAGGGAAAATGTCTGCTTGTGTCTGTGTATATGCGGATGGATATGTGTGTGTGTGCGAGTGTATACCCGTCCTTTTTTCCCCCTAAGGTAAGTCTTTCCGCTCCCGGGATTGGAATGACTCCTTACCCTCTCCCTTAAAACCCACCTCCTTTCATCTTTCCCTCTCCCTCCCTCTTTCCTGACGAAGCAACCGTTTGTTGCGAAAGCTAGAATTTTGTGTGTATGTTTGTGTTTGTTTGTGTGTCTATCGACCTGCTAGCGCTTTTGTTTGGTAAGTCTCATCACTTTCTTTCTTTTTAGATATATTTTTTCCACGTGGAATGTTTCCCTCTGTTATATACAAAGATGATGTGACTTACCAAATGAAAGTGCTGGCAGGTCGACAGACACACAAACAAACACAAACATACACACAAAATAAGCTTTCGCAACAAACTGTTGCCTCATCAGGAAAGAGGGGAAGGAGAGGGAAGGACGAAAGGATGTGGGTTTTAAGGGAGAGGGTAAGGAGTCATTCCAATCCCGGGAGCGGAAAGACTTACCTTAGGGGGGAAAAAGGACAGGTATACACTCGCGCACACACACACATATCCATCCACACATATACAGACACAAGCAGACATATATCTAAATATCTAGACATATGTCTGCTTGTGTCTGTATATGTGTGGATGGATATGTGTGTGTGTGTGTGCGAGTGTATACCTGTCCTTTTTTCCCCCTAAGGTAAGTCTTTCCGCTCCCGGGATTGGAATGACTCCTTACCCTCTCCCTTAAAACCCACATCCTTTCGTCTTTCCCTCTCCTTCCCTCTTTCCTGATGAGGCAACAGTTTGTTGCGAAAGCTTGAATTTTGTGTGTTTGTTTGTGTTAGTTTTGTGTGTCTATCGACCTGCCAGCACTTCGTTTGGTAAGTCACATCATCTTTGTTTTTAGATATATTTTTCCCACGTGGAATGTTTCCCTCTCTCTCTCTCTCTCTCTCTCTCTCTCTCTCTCTATATATATATATATATATATATATATATATATATATATATATATATGGGAAACATTCCACGTAGGAAAAATATATCTAAATATCTTTAAATATGTCTGCTTGTGTCTGTATATGTGTGGATGGATATGTGTGTGTGTGCGAGTGTATACCTGTCCTTTTTTCCCCCTAAGGTAAGTCTTTCTGCTCCCGGGATTGGAATGACTCCTTACCCTCTCCCTTAAAACCCACATTCTTTTGTCTTTCCCTCTCCTTCCCTCTTTCCTGATGAGGCAACAGTTTGTTGCAAAAGCTTGAATTTTGTGTGTATGTTTGTGTTTGTTTGTGTGTCTGTCGACCTGCCAGCACTTTCATTTGGTAAGTCACATCATCTTTGCATTAGGTGTGTTCTAGGAAGGACCTTAGCTGCTGCTAACAGCACCATTTGTTTGTGGCCAGTTCCTGAGAAAACATCGAAACCAGTTGTGGGGATAGCCACTTCCTATAATTTCTATTCATGGCAATGTCAAAATTTTTAGCTTATACTGTTCTTAGGGAACCTTGAAACTTTTTTTTATCATTATCCGAGATACAGAGGTTCAAAGTTGCCATACTTATGCATGTAAAATGTGTATATAATATCTGGTCTGAGGCATTAATGTAGTTTTAGCTGAAATTTTGAACACTTGGAAAGGGAACTAAGGTCATCAAAACTATGTTTCTATTCAATTATATTATGAAAAGCACAGTTGCTACTCACCATATAATGGAGGTGCTGAGTATCAGAAAGTGAGCTTTCGGCCAACAAGACCGTTGAAAATAAATCCACACACACACACACACACATTCATGCAAATGCAACTAACGTACGCATGACCAAAGTCTTTGGCCACTGAAGCCAGACTTCAGCAGCCAGAGACTCTGTGTATGTGTGTGTGTGTGTGTGTGTGTGTGTGTGTGTGATGATTATTTTCAATGAAGGCATTGTTGGACGAAAGCTCACTTTCTGATAGTCTTTGTGTTGTGCTGTCTGCAACTCATCATCTCCACAGTATGGTGAGTAGCAACTATCCTTTTCATAATATTGTTACATTCCATCCTGGATTTTCCTATGTTTCTATTCAGCATTTTTCACCAATAAAACTTTGGCACATTGCCTCTGTCTAACGGGCTCTCCACACTTGTACATATATGCCCAAAGTGGTACACCAGTGACAAAAATGGGCTATAAAAGATCTTAACATGTGTGAAAAGAACTTGAGATGACTCCCAAAAATTATGTAAAACTGGGAAGACTGCAAATTCAGTAAAATATTTTACGATACAAGTCATAAGCTGGGCATCTGACTTCCAAAAATTGTGTAAAACTGGAAAGACTGCAAATTCAGTAAAATAATTTAAGATACAAATCATTAGCTGGGCATCTTCTATGAGTTGTGATAGACGAGCAAAGTATCCACAAAAAATGTTAAGCAAATGATTTTGTGTTAACCACACTTACTTGTTGGTTATGTGTGTCAAAGTATGTAAATGTGTTAAAGTATATAAGTGAAACGTAAAAATTTACTGAACCTTAGAATTTGTTTTATATCAGCAGCACACCCTGCTGTTGACAGGAAATGAATAGAATCAGCAGAAAAAGGCTCCTGTCAGGGCACAAAAAAAGGTGAATACATTCCTCTTCAAAAGACTCTGACAGAAAAGTGGGGAACTAGCTGCTTCGATTCTTATTCCACTTTTGTCACCTAAAATTTTGCCATGCTAACAATTTCATGTTCTTTTGTGCTGAAAGAGATTAGCAGAGGGGCAGTGATGGTGGAAGAGAGAGAGAGAGTTGGATGAAGGCAACAGCAGTGGTAGCCAAAGAAGCAGGAGATGTTAATGCTTGTGGAGAGTGTGCCAATGAAATGAAAGGTAGCTGGATGTAGATAGAAGCAGTGGGAGCAAAAGAGAAAGTACACAATGGAAATGGAAATACAGGTGAGTGGAGACCATACTTAGGCTGGGGGGGGGGGGGGGGGGATGGTGTTTGGACTCTTCCCCAGATAAGTAAACCCTTTTAACATGTAGGTAGAGAGGAGGGTGTATTTTTGATGGAAATTTTAAACAAATGGGTATAGGGGAAAAAATGAGTAGGACCCCACAGAATTTTTAAGCTGCTGAGGTATGGGGGAGACAGTGGCAGTGAGGAAGAAAGACAAAAGGGGATGGTGTAAGTGAGAGAGGAGACAGCAGCACTGGGATTTGTTGCAAATCAGTGGAGGAAAAAGGAGACAGTGGCAGTGAGAGGAAGATGTTGAGTATGGAGAGAGACTGGGTAAAAGGATTTAGATTGTTATATGTTAAGAGTCTGAATACAATGGGCTTTCAATAAGAAGTGCAAAACATTTTTTTCTGAAGGGATATGGTTTTATTCAGGATTATACAGTACACCATCTTGCTCCCTACTCTTTTAGCTACAAAACCCTATTTTTCAACACAATCTTCATTCAATGTGATGGCCTTATGCCACCTTACTGGGAGAGCCTACATGTCTGTATGGTACCACTCTACTTGTTGACCTCAGAGCTAACATTTTGCTGCATCAATAACCTCTGCATCATCCATGTACTGCTTTTCATTAACTGCATCTTTTATTGGGCTAAACATATGGAAATTGGGAGGTGTGAGATCCAGTCTATACGGTGGATGAGCAGGAACATTCCAATGAAATTTTGTGAACTCCTCGTGGGTGCGCAGACTTAAGTGTCAGCACTACCAAGAGGGACGTCCAGTTGAGCAGTGACTTGGTTGATAGTTATCCATTGATATCTCTGAATGAATGTGTCCACGTGTTCCAGCATTGTAGGAGTCACAGCTGTGTGTGGCCAACCAGCGCATGGGAGACTGGACAGGTGAACACAACCTTACTGCAATGATGAAAGATGCCTTGCTCAATGACTCACCGTGCTTTTGTTCATTGCCAGGTGTCTATGGAGTTTCTGAATAACTGCAGTGCTCTGATTTTCCACCAAAAGAAACTCGATGACAGCTCTCTGCTTGGAATGTACCATCACAGACGCCATTGAATGCTACATAAAGCTCCTATCAGAACTTAATGAAACTATAGGGACTGAAGTGGGAATATTCCACGATGACTTGCAACAAATTCTGCATTTTTTCAACTGAAATCAGCCGAGAAAAAAAAAGTGTTGCCTTACTTATTATTTGTCTCTTGGATGTTCGCATGACAAAATTGTTGGTGAGGGAAACTGAATGAGGACTGATTTAGCTGGTTTCCCACTTTTCTGTCAGAGTCTTTCAAAGAGGAATATATTCACATTTTCTTGTGCTCCGGTACGAGCTTGTTTCTGCTGGTAAAGTTATGTTTCAGAGATCCTAGAACTTTGTGACCACATTCTGGGACTTTACCTAAATCTGGAACTGTGCACCATTTAATGAGGTAGTGGTGGTGGTGGTGGAGAAGGAGGAGGAGGAGGAGGAGGAGGATTAAGCTCAGAATAAAGAAAAGTGGAGACCTGTTTTCGTTTTTTATGCAGTATGGAGTCCATCAAGACAAGACTGTAACCATTATAATTTTTATGGCATGTCACTGTTTGTTTAATTGTGTTTAATTCTGCTTGGAAGTCGTCATCACTCATGGGGATGGTCAATGATATTGAAATTCTTACTAAAGAAATGGTTAATTGTACCAGTGAAACACTGTATAAACCAGCTGACACTGAATTTACTGTTAATAAACTACTCAGTTTGCAGAACAAAAATACACAGATTGTGATGAGTAATTTCAACAGTCATATCAAGTTATGGGGTATGATAATGAAATGAGAATGGGGCAGGGGCTATGATAATAAGATGAGAATGGGGCAGCAGTGCAAGAATGGACACAAATGCATCATCTTACTCTAGTCAATGGTGCAAAACTAGCTGCATCATTCAACAGTGGCAGGTGGATGTACAGATACAACCCTGATCTCATAATCATTAGTAGCAGTATTAGTCCATAATATGTAAAATCTATTTGCGATTCAATACCCAACTGACAGTATAGACCAATAATATGAAAAGTATTTGCTATAGTTAGACCTCAGAAAGTACCTTTCTGCAGAAGGTACAATTTAACAAATCAGAATAGTTGAAATTTGCAGAATTATTGGATGTTAAAGTATGTCCAATGGCATCTAATCCAGACAACTTCACTGCAGTTTTAAAGAGATGCTCCTGAATGTTTATACCTTACCAGTGCTGGACATCTTGTCTACCCAGTCTCACATCAGACCAAGCTCCTCTACTTACAGAACACTGCAATTTAGTTAACGAAAATCCTTTTAGTGAAGCAACTGTGGAAGCTGTAAACAAGGTCATTTGCACTATAAAAGAGACCTAAAGGGATTGATGGATTAGAACTAAAACAACATTCAGCTTGGGTGATTTAGAGAAAGCTATCAAACAGAATAAAAATGGAAAATCAGCTTGTTTGGATGATATTCAGAGCAATTTAAGCATTTTGGCCTAATAACAAAGAAATGGACCATCCAGCTCTTTAACAACTATATGACCAGATACCAAATTCTACAAATATGGCAGAAGAGTTGAGAACAGATATGGCAGAGCCAAGTTGTTGCCTGTCAAAAGATGGCAAAGAAGGAGACAATCTGAATATCTTAGGCTAGTGGGTTACTGGTGTTACCTTTACAACTGCTAGAAAGATATATCTCATATTCTTATGCATGTAGTTGATCCCTTACATATACTTGTTAAAAACCTTCTAAAGGCAAGATCACATAAAAATTTCCTCTGTTTGTACACAGCTGGTTTTGACAGACATTGCTGTTATCTTCAGGTCTTCAAAAACTTTTGTTATAAATTGTGTTCATTATGAGTTGAACCTTACATCAAGTTGTTGTATAGATAAGATGTAGCACATTATATAAAGGTCTGTAATAAATAAAACATTTAAAATCATAAAAAAAAACAGTACTCAATGAAACGCACACTAGCACATCTGTTTACATTGTCCTGACATGGTCTAATCATTGGAGATCCACCTTAGATGCCTTATAATTTGTAACCTCCCACTCTTCCTTCTGTTACTGAGCTGAGAATTCATTGATGCCTAAGGATGTGTTGTACCAATTGCTACTCTTTGTCAAGTTGTGGCGCAAATATTCCCCATTTCGATTCAGTACCTCCTCATTAGTTATTTAATCTACCCATCTAATCTTCAGCATTTTTCTATATCACAGCATTTCAAAAGCTTCCTGTCTGAACTGCTTATTTTCCATGTTTCACTTCCATACAAGGCTACACTCCAGAGAAAGACCTTCAGAAAAAACTTCCTTATGAACTGATATTAAACGTTAAATATCTCTTTTTCAGAACTAGTTTTCTTGCAATTGGCACTCTTCATTTCATATCATATGTTCTCCAGCCATCATCATTTTCATCTACTACTTTTAGTATCTCATTTCCTAAACTAATTCCCTCAGCATTGCCTGACTGAATTTAGTTGTCTTCGATTACCCTTGTTTTACTTTTGTAGATGTTCATCTTACAATCTATTTCTGAGATACTATCCAGTCCATTCAAATATTCTATCAAATCCTTTGCAATCTCTGACAGAATTTCAATGTCATTGACCCTGTAAATTTTTAGTTTCTTGTCCCTGAACTTTTATTACCTTTCCAAATTTCACTTTGGTTTCCTTTCTGCTTGCTGTGTGAACATACTGAACAATATAGGGGTAAACAGCCTTTCATTCCCCCTATTTTATCCCTCCTACTTTCAAGTGTGTAATCCAGTGAATACTTTGAAAGTTTTCTCTAAAACTGCAGATGCTATAAATGTATTTTGCCTTTCTTTAACCTGTCTTATAGGATAGATTGTAGGGTCAGTATTGCCTTGGATGTCCTTGCATTTCTCCAGAACCCTAACTGATCTTCCCTGAAGTTGACTATTGTCAGTTTTTCCATTCTTCTGTAAATAATTTGTATTAATATTTTGCAAACACAATTTATGAAACTGAAGTCATACATTACTTTCAAACAAATCAGCTGTTATGTATTGTATATTTCATTAGTTGTCACACATGTTCATAGATAAAAATAGTTGTATGGGTAAAGACAACAACTCATTCTATAGAAGCATTATTGAGTAACCCACAGGTGCACAAAAAAAGGTGATGCAGCAGTGAGATGGGATGATAGGAACAAGAAAAGACATAGTATCTGTGTGCAGCTGATATTTGTGTACACCTCAATGTATACAAGTTTGTTAGCTGAATTTTATTTAAGAAAAACCATGTCTGCTTCAATCCATTGCTCAATGCTATTTTAGTGCTGTGAGTTGTTGTACTTGCTCCTATGATTCACCCAGAATTTTTTTTTCTCTGTTGGATTAAACTCATAGCCATTATGTGTTGCCATTCTGTTTCCATGTGGTTATAAAACTCAAACATACACTCCATTTTTGCAAACTATGTTAGCACAGAGGTTTACAAAGGAAAATTGAAATACATGTCCTGTTTTTTGTTTTTAGCTCCAACCATCAGTCTCTTTTAGTAAAAAACTTGGTCTTCAAATTATATGGAACAGACCTCATTAGAATTACAAGGAAATGCTGTCAAACACATTGTTAGATGTAAGAGAAGTTTGCTATTTCATGGACATTGTGCAACACGTAACAGAAACATTCCTACTTACAAAAGTACGTTGCTGTTCAGGCTGTGGTTTCTGTGGTGAAAGAAAAGATACATAAGTTCTTAACTGCAATAAATCCCAAATCTCTTTAAAAGCTAATTTTGCAAAAATTCAACTTTTATCCCACAGCCAGTCAATTTTACTGTTAATAATCACTAGTTCTGCATTCAGGTTGACTATGTCACAATGGTAAAAGTCAAACACCAGGCAAAGAATGACTTTATTGCTCATATGACACATTTCAGAATTTATTCATCATCAGATTTCTACAAAAAGCCACTTACAAAAATATTTTTTTTAAACATGTCAATGGGTAGCTACAGCACTCCACTTTGAAATCACTAGGCATAAACTGTACTACACGTTCCCAAGAGTTATTGCGGCACATAGGTATGGTGTTTCAAGTTGCACATGAATCAAATATTCACAGACTACAGTCATAATTGTGCTGAGTGTATACCAAGAACACATTTTTGCTACCAGATGGCATTGAAAAATGTATAGTGGCACCAAGGCACACCAATTAATGTACACTTATTATACTGTGTGACTGATGGTTGTGAATCAACTTATTATAAAAAAAATATTTTCTTTATACAATTGGTAATGATGACTTTACAATGTTAAGAGGCTACACAAAATATTTGTTTAAATTCAGGAGTGTTGCAGGGTGCCACTCATCCTCAAAAGCTACAATCACAACTGTGAGATATAACAAGCAACATAAGATTAAAGTCTAAAATAGCAGTACAAACGTCTGCCGCAAATTTAAATACACAAAATTAAGACAGAGAAGGGGAAAACAATATTTTTGTTAAAATTAGGTCAGCCCATCTGTCAGACTCAAATCTGGTACCAGAAAGTATCCAATATGCACTAATGTGCTACATCAAATAGAAGAACCATTTTCTGCCAGTGAACACAACCAGTTACTTTATCAAGCATAGGTTAGACTAAAATGTTGCTTATACTAAAATATTTCCAATGTTTAATAAAAAACTGGTTGTGCCCATTAGCAGAAAATGGTTCTTCTATTTGATGTAAGTGCATGTTGGGTACTTTCTGATACCAGATTTGAGTCTGACAGATGGACTGTCTTAATTTTTACAAAAATATTGCATTCCCCTTCCCCTGTCTTACTCCCTGTATTTAAAATTGTGGCATGTTTATATTGCTATTTTATATTTTAATTTTTGCCACTTGTCATATCACACAGTTATTGTGATTTTAGCTTTCGATGATGTGTGACACCATGCAATACTCCCAAATTTAAACAAATATTTTGTGTAACCTTTTGTCATTGCAAAATTATCATTACGGTTTGTATAAAGAACATATTTCTTTTATAATAAGTTATCATTGTAAAATTATCATTACCATTTGTATGAAGAGATTATTTCTTTTATAATAAGTTGGTTTACAACTATTAGCCACACAATGTAGTAAATGTACAATAGTTGATGTGCCTTGGCACCGCTACACATTTTGTAATTCCACCTGGTGACAAAAATGTCATCTTGATCTGAACTCAGCAGAACTGTGACTGTAGACAGTGAATGTTTGTATCACTTACAATTTTAAACATCATGTGCATCTGCAGCAATTGCTCCTGAGTAGGTATAGTACAGTTTATGCCAGGTGATTTCAATTGAAGTGGAGTGCTATAGCTATCCATTACCATGTTTTATAAAATATTTTTGTATCTGATTTTTTGTAGATGGTTGATAATGGATACATTCTGAAACACATTACTTGCCTGATGTTTGAAATTTACCATTGTGATCAGTCAGCCTGATTGCAGAACTACCGATTATTACAATAATAGTCACCTGCCTCCTGCATGACTTTGTAACATTTATATTAATTTTACTGTTATTCATTTGTGTGTTATGGTCTTAATTGAAAGCTCTTCTTCAAGAAGTGTTTCTTGTCCTTGAAGGCTACTTTCTACTAACGGAAACATTAAGAACTAAAATACAATATTTATTCATTTTCTTTAAGGTGTCCAGTGTTATATTTAACTGTATAGACACCATATACATTTTTATCATTAAAGAGTTATTTTGGACACATCTGAATATACAAGGACTGTTCAATAAAGAATGATCATTTTTTTTTATGGTCATAATTTCTCACACTAAAGTTTAATCTTATGATATTCTGTTAGCTTAATGTGCAATAAACACGCCATAGTAGTTTCATTGTGGGAATTCCTGGTTCCTGCCTGTGAGAGGCAGGCAAGGTCAGACATGCTCAGTATCGCCTACCACTGCAATGGAGGTAAGACGCGAGGAACAATATGAGGCTTTGAAATTCTGCTTTTGCCTCAACAAATCTTCAGCTAAGGCCTATACAATGTTACAAGAGGCCTACAGAGAGATTGTTCTTCCCTACAGCACAGCTCTAAGGTGGTTTAAAATGTTTAAAGAGGGGAGACAATCAATTTCAAACGAAGGTGGACCCAGTGCTCCAGTTACTGCTCTTGCGGAAGAAAACATCAACAGTGCTCTGTCATTGTGAGAGAGAATTGATGAATTACCTTAATATTACTTTCTGAAGTACTGAACATTTCATTGGGAGCCACCCACACGTCGGTGACAGAAAAATTACACGACACGTGTGTGCACGGTGGTTCCAAGATTGTTGATTCCCGAACAAAAGGACATTTGCTTGCTGGTCTGCATGCCATTTAAGTTGATGTCAGAGGAAAATCCGGAGTTTCTTTCAAATGTAATTTTGATCCTGAGAGCAAACAGCAAAGCTCAGTGTGGAAATCTCCTTCATCATGAACCCAAAAAAAGAAAAAAGAAAAAGTGGTTGCTTCTGCTGGGAAAGTTATGGTCATCTGATTCTTTGATATTCATGGAATGGTTTATCAGCATGTTGTACCTGCACACACATCAGTAACTGGACAATACTACAAGGATGTCCTGAAAATACTGCCAGTCCATATCGAGTGCAAAAGACCACATTTCCATGAAGCAGGCTGGATGCTGCACCACAATATTGGGCGGCTGCATATTGCCAATGTGGTTGCTGAATATCTTGCAAAAATCAATGTGAAGTGCATCCCTCACTCTCCCTATAGTCTGGATTTAGCCTCATGTGACTTTTTTCTACACTAACATGAAGAAACGCCTTCATGGGAGGCATTATCAATCATCATAAGCAGTAGTGAAGGCTGTGGAAGTGATTTTGAAGGACCTCTAAAAAAACTAAGACTGGTAAAAATACTGGGGTATGTGCATTGCATTCACAAGAGACTAGTAAGAACCATCAAAATTATGAGGATGAGTAAAAGAAGAAGAAGAAGAAGAAGAAGAAGAAGAAGAAGAAGAAAGAAAGAAAGAAAGAGAGAGAGAGAGAGAGAGAGAGATCATTCTTTATTGAAAAGCCCTTGTAAAAGCTGGTTTTACATTCTTAAAATAGGAAGCTGTCATTTCTTTGATTTGTTGGTTATTCTGGTGCATAAAATATGTTTCATAAACGTCAAATACAGCTACACATTAGTTACAAACATTGTGTTGCCATGCAACTTAATACTCTGATTGCATTAACAATGACAGACATAAACTATACCAAATAATGGTAGTACATAAAAACAAATTTCCTTTAAGTCTACACTCATTTCAAGAACAGAGGAAGGTATATCTTCAAAATTAATTCTGGACCAGAGCAGTTGATCAAACTATCCTCCAGCTACACAACTTAATTTTATTTGTCAAGCTGTAGGTAGGTGTAAAATAAGTTACACATAAATTTTTCCTATCTTGAAAGTTGTTGTTGGCAGTGATGTTGAACAGCCTGGCACTTAAAAAGTGTGTGTGAGATATGCAGTACAGGTTGGAAAGCTGTATGTCATTGTTTTGTTAATGATACAAAAATATTGCATTCAGTCACAGCAGTGTTATTTTATGTTGATTCAACACTATTCAGAAAATAATCTCCAAGCTGTATTGACCCATTGGTACTGTTTTATTTGTGACATTCATTGCCACAAAATTTTTCTATAAATTTTGAAGATTTTAACACAGTCTGTAAAAGATATTAAAATAATCTGTAAAAAACAAAGTTCCCATATTATAGTGAGGAAAAACCTTTTTTTAGTATTTGTCATTTTATTTCATCCTCTGTCTTCAATGCCTGAGAAACAGAATTCATTTAGCATGTAAATGAATAAAACCAAACTATTGTCATAACAACAAAATGGAAAAGATAGATCGCTTCTAATCAGCATGGAGGAGACATCAAGCTGCAGACATGCACAATATAAAAGAAAAAGAATACAAGAAATATTTAAGCTTTTAGGCAAAGTCATTCCTGAGACGTAGAACTCGCACAACCACTTGCTCTCTCTCTCTCTCTCTCTCTCTCTCTCTCTCTCTCTCTCTCCACCCCTCTCCCTCCCCTCCCCCCCTCAAACACACACACTCTCTCTCTCTCTCTCTCTCTCTCTCTCTCTCTCTCTCTCTCTCTCTCACACACACACACACACACACACAACACACACAGAGAGAGAGAGAGAGAGAGAGAGAGAGAGAGAGAGAGAGAGAGAGAGAGAGAGAGAGAGCTACTTCTCCAAGTGGTTGGGTCTTGGCACCCAGAGACAGTAGCCTTATGAGTCGCTGTTGCATAAATGTGTGAGAATTCTACTTCTGAGAAGCACTTTCTATGAAAGCTTAAATATTTCTGGTATTCTTTTACTTTTGTGTAGTGCCTGTCTGAACTCAACACCTTCTCTATGTGCTGAGCAGCAGCCTATCATTTCCTCATTGTTGTTATTCCATCCTGGACAAACTACTGTTATCTAATAGAAGAGTTTTCATGTTATTTATTTATATCCCATACACTTAGAATTGAGAACAAAAATATCTTTATGCACTGTGTCACCGCAGACGATGAGGTTGGAGTAAATATTAGGAATACTAAGTTAATCAACAGGGAGTTATGGCAATGACCATCAGTTATTACTTCTTATCATATGGTAGTCTGCCACTGACTTAAGGATTCTTTGGCAGGCACTGCAGACAATGTTACCTATAAAACAAAGTAGCAGGAGAGAGAGAGAGAGAGAGAGAGAGAGAGAGAGAGAGAGAGAGAGAGAGAGAAGAGACCCCCATGGTGAAATGAAACTCTCATAGTGGCACTCCATTGTTTCCATATGTGAATGCAGCAATATTATTAACTATCTGCACTACCTTTATTATGACATTTTCTGTTTGGGTTCACAACTAAACAACTGTCTAGGGGTGTTTGAATTACCATCACTAAAATGTTGATAGCCACAAATTCAACCACCCAGTTCTTGAATTCGGTGCATACCTGTGTGGCTACTCAAACTATTTCAGAGTTCTCTGAGAATTTCAGGTTGATGATGTCATAAAAAGATCCTAATATGTTAAAGAGGTTGGAAGTACGTCAGATTACAATAACTATTTTTGCCATTTACTTACCCCATGGCTAAGATATACTGGCCAATTAAGCAGTAGTTTAAATGGATTTTAAACATAAAAAATTTATATAGAATAATATTCATTTAATTAACACAACTTATAAAGCTCAATAAAATTAAGTTACAGTGCTGGGTTAAAAATGTAGAATTTCTGAGATTTTTTGAAATTCCCTGGAATTTCCTTGATTTTTCCATATAAAATGTAATTCCCTGAAAATTCCACATTTTCCAGAAAAACTGTCATCCTGATACAACACAGACAGTGACAACAGCTACTATAGTACCCGTTCCACTTGTATCCTCCCCATCACCAGCTCCAGTGATAGATGTAGATGAGAATCATCCCTCCCGCATTTTCTCTGGTCCTCCTGGCCTAAACCTCCAGTATTCTTCTTCCCACTTGCTTACTGTCACCCTTATTTTCCCTCTTCTCTCACTTTACACACCACGCTATCATTTTCTATGCCACTACTCCTCTGTTGAAGTTGTCACTTCCCCACCCCCCTCATACTCTCTCTCTCTCTCTCTCTCTCTCTCTCTCTCTCTCTCTCTCTCTCTCTCTCTCTCTCTCCCCCCCCCCCCCCCCCCCACACACACATACACACACACTAAAATGAAATATATGTGTTGGTGTCATCAATATCTCACATCGCGAGGCTCCAGGTAGTTATCACCACAGACACTGTTACCAGCGCAATCAACCACAATGTGGCTGAGAGCCACATCTATGAAGCAAGTTTGCAATGCTACCATAGCCGGCTGCTATTTCTGTCTGGCCTCAGAGCTCTATGCTCGGTCTGTGTTCAGATGCCAGTCTTTTACCATGGAGTTACTGGAGTGTGTCAAGTATCAATCGATACAGTGCTGTTCATGTAGTCTATGCAGAGTTTCTCTACCTAATTACTGTATTGTACTGCCAGTGAACTGGACACTGAGTTGTGTGTTAATAGTGGATGTACACTTATTGCTGTACTGACACAAGCACAGGTCAAATCTGCTATACAAGTGAAGTGTTTGTCTTCATTAATAGTATGTTTAGAATTGTGTCACCACTATTTATTGCTTTAGGACTGAATGTTCCTATCTTTTAGATCTGACACAACAATGGTGATGAGTTGTTTCAGACCCTACGGTTCCCCGTTCTTCTGCTAACATCTGATGACATTTGGGTTACTGCATCTGTATTCTCTTTTTGAATAAACATGTCTGTTCCATCCCTGGAACTTTTTCTGACACAAGCTGTTCAGTCACGGGGGCACCAGATTCAAATATTGCTGCAGAGCATCATGCAACTAACACAGATACTATCTTTGACAGTTGTGCCACAACAAGCTACTTCTGCACCCAAGTTTCAAGAATTTGTCGGCCAGAAAAAATACCATGCACTGCTTAAGATGCACTTCTCTGAATTCTACAACAAGATTTGCAATACAATGCTCATTTTATTGCTAATGAGGGTGCCAAAGTATTTCATTTGTGTGTTATATTATTTCTGCACACTAGTCTGGAGGACATAGATTAAGAGTCATTAAGGGAGTGACTAGATGCTCACATTGAATCTCAGATGCAAGTTGCAGCTGCCAGTGACAAGTTCTTTTCATTAAAAAAGCAATGTGATCAAACAAACGAATAAAAAGTGGGTAGCCAAATTATGGGGTGGTATCAGACATTTTAAATTCAAGTTTTCTCACAGACTGTCATATGGTGACGCTATGCTCCATGATGTTTTTACATAAAATATATCTGATGCATACACATGCACCACAATTCTGAAGTTTCCTAATCATCCTCTGGAATCTGACTCTCCGTTATAGATTCACAGGACATTTTAGATGTGATAGAAACTGACTCACAAGCTCTTGCCACTCCGGTAGTTAAAAAGTGCACAATGCAATCAGTCCACTCATCAATCATGTAAAAAACAATAGTAAGTCATGCTGTGTACACACTACTTTTCAGTCTAATGCTAAGAAGTCATCCCCACAGTGCTTCAGTGTGCATGACCATCAACAGTATCCATTTTCTTGTGCCAAGTGGGGCCACATTCACACTGTGCATTTACAACAGTGTTGTGCCAGGCAACAGTCAGATTCCTTACTTTTGAATACATCGTGCGAGCAGACAGTGACCAATGTTATTACTAATAGTTACTATTAAAATCAGTCTTGATCACAAATTTATTTATTCTGGTAACCGGTTTTGACCACACCGCTGGTAAATCACTGCAGTGATTTACCACCAGAAGGAGGCTCCTGCTCATACAGTATTTTGATCTGAAGATGACCACAGGCATGATCGAAACTGGTTACCAGAATAAATAAATTTGTGATCAAGACTGATTTTAATAGTAACTAACAGTCAGATTCCTGTTCACAGCTTTCTTCAATGGAAGTTAATGCTGTTTCCACTGAGACTGTACACATGACACCATCATGGCCTGACCTCCATCAAACAAAAGTGTTCAATACTGATTCATTGACAGTTGAACAAACTATGTGTACATTTATGAGTGCCTCAGCCTACAGTGAAAATGCAGTTAGATATAGGTGCTTCTGTTACATTACTGAATAAAAATATTTATGAATTGTTAGGAAGCCCATGGTTACAGCAGCCTCATGCCCTGCTGTCAGCATATAATTGAAATCATATTCGTGTATCAGGCATTTGCAGTGTGCTGGCTATGTTCTGCAATGTAACCAGAACTGTGTCTTTTCATGTACTGTGCTCCTGGGACAGCCCATGTCTTTTTGTCGTGATTCTGTTGATTTGTTTGATCTTGCTCTTTGAAGATAACGTCTTGCAAGTGAATGCTACAAGTGCCTCAAGACAGTGTCAATGAACTGTGCAATAGGTATAGTGTATTATTTCAAGAAGGGCTAGGGGAAGCTTAGAATTTTGAGGCTCATATAAAACTTAAGGAAAATTCTCAGTCAAGCTTTCATATTGCTGGTCCTGTTCAACATACATTTGTGATCATTCAACCTGTTTCTGCAAATCAGTGGGCATCCTCCCTGGTTGTTCTAAAAAAGCCTTCAGGCAGATTACAGCTTTGTGTCAATTTCAAATCTACAGTTAATTCTGTGACATTGGTAGAC
The DNA here is from genome assembly GCF_023898315.1 of Schistocerca nitens. Classification (NCBI taxonomy): domain Eukaryota; kingdom Metazoa; phylum Arthropoda; class Insecta; order Orthoptera; family Acrididae; genus Schistocerca; species Schistocerca nitens. Next base: position 261,747,886 of record NC_064622.1, read on the forward strand.
TCATTACCCCTGCCTCAGCCCTATGAACTCATGGAAAAATTGAGACAGGGCCATTTCTTTTCAAAAATAGACTTACAAGAAGCATATTTGCAGGTGCCGCTATATGAGCAGTCAAAACAATACACACTTGGGGATATTCCAATGTCAATGCCTAACATTCGGCAGTGCATCAGCTCCCACCATTTTGAAGTGGTTTTTGGAACACTTAACAGCAACAGTCCGTTTGTCTTCCAACTACCTGGGTGATATTGTGGTTTCTGGTCACAAACCAGTTGGACATTTATACAACTAAGAGTGTCTGTTCAAAGTGCTTTCAGAAGTGGCCTCAAGTATAACAAGACAAAGCGTTCATTTTTTTTTTATTTTTTTTTTATTTTTTTTTTTTTTTTTACACAGAAATTGAATATTTGGTCATGTCATTAGTGCCCAGTGTATTCAGACAGCACAGTTAAATTTTTTGCCAATCAAAGATTTGCCAGCATCTTGTAACGTTAAGGAGCTGCTGGTGACGATGGGCAAAACTCACATATTTTATCAACTCTATCCCTAATGCAGCACTGAATGCTGCTCTGTTGAGTCAGCCACATTGGAAAGGTGTTCCATTTGTGTGGTTCAAGGAATGTTGGCAATCTTCTCAGCATCTCAAGGATACGGTTTGCAGTGATCTCTGTCTTATTCATTTCAACCCACATAAGCCAGTTGTTCTGCAGTGGATACATTGTCCTCCAAGATTGGAGTGATGTTCTTTCACAGGATAGGTTATACTGATACACCCATTGCCTCTGATTTAAAATTTTTGAACAAAACCTAGTGCAACTGTAATCAGATGGAAAAAAGAGGCACTTGTCATTATTTATGGAATTAGCAAATTTCATCCGTACTTGTATGGGTGATACTTTTGTCTTATTATAGACCACAGGCTGCTCTGTTTCGCCCCTTCTGCCATGTACAGCACTTAAGTTGCAATGGAATGCTCTGCTGTTTTCCAATTACCAATGAGAGCTTCTGTACAAGCCCACAGCTCAGCATTTCAATGCTGAGTTTGTTGTCTTAGTTACCAGTGAGTATCAGTTCCACATTTGATTCATCCGGGGATTCTTGTTTTCACATAGGGTCTCAGGATTTCAATAAACTTCATGAGTTTCCTGTCAGCTACTGATGAACTGCATATAAAACTGCATCTGGCCCAGCTCTTTGTGTGATTCTGCAGCGTGTCTGCAATGGATGGCCTTGAGTCTAAAGGAAATACACCACCCCCCTGGTGTGTCATTATCTTGTGCACAGGCTTACTATTTCTGTGCATGTGGACATTCTCCTCCTCCACACAAAAATGATGATGCACGAGTAATAGTCCGTGAGTCCCTCTAGTTGCTGCAATTGCTCCACCAGGGTCACTGGGAAGCAGTGTGTGCCAAGCAATTAGCTCAGTGCCACTATACGTGATTGGGTATGGACACTTAAAACAGATGACCACCCTCTGTGTAGCATGTGTGGAGCATCAGTCCATTCAGCTACAATATTTTTTTTAATTGGTCACAACAATGGGACCATGGCAATGTCTTCATATTGATTTTGTCGAACTCTTTTGGAATATCATGCAATGACATCTAGCACATCATGACAGCACTATCTCGCCTCCAGTACAGCGGAGAATCTGAATGTTCTGGAGCACTTTTAAGACATAAGTGGACAAGCTGTGCTCCTCTCACACACAATATTAGCCCTTCAAGAAGTTTCTCCTGTCCTATCGCTCCTTGCTATGAGATAGCAATCACTGGTGAAGCAAGTTACCAGTGGAGCTCCTGAATGGTCGTTGACATTGCATACTTCTACATTTTCTTCATCTACCACAGAAGCCCTATGTTCCACCATACCTCAAAAAGTTTCAACCACAGAAAACTGTTTTTCTGGGTGTTCAGTAAGGGTCGGTAGTGGGGAAAAAAGTGTTACTACTGATGTGTTAGGCAGATCTTTGTATACTGTCCAGGGCCTGAAAGGGCTGCATCATTGTCGAGTACTGCAATTTCTTTGTCTGCAGTTCCAGTGCTCCACAGGGGTCAGCAGCTGTAGCAATCTTCTCGATCTCCTCACTCAACATGTTTGACGCTTTTGGTTGATGCACTCATGGAAATCAGTGTGGAGCAGCTTCCTCCACCACTGCCACCAATCCACAGCCCGAGGTGATGTCCAGCAAGGGTTCATGTCCAGCTGCCTCAGAGGGTCCAGCTGCCATCTTGGATGGCCCTTCAATAGTATCCACATCTTCGGATGTAGATGTGCACCCTGTGGCTGTATTTTTGGCTGGTGTTCCTGGCCACTTTCAAGGTGGATACTGGGCTGCAGAAAGGGACCAGCCATTGACCTTTGTCAAAGAATCTGTCCCCTCAAGCAATATCTGTATCCAGACCTTACCCCTGTTGTCATTCCTTGCCTCAGCAGTACATGATGACAGTGTGAAGGTTTGTGGGAGAGGAATGTTGTGTCATCGATATCTTGCATTGTGAGGCTCAAGGTTGGCACCACCACAGGCTCTATAAGAGGCATAGCAGGCAGCTGGTGTGGTCAACCACAATGTGGCCAAGGGCCGTACCTACAAGGAAACTTTGCTGCAGTGCTGCAACCTGTTGCTGTTTATGTTGAACATCAGATCTCTACTTTCAGTCTGCACTTGGCAGTTAGTCTTTTTTCACAGAGCCACTTGAATGTGTTGACACATCAGTGTTCAAAGTACTGTCCTTGTAGTCTACATAGAGTGTCTCTGCCTAATTACTGTACTGTACTGCCAGTGAACTGAATGCTGCATTTTGTGTTAATAGTACATTTATGCTCATTGGTGTACCATTTCGTGTGTGGGCCAAATCTGTTATACAAGTTAAGTGTTTGTCTTCATTAATAGTTTGTTTATAATTGTGCCATCATTCTTTGTTGTTTTATGGCTGAACAGCCCTACTCTCTAGATATGGCACAACACTAAATATGTTATGAAATGTGTAATAAGATTTAAATGATGCATAATAAACACACTGATTATAACATACAACAAATTAACAAAGCAGTCTTTATTTTTGACAAAATCAGCAGCTTTGTTTATTCATTTGTCAAAACATAGTTAAAATATTTACTGTTTGAATAGTTATCATTTCAAATTTAAAGACTATCCCTGCATCACAGTTTGAATTTCCTCATTGGAGAGATAATGAGTTTGACATTGAAAACACTGCACTCATAGTCTGGAGGAGGAGGGATCAAATCTGTGTCTAGTCATGCAGATACAGTTTTTTTTTGGTTTGATAATGGTTCTTTTAATAATGTCATGGGCAAGTCGCTTCTCCACTCTTTGTTTAACTGAGATTGTACTCTGTGTCCTAAGATCTTAATAACAATCAGGGTATAATTTTTTGTGCCTTTTGTATAATGATATTCTCACTTCAAAAGTTGTTATTTCAAAGGCATGTGACAATTGCATTGCACATTTAGGACATGTAGAGAGAATCCTCATACCTTCTGTGTTGATTGTCAAATGGGTTTCTTCAGTACGTGCACTGTGGAAGCTTGGCACCACCTCCAGAATTCCTAATTTCTTTGGCCAGTGAACGCTAAAGGCTTTACTCATTTTTAATATTTCAGAGTATAGATATGTTTTGCTATGTGGTTGGGTGGTAGTAGCAAATCTTATCTAAGTGTCTACATTTGTGCAAATAATTGAGATAGACTCATGAATGATGCCTATTCAAATTTATAGTGTGAGCAATGGTGGCTTGTTTTGAGTCAACCCTCACTGCTTGCATACCTTTAGTTTGCTGGTGCATCATGTGGCTAGGTGGCACTCCAGGATCAGGAGGTAAGCTAAGCAAGGGAGAGGTGGCGTGGCTGCACTGAAGCTGGTGCACTGAACTTGGCAAAACCTTTTACAAGGAAGTGTGTACTATTGGGTGTTTTGTGCACCAGTGGTAGCTCCACAGCCTGTGGGGGCTGGCAGCATTTTTGCAGTGGTCACTACCCTGGTGGTTGTGCTGTATTTTGCTTGTACATAGGCTGATGGGTGGAACTGATTTTTAGTGCTTTCCGTTTGTCAACTGTAGATGTATTTGTGGAGAACGAAGCTGGTCTTTTGGAGATAAAGGCATTGCTGTTATGAACTCTGGATCCAAGTATTGTAATTGCTTCCTTCTGGATTTGTATTGGCAGCATGGCTGAGAGCTGGTTTGAGATTTATTTTAAATGACAGCCTTCACCTGCTTTGGCTCCAGCTATGTGTAATGTGACATTGTTTTAGTTTGCAAGTGAATAATTTGTTTTAAATTCATGCATTTATTTGTACTGAAAATTGATGGAAGTCATGGTGTGTTGTAGTATTGCCCACATCGTGGACTGCTAAGTTTGAAGTGTGGTTACATCACTGGGTCTATATGACCTATTATTTACTCATGGGCTCACTGCTGGAACTGTGGTAAACTGTAAGCTATTGAAGCTTAATTAGCTTATTGTAAAATTATTGATAACCATTAATTATTCTTGTAATTTTGATCCAGCTAATTTTCTTAAAGGGTCGCTAGTTGTTCTTAGTGGGCTGGTTCTCCCTGGTAAATGAATTTGATTTTTTTTCTTTTCTTAAGAAGTTATATGCTGAGCCTCAGCTAACCTAGGGACCTCGATTTTAATATTATTAATTAGAGTGACACTACATAGTCTTGAGATTAGTAAAGCAAATTCTGGATTAACTGGTGCTTAAAATCAACCTTCTTTTAACTGATTAATTGTTTAATTAAATTCTTGTTTTCTGAAAGGTTATGATAAATATATATTTGTGTTTAAAATTAAATGGTAAATACTGTTGAACAACCTTGGGGTAAAGTCCTTCCATGTGAGTGTTTTCCTAGAAATTCTTTGGGGTGTAATTTGCCCATTTCATAGTGATTTAATAAATATTTAGAGAGAAATCTCAGTGGTGGGTCTAGCCTTAAAAATCTCTCTCTCCCTCTCTTGTTTTTCTATATGTAACTCCTGTCTTTAGCAGAAGAGAAACAAAAGATCACACAGCAACTAATAGCCTCTCATAATTATTAGCTCACACACACTAATGATATGATGTACTCTTCCACATGAAATTCATAATGTTGCCACAATGTTGCTTGTTTTTGGTAATAAGTCACGAAAACTTATTGTCTCTGGGAATGATAATCATCTTCAATGACCTGAGATGATATGAAATAGCTTTACTGAATTGCAATTTGTACAGTTGGTGTTAACTGTTATTGAAATTGTTTAGGATTTAATGATCACTTCCTTGTATGCTGCCTACTGGTGTTGTTCTCAGGATCTCCAGCTGACTGTTATTTAACTTTCTTCAGTGGCTAAGATGGACTCTTCATTAATAATAGTTGACTAGAATTGAGCCTGCAGTCAGAGATTATATTTAACCATAGTGACACTGCCTAAGGGGCTTTCTCTGAGTGATACTGTTATAGTTTCCAGATGGCTTCTTGCAACAGAAGCCGTTTAACATTCTGAATTGCACCATTGCAGTGAACTTCCATTGCAGGTAACCTGTTGGAAATGGTGCCAATATACAATTCCACTGTGGCTACATACACTCTCTGTAGTAACACTGTTCATGTTTACGTCGCACTTCACTTAGCGTAGACCGGGACTGTGTCCTAGGCATGCCCGATGTTGACTGACTGGGCACGGCCCGTGCTGCTGGAGTTGTTGTTGTTGTTCTTGTTGTTACGCCGGCAGAGGTCGCGTCCGAATTCTCGCGTGCCCTCTGATGGACAGGACTCTACTTGCGGCAACTACCGCCCGTGACGCGCCGTGCCAATGTGCGCCTCCCGCGATCTTTCTGGTGGCTATTACACTCCTCCTCCTTCGGGGGGTGAAGCCACTGTGATCCACTGTGTCGGAAGGTGGAGCGTCGGGCAGGAGCGATGACCTCCACATCCATGGGATGGCCGGAGTCGAGGGGATCTGCCAACCCTCGAGCTGGAACCTTCGAATACGGCTGGAAGTGACCCACACGAAGAGGCCCCCGTCGTCCCACAACCGGAGCTCGGGACAGAACGGGTGACAAGCTGTCGAACTCCGGATCCCGTTCCACCTCGGGAGGGGCAAGACCCAGTGATGGGGACGAAGGGGAAGGGACAACCACAGGTGAACTAGCCCCCTGAGAAACCGAACCTGCCAGGGGGGCCGGCTCTCGCTGGGGCATCTCGAATGATGGCGATGCCGGTGCTGGAGCTACTGGAGGCTGCCAAGGCTGAGAACCATCGCAGTGCGGCAGAGTCACAGTGGGGAGAGGAGGTAACGTCCCCTGTGAAACCAATACAGGTGCCGGCAATGGGGAAGCCGGTGTCCGAGAGGTCGGAGGGTGGGTGCCCGAACGTGGACGTAGCTGATTTTGGTGACGACGTACCACCCGATCCCCTGCCTGCAAGGTATAGAGCCAGCGGCCATTTCGGCGCAGGACCACCGCCGGTATCCAACGTGGATTGCGACCAAACCCACGGGCCCAGACCGACATACCCAGTGGAAAGCCATGTACTTCGTTTTGTGAAGACTGGCGAGGACCAGGCTGGAGGAGGTGCAGCAGAGTCCTAGGTTGACGCCCATGGAGGAGCTCTGCAGGGCTGCGGTCGCCCATTGGTGTGGTCCGGTAGGCCATCAAGAAAAACGTCAAGGCTTCCTCTGCAGGAAATTCGTGCACATACTTTTTCATCTGCGTCTTAAATGTGCGCACCATGCGCTCGGCTTCCCCATTCGATTGTGGATGGAAGGGGGGAGAGCAAACGTGCCGAATACCGAAGCGCCTACAAAAATCCTGGAAGGTCTGCGAAATAAACTGCGGTCCATTGTCGGAGACCAGGGTGATTGGCAGACCTTCCACAGAAAAGATTTTTGCTAGTGCCTGGATTGCAACTTCGGAAGTGGTTGAGGAGCAGCGAACCACATATGGGAATCGGGAATAAGCATCAATGACAATGAGCCAAAAGCCATTGAGAAACGGGCCCGCAAAATCGATGTGAACACGTTCCCATGCTTGGTTTGCCGGCGGCCATGAAGAGAACGCTGCCCTGGGAGATGCTTGCTGGCTTGCACACTGGGAACAGGCGGCCACCAAGTGCTCAATTTCTGTCAATACCGGGCCAGTACACATGTCTGCGAGCCAAGGTTTTAGTACGGGAAACACCCCAGTGCCCTGCATGTAATAACGTGAGGACCTCCCTTCGTAAACCTGCAGGAACCACCACGCGAGGAGCTGTATCATCGGTAGCCAGAAGGAGAACTCCTTCCAAGACCGAGAGGCGGTCTCGTAGAAGAAAATAATTACGAAGAGGGTCCGAGGCCCGGCCCGGAGGGCGGGAGGACCACCCCTGCTGAATGAGGCGAACTACTTGCCGGAGAACCGGGTCAGCCGCCGTTTCCCTGGCGACTCGAGAACTAGTGATCGGAAAGCCATCAACTGCTTGGCGGGATGCCACATCCAAATGAAAACACATAATCTCCTCTCGATCGAACGTAGGATCCGGGCTCACCGTAAGACGGGAAAGAGCGTCGGCGTTGGCATGCTGTCCTGTAGGGCGAAAATGAATGTCATAATGGTACTTAGAGAGGAACAAGGCCCAGCGCTGTAGTCTGTGGGCCGCCCTATCCGGAATCTGAGAGGCGGGGCCAAATAACGATATTAACGGCTTATGGTCAGTGATTAACTGAAACTTTGTGCCGTACAAGAAAGGGTGAAACTTGATAACAGCGTAGACAATGGCCAACGCCTCTTTTTCCACCTGGGAGTAATGGGCCTGCGCGGGACTAAGCGTTTTAGACGCAAACGCCAGTGGTTGCTCGGAACCGTCTGCATTGCGATGGGCCAGGACCGCCCCCACCCCATACTGCGAAGCATCTGTAGCCAGGACCAACGGCTTACGGGGATCAAAAGTAGCCAAACAAGTGGCTGAAGTGAGGAGGCCCTTCAACGAGGCGAACGCTCGCTCGCATGCAGGTGACCAATCAAAAGGAACACCCTTGTGCAGAAGGCAGTACAGGGGGTGGGCTATAGTGGAAGCCCTGGGAATGAACCGGTGGTAATAGGCTATCTTGCCTAAAAAAGCTTGTAACTCTTTCAGCGAAGTGGGCCGAGGAAGGTTGACGATACCTTGGACCAAACTTCCTAGTGGCTGGATGCCATGCCGAGATATGGTGTAGCCCACATACTCAATGGACGGTTGGAAGAAGGTTGACTTATGCAGGTTGCAACGCAAGCCCACAGACCTGAATTTGAGAAAGAGGGTGCGAAGGTTGTGCAAGTGTTCCTTCGTGCTGCGGCCTGTGACAATTATGTCATCCAGGTAATTAATACAATGAGGGATTGTCGACGTGACATGCTCAAGATAACGCTGGAATATCGCCGGGGCACTGGATATTCCAAAAGCCAACCGCTGGTATTGGTAAAGGCCAAACGGGGTGTTGACGACCGCCAGCCGTTTGGAGTCCTCATCAAGAGGTATCTGATGATAACCCTCCGACAGATCGATTTTCGAAAAATATTGGCCACCCGCCACGGCGGAGAACAATTCATCAGCACGAGGCAAAGGATAGGTGTCCACCACCAATTGGGAATTAATGGTGGCCTTGAAATCGCCACAAAGACGTAAGTTGCCTGAGGGCTTCTTGACAATAACGAGGGGCGAAGCCCACTCACTGGAAGAAACGGGAAGAACGACACCTAGGGCTGTCAGCCGGTCTAGCTCTTCCTTTACCTGAGGGCGGAGAGCCAAGGGGATCTGTCTCGCGCGTAGAAAACGCGGGCGAGCCGACGCCTTCAACGTTAAGTGAGCTTCAAAATCGGAAACACGCCCCAGGCCCTCCTCAAAAATATCTGGAAAGTCTGAGATCAAAGATTCCAATGAGTGATAGGGAACGTCTTCGGAGACCAACTGTATGGTGTCAGCAACAGAAAAACCGAAAGCTTGAAAGGCATCCAGGCCAAAAAGGTTAGCGGAGCTCGCATCACTGACAACAATAAAAGTAATAGGCCGAGTGACTGATTTGTAAGTCACGTCGGTAGTGAATTGACCCAGTAGGGGAATGAACTGTTTACCATAACCGCGTAGACGCCGGTAAACTGGCGCCAACGGGGGCGATCCAAGGTCGGAATAAGTTTGTGCATTCAACAACGAAACTGCCGCCCCCGTATCTACTTGCAGTTGTAACCGGTGCGACCGAACCGACACCTCGATAAAGAGTTTGTGGGCCGATGCGTCGGGAGCCTGGCCCGATGAAACTTCCTGAATGTCAACGTCCATGTCCTCTGTACTTGCTTCCTTCGATGCCTTTGAGGCTGAGCGGCAAACTTTAGCAATGTGACCTTTTTTATTACATTTGCGACAAACGGCCCAACGCTGGGGGCACTCTGACCGATCGTGATGTATATAGCACGACGCACAGGACGGCAACAGGGGCCGGCGGCCGGAATTCTGTTTACGCGCCGTGCGGGAGCGGCCGTAACGGCCGGATTGTACCGCTCGCACGTCGTCCACCCCGGACACAGTGGACGTGGCCGCGCCACCCTGAACCTCCGCGACGTCGCACCACGCTTCCAGCTGTTGACCTGCCGCGTGAGAGACTTCATACGATTGAGCAATGGACAGAACTTCCTCGAGGGAAGAGTCTTCTAACTGCAGGGCCCGTTGCCGGACCTCCCTATCAGGGGCCGAAGGAACAATGACGTCGCGTACCATAACGTGGGCATACGACTCTCGCGACTGCTCCGTGACAAATTGACACTTGCGACTAAGACCGTGCAGGGTAGCGGCCCACGCCCGGTAAGACTGATGGGGCTGTTTCTTGCATTGATAGAACTCGACCCTAGCCGCCACAACATGCGTGCGGCGGCGATAATATGAAGACAGCAACGAACACAATGCGTCAAAAGACAAGGACGAGGGTTCCTGCAACGGCGCTAGCTGCCGCAAAACTTGATACAGCGAGGGAGATATCCAAGACAAGAAGAGAGCACGACATACCTCCGCATCGGCAACATGAAACGCCTGGAAATGCTGCCGAAGGCGATGTTCATAGGCGTCCCAATCCTCCGCCGTCTCGTCATACGGGGGAAAGGGAGGAGGGAACTGCGCCGGAGCCGACGGCGTGGAGAGCAACGCCGGAAGCACTTGTTTCATGGTGGCCATGAGTTCCGTCTGCTGCGCAACCAAAACTCGCACCAACTCCTCCATGCCGTGGAGAAACTGCGAAACCGGAACAACGACGCAACACGCGAAAGAACGACCCTACTCGTCGCCAATTGTGTAGTAACACTGTTCACGTTTACGTCGCACTTCACTTAGCGTAGACCGGGACTGTGTCCTAGGCATGCCCGATGTTGACTGACTGGGCACGGCCCGTGCTGCTGGAGTTGTTGTTGTTGTTCTTGTTGTTACGCCGGCAGAGGTCGCGTCCGAATTCTCGCGTGCCCTCTGGTGGACGGGACTCTACTTGCGGCAACTACCGCCCGTGACGCGCCGTGCCAATGTGCGCCTCCCGCGATCTCTGTCCATAATCTCAATTTCATCCTGCTATCACTTGTGGAAGCTACATGTTTAAAAAATGCAACCCATTCACAATACCAAAACATCAGCAACATTTTAAATCATTATTGATGAAAAATTCAGGAGATAATGTGAGGTACACATCAACAGGCAGTATATCAATTTTCAGGGGCTACAACATTGTGCCTACAAAATGAATGACTGTTCACAGTTCCAACTCAGATTTTCTTTGTAGCTGATGACATATTTATTGTTTAAAGGACTTACATTTCAATTGTCAGAGCAAATATTTTCTTAGAGCTTTGTAATAAAAGTAAATCTTTCTTGTCAGAAATAGTACTCAGAATGTTCCATTAAGTTTCGGGTGTGCAGCCACAAGAAATCTCCTTCTTCTTCTGATTATTTCGGCTGTATAACGTTCAGCCATCTTGTGGCTTACTCTGAAGATGGCTGAATGTTATACAGCCGAAATATTGGAAGAAGGAGGAGATTTCTTGCGGCTGCACACCCGAAACTTAATGGAACAGTCTTTGCGCCACCAAAACCTGAAGATTCACTTCAAGTACTCAGAATGTTTCATTCATGGACGATTAGCTCTTAGTGTTTATGTGTTCTGGACTTGTTCTTGTATTAAAACATGCAGCCACATTTCTAATACTATTGAACTGTCTTAGCTAGTACTGTACTCTAGAAATTTGCTTGTGGTACCTACCTTCACCCATGTTGGCTTTTCAGGAACTGCATTGGGCCTGTTTGTGGGGTTGAAGACCTTGGGCGTCACAGGTACTGTCACTTCTTGCAAATGTCCTCCCAGTTCCTCTTCTTGCAGCGCCTTGAATGTCTCGGACTGTGATGGGTCATATTTGACTGTCTTCTTCATGCTGCATGTGTTGTGTTATATTTTATGGTGTTGTTCATTTATGAGGGACAACTCATTATTATGTGTGTTAATTATTGTACAAGAATTTTTTGTGTTGTTTGATATGAGTTGGGTAAGGTGTGATATGCCATTAATGGATAGTATGTGTAAATATTAAAAAAAGAAATGGGATAAGAAAATGGTTTAAGCATTATTTGCAAGATTTGTGTACAAATACATGTAGTTTATTGCAAAATTGGAGGTGACATAAGTTTAAAATATTATGCAATTTAAAGAGAATCAGTGCAAAAAATTTTGCATTTTAATCAAAGTGATTAAAGTTAAGTATTATTGGTGCATTACTCATATTATGTAAAAAAAAAGATGTATCCATAGGTGGCCACACAGTGTTAATTTATCATGTTTGAGGATGTTAGAGTTGTTGTTATGTTGAAAGTTTTATTGTTGCCAAGGAGGCCGGGCAAGTGTGTTTTGTTGTTGTTGTTGTTGTATTTGTATTTTTTGTTTTAGGAAAGAAAGGTCAATAAAAATACTATGATTAGAGATGCAGTAGCAGTTCTATACAGAAATGATTGTATTGACAATGTAATTAATGTGCCAGCACTTCTAAAATTACAGATCCAGTTTTACACTTTATGCATTCAATAAATAGACTTGAATCTCACCAAGAAATAACTTAGATACTTATGACTATTGTAGAGGAAAGTGGGGGAAAGTGAAGCAGACTCACTCATATAGAAGATGAAGCTGTAATACATTTTTGAGGTAACACAGCAAATTTTACGATTTTACCAGTTTTTATTCGATCAAAACACAGGCAGTGTAAAGCATTCAGTACTTTTTCTGACATGGTAGAGCATCAATATATAGGTCCTAATACTATCAAAATATTCTGATTTTTAAATCCTAATGGGAAACCATCTGCTCATCACACACAAAATATTCTTCAACATTATAGCAGAATAGTGTCTATCTACAACAGATGTGTTCTATAAAATTTCAAGAGAACTGTCAGATGTCTGTAACTGGCTGGTATGACATTTTGGCACATTCTGCCCATCTTCAGATAAATACTGATGAGCAGTACACTAATCTTCCATATTTAAGATCCTGCTGGCACATACATGGTGTCCTAGTTGGCATTGCGCATGCATTGCCAGAGTGAATGCACTTCTCCTGTAAGTCTGTGAGTGGCTCTGTGTGCCTTCCATGAAGGCTCGCCTCTTAGATGTCAAAATGAATGTCTTCTCTTGGTAATATTTCAGGATGATGATGGTTATGCAGAGCATGGAATTTTTCTATAATCGGGTCCCATGCAGAATTTAATTGGAAACCACCATCTTGATTCATAAGGGAATCAGACAATCATATTTCAACTGATCTGTTGATGATTGTGCTACAAAATTTTGATGTATGGGCCACAATTTTTGTTTCATTATATTTAATCAAATGACCAGTGGAATTACAGTGTTCAGTGTGATAGTGGACTTAATTGCTGGAAGAAGGCAAGTATGCTGCTAATGTTCTACAATGAGATATGCACTGTACACATCGTTTACCCTGTACAAGATTTGCCGAACTCATGTGAAATCCTGTAAACACCTGCTTGTGATGTTCTGTAATGTTATTCTGCGATGTGTGCATCCTTTGCCCTATATAAGATTTTCTGCATTCACATGAAATCCTGTAAACACCTACTTGTGAGTGTGGCAAATCTTATATAGAGAAAATGACATGCAAATTGCAGGATGGCATTATAGAAAATCACTGTCACACTTGCCTTCTCTAAGAAAATAAATCCACTACACTGAATACTGTATTTCCACTGGTCATCTGATGAAGTATAATGAAACTAAAATCATGGCCCATATGTCAAACTTTTAGGACTCAATCATCAATGAATCAGTGGAATTATGACTGTCTTATGAATTGAGATGGCGGTTTCCACTTAAATTCTGCATGGGAATCAATTACAGAAAAACTTCGTTTTTTGCATAATAAGCATCATCCTGTGACCTTACGAAGCAAAGACAATTATTTTGATATCAAAGAGGCAAGCTTTCACCATGGAGGGCACACAGAGCAGCGCATAGACATAAAGCAGAAACACCTGCATTCAAGCAACGCATGCACAGTGATATCCATCTGACCACAACCTCAGCCTTTTGACACCTTCAGCTTTGTATCTGATGAACCACTTCTCTTTCAGTTCAGAGTCATTTCAAATCTAAGATAACTACAATGTAAGGAAGACATTCAGAAAATGATGTTTCAGTCTGTAACTTGACAATGAGATGAAAAAACTCCACTACTTCTTTTTGGTCTCTTGGTGAGATACAGCAGTCCATAAACACTGCAAGATGGCACAAGCTGTCTTTACACAACAGTCTTCTTGTGATGTTTTGAAGCCTTCTATCTTTACTTTCTAAATGTCTTTCATGTAGGATGATTACAAGATTATACTACCATTTTTTTTACATATACACAAGAATAACTTAAAAAATACATTTGACCCAAGACACAAATAAAAAAGCAATTTTGAAAGTAAGTCTCAGATTAATATTATAATCAGGTGAAGCTTTGTACTTTGCTACTGCTAGTTTTTTTTATTAAAATAGACAGTACACAAATAAATCCTGGCTTATTTCAGTAGCTATTGATAAGCCAGTGTGCTACCTGCTATTATGGTTACCAGTGTTAAAACTATGCACCATGAAACATGCAGACTAAAAATGCGACAGTGAAAGATACTACTCTACTGTACAACTATTCTTTTTTTTTTTTGAGAGAGAGAAGTTTCATGCCTGACATCCCTGTATGTTATTACTGAGTACCGAACATGGACTGAGAAAGTAGATGTATATACAAGTTATTGGTGTTCAACATGTCAACCATGCTAGTGTTGTTTTTAGTTATGGTTTGAGACCTATATACTTCATTGAATAATCACAAAAGTAATCCAATGAGTAATTTTAAATGTCCAAATCCTCATTAAAAAATTATTTGTTGAAAGATCTTTTCCCATCACACATCAGCACCTACTTTATACGGTGCTCCTTCTGAACTCCCCCTGCAGTGGTGTTTAATATATTTGAGTGACTGGAAGCTGGTGTAGATTATGAGAAAATTACAATATGGCCACTATTTTCGTAATTCAGTATGCCTTGTCTGTGGAAGTTTATAAGGCAGTAGTTGATAAAATCATTTCTTTTCTTTCTCTTAGTTGCCACGTTTCTTTCGAAGGACATTGTAAATACTGAATATAGAAAGTGACTAAGGGCAAAGTGGACCTTTTTGATACAATAAAATAACCTTATTGTTATATTTTATATTCACATAATGCAAATTTTTCGAATCACTTCAACTAATTTACCTCCTCTGTTTACAAATAAAACAATGTGTTCTTGTGCCTATCTGCAACTCAGCATCTCTGCTATATGGTGAGTGGCAACTTACCTTTTCATAATATTGTTACATTCCATCCTGGATATTCCATTGTTTGACAGTCATTTAAACAGTCGATAAATTACTGTAACTTGCAGTGGCTTCAGATCATGAATAAATATTATGAAATTTTGTGTCAAATGGTTCAAATGGCTCTGAGCACTATGGGACTCAACTGCTGAGGTCATTAGTCCCCTAGAACTTAGAACTAGTTAAACCTAACTAACCTAAGGACATCACAAACATCCATGCCCGAGGCAGGATTCGAACCTGCGACCGTAGCGGTCCTGCGGTTCCAGACTGCAGCGCCTTTAACCGCACGGCCACTTCGGCCGGCAAATTTTGTGTCAGGGTAATATAATATTTGGTTAAGATGTGATAGTATTTCACATCTCAGATATGTATTTTGATATCAATTGTTACTTAAATTCACGACATAAACACTAGCTTCTCTCCCCATTCATATAGTCACAAGAGTGGAGCATACAATTGAATGAATATGAATGCTTTTTCTTCATTTTTGTGTCATTTCTTGCACATATTTAATCAGATCTATTTAAAAAATTAACTGTGCTATTACAAACAGTATTCCTTAGTAGTATGTCTGGAACTTAGTCCAATATTATTACTTGAATCAACTGAAAGAAAATTCTAAAGAGTTCTGAAAAAGTTTTCTTTTGGTCAAATATAACTTATACCCATAATTTGTATTATATTACATTTGATTTGATTTGATTATTAAATAAGAATACTAACATCAAACTAGAGAGAGCAGTTTCAATGAAGAAATGTATGTTTGTTCTTATCTAATAGGTGACTTTGGCATAAGCATATACAAAGAAAATTGCTACAGCTTATTTGTTTGGTGCATTATAATCCTAGATTAATCTGAAATGCAGCAAGATACAAAGACTGACAGATGATCCAATGAATTATTTTAAAAGTTCTCACCAATATCATTTTGAAACTAAAAGCATCAGCATAACTCCACAATTTTCATTCACACAAGACTGTATGCAGGGGAGTCACAATTAGTAACTAGGAACCTAGAAGTAGTGAAATGTGAAATTAAATGGCGAAAAACATAGTGGAAAATTTCTATACATTCACAGAGACAGTGACTGTTATGGGAATCTACTCGTCCCAGTGAAGTTTGTAGGAAACATGCAAGTAGCATTCACTTCTCCCTACAAATACATTGTCATATTACATGAGGTAAACACAATACAAAAGTGGCACAGTGCCTCTTGTCTCTCTGTCAGCTATAGCTACATACACTACAATTTCCATTAAGATAATGAGCAGTGTCACACAATCTAAGTTAATGGTTCACAACAAGTTTAACAATAGATATTAAAGCAACATCTACAATGAAAATTTACTTGGGGCTCAGATACTTGGCAAGAGAAAATATATCTCAGTCTTAAAGTACCAAATGATCTATGTTAAACTATGAACAAAATGGGAAAAGCCTGAACTATAGATACAGAGACAGAAACATTAAATCAAAATGAAGACAAGGTGCCAGACAAAAAGGAAATGACCAACATATGAAAACCAGGCAACAGAAGTATTTAAGGAGTAAAGTAATAACCCATCAAATAGTTGAGGCACTGAATTATTCTGAAGCAAGAAACCTGACTGAGCACCCTGCCACCTTTAAGATGAACCCTCTTTTGGAGCTTGACCAGTCAAGAAGCAATACCATCACCCCCCCCCCCCCCCTCTCTCTCTCTCTTTCTCTCTCTCTCTCTCGTGTGTGTGTTTTCAGAAACTATTGGTGAGTTGTTATCTTTACTCCTTCAATATTTATATACCATTGAGGAGCAAGAAAATAGATTTACAACATAATGCAAAGTTTTGTGGTACTCAAAGAAAGCTGAGTAGTTGGAGAGAAAGACGAGTGCAGATGACACACACAACAAAAAGTGAAAAGAGGGGGGGGGGAGAGGGAGAGAGTGTGAGAGTGTGAGAGAGAGAGGGGGGGGGGGGAGAAAAAAATGTGAAACAGAAATAAACAGTTATGTGACAGAACAGCATGCAGAACTTATTCTCTAGCATGGGCTGATTATGATGCATGATCAAAAGTATAAGATTATCTACTATGGAAAAGAAATGTAACATACAATAAAATTGCACAAGAGAGTAGACTGAATTACTCTACAATGGTCATGGTGTACTGACTGGGTAGAACATGTATACAAGTCAGTGTGAGATATTTCAAATCATTACAGTGTTATGCCATCAGTTGCTTCTGATGTTAGTGTTAAGTGGAAATTTTGAACCTGATGAGTCTGACATCACATCTGAATGAGATGCGGCAATTTAAATTTGGTCATCTACAGTGCCCATAAGACGAATTCCAGAATGATAGGTGGCACCTCATATGGTTAATGAAATGAGCTGCAATAATAAATTACTGTTTCTATGTAGTATTCTGGTGGAAGTGTGTGAGCCTATAGAATTTCATAGTGGCTTGTGAAATTAAAATTTTGTATAAATGTTACAATGTTAGCTTATTTCTTTGAAGAGGCCATGACAGTGTTACAAAGATGTTGTTATCATTCACTTGCTAACTAACATGAAAGGCCATGATATGGATCACATACACAACATTCAATATATTGCACTGCTTTAGGAGAAAAGGGTTTTGTGACACTATCATATTGGTAACAGATTAATAAGTATGCTGATTTCTATCTGAATGAAAATTTATAGAATTTTGAAGGAATGAAGATTTTCAAAATGCTAGTCTCATCATGCATTGATATCAGCATTCATTGCAGCACTGTAAAAATTGTTTGTCATTTCCAAGGCAGTGGTTTGCTATATTATTCACAATTATAATTGAAAGAGTGAAACCCACCCCTATGAAGTGAAGGCTGACACCTCCTCCAACAACTGGCTAATGTTCTGTCTTTGTCTGTATGCATTTTGTCTTAATTTCTTGCCATCTTGTTACTATGCACTCAGATTTCTGAAACCATCCGTCTTTCCACCCTTCTCTTGTTTCTTTTAATATCTGTGTTCATCTCTCTTTCTCTTTATTTTGTTTCGGTCTGGCAAATGTTTGTTGCAATTTGTTATTATTTCCTTTTAAATTCATTACAGCCTCAGTTACATTCAATTATCATTCATTATCAAAAGTAATAAATATTACTTTTGTTTTATACTAGCAACTTAGTTAGTTTACAGTTTCTTGTATGTTTTTTGTGTTTCATTGGGCTCTCATAGCAGATGGCATTGGGTTTCTGAGAATCTTTTTGTTATGAAGACATCTTCCCTGTAGATGTACATAGCCAATGAATAATGTACATAAGTGTTTACTAGTCAACTGTCTGCTTTACTTTCATACTTATGAAGTAAACTGTTCCTGTCACAATTTAATTCATTTGCGTAGTATAGTGACAATGACACATAATAGCAGAGAGTTTCCTCCATCTTACCAAATGTTAGTAAAAGGAGAGTGAGGAGGGGAATAGCTGATCATAGAATGAAAACCAATTACAGAAAAGACAACATGTCACTTACTGGTACTAGATTGAAAGGAAGACAGAAATAAATAAATACAGTATACAGAAAGCTGAGCGCTACACTGATTCAAACTACCAAGCTCTTCATTCCATCTCCAGAAAATTGTGATACTTTCTGCCATGTCTCAAAGGAATCCATGTCTAACTACCTCATTGTTGATGGAATTAAATCCTAACATAATTTCCTTTCTTAGTTACCAAGACTTCAAATGAGATTGTTATATCTTGAAAGCCAAAGATGATTATAAATGACCTTCTGAAGTGGTTCTTAGAATTGTCATTCATGCCTGACATTGTAACTGGCATGTTTCTTAACTTGCCAGTTAGCAAAGTTGGAAGAAAGTTTAAAACTGAACAGTCACAGAATTCTAAGTACTGTGCTAGGCAGCAACACATTTCGACAAGCGACCATGCCATTAGTGTAGACAACTGTGTGACATCTCCCACAGAGGATGCAGTTTAATTCATCAGCTATTAATATTAAGAGATGCAGTTTTGTTATTAACCTGAGCATGTATTCTAGGCAAAAAATGTGAAGAATATATAAAAATAGGCCTGCTAGCAAAAAATAAAGCAGTGACTGTGAAAAGAGACATTTATCTGCAGCCAGTAGAAAAGATGATTCCATTTCCTACTTGCCTCACAGGTACTTGATTTCGCCGATCCAGCGTGGGAGCTCTTACTATGGATTTCCTGAGATTTTGTAAATGAAAACGGGGAACACATTAACACTCATGACTTTGACTTGCAGCACACTATGTTTACAATGAATGGGATTTTATAATTTGTTATTTGAAATTATTTTTGCATGAGCATCTCAAAAGAGGGCAAACTTGGACTGATGTTTTACATATAATTCCACACACAATAATATCAGTAAGTACTACTGCAGTGAATGGCCAGAAAAAATTATCCTGGACACACATAAGCTCATATCAAAATTTAAACTATACATAAACATGATTAATACAACTAAATCTATCACTAGAATCTTACAGTAACTATATAACAATAATTTGGTTCATACAAACAATCAATAAAGAAAGTAATATTTTTTCAGACACAATTCATCTTTTATTAGACCAGATAGGACAACAGAAGCAATTGTAATGGCTATTGTGTGCAAACAAATCTGTAGCTCCTATGTCTCACACTTCCATAAATCTATCAGTGACTAGTTATGGTGGGTCTTTGTTCTGCAATAAAGATCCACCACAACTAGGCAATTTGTTTGCACAACAGTGTCTCATTAGGAAGGGATTTAGCTCACGGTACAGAGAGATTTAAATAAATTACTTGCTAAACATCAATTATTTTTTATAGTTACATTCTGAAAGCTAACTGTATTAAAATGAAGTGATATTTTAATTCTTTCTGTGAGTAAAATGCAGAAGTATTAGGAACAGCCAAATGAAAAAGACCTGTCTCTAAGGATGGTGAGTTGCTTTTTTGTTGAAGTCTGTAGGTCAAGGGCAGAATCACAGTCAAACCTGATTACTTATGTTCTAGTCCACTTCAAAACAACATCCATGTATGTCTGTCTTTCATGTTGGCTATTATGTGAAAATCCTGCAGTACAAAGTCTGACCAACAGAGCAGATGTTGGAATGTTTCCCATTTTATATCTATTAAGTATATTTCTCATGGGTGCTAAAATGTGAGTGCAAGCATTATCATGGTGAAGGTTTATGCCATTTAATAGAATTCCAGGATGTTGACTGCACAGCATGGCTCAGTTCACACTGCTTACATTTATGGCAATGGGCACTGGTTCTGGCCCCTTGCTCCAGAGAACTGATTTTGGTTCTTCATTAGAAGAAGTCTGAGCACAACATGTTATGTAATGCAGAGATGCAATGATGAATTTCTTCTTCTACAGCACCATCAGTGAATCATTCTTTTCTCTTTAGCTTTGCTGATCTGGATGTTTGATTCAGAAGAAATACATTGATTATGAACTTCACTTTGGATACAACTAACAATTTTCTGGCACTGAATTCTGACTGCTCTCATAGATTCCTGTGCATGCCAATATTGACAATAAATTCTATTTTTACCATCCTCTGAGAGACCTGAGATTGTTTCACTGCCACCAATTTAGAGATAAAGATTCATATGCAGAAGATCCATCTTCAATACTTGAGAACATCTAATGTATTCAGATTTTAAAAGGTTTACCTTAGAAATTACAGATAAATACCAACACACTGTGTTGAGAGTATTCACTCTAGTACTTGTTTCAGACAATGAATGCATTTTAGCTAGTGGTAAAATACCATATAATACCAATGGTATCATGAATTTTCTTTCTTACTTCCTGTGTGATACAGAAAATAATCTACTGAAGTACGACAGGAAGTTTTTTCTTTCTTCTTTCATGGGGATCATAGCTGTCAACCAGTGTCAGAAATAAGAAATGTCTCAGTTTTCTTTTGTTTAAGACCACATCTTTGCAGTGATATCAATTAAAATCAGTACATAGGGTGTGAGTGATTTATGCATAGCTCTTACATAATACTTACGGTGTTACTCCAGTTTGTTTCTGAATAGTCTCAGCTATGTTCTGGTCAGAATACAAGCCAATTGGAGAGTTGAACTGTTTGTGCACAACCTGAAAAATAGTCAGTGTTCAAGAAACAGCACTCTGTTGCTGATATCAGAGACCAAAAAACATCAATATTAAGAGTTGCTGAACTGTTGTTGTGTATATGCAGTGTTTCAGGAAAGTATTGATCTTCATAACATAAACTGTTGAATTTAAAATCAGTGTAGCTACCTTTCGTCTTAGTTAATCAAACCACTAACGTGTCAAATATGAATCAAGAATACTTTGATAGAGCAACAGATTTCAGAATATCTTGAAACAATCTGTTTTTTTTTATATATTCACACCACACCACAGCAGAGCACACCACAGCACACTGCACAACACACAAACATTTTAATCATTAGCCAGTGATTAACTTGAATATTGTTTATTTCTATAAACACACAAACAACTCTGAACTCTGGTCAGGAAATGCAGGATGTTATATTATAATTAAGTAGTATCTTAGATATGGTATCATGGATTAAAACAAGAACTAAATGTGAAATGGACATTGTCCATACAACATATGCTTTCTGAGACAATCATCTGTTCATTAGACAGTGTGTCATTAATATTCTAGGCAGCCAATCAGTATTATGCCATCTAAAATGCCCCAAATGAAAGAGAAAAGATCTAACACTGTGCTGATACATTCAAAACTCTTACCTTTCACATTACTGTAGAATCAGTGCCACAAGCATTCTTCTTTCATTTTACTGAACACTTACTCTGTTCACTATATTACAAATCAAATACTCAAACTGATTCTTAGTCATGTGTAAACTTGGTTTTTCTAGCTGCATCGTTTGATGCTGCACGCATGACAGAAAATTACTAATACAATACTTTTTCATAGATCAGTAAATAAACTTTATTTTTCAAGTGTGCAGCCTCTCCTACGACAATATTATTGTTCACATGCCAAGAATATTACAACATAAATTCTCTCTACATATGTAATCCTGTAGGATGGTAGTTCATTAGGTATACACCATCTAAGAAGAACTGCTCTTAAATCAGAAAGAGTTTGTTGTGGTATCCACTTGGGACCTATTTTTCTTGTTTTGACATGTAATCATACGTTAAAATATTACCCATTTTCAGCTTAGCTCTCCATGTGTTTCATTTATGTAATGGAAAGGTCATCCCTTGTGTGTTAACAAGGATATGAGCACAGAAAATAGAACAATAACTATGTTACAATATGATGGTTTCTTTCTGACTGGCTTTCTGTAAATAAATTATTGAATTGAGTGGAAAATAAATGGAGGAAAGGAAATGTATTTTAATGAAGTGTAGTAAAGGAATTTATTGCAGGATGAAAATATGCAGTCTCATCCACTCCCATTTTGGGAGGTCTTTTGAAGGAAGGGATTGAGACAAAGGAGGGTGGTTGGAGAAGGGAATGAGTGAGAAGAGCATTAAACTCAGACAAACATGAACTTTCACCTTATGTTCAAATATATAAACCTACAGCAATGCTTAGGTAAAACACAGGCATTCTGTATCATGTAGGTTTTACAATTGTCACTGGTTATTGCATGAAACATGTATTTGTTTGAGCTGTCTCCACTACATGTTGCAAATATAAAACTGCAAATATCTGATAAAACACCAAGGAAAATGTGCCATATGACACATAGAAGACAGACCATTGTGAACCAGCCACTCTTTCCTAAGTTATTATTCTGGTTGTTACTCTGTTACAGACAGTTACAGATTCCCAGTTACAAGTACCAGGGTAATTGGGTAAGTGAAAATGCAAGAGAGTGAGTGCACTTTTAACTTAGTTTGTATTTTAAGCATTTCTAGTTTTAAGAAATCTGATGTTGACACTTGAAGGTTGACAGCAAACTTGAAATTATTGAAAAGGCCCTTCATTTCATTCTTTAATCACTTAATTCCAGTCTCTAGTGACTGGAATAAAGAGCCTTTCATTTTTAGTTTTATCTGTTTTAATGATCTGTCTCATTTTTTTTAGTTTAGGAGGCTAATAACCTTGATGTTGAACTGTCTCCCCAATAGGCAAATGTGGACACAGAAACACACACACACAAACACACACACATGCACGCCAGAATGAGCTTAAAATCGAAATATATAAAACTAGAAAGTTTTTGTTTATTAGGAATGTAAATTTGTGGGAAAAAAGGGAAAGGAGAAATGTTTCCAATTTTTATGCCTGCATCTGTGGAAGTTACAGTATGTCCTACTTGTTGCAACAAAATCCTTTTCTCATTTGTAGAAACTACATGTCCATGCATAGAGCTGTCATCTCTGCTCATGTTAGAAGAATAGAATTTATAGTTGTTTTGTTAACAAACACAACCACCCAACACAGACCTGTTTTCCTGCTCCTGCTTCTTCTCCGACGACTTTCTGAATGACAGTATCTGCCACCTGGACAATAAAAACTTGCACTAAGCCCTCACATGAGCAGATTTGGTTGTTCTGTGCTATGGTATTTGTACTTCATTGTGTGCAGATTCTGACATAAATACAACAACATGATTTGCTGTAAGGTACTCTGTGATTACTATTTGTAACGAGCATAGCTGTTATTAAATTTAACTTTCTACTGTGAAATTAGTCATTCTACAGCATTTTGATTTAAGTAAACTAGTTACTGTTTGTTAAATTCACCATAAATATTTTAAAGGCATTTCACTAGTGGTTGAAATTTCGAGAGGGCCCTAATTGGCCCATTTTGATCATAGCATTTTTTTTATCAAATTATAAAAAGTGATTTCCATTAATTTGTATTTCACTAATAATTTGCTGTCAATTGATGTGTACTAATACCTACACAGTTGCATAGAGCTTGCACAAAAAGTATGTTAACAAACACAGTAAGTGGCAAACAATTACTTGAAACTTTATTATAGCAGGTTAAAACCACATTAGACGAAGAACTATTGCCTTTCACAGGCAAATGCTCTATGCACAGAACTATCCAGGTGCAACTCGCAACCTAATCTTACAGCTTTACTTGCACCAGGCTTTCTCACACTTTCCAAAACTCCACCCAAAAGTTCTCCTGCGTAACTGATGGGACTAGCACTCCTGGAAGAAAGGATTTTGTGGAGAAATGGCATAGCCATAGACTAAAGGCCTGTTTCCAGAACGAATTTTCACTTTGCAGTGGAATGTGCACAGTGGAATGTGCATTGCTTTGAAATTTGTTATTGTGCTATCTTACTTATGATTTACGTTTCACTTGTTGATAAATGCTGCAGTGCTTTCCTTTAATGCAATGCATTATGTTTGCTCATTTCTGTTCTGTAACTATATCCATGTTGGTTA
The DNA here is from genome assembly GCF_023898315.1 of Schistocerca nitens. Taxonomy (NCBI): domain Eukaryota; kingdom Metazoa; phylum Arthropoda; class Insecta; order Orthoptera; family Acrididae; genus Schistocerca; species Schistocerca nitens. Next base: position 261,772,177 of record NC_064622.1, read on the forward strand.
TCAACTCACATGCTCTTAAAGTCATATGTCACCACTAACATTAGAGTTGACTTAACATATAATTTCAGCTAGAGAGGAACAATCTTAGTGTATGCTGACCTTCTGCTTCATTAACACTTCCGTTGCAGATGGAGCAGGTGGAGCCCTGAAGTGTGGGTTGGGATGGTGACGCAAATATGACTGAGTCGCGACTGGAGTGTCCTTCTTCATTTTAGCACCAGGCAATACCAATGGCGTTGTGCGGTATGGCTGAAAAAGAATAACCCATTACATTTGTGCTATAAGAACATGGAAAGGAGCTAGCTATTACATGTTGGTGAAATTAAAATCTGTTAATTTAATCCCCAAGTAAGCAGGCAGGTGATATGCTACAACATCTGTAAAGGTTGTAGTGTGTCTAACAGATTGGGTACATGATGGTATGGGATATATTTGTAAATTCAACAAAGGATAGTCATTTGATATGTAACTTCTACGAAACAGTGAATCAGATGCTCATACAAAGTTAGTAAGGTTTATTATAATTATAATTCCTTCATTTTTTAATGTTGAAGAGATGGGCAGATGAATTCAAACTTGATAATGTTTCTTTTAAAGGTAAAACCTGCAACCATTGATGAAAATATTGAGAAAGTACAAACAACTATTCTCAAAGATGGAAGATTTGAGTAATTTCTCATTGACAACAAAGTAATATGAACACAATATGGAAGTGAATGAGGTGGGAGAAGAAAATTAGTCTTATATTTTTCAAGGAACCATGATGGCAATAATTTTAATTGAAATAGAGAAACCACACAAACCATAGTCGAGTGGGGATTTGAACCCAATGAAGGAAAGGATGGACCACCTTCAATAGGACCATACTTAGTAATGCACTGTGACTTTTAATAATGTGGTTGGTGTGGGTCTACAACAGCAAAGTGTTTAGTACTGCAATGTTCAAATCAACTTTTGTGCTGTAGACAGGTCTACTTCTACTTTCTGAAGTTCCTTCCACCATCTTAAATGTAGAGATACCTTGCTTGGTGACAAAGGTTTTGAAGCAACATAATTAAATGTTTACAAAATAGCTGTTGCCTTAGGCAATCACAAGAAAGAGTGTGACATGGTTTATAAGAAAAATTAGGTATGAAAAAGTTTTGTGCAGGATGCACTTGTCAAATCCTGATCAAAAGCTAATGCAAAATGAATTCCACAGAAACGTTTTAACTATGTTAAAAAGAATACAACTAATTTTGCTTGCTGCCACTTCACTTCATAAATGAAAAAAAAAAACAATGAATGGAATGTTTGCAAACCAGAGATCTTCCACTATAAGACATAATTTCATCTATTGGGGAAGTTATAGCCACTGTTTCCTATGGTACTAAGGGGATTCATCTTACTGGTTACCTTGGAAAGGGCAAAACAATAACAGATAAGCACTATATATATGTTTTCTGCACAAATAATATGAGAAGAAGTATGCATTAAAAAATAAATAAAAAATTATCTTACACCTTGACAATGCATCTCGCCATATATATGCATTGCCATTGGGAAAACTGAGTGTTGTGAAATATGCGTTGCTGAAATACTCATTCTGTTCATGAGTTATGGTACCATTTGACTTCCTCCTAGTCCCACTTTAAATAAATTGGCGGTTGTCCAACATCCTAAATACATTATCACAACTGAAGATGTGTATTTTGCAGATCTTTTGGGTAAAGAATCTGCTCACTGTATAAATGAACATCTTTCGCTGCAATAAGCTGAGAAATTTGCTCTTTTACCATACACTATAAAACAGGAAGATATTTGCCACAGTATGAACTCATGCTCTTAACAACCAAATCTTTGGCCTTGTCAATCCAATTTCTTATCCTTGTCATTATTGGAAATTATTGTCATTTATTGATTTTTCACTTGTCGAAACTCATTTTGTGTACCCTTGGGATCGTAATTTAAATAGTGGAGCTTCTGTACATGTGATATCGAAAAAGTCACACAGATTATGACACCACACTACCACAATTATGAATATTTTAGTATGTGTTTATGTTTTTACATACATATCAGTTGCCGAATTCCTCAGATAGCTTTTGGAGGATAATGTTGCATGAGTACTGAAAATGGCAATGAATTCTAAAAAAATTACAACCTTGTTTAACACTGGATACTCTTCAGTTGCTTGTGTGAGGGTCTGTCCAAGTGGATGGGCTTATGCCAGCTGAGAAAAGGCTCTCATTCACAGGCTGACCATACCTGCTCACAACAGCAAATTTAGCTTGATTCATCATCCACATGTATGATTGGAAAGCCACAAGAAGTTGAGTAAGACAAGACAAAAAGGGAAAGACTGTCTACTAAGAAAAAAATAGCACAGTGACTTACTTTCCAAATGCAAGCAAAATCAGCTAAAAGAAACAGCATATCTCCCCCATTGGCCCATCTCCCCATTTACACACTTGTAAAGACTAGTCTGCAGGCCTGCATTCACATTAGTAGTTCTAAGTGAAGCATCAGTAACTCTGAGTGCATGCTTTGATATGATATTGTGTGAATTGTGTAATGTATGAGACTGTGAAAGTTGTGATTTTGTTGCTGTTACACTTTATAATCAGTTGCCTGACTCATGGGTGTCTCAAATTTTTAGAGGAATGCTTTTCAAATGATGTATTTTTCTGAATTGTAAGTTCTTGGAATTTTTGCTGAAGTGGTGTACTGACCATCAGAATTGACAAATTATTAATATAATTATTATATTAAAACATTTCATCTGTGTTATTTTTATTAACTTATTATTATTATTGTTGTTGTTGTTGTTGGGATGGTCAATATTCAGGATATGTCAGGGACAATAATTTGAAGCAAAAAAGTCTAGTAATCAAGTGCTCTAAAATGCATACCTTACAAGCTTTGAGCATTTCTTCCTTTCGATACAGTGAAGTAAATCTCCTCTACTGCAAGCTCTTTATTTTCCATATTTTGGGAGATGGCAGTATGGGCCAAAACAAGAAAAAAAAGGTCTAGTGAATATGGACCGTAAGGTGCTTACCTCAAAAGCTATGAGCACATGTTCATCTTTGCTACTGTTTTTTCTTGTTTTGGTCCATACTACCTCCTCCCAAAATATGGAAAACAGTGAGCCTGCAGTAGAATAGATTCATTTCACACTATCGAAGATGAAGAAGTGCTCATAGTTCTTTCCACTGGGACACCTTGTATACCCTGTTCTTCTGCTGTTATTATTAAAATGCTAGGGATCCGTGGCACATTAAAAATGAGGATGGCGCCAAGTTTTATTCTGGGAGTGGGGGGATGTTGGGGGAGAGGGGTGAAAGACCTTGAGCCTGCATTGTACTATCAGACAGTGACCTTAAACTGAACCCAGACTTGTCACAGAATTTTTTCCAGCTAGCTGCATGCGTTTTGGGCCAGATCCAGCGAGTAATACACTAAGAGTTATCATCAGCTGCACCTGTATGTGTGTGTGCGTATTCTCTCAGACAAATAACATAGTTGGATGGCGAGAGAGAGCCAGCTGCGAGAGTTTTCCCGGTATGTGCGCCAATGTCACGAAGGACGTGTGCCCGTCGGAGACACGGGCAGCTGAGGCATGGAAGCCGTTCGCAAACGCGTGGGCGGTGGCGGTGGCGGTAGCGGCGGCGGCGCTAGGTTTTGACAGAGCCGGCTGGGGCCCAGTTGGCGCGCTATCTATAGCTATGGCCGACCCTTATAAGATGGCCGCCAGGCCCAGCAGCTCTAGGATTACAGCTGAGGACTCGGCTCCCACGCAGCTTTGCAATTTACCACGCTAATAAAATATAATCTTCGCCATCTGTAGTGCTTTTCATCGGTGGCTATCAGTGTTTTCTCTTCCTTTTTCAATAAGGAATAAACTCCTACTGCTTAGCGAATTACTAACCGAGAGAGAGTACAGTCTAAAATCTCAAACACTGATGTAAAGGCCATCGGATGCGAGATGAAATAAGACACTACGAACATAAGTCCGAAAACAAACGCAAGAAGAAAGTCATGTCATGAAACTCTAGAGACCTGAATCAGGAGCATATACGTTGTGAATTAGATTGGATACAGACTGGCGATAAAAATTAGACACGCAAAACACAGCTTACATAGTAAACAGACCCGAAACTCCGTCCACCATGAACTGTGAAGAACGTGTAAGAGTTAATACGCGACTTTAGTGAACTACCATAATCCCGCAGAATCATTTATCAGTTATGTTATTAACTACTGGAGATGTTCAGATCCTGAGATTCACAAATTCTGATTTACTGAAGAATGCGGTACGTTTACGTTTGCGCTACTATGATAATTATATATCTCAAATTTCCTTTTTAACCCGGTCCACTTTCGATGCAGCTTCGTCTCAGCGTGAGACAAATGTTTCCCGTCTACGAGAAGCAAAGAAGTGATTTTGAGCATCTACGAGTATGTAATACTATATGCTGAAATGCCCTCTTTTTGGTAGTGGAGCATTCTTGCTGTAAGCGAAGCCATAATTTAACAAACGGTAAAACGATACTTCATTGCTAGAGAAAATATAGAAGACTTCAGCGATTTGCTCTTTCTTGAAAGACTTTAGCTAGTTTGTGGCGGGATGATGTCAAATTTGTGTAACTGGATACGTTCGGATAGTTTCTTTTTCCTCTATCTGTCAAAAAAGATGGAGCTACACGTTTCCCTAACAAAGGATTTCTATTTACTTGTACGGTGCGCTATGCAGGTAAATAAATGTCTTGTGACTAGGGTCTCCCGTCGGGTAGACCGTTCGCCGGGTGCAAGTCTTTCGAATGACGCCACTTCGGCGACTTGCGCGTCGATGGGGATGAAATGATGATTAGGACAACACAACACCTAGTGCCTGAGCGGAGAAAATCTCCAACCGAGCCGGGAATCGAACCCGGGCCCTGAGAATTGACATTCTGTCGCGCAGACCCATCAGCTACCGGGGGCGGACGCTATGCAGGTGATATTCACGATAAACGTTATTATGTTGAACTTTTCACATCAAATGACTGTCAATACTTATTGATTTTGAAGTCATTGTCTCACTGACATCTGCTGAAGAAATTATGTTCACGTGGAATCTCAGCCAGAAACCGTAGGCGATTACATTTACGATTTCTTGAAATGAAGTACACAGTACTTTATCTTGGCTGAGGAATCATCGAAAGAGCAGTAACTTCCGGTCTGCATAATGTTAGAAGTATGATTTGGCAGATAATGATGTAATCTTATAATTAGACTTTTCATATATGAGGCAGGCACCGCAAATTAACGTTTTCGAAAGCAAATTTCAAAAACGCCTGTATAGGTTTTTTTAATTATTTTGGCTTCTCGCATAATTGGTAAATTTCCTAAATTATCCTCTACAGCGTTTCTCGACAATAATGTGGTCTTTGTTTCTACTATTCTGAGGCAAATTACTTTTACGTCTGTTGCACATTCCTGGCGATATACAACCTGCGACCGTTACAGTAGAGCCATACGGTAGCAATGTCTTCTTCCAGGACAACTACATAGCAAATTCAAACAATGAAAAGAGGTCACAGAAATCGGATAGCCCAGTCTGTAGAGCATTAACTTTTTCACCGAAAGGTCCAGGCTTCAAATCCCAGTTCAGACGGTAATTGTATTTCATCGATTTCGCCACAGATATTAATGTGATGTAGTGACACTATAAATAATTGACAACACGATTTATGGTACAGTTCTACGACATTTGCACATGAATTAGGCCTTTTTGTATGTCTAGGAAATGGCGTTACCAACAAGTTGGTCCTGAGTAATTAAAAAAGATTTAGCAACGCACAACATAAAACAAGAAGAAGCAACAGCAGAAAGAAATAATTCTAAAGGAAAGCGTTCATAATAGTAGGTTCGCAAGGCAAACTATGGTACAGTGGATCTATGGGGAGGTGCTAGAAAGGTTCAGAGTTTTATCTGTAGTTGATTGTACGATATTTTCTGTCGCATATTCGTTCTTTCACCTCTGAAAAGGTTAGTTAATGTGAAAAACGCCAAGCTGCAACATGGTTCGAAGTCCACGTTAAAGTATAAATACCCCTATAACTGGATAACTGGTTGGGCAAGTCATTTCAAAGGTCGGAGGAAGGGAAGAATACCACCTCCAATAGGATCATGACTAATAAAGCATTATGATGTTGAAACCGACTTTCGAGCCTGCGGATAGCTTTACTTTACCACAGTGCATGTGATATGAGAACAGGTGGGAAATAGTGTGCGTAGAGCGAAAACGAGACATGGTGAAAAGATGAAAGAATATTGGAGAAAGAGAAAAGAGCAAATGAGGTGGAACTGAAATTGGCGTATGGTCCGCAGCTAGTCATAATGCAAAGAAAAGAACGATTGGCATTCCCTTACAATCGTCTAGTGGTGTTACTTTCCTGTAGACAACACCGTCGTCAGCAAACAATATGACTGATCTGATAAATCGTTTACGTATATTGAGGCAGCAACCTGTCTCGGAGCACTCACAATGTTACTAGTGCTTTCGTTGCTGCTGAACATTCTCCGTGAAGTTCTGTGTTGTACTAATAAGAAGCTCTTCAAGTCTATCACAAAGCATTATCTTATCAAAAATGTCCGAACCCCCCAATCCCATGTAACGCGTAATTGACCACTAGATGTCACGAGAAACGGATCGACCAGTACAAAAAAGTTGGGGAATATAATGTTGTCAGTAGAGAAACAGTGACAGCAGAATGGTACGGTCAGGAGACCTCAATGATTTCGCATGTGGACCAGTCATTGCATGTCACCTGAGTACCAGTAAGTTCAACCTTCTGAAGGTGCCCAAGTCGACTGTTGATGATATGATTGTGAACTGGGAACCCGAAGGAATAACCACAGCTACATCAAACCAGGCAGCCCTTATGTACTAACAGACAGGGACCGCCGAGCATTAGTGAGTGTGGCTGTAAAAATCGCAGTCAGCGGAAGGAATCACTCGCGAGGTCCGAAATGCCGTCAGCAGTCCAGCTGGCACAACGACTATGTGCAGGGAGCTAAAAAGAAAGGGATATAATAGTATAGCAGCTCCTCATAAGCCACACAGTTCTGTAGTCAGACGCTTGAGGTGGTGGAACGAGTGTTTTGGAGTGATGGATCACACTATACCCCTAGGCAATGGGATGGGTTTGGCGAATGCCTGGAGAAACGTTACCTGCCATTGAGTGTCGTGTGTGTAGTGCCAGGAGTGAAGTAAGGGGGAGGTGGTACTAGGTACGCCGGGGTTTTCGTGTTAGGGTCTGATCCTCTAATTGTAGTTAAGAAAATGCTAAATGCGGAAGGATACGAACATATTTTACAGCAGAGTGCACTGTGTACAATAGAGGAAGAGTTCGGAGACTTTGGTTGATTGTATTAGCACGATAATGCACACTGCCTTGAAGCAACATCAGTGAGGCAGTGGTTTGTGGGCAGTAGAATTCCTTAAATTGACTAGTCTGTCCAGAGTAGCGAAATGAAACTAATGGAACACCTTTGGAATAAGTTAGAACGCTGACTTCACCTGCAGATCCGAGCGTCCAACATTGCTGCCTTCTCTGGTTTCGGTTCTTGAGGCAAAATGGGCTCCATTCCCCAACAGCCTTTCAGACACTTCACTGAAAGTGTCTTCAGTTCAGGTCGTCATAAAGGCGAGGGGTGGGTACATCCCGTATTAGTGTCCACTAATAGGTGTCCGGATGGTTTTGATCAGATAGTGTATTTGGGAAGATACCTTGTATGATCGTATGTTTATTATCAGCGAGGGCCTTTTAAAGATGTAGAAGGAAACTACCAGTTCAACTGTGTCGACTATTTGCAAGACATTGTGTTTGAAAATAGCTACTACGAGGGCTGATCAACAGAGACTGAGACTGATTTTTTCCTGTAGCTTCCCTGATAATTTCCCATCTGTATCACGAATGTTTGAAAGAGTGGGTTTTCACGCGTAATGTTCATAGGCGACATCACTCTCGTATCTGTAGGTTGGTAGTAATGCTCTGTTCTGTAGATGCTTTCTGCATTTCGCATACCAAACAAGGAGGTGACCCGCGAACAGCACTACGGCGCAATAAAATTCTATTTTCGTTTAAACCATACAGCCATTGAAACTTACGAAAAACTGCAGCAAGCGTACGTTGAAGATGCACTACCTAGTACGAAAGTGTTCAGTTATTTGAAGGACTTGAAAGAAGGCCGAATTGTACGCTTGGTGTTTCGGCTGCTGCTGTGACTGAAGTCAACATCAATATAGCTGCTGTGATTGACCGAGAGAACAACCTGAGTGAAGTGTTGAGAATTTCGTATTGCAGTGTCTTTAGGATTATGCAAGATCATCTCCGTATGACCCCTGTTTGTTCCAGTTGGGTGTCACGTCTGTTGACCCCCGAAAAAAAGGCTGTGCGAATGAAGACAAGCCATGAGGTGCTACCTCTCTTTGTTGATGAAGGCGATGCGTATCTGGAAACTATTGTCATCGGTGATGAATCATGGCTGCACCATTACGAAGGAAAACTAGCAAGCACAGTGTGGAAACTGTCAGGTTTGTCCAACACCAAAAAAAGGCGAAAGTTGTTCTATTTGCAGGGAAAGTGATGGTAATCACATTTTCTGACTGTCATGGAATGGTTTACTAGGATACCGTCCTCCCTCACGCAACTGTTACAGCAGCATATTACACGTCAGTACTGACTAAACTGAGGAAGCACATTCCAAGGAAGCGACCAGAACTTCCTCGGACTGGGTGGCGACTTCATCATGATAATGCTTGGCCCCACATCGCAGACCAAGTTATTGCAGTTTCTGGCTCAATTTATCATTACCTGTGGCATCATCCGCCTTGTAGCCCCGATCTCGCACCCTGTGTGTCTTTTTTTATTTCCGTCACTAAAGGCAACGCTTCGATTTGAGAAATCTGCAACAGAGCTCAAGAAAAGTGAGGTGCTTCTCAAGCACCTGACAAAGAATGACCTGCACAGTGTGTTCGAGGTCTGCAGAGGCGCCATAAAAACGCAGTCAAGTAGGAAGGGAATACCTTGAAAAAGATCATGCAAACACGGGAATGGAGTAATAAACATCTCAGTCGTTGTTGATCCGCCCTCGTAAGTACGACAGGGGTGGTGTTTCCTGAACCTGTCTTATTGTTTGAGAGAAGCTTCTTGCCCTCGATGATTGTCAGTTTGTCAGAATTTGAGTTATTGCGACAAAATTTGAGATCAGTGGGCTAGTGCAGTGTCTCGCTGAATGTACATATTTTCGGAGAGGTATTTTATTCGAATATAATGGTGCACGTGATCTGTCTCTGTACGGTCCGGTCGCAGAAATTGCCGTGTCTGTGTATCAATTCACGTAAACGTCCCCACACGAGATCATCACCCTCTTGCTAGCAACGACGAGCTACCGCCTTCTGTATCTTGCCGTCGGCCTGAGGCAGTAGCAAACTATACTCTCTAGGCCAACTGTTCTTTTTATAGTTTTTAAGCACTCGAGAGAGATGTTCCGCTAATCATACAAATCTCAGTGTTCTGCGAGGCGCAGTTAGCATAAGTACTCGGGCTCTGTTGTATGCGAATGCCGTACCCCTGACAAACTCGGCTGCATCGCAGTACAGTCAAACTGCCGGCGACGGTCTTGCCGCAACTCGATCGCCAGTAATAAACACTGGATCAGCGGAAGAGTCCGCGTCGCGTCCACTGCCAGTAAACATCAAAACATATTTACCGGCAGGCCTACAGGAAGTTCCGCACAACACCAAATCTTCGATGTCGCCCACGCGGCGCTTCCACCGCAGAACTATTTTCCTAGACCGGTCACGTGCCGCCTGTGTACCGATCGTGTAAGCTTCCCAGCGCGTTTATAACCAACCGTCCGACGCATAGCCAGAGCTCAAGGTCAATCCTTCAAAGACCCAGGCGATCGTTGTAGGCAAAACCAGCCCTTCCTTCCGTCTCCTCGATTTCTATCTCACCATCTACGGCCGTCCTATCAACCTCACCCCCACCTTCAAGTACCTTGGCGTCACCCTTGACCGTCGCCTCTCCTGGACCCCCCATCTCTGGACAACCCAAGCCAAGACACGCTCCCGACTCCACCTCCTCAAGCACCTTTCTGGCCACACATGGGGTCTGGACCCCTTCACCATCCTCCACACTTATAAATCCCTCATCCGCCCTATCCTCTGCTATGCCCATCCCGCCTGGATCTTCCTCTGCTATGCCCATCCCGCCTGGATCTTCCGCCCCTCCTACCTTCTACAAATCCCTTCAAATCCTGGTATGCCAGGCGCTCCACCTCGCCTATCGCATCTGCCTCCCCTCCCCCACGCGGATCCTGTATGACCTAATTCCGTTCCCACACCTCCTCCTTTTCCTCGAGCAGGTACGGATCCTCTACACCTCCCGCAAACTTGATCCCCTTCACCCGCTTGTCTCTCCCATACTTTCCCACCCCCATCCACTGCTGCGCCTGTACTCCCACATCCCACCTGCTCTCCATCTCTCCACACTCCATACCATTGCCCAAGGTGGCTTCTGTCAACTCCCCCTCGCTGATGATGCTCTCATCCCCTCCATTTACCCCTCCTACCAACTTTGATTCTCCCCTTCTCCCCTTTGTGTTTTTCCCCCCAGGGCACCCTCTCTCCCTTCTCTCTTCCTTCCTCTCCTCTCCCCCACCCCTGGGCTTCCCCTACCCCACCTTCCTTCTTCCCTCCCCCTCTCCCTCCTCCTACCCACACCTTTTCCCTTTGGCAGGTCCCCGGCTTTGTGCGTGAACAATGAATATTCGTGCGCCGGAGATCGTCCCCAGTGTTTGTGTGTGTCTTCGTGTTAGTGCTTAAGTGTCTCACCGTTTGTGCTCCACTGTTCACATGTTTAATTTCTGTCTTCTCTGTTTGTGTACAAGTGCTAAACGTTTTTTTTTTATTCGGACAAATGCGCCTGTGAACGGCTTCATGTATTTATATATGTCTGTCTCCATTTTTTACCCACCGTGTTTGTTTTGTTTTTCTATGCCTCTTTATATACTATTTGTGTTATCTGTGGCCGAAGAACGGCATCGATAGGCCGCTGCCGGCCTACCTTTCATGTAAAGGTGTTCAAATAACAACAAAGGAAGAAAAGCATATCCAGAGTGTTCCAGCCGAGCTCCACTGCTGGACACAAGCCGTCTCTAGCAGCGGTCAAGCTGTCCCAGGATGGAGGCACAGCTCTGGCGACCACAGCCCCGTGTAACGCTGCCTGCAGGACACCCCGAGCCGCCTCGCCGTCGCCCATGCGGTCGCCGCTTGTCACCGACCAGTCTCATTGGACTCAGCTTCTCCGTACGCTCCACGAGCCGCTACGGAGACTCCGTGTGCACTGTGCAGAAGCTGCCGCTCGCTGCAGACCAGGCCTCACCGGACGCTACCTGCCGTACGTTCTTCGAACCGCTCAACCGTCGCAGGTGCAGCCACCGTTCATCGCTGACCACTGCCTCATTGGGACTCGGCATTTCTAGATACCATTAGAAACTTCCTATTCCACTGATCGAACTTAGACGCTGGAGAACTTCCTATTGATCGGGTGCAGTGTTAGCTACAAAAGGCGGACCTTGTGAAGCAGTGACTCGTAATTTCTTGTGTCGAGCAGTGACCGTTAGTTCCTTGCGTGGACCAGCTCCATTGTTCAGTGACATAATAAAACATCGTTCATAACTAAAGGTGGAGTCTACTAAGACAGCTAATACAAAGTCTGATGACATAGTGCTTAGGTGCCACACAGAACCATTCAACTTTGCCGAAACAAAAGTAACTCTCTTTCTTCAAGGTGAGATCAACACTGTAACCACTGTCCACTGCCAGACTGTATGTTGGCTGATGGCGTTGTGCAAACGTGACCCGTTAAGAAAAGTATGCAAGCGGAGCAGAGACGATTGGGGAAACATTCTAACGAAGATACGGGTCGCAAATGGAAAAACTCCAGTGACGTACGCGACACTGACAAAGCGCAAATTGACATGGCTCGACGTCTAACACACTCTTGCTTGGTGGTGCTCAGCCGGCCGCTGTGGCCGAGCGGTTCTAGGCGCTTTAGTCCGGAACCGCGCTGCTGCTACGGTCGCAGGTTCGAAACCTGCCTCGGGCATGGATGTGTGTCATGTCCTTAGGTTAGTTAGGTTTAAGTAGTTCTAAGTCTAGGTGGCTAATGGCCTCAGATGTTAAGTACCATAGTGCTTAGAGCCATTTGAACTTTTTTTTTGCTTTTTGGTGACGCTCGACTTGTAGATAGTCGGTTCGAAATTTGGTATTTTAGGCTGCCAGTGGGTGGGACGAGGTGGCGAGAATTTCCTGACCATAGGCTAAACGCTAACTTACTGAGCTGATTACCAAACCAGTCTGCATTGTCTCAAGGAGTGAGGATGTACGACACTGTAGATGGTGATGGGTTGAGTCCGTTACGCTAAGTGGCTAAAGATGCTTTTCGAGAGGATTAGACTATGAGCCTGCACCGTATATCACCACTTGAGTTCTCTCTCCTCGCCAAGGTGTTTTCTCTCATCGCCAAACACAATAACGCCGCTACACTCCATACGCACTCAGCAGTCACTCTCTCTATACAATTAAGCAAATGAAAAGTCGTCACGCACGCCACCAAAATGGCGTCCAACTGACATGTTTGTATGCGAAGCAAGTCATTCAAAACGTCAAAGTAAGTACGAGAGCAGAGTGCCAATTGCAGACTTGCTCCATACCGTCCACTGATGGAACAAAGGACATCAATTTATTATAAAACATTGTATGCATGCATTCCACGAGGAAACGCAGCTATGAAACTAGTCAAAGGTTTTACAATATCCTATTAACGGCGTTCCATTTAGATATTTCCAGTACCACATTATCACAGCCATCATCATCATCAGCCTGGATAAAGGTCACCACCAGATCTCTCTATGCATACCGGTCTTCGGCTGAATGCATCTATGTTGATTCCGCATGTTTTCCACAACAATCTGTTTACCTTCGATTTGGCCATCTTGGCGGTCTTTCCTAATCTCCTGAAATCCGGCAGGGTACGTCATTGGTCCGTCCAACATCCGTCTGTATGGTTACATGTCCTATTCGCTACGGTTTCAATTTAATTATAGTAGTAATTATGACTTCAACTCGAATTAAGGTGACCATATTTCCTAGATCGAAATTTGGGACACATTAAAAATATTAATTAAATATAATAAATGCGAAATATCACTTTAATTTATTACAAACAGTAAATTAATTTATAATTTATAACTATACATACCTATATAGGTGAAATAAGTATCAATTGTGAGATAAATCGTTTCATAATTTTAAATTTGGAACAAATACGTATGCAGAATTCGAGACAGAGCTAAAAAAATGAGTCGTGACTGTCCCTAAAACAATGGGACGATTGGTCACCTAAACTCCAGTATGTCACCTGAACAATTTGTTTGCCTGTCTTTTATAGTAATTCCGAATACGCATCTCTCCATTGCTCATTGGCGAACTGAAATTTTTCAACGGCTTTCGCGTTGGAAATCCGTGCTTCACTGTCACACAAGTCAGAGTCAAAAACTGATTATACAAAGTGATTATTAACTTTCCTTCACATCGGGTGCTAAGTTTTTGCTGCTCATGTAGTCGTCGTTTTCAGCTCTTCTAAATGCAAATAGTCGTTGACTGCTTCTGCTACATGTCCAGTACCAGGATATCACTCACCTCCACGAGTGTAAACAACAAAGATCTACAACTGAACTCTAAGGAGAGTTGATGGAGACTTATTTCTTCTCCACTTCATACCACCACCGTCAAAAAAAGTGACGGTTTCGCATGAAGCCACTAAATGTTGAATTTCCGGAGTTTCTTGAAAATTGGATAATTTAGAACAAACTAAGAGACAAAGATGTAATATCTCTTTAGTTTCCGCTCCCCTCTTCCCCTCCCGGTGGTTATGAAACAAGTCAGTAATTTTGAAATAAATAAGGGTATTAGCAATGAGTAAATAGAGCCTGTGATGACACAGGCAACAATAATAATTCATCTATGGATTCCTTTCTTTCGTCTAACTTTTCCCAAAGACGGAGACATCGAACAAAGATAGTTCTAGTACGTTGTTCAGACATATAAGACGCGTTCGCCGGCTCGCCGGCCAGTAACGATAATTTAATGAATGGGCCAATACGTACAAGCCTACGAGACGGGGCGGCGGCGTGTGTAAAGATTAATATGTAGAAGAAACTATTAATATGCGGTCACGTACCTGTGGGGTTGGATATATAATAAAAGTAACCATTAAATTCTATTAATTGTGTTCTGTACATTATTAATCCCTACTGAGATTTTTGTTCAAAAATGGTTCAAATGGCTCTGAGCACTATGGGACTTAACATCTCAGGTCATCAGTCCCCTAGAACTTAGAACTACTTAAACCTAACTAACCTAAGGACATCACACACATCCATGCCCGAGGCAGGATTCGAAACTGCGACCGTAGCGGTCGCGCGGTTCCAGACTGAAGCGCCTAGAACCGCTCGGCCACACTGGCCGGTGAGATTTTTGTTCCCATACTCCCATCCACGACGACGTGTATAGAAACAGAAATGTTTTAAGGGACATAGATATCAGAGCCACATAATAATACCCAAAGGAGAAAGTACGTTTCAAATAGATACGGGTTGCAAAGCAGGCTCGTGGTTTGCGCCTTCTTCTCGGCAGCTCGTACACTTTCGACATGTAACCGTAACGTATAGGTGCCACATTTTCTGCTGACACTAAAGGAGAGGTTCAAATGGTTCAAATGGCTCTGAGCACTATGGGACTCAACTGCTGTGGTCATAAGTCCCCTAGAACTTAGAACTACTTAAACCTAACTAACCTAAGGACAGCACACAACACCCAGCCATCACGAGGCAGAGAAAATCCCTGACCCCGCCGGGAATCGAACCCGGGAACCCGGGCGTGAAAGGAGAGGTATTTTACGGTTGAGTAAGATGTTTCCGTCACAGCTTGCCGTGCCAGAAATAGTTTTATCGTTTATCTCTCGTCGAGTCGTGACGTTAGATGAGTCACGGAACAACAAATATAAGAGTTTAACGTTCTGCCGACATTAAGGCCGTCGTAGACGGAGTACTAACTAGTCAAGTTGGGCAGAGTGGCGGAACGAAACAGCCGCGTCCTCGTCCAGATAGTCACAAAATATTCCGCCTATTGACACAAAAGGGGCCCACGGAGAATATAAACAACAGTACCCCCAAACCCAGTCTTAATCCGCCACAGTCTCGTTCGTCGGAAAATATAATTGATTACAATTCAGTGTCGCACTTAGTTGTGTGTGATTCAGTGTCGCACTTAGTTGTGTGTGATTTAGAATAGAAAACAATTTCACTATCGATGGTCAGTTGTGCTCAAAGCACATACTTGGCCAAATTCCTATTTCCTGTATTGAAAAAAATGAAATGATCGTATGGCATTGTTGGCCGGGGGGCCCCATCCGGGGAAGTTCGGCCGCCGAGTGCAAGTCTTATTTGAGTCTACGCCACATTGGGCGACTTGCGTGCCGGGGATGAGGATGAAATGATGAGGACAACACAACACCCAGTCCACGGGCGCAGAAAATCCCCAACTCGGGCCGGGAATCGAACCCGGGCTCGCTGCGTAGGACACAAGCACGTAACCACCCAGCTAAGCAGGCGGACATTTCCTGTATTAAATGTGCGTATCTCGGCAAAAACTCATGGGCTGTGTCACTCAATAAATTTCCAGTGCGCTAGAGCGACTGCGGCGGACGAATGAATGAATAATTCTTCGAATAAAAAGCTTTTT
The DNA here is from genome assembly GCF_023898315.1 of Schistocerca nitens. NCBI lineage: Eukaryota > Metazoa > Arthropoda > Insecta > Orthoptera > Acrididae > Schistocerca > Schistocerca nitens. Next base: position 261,788,018 of record NC_064622.1, read on the forward strand.
AATACAACATGTTTTTAGAGCCGACTAACCTCATGCTGGTGGTCCTGAAAATGTGTGATTCTGAATCTTTAATAGCTATAAAAATACTTGTAAAATTTAGAACGAGAAACGGGGCGCGCATGCAATATATATAGTAATAGTAAGGAGGTGAACTATTCATGCATCAATTATGTATTCCATGGCCCCACGCTTTTCGTTTTAAATTTTACAGGTATTTTCAAAGCCGCTAAAAATTTACAAGCACACATTTTCAGGACTATCTGTTGGGGGTTAGGCTTTGTATGGGCCAGGAGAAATTATTTTACACTTTTTAGTCTTTTTTAAAAACGTGTTACATTAAAAAGCTTTTATTTAAACAATTATTTTCTGCTTTTTAGTCTTGGGTGTGTCAAATTTTTCAGTCGATTTCAAGCAGTTTGGCGAGATTACAACAAACACATATGGTAAATTTCAGGGTTATTTCAGTTTCTCTTCACCTGACTCAAACAACACATTGCTCTCTCCAACGACTACCTCACGAAAAGACCTCGAAGCCATAAATGAGAGAGAATAGGGCTCTTACCACGAAACATTCGCAAGTGAAACAGGAAAAGAGGAAAATAGCAGTGGTACGCAAAGTACCCTCCACCACACACCAGACTCTAAAGTGAGTTAATATTGCCCTGTCATCCAGTTCTGAGCTGTGTTAACAGTTACAAGCTTCTGGCTCATTGGGAAGTTAGTTTAACAGTAGCTGAAAAATTTTCTCGAACGACCAGAAAGGAATGCAGCCTAATAAAAATGTGTTAAAAATCATATCCAATAGGAATACAGCATTATCTTTACTCCTTAAAATGGGGTAATAGCTTCAGTCAGAAGATCTAAAGGCGTTTACGCAAACGACAAAAGAAGACCGTTATTATGTCGAAAAACTGCAATCGTCCGCAGCTCGTGGTCGTGCGGTAGCGTTCTCGCTTCCCGCGCCTGGGTTCCGGGGTTCGATTCCCGGCGGGGTCAGGGATTTTCTCTGCCTCGTGGTGACTGGGTGTTGTGTGATGTCCTTAGGTTAGTTAGGTTTAAGTAGTTCTAAGTTCTAGGGGACTGATGACCATAGCTGTTAAGTCCCATAGTGCTCAGAGCCATTTGAAACTGCAATCATGGGCCCTCTTCAAATGGTTCAAATGGCTCTGAGCACTATGGGACTTAACTTCTGTGGTCATCAGTCCCATAGAACTTAGAGCTACTTAAACCTAACTAACCTAAGGACATCACACACATCCATGCCCGAAGCAGGATTCTAGCCTGCGACCGTGGCGGTCGCGCGGTTCCAGACTGTAGCGCCTAGAGCCGCTCGGCCACTACGGCCGGGCCCTCTTCCCCTCCCCGTTCCCCCGCCCAGGGAAAAAGAGAACATTTTGTCGTGCACAAAATAGTGTTAAACTACCTTTAGATGTTAGGCTAATAGAAATAAGATGGGCTGGAAACTTCTGGCAAAGAGGTGATTGCTCGGTAGTTTCCTCTGTCAGAACGTGTGTTTGGTTTTATGGAGAATCTGATGTGATGTGGAGAAAAAGTTGTTTTTCTTGCTTAATAAATAAACAGAATGAATAATGTAACGTGACGATTACTTAACTGTGTGAGATAATATCAGAAGATGTCATCAGTTATTCACGAGATTACGGCACGCTGTGTGACACGTTGCATTGTCCTGTTGATAGACGCCATCGTATCGAGGAAAAGCAAACTGTACGTAGGGGCAGGCATGGTCCCCAAGGATAGATGCATGCATGTGTTGATCCATTGTGCCACCCAGAATTACTAGATCCCCCAGGGAATGCCACGAAAACATTTCCCAGACCGTAATGTTCCTTCCTCCCACCTGGACCCATTCCGACGATTGCTGCAGTGTGTTCGCTTTCAGACGTTTCATGCTGTACAGGCCAGCGTCCACCTGTCGGATGGAGCATAAAACATGTTTCATCTGAAAAGGCCATCCGTCGCCACTCGGTGGATGTCCACTTACGGTACTGGCGTGCAAATTCTAGCCTTCGTCGGCAATGAAGGCGGCCAGCATGCGTGCATGGACCAAGCGCCTGCTGCGGAGTTGGTCACTTGCTCAACAGTTGCACTTCTGTTCGCCCGTACACACGTCTACAGCTATCGCTCACCCATGTCATCCACGGACCGTGGCTCACCACAGTTGCCTCGGCGCAAGTTGTAGCTAGCGCCATTTTGTCATGCAAGGTATGCTTTAATCACGGCGGCATGCGAACGTTTTACAAACTTTTTGTAGTTCCATCTTGTATAAATGGAACAGGACTGCGGCTAGTCAAAGACTTGAAGAAAAGCGGTGTGGAGAGCCCACGTCTACAGAGAAGCTTCAGAAATCTATGGTAGCCGGTTGAAATTAGTGACCTGTACAGTAGCGTGGAAGTTTAAATGACCTATCTATCCATGTGTATAGGGGCCTGAAGATGCTGCCAGTGAGGCACCGAAACTGGTAGCCCAATAAAATAATTAATAAAATTACAGCTGTCCGTATTAAATTTACCAATTTTACGAACTTAGGCGTTTCGGAAATTCTTCCTCCCTTGGCCCGAAAGCCAACGAACATTCTTTTTTGGGCATCAGATAAATCGCTCCATATCCACATTACGACAACGACTGCAATGTTTTCCGCGTCTTCCCAGCACGCTAAATACAGGGTGAGTCACCTAACATGACCACTGGAAACACCTCCCAAACCAGAACAAACACTGAATAAGCAATTCCACAGACCGAAAGTGATGGGAGGGGTTAGTGGAACTGGTTAATACAAACCATTGAGAAATACACGGAGGTAGGATTTTCAACACATACTTACGTTTTTTTAAATGGAAACCTGTTATTATTTTTAGCACAACTGAAAATAGAAACAAATACTTAATCAATGACGTTTGTTTCATTGTAAAATGTTAAGTACATCCGGAGTAATTTGTAGCGTAAAGGTGACGCTTGAAATCTCAGACGTTCAGTCGCGTGTTGTAACAAACTAGATCTGTAGGGGTATGTTGACGAAGACTACGATGTTTACGAGTTTGGCTGTCTCAGAGTCTGCATGTAGCGCTTGCTTAATTAGTCCTTGTGCTCTGAATAACTGTTGTACACTGTGTTACCGGACGTCTGCGAGAGTGTACTGGACACAAGTAAGAACAGAATTACACGCAGTAGGAACGCGTGGAGGTCGCAAGTACAACAGTGTGTACAGTGTTGTAAGAACTGTGAAAATGGTTTATGCTAACTCTGAAAAGGCAGGATGATACTCTTTTAGACAAAATGCAGCTGCAGTCTGCAGGTTGTATGCAGAAAAGTACCCGAACAGAGATCATCCAACGCACCGCACTTTTGAAAACACCTACAAACAACTGTACGCAACAGGTACGGTCCTAACACGCAAAACGGGTCCGTAACAAACCCATCACAGGAGAAGCAGGTGCAGTTGTTCGTTAGCTGCTGTTGCCGCGAACCCACACATGAGTTAACTTGACATCGCTAGAGGCAGTGCAATAAGTTTAAGCAGTGTAATACGCGTACATCATCGTCACTAATTTCACCCATATCATGTGTCGCTGAATCAACAATTAAATGGAGATGACTTTTGTGGTGTCACCGCCAGACACCACACCTGCTAGGTGGTAGCTTAAATCGGCCGCGGTCCATTAGTACATGTCGGACCCGCGTGTCGCCACTGTCAGGATCGCAGATCGAGCGCCACCACACGGCAAGTCTCGAGAGACTGACTAGCACTCGCCCCAGTTGTACGACGACGTTGCTAGCGACTACACTGACGAAGCCTTTCTCTCATTTGCCGAGAGACAGTTAGAATAGCCTTCAGCTAAGTCCATGGCTACGACCTAGCAAGGCGCCATTTGCCTTAGATAGCTTGTATCTAAAGAGTCTCACTTGTATCGCCACAATCTCCAGATGTCTCATCAAGAACGATGTATACAAAGGATGGATTAAAGTTAAGTATTATAGCAGCTACGTACTTTTCTTTATAACATTCATTACGTATCCTGTTTCAGACCTCACGCCATCCTTCGTGAGTTAGCGCGTGCATCTTGGCCGCCTCTTTCAATTAGTGTGCGTAGTGTTGGCAAGTCTGCCGACACTACAACTTTAATAATCGAGTGAATTTCTGTCAATGGGCATTAACAGGGAATGCGTTGCAGTTTTACCTGTTTACTGATGGAGCAGGTTTCGCAAACCACGGTGCAGTGAATTTACGAAACATGCATTACTGGTCCGTGGATAATTCTCGCTGGCTTCGACAGGTAGAGCGACAGTGACCGTGGAATGTAAATGTGTGGTGCGGAGTAATTGGTCCTCACTTCATTGAAGGCACACAGACACCTGCAAAATACGTCTAGTTTCTACAAAATGATCTGCCAACATTGCTAGAAAATGTCCCGCTGGAAACGCGTAGATGTATGTGGCACCAACATGATGGTGCTCCTGCACATTGTGCAGTGAACACTAGGTTGAATCTTGACAGAATGTTCGACAGACGTTTCATAGGACGTGGCGGACACACAAACTGGCCACCCCTTTCCCCTGATCTTGCACTTTTAGACTTCTTTCTGTGGGGTACGTTAAAGGCGAACGTGTACCGTGATGTACCTACAACCCCGGAGGATATGTAACATCGTATTGAGGAGCCTGTGGCAACATTACACCAGATGTACTCTGGTAGATTGCAAATGTGTGCAGCAGATGATGACCACCACTTTGGTCATTTATTGGCTTGAAATGTCAGGACACACTCTTTTACATTCTGTAATCGAAAACAAAAAACAAATTTGCAAGTTTAACTACATTCTCGTGTCAATGTACATTTTCTTCTAACAAATCAGTGCCGCACAGTATTCTTCAGCGAAAAATACTAATAAAAATGTTAGCATGTGGACGTAACGTGCTCTTCATGCCTCTTCTGTACCTACGTTAAATCACTGTTCTTTTTGTAGCCCTAACTAATTCGTTTCTCTCCGATATACACGACTGAACTGCTGAGGAGTTACTCAAACGTCAACTTTACGTTACAAATTACTTCGTATTTTTTTCTATTTTCAGTTGCGCAAAAATAATAACAGGTTTCCATTAACAAAAAAGAAAAGTATGTGTTCAAAATCATACTTCCGTGCATTTCTCGATGGTCTGAGTTAACCAGTTCCACCATCCCCTCTCCTCACTTTCGGTCTGCGGAATTGGTAATTAGTGTTTGTTGTGGTTTGGGAGGTGTTCCCAGTGGTAATATTAGGTGACTCACCCTGTACACCCTTCATTGCTAGCGCTGCCACCTCAGGTCTGTGAGCGGTTATTGCCCGTTGACGTCGAACGTACGCAGTGGACACGTTTATGTGACTGAGCCGCATGTGTAATAAGTGATAACTTATTCTGAATCGCCTTATCAATAAAGCTTCTCGTAAGATAGTTATTTGGAAAGAAAGGAGTCAACTTCCAACCTGGCCGTCGTGATTTACGTTTTTCGTGGTTGTCGTAAGTCACGTGAGGTGAACCACCAGCAAGTTTCCTTCAGAAAGGCCACAGTCGACTCGTTTCGCCAAGTGTGTCCAAATTATCCAAGTGCCAAGTTCCTACTGGCCGCAACTGTCGCGCTCCACACTTTGCTTACTTACAGCATGTACGGAAAACGCCTACACTTATTTGACAGATTACTAGGTTATCACAGCGAATGGGTTCACCTAACGAAGCCTATAGTTGTGATGATCTCCGAAAACACTACGTTAGTCAATTTTTTTCCGGCGTACATCATTTACACAATTAAATTTGATAACACTTAATACAAAGCAACATAGACAATTATAAAGTTAATTAATCCATATATATGACCGTATTGTTACAAACAGGGTGAGCTGATGAAGGATTTATATGTCGTGTACAATGATTTTTTTGGTATGTACCGTACATATTTTTGAGAAAGGTTTATTTCTGAGAAAGGTTATCCAGTAATCTCAAAAAAGGCTGACACATTATTTATTCCACCGGTCACTGCTTACCCTGCACTACACCATAATACAAGCATGCACGCACACACAGACACACACACACACACACACACACACACACACACACACACACACACACACACACACACACACGCGCTTTTCGTTGAGATCAGGACTACAATTATACATCTACCTTTCTAACACGGTCTCCGTGTTTTCTCAACAGCCTTTCAGAAGAACTAGGTCAGAGTCCATGTGAACACGTTGTTGAACTCAAGAAAACTGTTGAAGGATACACGTATATTATCCGTCAAGGATCTTGGGCATACAGTAAGATATACTGCAGTTTGACTGTATACTACAGTACGGCAAATATGTTTATTATTAATTTATGTTAACTTTTTACCAGTCCCTATTCTGTGTTCTGTAAACAATAATTAACGGTGTAGTATGTTATTTAAGAGGTACGATTTAACAGGTTTCCGTTGTCCCGTTAATCTCCTTGGACAAAATAATATGCAATTTCATTCCCCGGAAAAAATGGTATTTTGTGCATTTTTTTCAGTAAATGTAAATTTGGCTGTTACACTATAGTCAGAATACTGAGATTTGTGAATAATCTATTATCTGGCGATAACAAAATGTGTGTGAAATCTTATGGGACTTAACTGCTAAGGTCATCAGTCCCTAAGCTTACACATAACTTAACCTAAATCATCCTAAGGACAAACACACACACCCATGCCCGAGGGAGGACTCGAACCTCCGCCGGGATCAGCCGCAGCGATAACAAACTGGTTGAAGTACTCACATGGCGTGCTTATAATTCGTCGCTGATGAAATAGACCTTTACAGTGAGACCAGTAAATTGTTTTCTCTTGGTAGCTCATCCTATTTCCTACAGGTATTCTTTCAATGAGTGTACTTAAAAGTGTTGCAACAAATTAGTGAAATAAATGATAAAATAGGAAAATTCTGTCGGTATAGGTCCACCTGAACGATTTGGAGTTATTGTAACTAACTGGAAAAAATTGAAACGCAAGTAAAGTAAATGGATAAATAAAATATCTCAACGTTGCCTTACACACAACTACAATAACGTCACTCTCGTATGCGAACCAATATAGCCAAATGTTACTTCCACAGTATGATTGTGGAACTGGTGCCAGATGAAGTGTAAAAAAAAAAAAGCCACAGGAGGTACGGAGAGAGATTGTACACAGATTGGGCATACTACATAGGCTGAGACAGTGAAATATTGTACCCAGATATAATAATAATATACAATAAGAGAAACTGTGCCTAGAGATTGTGATATTTCAATAGAAGTGGTTAAAGACGGAGGAAATGTTGTTCAGAAATAACTAGTAAAATTATTTCATGATATACAGGATACTAAAAGCAGGAGGAGTTTGAGAAACTAAATAAGTTTTAATAACCAACCTTCCGCTGTGCGTGAAATGGAAATCTTACGTGAGCTTTAAGTTATGGCAATGAAACGCGTACATTCAACACGAAAACATTCAAGAACTAGAGGTTGCACAACAGGAAAAGGAGAAACTGAAAAACTACTAGGGGAGAGGGATAAAAATTGATCAAGGGACAGACTGATATTTAGGATGTAAATTATGACTGCAATGACAATGACACTGAGGTGTTCGCGAATTGTGGTCAGGCGAAGGGATGTAGAGAGGCCAAGGAAGTTCCGTACTGAATTCCAAGAGGTAAAATGAGACTAAGAGGGTGACGTAATGGGAGCAGGCAGACGACAAATGTTCAAACGCGTGTGATTTCCTAAGAGACCAAACTGCTGAGGTCATCGATCCTTAGACTTACACACTACTTAAACTAACTTATGCTAAGAACAACACACACACCCATGCCCGACGGAGGACTCGAACCTCCGGCGGGAGGGGGCACGCAGTCCTTGACATAGCGCCTCTAACCGCGCGGCCACTCCGCGCGGCACCGACGACATGAAGAAACATGAAACATGGATGCGTACACTTTCCAGAGGAGACCGTTATCCAGCAGAAAATGTGAAATGGCAGACGTCGACGACGACGATGATGATGTTGTTGCTGCTGCTGCTGATGATAATCCACATCATTCATAGCGATATTTGGATAAGAAGAAACAAGGAAAACACCAGAATTTGGGAGACTGACACGAAATTTCTCAAAGAAGTTGATGGATGCACTGTATTTGAATCAACTTGCCCTTTGAAATTGTGAAGGTAACAGGGATAAAATACATAGAGCGAAAAGTTATCGACAACTTGTGCAGAAACCAGACTACAGTTATAAAAGTCGAAGGACATGAAAGAGAAGCAGTAATTGAGACGCCAGTAATAGACAGAGTACTAGCGTGTGCCCGATGTTGTTCAATTTGTACGTTGAGCAAGCAGTAGAGGAAACCAAGGAGAAATTTGGAAATAGTATTAAAGTTCAGGGAGAAGAAATAAATACTCTTACATTCGTCGAAGACAAGGTAATTTTGTCAAAGACGCCAAAGAACTTTGAAGATCAGTTGAACGGAAAGGATAGTGTCTTGAAGAGACAGCATAAGCTGAATAAAATGAACTTGAATAAAAAGAAAACAGTAGTAACTAATAGTAATCGAATTAATCCAGGCGATGCTAAGAGGATAAGATAAGGAAATAAGACACTAAAAAGTAAATGAGTTTTGCTACTTGGGCTGCAAAAAGCTGATGATCAAAGTAGAGAGAATATAAAACGCAAACTGGTGATAGCAAGGAAAGATTGTCCAAAGAAGAGAAATTTGTTAACAGAGGAAATAAATGCAGGTATTGGGAGGTCTTTTGTGAAGTTATTTGTTTGAAGTATAGCCTTGTGCGAAAGTGAAACGTTGACGACCAACAATTCAGACAAGAAGAGAACTGAAGCTTCTGGAATGCTGCGTTACAGAAGAGTGCCGAAGTTTGGATGAGTAGATTCCATAACCAATGAGGATGTACTGAATCAGATTGGGGGGGGGGGGGAAATGTGTGGTACAACTCGACTAAAAGAAAGAGTCAGTTGATAGAACATAACCTGAGGCATTAAGGAATCACTCGGTTTATCAATGGAAGGAAATATGGGGCTAACAATTGTAAATGGTCACCAAAGCTTCAATGCAGTACTGCTTACTTTATATGGATGTACCTTGCAGTAGCTACGTAGGAATGAGGAGGCCGGCACAGGTTACACTAGCATGATGAGCTGCATCAGACAAGTCTTAGGAATGAAAGGCACAACAATAATTCGAGAACATTTGTAAATATATGGGCTTAAATCATTTGATGAAAATAATAGCCGCTTTCCATCTGAGGGGTGACCAAGAAAAAGTAATACAATGGGCCACAAACGTTTTATATGTAATGAAGGTGAGGATATTATTGACGGATCAGCTTGTCACGACGACACGCACGCTTTTGATCTTCGCCCGCTGGTCGCAGCTGACCACTAGCTGCAGGATTTGTTAGTCGGACAAGCGGCCGCGTCTGTGCGTAATTTGAAGACGGCGAGATCTGTGCATGACGTGCGGACCGCCAGAATTAGTGGCGAACAAATCCGCCGAGTGCGGCGCCGCCCATATCGTCCCCGATTCAGAAATAGCAGGCGTCGTCGTGACGCTGCGTGCGGACTCCATGACGCGAAGCGACGCGCATGCGCATCAAAGCACGCCGTCACGCACGTACGCAGAAATTCGAGACGCTCCCGCAAACGCTGCGCCGCCGCCGCCGCCGCCGCCGCCGCCGCCGCCGCCGGACTCTCCTCTATGGCTACTAACAAACTTCTCTCCCCATCTGATGCAGCAACAGAAAGACTTAAACGCAATAAGAAAGTGTTTCATTAATGTACCGTAGATATTTTTCTGACGTGGTATTGTCGAGTTTTGTAGTCATTCAAGATTTTTGCTACAAATTCTCAGTGTATTGTCTCTTGCTGATTCTGTAGTCATCAAGACTCTTAATCAGTTTCATCCGACTCATGCATTTTTTCATCTTTACTGTTATTTAATTCCTCATCCTGCAGCCTACAGCACTTACGGCATTCACAATACATATTGTGTGTGTGGCCGAACATAGTCTGATTTCTTGTGTAGCCAAGCATGCCAAATGCTACCAGTTTCTCTGATTTCCAACATGACAACGCTTTGCATCTATGCGCTATTTTGCACTAAGTGTGACACCTCAGAAATATATTCCTCCATTCTAGGGCCTTGCATGACAGAATACGAGGGCCATTTGGAAAGTAAGAAACGATAGGTCGCGAAATGGAAACCACAGTGAAAATCAAAACTATTTTATTTGCAACGGTTAGCTACACCTTCCAGCTACTTCTCTACACAGTCGCCGCTCAGACTTAGACATCTGTCTTAACGTTGTACCAACTTTTCAATTCTCTCGTTATAGAAGACAGCCGCAAGTGCTTTTCGACAATTTTCTACTCTGGACTGCAGCTCGTTGTCTGTGTCAAAATCTTGTCTTCATAGCCAGCGGTTCACTTGAGCAGAGATGGACCTCAGAAGTAGCCAATTACGGGCCGTACTGTGCGTCTTCATTGCCACTGCAGAGTGGGGCCGAGAGTTGTCGTGTAGAACGAACCGCATGACAGTTATGTTACGTGAATTGAATATCTTCAGGCGAAATCTTTCGCCAGGCCCTCTTACTTGGCGGGAGACGCAAATTTCTAGCCATCTTTACGTTCTCACTGTGAGCTCAGAACTGAAAAGAGCAACATGATGCAATCGACGGGCTTACTAGACACAGTGCCAACCGCATCTGTGCAAAGCTTCATCAGATTTTCACTGTATTTTCCGAATGACCCTCATATAAGCATATCGAACAAAAAATTAATTATGCCAAAGAGACGTCGGATTAATACTGTATACTTAACAAATGTAAGGCATAACGTTGTGCTAAATGATCCGAACAATGTCGAAAAAAAAAAACAAAATTTTAGTGACTGGGGAGAAATCACAAAGGGATTCCCATAGGCTTCAATTTTGGGTCCACTTCTATTCCTTATGCTGTATACGTGAATAACCTTCCAGTTAACATTTAACAAGTAAAATTGTTACTTTTTTCACATTATAGCAGTGTTATAATAAACCCCATTAGAGAGAATACGATAGAAGAGATGACAAATGATATTTTCCAAGTAATATACAGTTCTCAGAAAATTGATTCTCCGTAAATTTTGAAAAAAACACGCTATATTCAGTTCTGTACAACGAATAGAGTTATACAGCAACTGATGTAGCACATGAGCAGGAGTCAGTAAATAGGGTAGAATGCTCCAAATTTTTGGGTGCACATATTGATGAAAACTTGAGCTGGAAGAAGCATATTACTGAGCTTCTCAAACAACTAAGCTCAGCTACTTTCGGTCTTCATATAATTGCTAATCGTGGAAAAAAACGTATCAACCACCTGACATACTTTGCGTATTTGCACATAGTAAATTTAAGGGGGAACTCATCACTTAGAAAGAAAGGAAAATATGCCTACAGCTCTTGAACACTGTTGTTGCCTAAAGAGACGGGAATTTCCGCGGTATCGTGAAGAGGGAGAAGAAAGGACAACACTTGATCACCGAGAATGACAAAAAAAGAAGAAACATCCTGGTTTATTTTCACATTACCCAGAATGAGTGGACAGTCACGGTACGAAAAACAGTCTCATAACAACATGGAACAAACTACGGTGCGAACAACACCCTCCACACACTTTGAGTTATCCCCTCATTGGGCCATTGGTGCATTCGACGCCTTGTATCATTTTAAACGAGGGGAAATTTCGACTCGTTGGTTCACACTTCAGTCAAATACAGCCCAGTTTCATTGTTGTTTGGCCCAATGAAGATGCGGAGCTTTCTGTGCCGCTTCCCTTCGCAATATTCGCTCGGAGACTGGTTGAGGTGGAGCTGCGTTCTGACAGAAGCAGTTACGAGGGTCGTTGAATAAGTAATGGCTCAAATGGCTCTAAGCACTATGGGACTTTAACATCTGAGGTCATCAGTCCCCTAGACCTAGAACTACTTAAACCGAACTAACCCAAGGACTTCCATGCCCGAGGCAGGATTCGAACCTGCGACCGCAGCGGCAGCACGGTTCTGGACTGAAGCGCCTAGAAGCGCTCGGCCACAGCGGCCGGCGATAAGTAATAGAATACTGTCTTTTCTGAAAGCATGTTGGTTTTATTCAGCATTCCAATACGCCGCATTATTTCCCACTTTTTTCGCTAAAAAAAAATATTGAAATGTGTGTCAATTCCTAAGGGACCAAACTGCTTATGTCATTGGTCCCTAGACTTACAAACTGCTTAAACTAACTTACGCTAATAACAACACGCACACATCCATGCCTGAGGGATTTTTTGACTACAAAACCCTATTTTTCAATACAATCTCCACTCATTGCGAAGGACTTACGCCACCTTACTGAGAGTGCCTGGCCGGCCGGTGTGGCCGAGCGGTTCTAGGCGCTTCAGTATGGAACCGCGCGACCGCTGCGGTCGCATGTTCGAATCCTGCCTCGGGCGTGGATGTCTGTGATTTCCTTAGGTTAGTTAGGTTTAAGTAGTTCTCAGTTCTAGGGGACTGATGACCTCAGATGTTAAGTCCCATAGTGCTCAGAGCCATTTGAACCATTTGAGAGGGCCTGTATGCCCTCATGGTACCACTTTATAGGCCGATGTCGGAGCCAAAGTCTTGCTGCGTCAATAACCTCCCCATCATCCATGTACTGTTTACAACAGAGCGCAACGTACATTGCGACAAACAGATGGAAGTCAAGGTGCTAGATTCGGGCTGTCGGGTGGATGAGGAAGAAATTGGAAATTTGTGGTTAGGAGTATGGGACCAAACTGCTTAGGTCATCGGGGGTTGCTAGGCTTACACACTACTTAATCTAACTTAAACTAACTTATTCTAAGGAGAACACACACATCCATGCCCGAGGGGGGAGCCGCGCGAACTGTGACCAGACGCCCTAGACCGCACGGCTACCCGGCGCGGTGCATGGGGAAGTCAGCCCAGTGAAGTTCTGTGAGCTTTTCTTGGGTGCGCCAACATTTGTGATATCTTGCACTGTAGTGGAAAAAGAGAAGTTCGTTTGCATTTTTGTGGCGATGAACACATTGCAGGAATAGCAGCTGTGTGCGGCCGGCCGGCACGCTGGAAATCGGACAGGTTTGCGCGACCTTGTTCCGATGATGACAGAAACCTCGCCCAACGATTCAACGGGCTTTTGTTCACTGCCAAGTCTCCGTAGACATTCTGCAAGCGCCTATGAATATCTGCGATGCTCTGATTTCCACCAAAAGGAGCTCAGTGACAGCTCTGCTTGGAACGCACCTCCACTACAGACACCACTTCGAAAGCTACGTATAGCGCCGTCACTTATCGAAGCTTCATGAAATCATAGCGCCTGAAGCGGGGATGCTTCACGAAGTCCCAAAACTAAATCCGCATTTTTCCACCGAAATTGGCCTAGAACAACATGTGTTGCATGACTTATTGAACGCCCTTCGTATAAGGGTTTGAGTGTGAATGCCCTCACCAGGTGTGGCATTCGGCATTCGTGTCTGATCTCTCTCGGTTAAGATATTTTTCTATCAGTGGTCTACGGTGGACCGTCCATGTCGATACATCAATAAATCAGAGAGCTTCATTCACGTTGTAATCATGAGCTTCTTTCTGTCATCCTGTCATACACTGGGGAACCAAAGAAACTGGTACACCAGTCTAATATAGTGTAGGGTCCCCGCAATACGACGTGGCGTGGACTTGTCTGTTGTCTGAAGTAGCGCTGGAGGGAATTAACACCATGAATCTTGCACAGTTGTCCATAATTCCGTAAGAGTATGAGGGGGTGGAGATCTCTTCTGAACAGCACGTTGCAAGGCTCAATAATGTTCATGTCTGGGGAGTTTGGCGGCCAGCGGAAGTGTTTACACTTAGAAGAATGTTCCTGGAGCCACTCTGTAGCAATTCTTGACATTTGAGGTGTCGCATTGTCCTGCTAGAATTGCCCAAGTCCGGCGAAATGTACAATGGACGTGAATGGATGCAGGTGATCAGACAGGATGGTTACGCACCTGTCACCTGACGGAGTCGTATATAGACGTATCAGGGGTACCATATCACTCTAACTGCACACGCCCCACACCATTGCAGAGCCTCCTCCAGCTTGAGCAGTCCCTTGGTGACATGCAGCATCCATGATTTCATGGGGTTGTCTCCGTACCCGTACACGTCCATCCGCTCGATACAATTTGAAATGAGACTCATCCGACCAGGCAACATGTTTCCAGTTAACAGTGCAATGTCGGTACTGACGGACCTAGGCGAGTCGTAAAGCTTTGTGTCATGCTGTCATCAAACGTACACGAGTGGGGCATACAGCTCCGAAAGCCCATATCGATGATGTTTCGTTGAATGGTTCGGACGCTGACACTTAAATCTGTAGGAATTTGCGGAAGGGTTGCACTTCTGTCACGTTGAACGATTCTCTTCAATCGTCGTTGGTCCCGTTTTTGCAGGATCTTTTTTCCGGCCGCAGCGATGTCGGAGATTTGATCTTTTACCGGATTCCTGTTATTCACGGTACATTCGTGACATGCTTCGTCGCTACCTCGGAGACGCTGCGTTCCACCGCTAGTGCGCCGACTGTAACACCACGTTAAAACGCACTTAAACCTTGATATCCTATCACTGTAGCAACAGTAACCGATGTAACAACTGCGCCACATACTTGTCTTATATTGGCGTTGTCGACCGCAGCGCCGTAATCTGCCTGTTTGTACATCTTTGTATTTGAATACGCATGCCTATACCAGTTTCTTTGGCGCTTCAGTTTATCTCCAAAATAAAACATCAAGCAAACAAATGTTCATTTCCTTGTACTGTGAAAATGAAATTTCGTATGGCAGAAAGCAGAAAAAGGACATGTGTACTCTAGCCTCTGCATTTGAATACGAATGCCTATACCAGTTTCTTCCGCGCTTCATTGTATCTCCAGAATGAAACATCAAGCAAACAAATGTTCATTTCCTTGTGCTGTGAAAAAGAAATATCGTATGGCAGAAAGCAGAAGAAGAACGGCTGTAAACCAGAAAAAAGAACACATGTACATTAGCATCTACGAACTTTGTCGCCGGCCGCAGTGGCCGAGCGGTTCTACGTGCTACAGTCTGGAACCGCGCGACCGCTACGGTCGCAGGTTCGAATCCTGCCTCGGGCATGGATGTGTGTGTAATGTCCTTAGGTTAGTTAGGTTTAAGTAGTTCTAAGTTCTGGGGGACTGATGACCTTAGAAGTTAAGTCCCATAGTGCTCAGAGCCATTTGAACCATTTGAACGAAATTTGTCACTGAAGATACCTTGCACAAAAGGCGAAACGCGAATGGCAAGAAAAATTTATTGTATGGAGCTGCGATTCGACGGATCTAAAGTAATAGTTACCAATATATCATCATGCGCAACTGAGGAAGACAGGACAACAAATAGTTAACGATGTAAGGGTATATGTCCTACGTTGCTTGTATAACTGCGAAAGCGGAAGAGAGGCCTAGAAAAAAAAATAGCAAGTGTTCATAATGTTGAATGTAGTCTGTTCAATATGCGACACGCTATATTCGCTCACTACGCAGTACACACGAAGTTCTCTGGGGCCCAAATTACTTTTCATACAGCGTAATAGACCATTTAGTTGCGAGAGGCATTCGACATACACTGGAAATCGTATGTTCGAGGTGTTATGGCGATATTCTCGGAATTGGTGCAAGGGTATGGAATGTATGCGATTCTGGCTCCCCCCTTGATGTAGATTCACTCTGTAGGTGTTGACTTACAATGCACGCTTGATATGTTGTTGTTATAAGCACCCATTCTACTACGCCGTGTTGAAAACAAAATTTCAGAGGGTAGCCGGGGTGACAGGCGAGCTTCCCACTTGACAGTCGGTGTCAGCCCATGAAATAACCAGAACTCAGCTGTTCAACTTGTCACTTGCTTCACGCAGTTTGCCTCTGACTTGGTGCTTGCCAAATACGTCAACTGATGTAATTTGCGGCACTTAACTGTCAAGCTCAGCGACGACTGTTTACGTAAAGCTAGCTGAACTGCGCTGGAGTACAGCTAAGTTAAGGCCGTGCGCCTCAGTGGGCGATAGACCATACAGACGGCGAAGCCATCCCTCACAGGAGTGTCAGGGATATTGCGCCTCACTGTCACTATTCTAAGGTAAATGCCTGTGATGAGTGTACTTTGTTCTTGTGCAACGATGAGTGAGTACACAATGGAATCATAGGATAGTGTCATACCTGATGCCGGACAAAACCCTTCAACGTAAGCTCTTTTCGTTACTTGCACTGAAGTTCGCTACTAGAGGGCGGAGATCAGCTGTGATTGTTTTTTGACATCTGTCAAGAATACAGGAAATCAATTTATACCGGTATGTTTATGACATTGTAAGATTAACTGTCGCAAATACGAGTACCTCACCATCCGGTATTATGCGTTGCATAAAAAAAGTAATGTTGGCAATGGCATACCACAGCGGATTTCGTTAGCCATCTTTCCCCTTATTAAAGAGAATTTACACACTCAAAAGTTAACTTTTTTTTTATTTGGGAGTGGGGGGGGGGGAGGGGGGGGGGGATGAGCGTGTGGACATGCTATAATAAATAGTGATTCTTTACGTGTGAACAGAGGGGAAAACATCCTTTTGTGTTAAGTATGGATAACATGATGTGTGGACGATGAAGATACCATTCATTATTCTGTGTTTGTTCTCTAAGAGTACCCGGAGGATATTTTCATTTTTTGTTGTGTTTTTTTTTTTCGCTTCGAACTATACATTTAAGCAGTCAATGCAGTGGAACAGACTACATAAACTGTAGCAATTCAACTCTGACTATTTCTAAAACGAAACTTTGTTCTAAATGTAGGTCATATCCTCAGACGTTCACGAATAATATGTGAACGGTTTTGATTATTCTGAAACGGCTCTGTTGTACAGTTCACTCCTCGTGCACGTCGAAGCTATTCATAAATAGGAAGTCAGGCTTATTGTGTGCCACGCCAATGCCGAACAACGACAGAAGAGGTGACTGGACAGTTTATTAATAATTTGAAATGCACTGTATTAATGTTCCACAATAATATTTATTAAACATTTTGTCGTGAGCCGGCTTTCGGCTCTCTTGAATGTAGGGAATCATCAGACAAGTTAGGACTGGACAGACAGTCCATACATCAGCGAGAGCTTCTTTCCCTTGTGCAGCTAGAAGCTCTTGCTTACGTTGTGTGGACTGTCTGTTTACTCTTGAGTTGTTAAGCCGGTTCACAATTAAATATAAAGCAACTATTATTGTGGAACTTTAACGTTGTGTCTTTCAGTTTTTAACTGAAATCCTAGTACTTACTGCTAAGTAAAGCTTACTTGATATCAACAACAACGACGACGACGACGATGACACAATCACCACAATTCAAAGTGTGTTCCATCATACGCATCGCTCGCAAGATGTCACGTGAAGTTGTTATCAGTTTAATCATATGTATCACTTTTTATCGTCCGCCTGTTCAGCTGGGTGGTAACGTGCTTGCCCCCCCATGCACTGGATCAGGGTTTGATTCCCGACCGGGTTGAAGATTTTCTCCGCTCGTGGGCTGGGTGTTGTCTTGTCCTCATCATTTCATCCTCATCATCGGCCGCAAGTCGCCCAGTGTGGCGCCGCCTGACATAAGACTTGCACTTGGCGGCCGAATCCGAATGGGACCTCCTGGCCAACACCGCCATATGATAATTTCATTTCACTTTCTATCGAGACAAAATTTCATCACTAAAGTATCCGATTTCCACAAATTTCTTGTTATGAAAACATCGCATTCTAAAGAAACGTAATGAATGCATATTTAGATCAATAATGGGTCATTTTCCTTGTCAGTGCAGGGTCTTCATTGCACGTTCAAACAACCCCTCGTACAAGACTTCGCCCATGGCAGGTGACCTGTGACACGCAGCTGCACCGCGGGAAGTATAAGCAACAGGCTAACGCAGCTACTCGTGCTGACATGCGGCTAGACTAATTTCCCATCGATTACATCATCAGCGAGGGGGAAAGCTAGTACCCTTGTAGGAGAAACCACTCCAGTGTTCGTCTGAAACGGTTAGCAAAGTGATAAATATCCTAAATCGGGATTGCTGAACAGTTAATTTGAAACTCACTTGTAAATACGATTCACTCATTCGATTACATCGCACAATTTCACTTGGATGACTCGGTATTTGAATTTTTTACAGTGCAGATATTATCAGACACCAGCGTGAAATCTTTCGAATATTTGATAAGCGTGGTTTCAGTGACGCCGTTGGGTAAAGACATACAGTTAATTGCTGTTGCACAAAATTTAGACGTTTCCCGAAGTGTTCAAGTCTCGCCGACAAAGCAGAATTAAGAATATTTCATCTGCCTATCATTCCCTGTGATTAACACGAGCTGTTGTCTCCTTCAAACTTCTTTACATGTACAGGAAAGTGTTTAGTTCTCGGTGTAATAAATGCGTTTGCAGTTCCAACTTAACTACTGCGCTGTCTATATTTCTTGAAATTTTTTGCCTCATAAATAACCTTCTACTTAGAATCGTGAAGGAATCTCAGAATTCTCAAATGAAAATCGGGGCAATTCGGAACAGTGAGAGAATTGTTCCATTTCAAATGACCTCATGTGATACAGTCCCAAAAGTATGCATGGCAGCTGAAACTAAATTTCTCCTTTCTGTAAGGTCACGGACACCAGAACGTTGTTTGAGATATGCAGTTTATTTTGCTAGAGTGGAACGAAAGCATGTTTTGCCGTTCAGCAGTTATCTCAAATCGACACGTTTGTAAAAGCAGTCACACAAGCGCCCCTCTTTGCTATTGGTAGATACATACGAAGATATAGTGTAATGGGTTTCTAGTTGTCACCGAAGCAATTGGCGACAGTTTTTGATAAATCCAGCAAGGAATATAATTCGCTAATAAGAATGTACAAAATATTCTTATTAGTTGCCATACACTTTCCGAAATTTGTGAAATTTATTTATCGTTTTCTCGATACTGTCCACCTCCGTAGTCGAGTGGTCAACGCGATTCCCGTTACTGTCACGGATTTTTTTCTTGGTGGGAGGAATGGACCCGGATGCACTCAGCCTTGCGGCGCTAACTGGGGAGCTACCTGATTGAGAGTCAGCGGCTCCAAGGTCGAAATGTGGACAACAGCCGGGATGCCATGTGCTGACTCCACATCCCTCTATACCGCATCCAATAATGAATGACTGACAACGACGCGCCGATCGCTCGACTGTCGCGTGGTCTTCAGGGCCTGCTCACGGGGTTTCTTTTCCCTTCCTTTCTCGCGATACTACTACTCAGCCAAAGAAATTGCGTTCTTACCCAGAAATAATAAGTGTAGTAACCGGCAATACGACGCATCATTTATCATAGGGCCATATTTTTTCGAAGAGACAGGTGCTTCCGGCCCTGTTACCTGTACCGTCGCTGGTAAGCGCTATGAGTGTCTTTTGCGCAGCCACGTCATTCCAGCTCTCCAACAGCGTGGATGGGATCATTTTTATGCAAGATGGCACACGTCCGCACATTGCAAATCCAGTTAAGCAGCTGCAGAAGCGCCATTTCGGAAATGCTACAATTATCAGCAGCCATTTCCCTACAGCCTGACTGTCCCGATCACCTGATCTTAATCCGTGTGACTTCTGGCTGTGGGGCTATCTGAAAGATGTTGTGTTCAGTGTCACGACTGCAAACTTAGCTGCACTGAAGGAACGCATTGCGCAACACATTCTGAACGTGACCCCGGAAACACTTCGATCAGTTGTGGAACATGCTGTTTCTCGATTTCAACTTGTTGCAGAAAACGGTGGACAGCATATTGAACATGTGTGCCAGCGCACGGAAATTAATAATTCGATTTGACTTTGACTGATGCTTTTTATGCGAATTTTGGCCTCAGGACAATTAAAAACCGATTTTTCCCATCCAGTGTGATATGACCTTGCCGTGGTGGATGGGCTTACGTAACTAACGGTATCACATCTGTACACCCATGTACACTGAGTAGTACAGTTTTGTTTAACGTCCAACGTACCCTTTAGGCATTGTTGTATGATTCATTTGTCATTTGTAGTCGACCACTATTAAAGTTTGATGCTTACAGCGCCATCAAATGCTACATTTTGTAACTATTTATTTTTTCTCAGCCGTACGTTTTCTCCCTTCTGCGATAGTATTCCGGTGCAATTTGACGTCATTCTGAGCAGTGGAGTTATTTCTACAGCGGTTTTAAAGTTTAATTATAACCACCCTGTATATAGAGTAAATTTGAAAGGAGGTCTGAAAACTATATATATAATGTTAGTAAATGTATTCTTTTCTTGGTGGCCGGCCGAAGTGGCCGCGCGGTTCTGGCGCTGCAGTCTGGAACCGCGAGACCGCTACGGTCGCACGTTCGAATCCTGCCTCGGGCATGGATGTATGTGATGTCCTTAGGTTAGTTAGGTTTAACTAGTTCTAAGTTCTAGGGGACTAATGACCTCAGCAGTTGAGTCCCATAGTGCTCAGAGCCACTTGAACCACTTTTCTTGGTGGTACGTACAATTCTTAACCCTTTTTCAGTTTCGCTTCGTGGACCATCGTCACTCGTACGAGTGCTTAGAAGCTCCAGGACTGATCACGGTCTACTAAGATTATATATATAGTGCTTAGAAACTCCAGAACTGGTCGCGACCTGCGAAGCGAAACTAGAAAAGTTTTAAGAATTGTAGGTACCACCTCGAAGAGGATTACCTCACGTTTGTGAAGAGGCATCATGAGAAGTTGCCTATGGCTCATACAGCGAACACACCAAGGTTAAAATAGTCCACGTACATACACGTGAAAGAAGAAAAATTGCACGGCTCAAAAATTTAAGAAGCTGGTTACAGGTCTGACGTTCTTCTGGATTCTTATGCGAACGTTTAGGGTAGTACGGATTCTGTTTATGATATGAATCCCGTTCGATGTTCTGGAGCACTTGGTACGGAGATATTAGATTCTAGTATCACCAACGCTATTCTTAAATGCCCCGACGTATTTATCATTACAGTGAATAATAGTATTCTTGAGCAAAGACATTCAGAATGAATATGAACATCTATTTGCAGATTCACCATTCTTTCTTTCTTTCGCTTGTGCCTTTTCCCGCAATGACGCAGGGTCGGCATGGTTAATCGGATCTGGCAAGGTTAATTTAAGGGGTGGCCGGATGCCCTTCCTGCCGCCACCCCGTACCCCCTGGAAGGCAATTAGTGTGTCCCAGCTGTCTGTGTTTAGTGTAATCCATGGAATAGTACGAATGTGTGCAGATGTCTGAGAGCCGTGTAACTGTGGCGGGACGTGGGGACCAGCCCGGTATTCACCCAGTGGTATGTGGGAAACCTCCTAAAAACCACATTCAGGCTGGCCAGCACACCGGCCTCCGTCGGTGAGCCGCCGGGCGGATTCGATCAGGGGCCGGCGCTCCTACCCGAGTCCAGGAGGCAGCGCATTAGCGCTCTCGGCTAACTTGGCGGGTTTTTCGCAGATTCACCGTTGACGAGAGTAAATTAGCGATCGCGCAACGCCCGCAAGGAAGGATGACTGCACGTCTGATTAAGAAACCACCCCAGAGAGACGATTAATGAGACTGGCTTTGGTTTCGAGAATCGAAGCGATGTGCTCCCAAAGAAGAATGCCCGGCGTCCTGGCCAAGGGCACCGGTCGGCCCGTTCGCTGTCTTGGCCAGCGTCACGGCCTTGGCAGCTATTTTCGCTGACACCCTGAGCGCAGCACCTGCAGGCCCACAACGCCAGGTGGATGGGCCAAGCAGAGGCACGTGTGGTCGTCACATACCTGACACAGCTGTCCTCTACAATTAGTGTAGTCTGTGGCTGCATTTACCGGGGTGCACTCAGTTTCGTGACTGAGGAGATACTTGATTGAGAGGTAGCGGCTCTAAGGTTGGTCGTCGACAACGGTCGGGAGTGCGTTTTGTGGACCTCGTGCCCTTCCATATCGTAACCGATGATAAATAACTGAGAATGACACCGCGGTCGGTCGTATACCGCGCGGTCTTCAGGTCGTGATCGCCGGTTTGCTTTTTTTCCCTACACTACTTGACGAAGAGTGTCCGGGCCTCCAACCAGTCGCGGATCCAAACATTTTAGTAAAAGCGTCGTACTTTTGCATATATCTCTTTCCATGTTTATCAGCTAACTTTCGAAGCTGAAGTAGCATGAAAACTAAGTCTCGGATATGGCAAGAAATTCTAGAAATTTCAAGTTGTGTGTAACACGAGATACTTTTCGGTTTTTTGCGCTAGGGTCTGCCCAAACGGATGTCTCCGTGAGGGATCAAATGGCTCTGAGCACTATGGGACTTAACTGCTGAGGTCACCAGTCCCCTAGAACTTAGAACTGCTTAAACCTAACTAACCTAAGGACATCACACACATCCACGCCCGAGGCAGGATTCGAACCTGCGACCATAGCGGTCGCGCAGTTCCAGACTGTAGCGCCTAGAACCGCTCGGCCACTCCGGCCGGCCGTGAGGGATCATTCTAGGCAGGAAAAGCCGCCCATTCTCGGGCAACCCATACTTGATGAGATGGTTCATTTAGGGGGACCTTAATCGGAATGTTTAACTGGACGGCGGCTGCGGGGGGGGGGGGGGGGGATACCTTCCTGGCTTATGGTCGCTGGTGTGGTGAAAGAGGTGTGTATTAGGGCTATTGATTAAAATATCGATATATCGACGCGAAATAGCGATATATATCAGTTACATCATTTCACCAATATATCGATCTCGTAATAGTGATATAAGGAGCAGGTACTTTTATTTTATATTATATTTTTTTCGCAATTTTCGACAAATATTTGAAGTCTTTTTTTTTTTTAAATTGTAGTAGAACATAATTTCACTTTCACTGTGTAAGGAGTTTTACTACGTTTTGAGCTTTCAAAACATCCAATCTTTCTCTTTGACTGTGCGAAACAAACATAGATGGCACAAATAAGAAGTCCGATTGCACCGCGTGGTGGCGGTGCGAATGGAATGGCAAGATATCTGAGGTGAAGAGATAGCACGCCAGATGAGTTAAAAAAACTAGTTTTTAACGCAACTAGTGTGCTATTTCTTCACATCGGCATTTTTCAAAAACAGTTGCTGAAACTGGTGAACAAAAACCTAAATGACAAAAGTGGTCTTCCCTGTGGGCGGAGACGTGTGAAGGGGAAATGCTGACGTAACCGGCAGTCGGTGCTATTACCAGAAACTGCAACGTTTAACTTCAGCACGCAATTTTGGCACTACAACTGCTAGGTCGCTGGCGTTTCTAGAAATGAAGAAACAGGGAAATAGATACGAAGTGTTCCGGACAAATCCGATATGTGATGAAACCGAACGACGGACCCATCGGATACCTTTTGTTGTGCTACTTACCTGCATTTCCCATTGTTAGCAAGGTGGTTATCGGCAAGCGTGAACGTGCATCGTCTTCCTTCCAGTTCTTACTCTGAGAGAGATAATCAGGCTGGGAACTTGCTGCTGTACGGAATATCTAATAATAAATCAAATACCTAAATTTACAGCTCTAAAACTGGCAGTACATTTAGAAAGTGCAGCCGATATTGTTTTTTGGATGGTACGTCGACATTTTTTTCGCTGATATATCGATATATTGATAATATTTTAGATATATAATGACATGCCGTTTAAATATCGATATATCGGATTCTTAACATTTTTTAAAAATATTGACAGTCCTAGGGTGTATTGCGCAGCAACACGGTAACGCCGGAAGGCAGGGTTTCCTACGCACTTAGTTACAAGAGCCTAGGGATTGCCGACCACAGCAAATTAAACACGGCAACGGCAATGTTTGCTATTGAGCCTATGCGATACCTGGGGTAATGAACTGCAGCGGCTCCGAGAACTGCGAGGTGTTTGTCAACGCCAGGGGAAGGTTGGTTCTAACTGCAAAGCGCTGCTTTCCTTTTCTTCTAAACTGATATTTGAGGTTCCTGCACGACGGCTATATCGGAAATATAAAACGTTGCTGTCGCAATAAATATGATATGCATTACATCGATTTTACATTCATTCATACCTTTTCTTTTTTTCTTCCCTTCCTGCCTCTGCTGTATCTTTACATACACTAAATATAATACGTATCTCTCCACCTTGATATTTCAGCTTTGGAGCTAGTTTAGGATTGGTTGGTTTGGGGAAGGAGACCAGACAGCGTGGTCATCGGTCTCATCGGATTAGGGAAGGATGGGGAAGGAAGTCGGCCGTGCCCTTTCAGAGGAACAATCCCGGCATTTGCCTGGAGTGATTTAGGGAAATCACCTAGTTTAGGAGGCAATCATTTTCTTAAAAAGAACGTGCACAGCAGAATGTTGATTTTTTAGTATGAAGTATGAAATATGCAAAACAAAAGGGAAACATTAAGCAGTCATCCATTTCAGAAGTGCAAGTAGTACGTGGACATTTCTTTATTTCCACTTTTAATAATTCCTGTGATCAAAGTCTCGCGCTAACATCGATTGAGTGCATCTCGAAACTTCTTATTGTTCCACCAAGTTTGCCTGGGATGAAAATCTGCAACAGTATCAACGTACATAGGAGGCTGGAAATTCGAAACTGACTTACTTAGCGTACACTGTGTCATACTACGCACCATTATAAACATATGTCTTGTTCGTTCTGCATAAGTACTCAGTGGAAACATTTATCAATTCCCGATTCAATTTTCACTCTGCAGCCGAGTGTGCACTGATCTGAAATCTCCCGGTACAATAAAACTGTGCGCTTGTACCTGCTACCTTTTTCCTGCTGTGGGTAAGTGATACCGACTGAGGTGTCCAACCATGTCTCACAATCGACCCTTACCAGTAGTTTGGATGCTAGGAGAAAGGTAAATAATTGATTAGGAAGTTTCATTTATTAACTGAGTCAATCAGCTTTGGTACCTCCATTGGCAATATCTTGTCCCAGATTTCAGGACGTCTCTTCAGTCTATCGCTTTTTTAAAAAAATAAGAAAATCTCCATTAGTGCAGGATTCTAATATTTTCACAAATGCCGGCCGGAGTGGCCGTGCGGTTCTAGGTGCTACAGTCTGGAGCCGAACGACCGCTACGGTCGCAGGTTCGAATCCTGCGTCGGGCATGGATGTGTGTGATGTCCTTAGGTTAGTTAGGCTTGGCTCAAAAATGGGTCTGAGCACTATGCGACTTAACTTCTGAGGTCATCAGTCGCCTAGAACTCAGAACTAATTAAATATAACTAACCTAAGGACATCACACACATCCATGCCCGAGGCAGGATTCGAACCTGCGACCGTAGCGGCCGCTCGGCTCCGGACTGTAGCGCCTAGAACCGCACGGCCTCTCGGGCCGGCTTAGTTAGGTTTTCGCATTCGGGAGGACGACGGTTCAATCCCGTCTCCAGCCATCCTGATTTAGGTTTTCCGTGATTTCCCTAAATCGTTTCAGGCAAATGCCGGGATGGTTCCTTTGAAAGGGCACGGCCGATTTCCTTCCCCATCCTTCCCTAACCCGAGCTTGCGCTCCGTCTCTAATGACCTCGTTGTCGACGGGACGTTAAACACTAACATCCTCCTCCTCCTCCTTAGTTAGGTTTAAGTAGTTCTAAGTTCTCGGGGACTAATGACCACAGCAGTTGAGTCCCATAGTGCTCAGAGCCAGAGCCATTTGAACCATGTCTGTTCAGTCGTTTGTGGACTGTGTGTTTGGAGACAACTGTTCCAGTGGCTGCGGTAAGTCCCCGAGCAAGGCTACCTGCAGTAGTCCGTGGCCGTCTGCGGGCACTGATGGTGAGATATCGGTCTTCTTGTGGTGTTGTACACTGTGGACGTCCGTACTGTAGCACCAGGACACGTTTCCTGTCTGCTGGAATCGTTGCCATAATCTTGAGGTCACACTTTGTGCCACATGGAGGGCCAGTGCTACGACCTGCTGTGTTAGACCAGCCTCCAGTCGCCCCAGTATTCTTCCCTTCATAACGTCATCAATATGTATTCTTTGAGCCATTTTCAACACACAGTCACCGTTAGCTCGTCTCAAAATGTCTGCACATTTACTCGCTGCACCGTACTCTGACAAGCACCAACACACCTCTGCGTATGTGGACTGCTGCCAGCGCCACCGTGCGACGACTGCAGGTCAAATGCACCGCATGGTCATACCCCGAGGTGATTTAAACCCAAAAACCGCCCACCAGAGCGTTGTTTCACCATGTATCAGCATTATCCTTATTTTATGAGCATGAGTGTATTACACCCTGGAACTGAACCATGGATTCGCGACTAAGCCCAACTGCAATTGCGGACAAAATTTGACATTAGGCCTACTCATGTGTAGTCCTAAGTTCCCCCAAGTTGGTAGAATGTGGAAGTTCGAAAGAGAATTGTATTGTCTGTGTTAATGAAACATATAGTTTCGAACACTTGACTCTGTTTATAAAACGAACACTCGTCACCCTACAAGTGTAGCAGATACAGTCATGAGCCGCTCTCACACTGCTTGCCCATCAACCGATCTGTTCACACTGACTGACTCACGGCGTCACAACGGATCCAGTAGGTTACAAAGCAGTCACCACGTAGGCTAAATGTCGCTTAAAGCGAGTGCGCCGCCTTGTTCTAAGCCAGTCCACAACCACAGTCTTTCAACGTCTGATGCTTCCAGTATGATATCATAACCTGACAAACATCACTCGGGCATTCTCGTTACTGCGATCAACAGGAAACCGCTTTCCTTGGCAACAGCCACCTACTCTTCCGCGATGTTATGTAATGAGAGTGAGTTTCGATGCAGACGGTCGTGGACTGGTGCAAATTCGGCGAACCGCAACATTGTATGAATGATAACGTGGTGATACTTCAGAGATCTTCCCCCATGAACCATGGACCTTGCCGTTGGTGGGGAGGCTTGCGTGCCTCAGCGATACAGATGGCCGTACCGTAGGTGCAACCACAACGGAGGGGTATCTGTTGAGAGGCCAGACAAACATGTGTTTCCTGAAGAGGGGCAGCAGCCTTTTCAGTAGTTGCAGGGGCAACAGTCTGGATGATTGGCTGATCTGGCCTTGTAACATTAACCAAAACAGCCTTGCTGTGCTGGTACTGCGAACGGCTGAAAGCAAGGGGAAACTACAGCCGTAATTTTTCCCGAGGACATGCAGCTTTACTGTATGATTAAATGATGATGGCGTCCTCTTGGGTAAAATATTCCGGAGGTAAAATAGTCCCCCATTCGGATCTCCGGGCGGGGACTACTCAAGAGGACGTCGTTATCAGGAGAAAGAAAACTGGCATTCTACGGATCGGAGCGTGGAATGTCAGATCCCTTAATCGGGCAGGTAGGTTAGAAAATTTAAAAAGGGAAATGGATAGGTTAAAGTTAGATATAGTGGGAATTAGTGAAGTTCGGTGGCAAGAGGAACAAGACTTTTGGTCAGGTGAATACAGGGTTATAAATACAAAATCAAATAGGGGTAATGCAGGAGTAGGTTTATTAATGAATAAAAAAATAGGAGTGCGAGTTAGCTACTACAAACAGCATAGTGAACGCATTATTGAGGCCAAGATAGACACAAAGCCCATGCCTACTACAGTAGTACAAGTTTATATGCCACCTAGCTCTGCAGATGATGATGAAATTGATGAAATGTATGACGAGATAAAAGAAATTATTCAGGTAGTGAAGGGAGACGAAAATTTAATAGTCATGGGTGACTGGAATTCGTCAGTAGAAAAAGGGAGAGAAGGAAACATAGTAGGTGAATATTGATTGGGGGGAAGAAATGAAAGAGGAAGCCGCCTTGTAGAATTTTGCACAGAGAATCATAAAAGAAGGTTGTATACCTGGAAGAATCCTGGAGATACTAAAAGGTATCAGATAGATTATATAATGGTAAGACAGAGATTTAGGAACCAGGTTTTAAATTGTAAGACATTTCCAGGGGCAGATGTGGATTCTGACCACAATCTATTGGTTATGAAGGAAGATTGAAACTGAAGAAACTGCAAGAAGGTGGGAATTTAAGGAGATGGGACCTGGATAAACTGAAAGAACCAGAGGTTGTAGAGAGTTTCAGGGAGAGCATAAGGGAACAATTGACAGGAATGGGGGAAAGAAATACAGTAGAAGAAGAATGGGTAGCTCTGAGGGATGAAGTAGTGAAGGCAGCAGAGGATCAAGTAGGTAAAAAGACGAGGGCTAATAGAAATCCTTGGGTAACAGAAGAAATATTGAATTTAATTGATGAAAGGAGAAAATATAAAAATGCAGTAAATGAAGCAGGCAAAAAGGAATACAAACGTCTCAAAAATGAGATCGGCAGGAGTGCAAAATGGCTAAGCAGGGATGGCTAGAGGACAAATGTAAGGATGTAGAGGCTTGTCTCACAAGGGGTAAGATAGATACTGCCTACAGGAAAATTAAAGAGACCTTTGGAGAGAAGAGAACCACTTGTATGAATATCAAGAGCTCAGATGGCAACCCAGTTCTAAGCAAAGAAGGGAAGGCAGAAAGGTGGAAGGAGTATATAGAGGGTTTATACAAGGGCGATGTACTTGAGGAAAATATTATGGAAATGGAAGAGGATGTAGATGAAGATGAAATGGGAGATAAGATACTGCGTGAAGAGTTTGACAGAGCACTGAAAGACCAGAGTCGAAACAAGGCCCCGGGAGTAGACAACATTCCATTAGAACTACTGATGGCCTTGGGAGAGCCAGTCATGACAAAACTCTACCATCTGGTGAGCAAGATGTATGAGACAGGCGAAATACCCACAGACTTCAAGAAGAATATAATAATTCCAATCCCAAAGAAAGCAGGTGTTGACAGATGGGAAAATTACCGAACTATCAGTTTAATAAGTCACAGCTGCAAAATACTAACGCGAATTCTTTACAGACGGATGGAAAAACTGGTAGAAGCAGACCTCGGGGAAGATCAGTTTGGATTCCGTAGAAATGTTGGAACACGTGAGGCAATACTAACCTTACGACTTATCTTAGAAGAAAAATTAAGAAAAGGCAAACCTACGTTTCTAGCATTTGTAGACTTAGAGAAAGCTTTTGACAACGTTAACTGGAATACTCTCTTTCAAATTCTGAAGGTGGCAAGGGTGAAATACAAGGAGCGAAAGGCTATTTACAATTTGTACAGAAACCAGATGGCAGTTATAAGAGTCGAGGGGCATGAAAGGGAAGTAGTGGTTGGGAAAGGAGTGAGACAGGGTTGTAGCCTCTCCCCGATGTTATTCAATCTGTATATTGAGCAAGCAGTATAGGAAACAAAAGAAAAATTCGGAGTAGGTATTAAAATTCATGGAGAAGAAGTAAAAACTTTGAGGTTCGCCGATGACATTGTAATTCTGTCAGAGACAGCAAAGGACTTGGAAGAGCAGTTGACCGGAATGGACAGTGTCTTGAAAGGAGGATATAAGATGAACATCAACAAAAGCAAAACGAGGATAATGGAATGTAGTCAAATTAAATCAGGTGATGCTGAGGGGATTAGATTAGGAAATGAGACACTTAAAGTAGTAAAGGAGTTTTGCTATTTAGGGAGTAAAATAACTGATGATGGTCGAAGTAGAGAGGATATAAAATGTAGACTGGCAATGGCAAGGAAATCGTTTCTGAAGGAGAGAAATTTGTTAACGTCGAGTATAGATTTAAGTGTCAGGAAGTCGTTTCTGAAAGTATTTGTATGGAGTGCAGCCATGTATGGAAGTGAAACATGGACGATAAATAGTTTGGACAAGAAGAGAATAGAAGCTTTCGAAATGTGGTGCTACAGAAGAATGCTGAAGATAAGGTGGGTAGATAACGTAACTAATGGGGAGGTATTGAATAGGATCGGGGAGAAGAGAAGTTTGTGGCACAACTTGACTAGAAGAAGGGATCGGTTGGTAGGACATGTTTTGAGGCATCAAGGGGTCACAAATTTAGCATTGGAGGGCAGCGTGGAGGGTAAAAATCGTAGAGGGAGATCAAGAGATGAATACACTAAGCAGATTCAGAAGGATGTAGGTTGCAGTAGGTACTGGGAGATGAAGATAGAGTAGCATGGAGAGCTGCATCAAACCAGTCTCAGGACTGAAGACCACAACAACAACAACAACAACAACTTCAGAGATCTAAGCAAACCACCGTAACGTCCCCCGCCACCAAGTTTTGGTGTAAGTCCTACATATGACGACAGACGCTGTTCATGAAGCACTCTGTAAACCTAAACCTACATCTTTCCACGGATCTGTCGCCTAACTCAACATCATTTACGAGATATGAATCAATTTGTTGTTTAGAAGGTACACAGGATCGAGTATGTTGAAAGAGGCTGGATGGCATTGGACGAAATGACACGTGGAGTCAACGATTTGTCTTTTCAAAACCGCAGCCCTGGGGAACGAGAACGTGTTAGTTGTGCACCAGAAAGATAAAGCGTTAGTTGTGCACCAGAAAGATATGGTGCTCTGTTGCTACCCACGGCGGTGTCCGAGAATTAGAAAAAAGTAAAACGGTTCTATGCTACTGTGATGTAAGCCGGTCTGAGGTCAGTTGTGGAGGCGTATTGCAGTCGGAGGTCACAGTCGGGATAGTTTCCGAAGATACCAGAGTTACGAGGCAACAAGCCATGATGCATTATCACAGAGAGCCAGTTATAAGCTGAGCAATACAGGGCCACAATTTCGCGAGTGGTTGGTCTGGTACTACTGAACTGCGAAAAGAAGGAAAGAAGCTTAAGGCTGAGAGGTTGAAAGTGATTAAAGAAGATCAATATCCATTTAACCTAAACTGAAAATTAATAACGAAAGGCAGTTTAGTTACGGAAGAAGAGTCAACGTGAATAGCCTAAGACAATCTCAGTGTCAAGGGAATTGGTACAAGAAAGGAAAATATCGTAAGAATAAGGAGTTCCGCATTTATTTGCTCTCTGCCGTCCTACAGAGTCTTTAAACGAAGATGAAGAACAATTATTAGAAATGTTTAAGCTTTATGGCGATGTTCAGTGTTATTCGCCAGTGAATGAACCTACGTTAGTCAACAACAAGTAATTATTGTGGTCATGACGTCAGATTTATTTATTGTGTTTCTCGAATGGAATTGAATGTTCTCGCCCCCGGTTCAATGCAACGCCTATCCCACA
The DNA here is from genome assembly GCF_023898315.1 of Schistocerca nitens. Lineage (NCBI taxonomy): Eukaryota > Metazoa > Arthropoda > Insecta > Orthoptera > Acrididae > Schistocerca > Schistocerca nitens. Next base: position 261,819,277 of record NC_064622.1, read on the forward strand.
AAATACTAATAACAGTTTCATAATGAATTTACTTTCTTAAGAAATTCATTGTTAACACTCGCTGTAAATCTGAAACTAGAGCGGAATCATAAATATGCCGCTAACAATAAAATTTATCTCCACAGTTCACAAGGCAACCTCACTCTGGCTCAGCAATATCCACACTAAACAACCTTAAAAATAATGCTTGCAAACAATAAAAAAAATTAAATTTTCGTACAGAAATAAATAGATAAATACATTGGGTGGGATGCCTCCCAATATCGTGTCGGACCTCCTTTTGCCCTGTTAGTGCAGCAGCTCGACTTATCATGGAGTCAAAAGTCGTTGGAAGTCCCCTGTAGAAATATTGAGCCATGCTGCCTCTATAACCGTCCGTAATTGCGAAAGTGTTGCCGCAGCAGGGTTTTGTGCACGAACTGACCTCTCGACTATGCCCCATAAATGTTCGATGGAATTCATGCCGGGCGCTCTGGATGGCCAAATCATTCGCTCGAACTGTCCAGAATGTTCTTCAAAGCAATCGCTAACAATTGTGGCCTGGTAGCATGACATCGTTGTTTTGGAACATCGTCTCCAAGTAGCCGAACATAGCCATTTACAGTCAATGATCGGATCATCTGGACTAGAGGACACAATCCATTCCGTGTAAAAACAGCCCACACGATTAAGGCGCCACCATCATCTTGCATAGTGGCTTGTTGACAAATTGGGTCTACAAACCCTACCACCAGCTCTTACCAACTTATATCGGGACTCACCAGATAAGGCCACTGTTTTCCGACTGGAAAACCGTGGCCTAGGGTCCAACCGACATGGTCACGAGTCCACCAGAGGCGTTGCAGGCGATGTGCTGTTAGCGTCGGTCGTCTGCTGCCATAGCCTATTAACGCCATATTTCGCAGCACTGTTCGTCGTATGTCCCACTTTGATTTTAGTGGTTATTTCAAGCAATGTCGCTTGTGTGGTACGACTGGAAACTCTACGCAGATGCTGCTGCTCTCGGCTGTTAAATAGAGACCGTCGATCAGTGCATTGTCCATGGTGAGAGATAATGCGTGAAATTTGGTATCCTCGGCACACTCTTGACACTGTGGATCTCGGAATAGTGAATTCTCTAACGATTTCCGAAATGGAATGTCCAATGCGTCTAGCTCCAACTGTTATTCCGTGTTTTCTAAGTCTGTTACCTCCCGTCATGCGGCCATAATTACGTCGGAAACTTTTTCACTTGAATCACCTGAGTACAAATGACAGCTCCGTCCATGCACTGCCCTTATATGTCTTACGTAAGCGATACTATCGCCATCTGTATATGTGCATATCGCTATCCCATGATTTTTATCACCTCAAATTATTTTGTGTGTGTGTGTGTGTGTGTGTGTGTGGGTGGGTGGGTGTGTGTGAGTGCACGCGTGCGTGGGTGCCTAATTTACAATATGTAAACATAGATTAAGTCCAGTCTAAATAGACACACACACAGACGGAATGGTCAGTATTTAGCCATAAAATTTTTATTTGAGTTTTTAGCAATGAGACAAATTCATAGACTACGTCATACCGTATGCAGAACTTATTAAATGATAAAACTATAGCACTAAAGCGTCTATCTACGAAACTACAGAATTAAATATAAAGATACCAGTCGAATTTACTTAGTTTTACAAATCTTAAATACGTGTAAGAAATAGGGGGCAGCTCCTTGTTATTATGAGCCATCCCAACACTCTCCTAGACTGGTATCATAAAACCGCAGAAGATAAAAAATGTTCAAATGTGTGTGAAATCTTATGGGACTTAGCTGCTAAGGTCATCAGTGCCTAAGCTTACACACTACTTAACCTAAATTATCCTAAGGAAAACACACACACCCATGCCCGAGGGAGGACTCGAACCTCCACCGGGACCAGCTGCACAGTCCATGACTGCAGTGCCCCAGACCGCTCGGCAAATCCCGCGCGGCGCAGAAAATCCAAATCCGTATAGGTGCATTAGGTAAATAACACTGTGCCCTGTTTACAAGAATAGCTTACTTTTCTTATGTATTTAAAGGTTTTTTTTAGTGAGTTAAAATCACCATAACGGAATTGCTGTGGCCGGACGATCTGTGTGTCACCTTTAGGCGTTAAGAGCGGTCAGCTCCTTTCTGCTCTCGGTTAATGCTCGAAGTTGAGGTAATAATGTGTCCCACTGCCGTTGATTGCATATAAACAATCAGGCGGTGCGTAACGCCAGCACAAATTTCCATTCATACTGAGGTATAGTGCTGAAGAGAGGCGAGACGCGAGATGCACTGGTCGGGAGATGACCGTCAAAGATGTGTCGCAAATATCCTGTTGCCGAATGGGAACGTCAATTTTCTTTATACACTCCTGGAAATTGAAATAAGAACACCGTGAATTCATTGTCCCACGAAGGGGAAACTTTATTGACACATTCCTGGGGTCAGATACATCACATGATCACACTGACAGAACCACAGGCACATAGACACAGGCAACAGAGCATGCACAATGTCGGCACTAGTACAGTGTATATCCACCTTTCGCAGCAATGCAGGCTGCTATTCTCCCATGGAGACGATCGTAGAGATGCTGGATGTAGTCCTGTGGAACGGCTTGCCATGCCATTTCCACCTGGCGCCACAGTTGAACCAGCGTTCGTGCTGGACGTGCAGACCGCGTGAGACGACGCTTCATCCAGTCCCAAACATGCTCAATGGGGGACAGATCCGGAGATCTTGCTGGCCAGGGTAGTTGACTTACACCTTCTAGAGCACGTTGGGTGGCACGGGATACATGCGGACGTGCATTGTCCTGTTGGAACAGCAAGTTCCCTTGCCGGTCTAGGAATGATAGAACGATGGGTTCGATGACGGTTTGGATGTACCGTGCACTATTCAGTGTCCCCTCGACGATCACCAGTGGTGTACGGCCAGTGTAGGAGATCGCTCCCCACACCATGATGCCGGGTGTTGGCCCTGTGTGCCTCGGTCGTATGCAGTCCTGATTGTGGCGCTCACCTGCACGGCGCCAAACACGCATACGACCATCATTGGCACCAAGGCAGAAGCGACTCTCATCGCTGAAGACGACACGTCTCCATTCGTCCCTCCATTCACGCCTGTCGCGACACCACTGGAGGCGGGCTGCACGATGTTGGGGCGTGAGCGGAAGACGGCCTAACGGTGTGCGGGACCGTAGCCCAGCTTCATGGAGACGGTTGCGAATGGTCCTCGCCGATACCCCAGGAGCAACAGTGTCCCTAATTTGCTGGGAAGTGGCGGTGCGGTCCCCTACGGCACTGCGTAGGATCCTACGGTCTTGGCGTGCATCCGTGCGTCGCTGCGGTCCGGTCCCAGGTCGACGGGCACGTGCAGCTTCCGCCGACCACTGGCGACAACATCGATGTACTGTGGAGACCTCACGCCCCACGTGTTGAGCAATTCGGCGGTACGTCCACCCGGCCTCCCGCATGCCCACTATACGCCCTCGCTCAAAGTCCGTCAACTGCACATACGGTTCACGTCCACGCTGTCGCGGCATGCTACCAGTGTTAAAGACTGCGATGGAGCTCCGTATGCCACGGCAAACTGGCTGACACTGACGGCGGCGGTGCACAAATGCTGCGCAGCTAGCGCCATTCGACGGCCAACACCGCGGTTCCTGGTGTGTCCGCTGTGCCGTGCGTGTGATCATTGCTTGTACAGCCCTCTCGCAGTGTCCGGAGCAAGTATGGTGGGTCTGACACACCGGTGTCAATGTGTTCTTTTTTCCATTTCCAGGAGTGTACATTGAATGTCCGACATGTTATTACATCACGATCATTAAAACGTTGAAGTCCGCCGATTTCAATGATCGAAAGTTCTAGTGATAGTGACGTAGTTACATATCGTGCATTTAGTGTATTTGAAGTTATAATAGATGATGACGGTGTTTGGTTTGTAGGGCGCTCAACTGCGCGGTTATCAGCGCCCGTACAAATTCCCAACCTTTCCGCAGTCCAATCTCGCCACTTTCGTGAATGATGATGAAGACAACACAAACACCCAGTCATCTCGAGGCAGGTGAAAATCCCTGACCCCCGCCGGGAATCGAACCCGGGACCCCGTGTTGGGGAAGCGAGAACGCGACCGCGGGACCACCGCCTGCGGACAGTTATAATAAGAGATATTTGTACGACGTATTGTATGGCACTCCGCCTTTGGTTGTAAGAACCCTTGGTCGACGTAAGGTCTGCCCTAATGAAGCAACTTATGTAGGGAGTAAAGGACACGGAGTACGTGAAAATGTCATTCTTGTTGGTGATTTGACTGTATTTTTTCATAAACAAAGTTTGTGGCCTTGAAAAAAACCTACACATTGATCTTGTCAAAAGCCGAGAAGCGATTCTTTGCTGTCGTAGCTCTCAGGGGCACCTTGGGTGCTCTCTTTGTGAGGCACCCCTGTGTGCCTGTGAGTCACAGCTCGATTGCGTGATTGCGCAACACGGAACTGTATGACTTTAACGTGAGTACACACTTGTACACAAAATCGAACGTTTGTCTAAAGGCATTGTAGAGGAATTTTCTATAGATATGTTACTAGGCAATCTCGATATTTTTTCTCGTGTACACACTTCAATGCCTCTGCTGTTCTTATTCTGTATAAACGATTTAGATGACAATCTGATCAGCCATCTTAGACTGCACGCAGATAATATTGTCATTTAGCAGTGTTAAAATAATCAGAAGATCAAAACGAATTGCAAAATTATTTAGACAAGGTGTATATGTGGTGTGAAGAGTGCCATTTGCCGGTAAATACTGAAAATCACACAAATATAAAGCCTGTCAATTCAACTAAATACCTAAGTATTATAGTTAAGAACAACTTAAAATGGAACAATCACATAGGTAATGTTGTGGGGAAGGCGAACCAAAGACTGCGCTATATTGACAGAGCACGTAGAAGGTACAACAAATCCCCTACAGAGATTGTCTACACTACGCTTGATACGCTTGTCCGTCCTCTTCTGGAGTACTGCTGCGCGGTGCGGGATCCTTACCAGATAGAAGTGACGCAGGACGTCGAAAAAGTTCGAAGAACGGCAGATCCTGTTGTATTATCACGAAATAGGGAAGAGAGAGTCACGAATATGATGCGCGAGTTGGGGTGGCAATCATTTAAATAAGAGCGTTTTCCGTTGAGATGGAAATGCCGTGTGGCAAGGGCCCCCGTCGGTTACACCGATCGTCTGGTGCAAGTCTTTCGAGCTGACGCCATTTCGGCGACTTGCATGTCGATGGGGATAAAATGATGATGATAAGGACAGCGCAACACCCAGTCCCTGAGCGGAGAAAATCTCCGACCCAGTCGAGTATCGAAACCGGGCCGTTAGGTACGACATTCCGTCACTCTGACCACTCAGCTACCAGGGGAGACTTCCGTTGAGATGACATCTGAGATGACATCTTTTCACGAAATTTCGAACGTTTTCCTTCGAACGCGAAAATACTTTGTTGATTCCAGCCTAAATAGGGAGAAATGTCAATCGCCGTAAAATGAGAGGGATCAGGGATTGTACGGTAGTCTGAAAGTGGTTATAGGAACCCTCTGCCAAGCACTAAGTGTGAATTGCAGAGTAGTCATGTACCAGGTGATCAAAAAGTCAGTATAAATTTGAAAACTGAATAAATCACGGAATAATGTAGGTAGAGAGGTACAAATTGACACACATAGTTGGAATGACATGGGGTTTTATTAGAACCAAAAAAATACAAATGTTCAAAAAATGTCCAACAGATGGCGCTTCATCTGATCAGAATAACAATAATTGGCATAAAAAGTAAGACAAAGCAAAGATGATGTTCTTTATAGGAAATGCTCAATATGTCCACCATCATTCCTCAATAATGTTGTGAACAGCACCGTAAAGCATGTCCTGAGTTATGGTGAGGCATTGGCATCGGATGTTGTCTTTCAGCATCCCTAGAGATGTCGGTCGATCACGATACTCTTGCGACTTCAGGTAACCCCAAAGCCAATAATCGCACGGACTGAGGTATGGGGACCTGGGAGGCCAAGCATGACGAAAGTGGCGGCTGAGCACACGATCATCACCAAACGACGCGCGCAGGAGATCTTTCACGCGTCTAGCAATATGGGGTGGAGCGCCATCCTGCATAAATATCGTAAGTTCCAGCAGGTGTTTATGAGCCAGGGTGGGGATGATGCGATTATGTAACATATCGGCGTACCTCTCACCCGTCACGGTAGCAGTTACAAAACCAGAATCACGCATTTCCCCGAAGAAACGGTAGATGTGGTAAATCCAACCCATACCGTGACTTTCTCGTCGTGCATTGGAGTTTCCACGACAGTTCTAGTATTTTCGGTAGCCCAAATTCTGCAGTTATGGGCGTTGAAAGACCCTCGGAGCGTGAAATGAGCTTCGTCGGTCCATAACACATTACTCAACCAATCGTCATCTTCCGCCATCTTTTGAAACGCTCACGCCGCAAATGCCCTCCGCTTCACTAAATCGCCAGGTAACAGTTCATGATGCCGATGGATTTTGTACGGATAGCATCGGAGGGTACGCCTAAGTGCCAACCAAACAGCAAATGCCGGTGTGACGTGCGACTGCATAGACGAACCCGCTACAGTCTCCATTTCTTCCTGAACTGTCTCAGCAGCATTACTCCTTGTGCTCGGTCGGCCACTATGGGGTCTATCGTCTGAACAACCCGTGGCTTCGAACTTCGAAATCATTCTCGCCACAGCTGCATTTGTCAATGGACCTTTACCCGTTCGAATCCCCTTCCTATGGCAATAGGACCGTAACGCTGAACTAGCACATTCCCCATTCTGATAATACAGCTTCACTAAAAGCGCCTTTTCAGGTATCGTCAACATGCTGCGACTGCTGGCGCATCTGATTCTCTCTCTCATTACAGCTCCTTTTATACACGATTGTCATGCGCAGTCTCTGACGTTTTGCTCAGCAGTGTGGGAACTGTACCAGATAGGGTTGATAGAAGAGATAGGGAAGATCCAACGGAGAGCAGCACGCTTCGTTACAGGATCATTTAGTAATCGCGAAAGCGTTACGGAGATGATAGATAAACTCCAGTGGAAAACTGCAGGAGAGACGCTCAGTAGCTCGGTACGGGCTTTTGTTAAAGTTTCTAGAACATACCTTCACCGAAGAGTCAAGCAGTATATTGCTCCCTCCAACGTATATCTCGCTAAGAGACCATGAGGATAAAATCAGAGAGATTAGAGCCCACACAGAAGCATACCGGCAATCCTTCTTTCCACGAACAATACGAGACTGGAATAGAAGGGAGTACCGATAGAGGTACTCAGGGTACCCTCCGCCACACACCGTCAGGTGGCTTGCGGAGTATGGATGTAGATGTAGATGTAGATGCTATCCAGCGCCATCTGTCGGACATTTTGTGAACTTTTTTTTGTTCCAATAAAACCCCGTGTCATTCCAAGCATATGTGTCAATTTTTACCTCTCTATCTACAGTATTCCGTGGTTTATTAAGTTTCCAAATTTATACTGACTTTTTTGATCACCCGGTAGATGAAGATATAGATGCGACTGACTATCATTATGCGTTGTTGACAACGTGAATTCCGTATTTTGGAGTGAATGTCCGGAGTAGTTCTCGTGGGGAGTATGCGAGGGTTTCCGCGAAGGGCCGTACGAGACTGTCTGGCTAAAGACAGGTTTGCTGCAGCTTGCAGCCAGCTGGCTCCATCCTTCCGGTCAAGGCTGACACCATCTAAGCAGGCGGCGCAGCCCGCAGCCACGGGAGTTATTTGGGTTCCGATAGCGGGCACTCAGGCCTGAGTCAGGGGCTGCCGCTGTTCCTGCAGCCGAGCCTGCGCCTGTGGCGGCGTTTGCGCTAAACAGTCCGTCACTGGAAATATACCGAGTGACGGACCGCTATTCTGGGCCGCGGTAACCGTGCGGCTCTCCGCCCTCCGGCCTTGCAACTATGCGGGGCGAAAGAATGCCAGCGTAACAACAGGGAGGCTGCAGAATACTACACCGTGTCAGCACTGCAGGCTGCGGCCATTTTCAGATGGCTGCCCTTGCGTTTCACTGTTTCATCTACATAAAAACTCCCCGTGCCACCGCGCAGGGCGGGGAAAGGAGGCAGTGGAGGGGGCGAGGGAGGAGGGGAATGAGGAAGAGGAAGCTTACGACATAACGTTCCGTCGACGATGATGTAATGAGGAATGCAGCCCAAGTTCGGGTTGGGGAAATATTGGGAAAGAGATCCGCTGTGTTCTTAAAAAAAAAAAAATCCCGAATTTGCGTCAAAGCGACAAGTCGTGAAGCTGCGTGATCGATCGAGGATTTGAACCGCCGTCCACTCGAAACCACTGCGCCACCTCGCTCTGTGTGTCACTGTTCCACGTACGAACAGAACGTGCCTCCACGACCACCCGAATAATTATCATTTCTTCTTGTGGTTCTTAGATGCGAAATACGACGGAGGTTAAAAATAACCTTACAGTCCGCCTCGAATGTTCGTTACGCCGGCCGGAGTGGCCCAGCCGTTCTAGGCGCTTCAGTCTGGAACCGCGCGACCGCTACGGTCGCAGGTTCGAATCCTGCCTCGGGCTTGGATATGTGTGATGTCCTTACGTTGGTTAGGTTTAAGTAGTTCTAAGTTCTAGGGGATGGTGTCAGCTCAATAACGGAAATTGTTGTTTAATATCAGTTAAAGGTAACAAATCTTTAGCAGACTTTGTCGCAGAATTTGAGAGTGAAACTGTCTTATCGATAACCCATCGTCATCTCTGTCTTACTGTAGAAATGAACACTTCTGACTTCCCCTGACTTCTCCTTTAATCTACCCTGACTTCTCCTTTAATCTAACCTGATTACTTTTACAAACACACTAGCAGTACTCAAAAAATGTTCAAATGTATGTGAAATCTTATGAGACTTAACTGCTAAGGTCATCAGTCCCTAAGCTTACACACTACTTAACCTAAATTATCATAAGGACAAACACACACACCCATGCCCGAGGGAGGGCTCGAACCTCCGCCGGGATCAGCCGCTTACTCCATGACTGCAGCGCCCCTGACCGCTCGGCTAATCCCGCGCGGCAGTACTCAAAAATAGGCCAAACAAATATAATATTCTACATAACTGCTGTAACTCTAACACTAATTAATAACTGTTTGTTCCTTACAACAGGTTTCATGCGTTCTCTCTCTTCTGTATCGCTTATACCTAGGTATTTCGTCTGTGTGTTCTATCCGATATTTTGCAATCAACAACATTTCATACAAGTTACCGTTCATTGCACTATGTAGATACTCGATATAAATCGTATTTAATATGCCAAAGGTTACTCAACGAGAATTCTTTTCTGTGCACAACTATCACAAACAATCTCAGCACACTTGTTACACCAACCTCGATATCGTCTATATACTTTCATTCCATTTTTGCTATTAGTATTCTGACCACACCGAAAATCTGTCTCATTTAATTATCATAGATTATGAATATATGAGGCGTTTTACAAAATGTTACACATTTTAGTTGATTTGCTACAATTTCTGACCAGTACTATTAACTGCATGTAAAACTGGTTATCAGAACACTTCAGGCACACAAAACAGCGTGGCTAACACGACAATGGACTACTGCTTATCTGTACTAAGCTGTGATACGTTATAGCAATTACCTAAAGCACTACGTCACACGGAATAAGATGGTTCATGCAGAGAAGGCAACAGAACTTTACTTTGCAGAAAAAGAGATATCCAAATCAAAGGAGGTTAATGATATAAATAAACAGGTATACGAATGGTGGTATATCCAATGACTCTTGACTGACCAAAAGATATAATCTGCAACAAAACAAAAATTTTATTGCAACATTACGTGTGCTTCAACTTGACAGTACCAGAAAGATTTTTAGACGTTACTATCAAATCGGTGCAATGTACCAGAAGTCCTTCTCGACAAAAAAATCTCAATTTTGATGCCATGAAGTTGAAGTAGGTTTATCCATTTTCTAAGATAATCCTGGTAACGTCAGATTCGCAGTTGAAATCGTCCTTAAAAGTTTGCTGCGCGGTGTGGGATCCTTACCAGGTGGGATTGACGGAGGACATCGAAAGGGTGCAAAAAAGGGCAGCTCGTTTTGTATTATCACGTAATAGGGGAGAGAGTGTGGCAGGTATGATACGCGAGTTGGGATGAAAGTCATTAAAGCAAAGACGTTTTTCGTCGCGGCGAGATCTATTTACGAAATTTCAGTCACCAACTTTCTCTTCCGAATGCGAAAACATTTTGTTGAGCCCAACCTACATAGGTAGGAATGATCATCAAAATAAAATAAGAGAAATCAGAGCTCGAACAGAAAGGTTCAGGTGTTCGTTTTTCCCACGCGCTGTTCGGGAGTGGAATGGTAGAGAGATAGTATGATTGTGGTTCGATGAACCCTCTGCCAAGCACTTAAATGTGAATTGCAGAGTAATCATGTAGATGTAGATGTAGATGTAGATTTCACCAGAATTAATCAGCTCTCATCGTTTTCGAGAAGAAGGACTGGTAACAATAGATTTGGAGTTCCTTGCGTATTAATCATCTTTACAATTAGCATCCTCCATAATTTTTGTCACATATTCTACTCTCTGTCTGTTCCTACACTTTTACCCTTGTCTACCAGTCCTTCCAGAACCGGTTAAAGGATTGCTCTAAGCCGTTCAGAGACTTCTTTCTAAGCCTAACATGGTGTAATAGATTTCAACCGTGCTAGTTTACAGTTCCTTTTAGCTACTGAGATGCCAGAGAGATATCTGAAGATTTACAGATTAAGTGTGGAACGATATCCCAAACGTAGTAATTAGTTAAACAGGACAAAAAAATGTGCTATCATCTGTAATTTCACGAAAAGATTATGGATCTCGAAAGATGATCAACAGCCCATTTTTGATGAGTATTCGTATCAGACTCATGTAATTAGTGTTACTATAATACATTATCAAGTGTGAATCTCTGCTGGTTCATAGTGGATTATACTGCTTTTTCTAGTGGCACGGCCATCTGTAATATTCTAATGTAATTTAGCACCAGCATCTTACATTCATGACTGACATCACATTTTCCGGTGCACAGCGTCAAACATGTACAGTCAACGAAACAGATTACGTTACTCATTGCTTATGTTAACACGAGACCAACTTGTCACAATTAGAACGGGCATTTGTGTTTCTTTCTTTACTTGTACAGCATAGCAAGAGGAGGAAATAGCTACGTCACGTACACAAATATAGATATGTTGTTACATTTTGAGAAAGCGAATTTTTGTCTATGACTATTTAATCGCTTGATAATCCGCAAACAGCCTCCTCTCGTTCCTAAAACTATGACAGACCACACCTCAACCCTTGACAGAAGCGGAATATTTGTCGCTGTTTGATAAGAAAGAACGGAAACTCTTTAGTACTGTCAACAATTTCCGTCGTCGAGTCCGGGTGCCCACCTCTGAGCTGCTCAAAGAAGCAACTCCTAGATGTCAGCGTCATTAGAGGCAGAGTACTGGTTACTTTGCGGAAGAATGGGAGAAAAATGTGACTGTAGTTTGCCAAAGGACCCACCTCAACACGTGCTCTAAATGATTAATGGAAACCACGGAAAATTTTATTCAAAATGGTCGTACGAGAATATTATCTCTGTTCCTCACGAATGCGAATCAGTGTGTTACCCGGTGCCGGCCGGGGTGGCCGAGCGGTTCTAGGCGCTACAGTCTGGAACCGCGCGACCGCTACGGTCGCAGGTTCGAATCCTGCCTCGGGCATGGATGTGTGTGATGTGCTTAGGTTAGTTAGGTTTAAGTAGTTCTAAGTTCTACGGGACTGATGACCTCAGAAGTTAAGTCCCATAGTACTCAGAGCCATTTGCACCATTTTTTGTGTTATCGATATCGCTACAATATTTGGCGCTGCTCTCAGGTCATCACTAGCTTGTTAATTAGTTTCGCATAACTAGGAGCAGACTAAGTTAGCTTTGCAAATGAAGAAGGTGAACTTGGCGTTCTAAGAACGAATGTGAGAGGAAAAGGCTTACTTTTGGAAAGATACTGTGAAGATTTCGAAAAGATAGCACAAAGGCCTTTGGATGGGTATCACTGTGGCTTCCACAGTTTTCTTGTAGTAGATATAACGGGGAGAGGTTTCTTGGCTAGTATGATAAGAGGACAATGGATGTTGTTTAGGGAAGAATAAAAAGGCTCTTGAACACGAGAGAGTATATTTTATTTTTAAAAGTTATGCACGCTCCCTACATCTCAGCACCTGCGTTAAGGAAGAGTTATGTGAATACCGTTAGGTTGATGTTCAGCCCCCGTTATATCAGGATTTAGTATGAAGCTATTGTGACTTCGTCGTAGATCACCTTAACGTATAGATTCTCTTATAAATTGCAATGAGGCTGATTCACAGACATGACAATGGCAAGGACATATCACCTGCTATTTATCTGCCTCAAATCTTGCGCTGTAATATACATTCATTACCAGAATTTGCCGGCAAATAGAGGAGAAGTAGTGGAAAATGAATTCCAACAACCACGCTTTACGGTAATGTTCTGGATTAAATTGCAAATTACTCCTTAGGGTCTCATGGCGTGAGCGTACGTGACAATGTTGGTGGTGATCAGTCCAAAAATGGGAATGTTAAGTTCCGCGATCCTACTGATTTTGAGTTTGACCCTTTACCTTCTCGCTCTCACTGTCGTCAACAATAAGAAGAGCGACGTTATACTGTAGACTCTAGAGTAACGCACTGCAAACACACTTAAATCATCCTGACAGGCATTTACGTAGTCATGCGCAGTCGAAATGCTCACTTCACTGCATCAGCCACAAGACACCTGGTAAAGTAGCTTGTTAATTGAGTTACAATTACCTAAAGAAGTATAATTTCGAGATTTACAGGACGCACTTCAGGAACAGCCAGTTTCAGGTACTGATCTCTATAAGGTAAATTATAGGTGCCAGTATCTCGAAAGTGTGTTTCACTACAGTGCTCGACTAGGTATTGTTCTATCGGTGGTGGAATGCCACATTTTCCCAAAATACTTCATTCAGCCAATTTTTTTAAATTTTAATTTGTACGTTGAGAGTCTTATTAGTGTGAATTGTTTGTTTTCTGAGACACAAAGGCCTGAGAGTGACGAGCCTGAAAAAGGTTAAACGAGGTATCTTACGACTAGCTCAAAGATAATTACGTATCTCTAACAGAATGACCTCCTTCATGCGAAACAGCGAGCACCCTGAGAACATCGTTTACAGTTTTCGATATGGTACAAGTACTGGCAGCTTTCTTCCAGTGAAGAGGATTATATGATTATGCACGCCCTAAAAAGTGTAGTATCCTATGGCTGCAATATCAGTTATTCACAATTAGAATCAGACGATTCATACAAATACATGCGTGTAACAATATGCACAAGTGTCAATTCGAATGATCACATTGGCTCAGTCATAGGTAACACAAGTGGCAGAATACTGGGAAAATGCACCCAGTCTATAAAGGATGCTGCTTACAAGTCGATTGTGTATCCCATTTTAGAATACTGACAAAATGTGTGGGACTCGTATCAATAGGATTAACAAGAAATGTTGAACTTAGACAAAGAAGAGCTGCAAAAACGGTCACCCGTTTGTTCGACTTACAGCAGAACGCCACAGAAGTTTTTAGAAATTTAAGTTGTTAGATGCTTGAAGATAGATGGAAACTAGCCCGCGAAAGCTGCTTATGAAGTTTCAGAGACCAGTATTAGGTGAAGAATGAGGAGATAGTTGTCAGCCCCTGCGTATCTCTCCCGAGGGGGTCGAGACGGCAAAATTACGCTAATTACAGCACGCACACTGACATTTAATCAGTCGTTCTTCCAGCACTCCATACGCGACTGGAACGAGGAGAGACCGTAACTTGTGGCTAAATAATGAAGTTTTCAGGCGGTCTCCCATGCTCGTTTACGCAAATGCTGTGCTGGTTCCCAAATACGGCATGGGAGATTGTGATACAGAAATAATTAAAATATGGTAAAACACAAAGCAAAGTTTACACGATTCACAGACAGGTGGCGCACACGACTTCTCTCCCTTGGGTTACTTTGATGACTGTGGCGTCAAAAGGACACCAGGTTAAAAATTTAAATAATGAAATAAAGTTTGCCAAATCCTGAAAAAGTGATTCCGTGCTAGGAAAAGAATAACTGTGAATTCAATCACAGAGCTACCAGTCTAGGCTGCCTTTGGTGAACAACGAGGCTTTGAAGGGGCGACGACTTGGCACTGGCCACGAATGGGGCAGGAATTGAGCGGTGGCGTATTCAAACCAGAGCGCCACCCGCCTGAAGTGCAGGCCAGACAGCCCGTGGTAGAGTACGTGCGCCTGCGGCCTCACCCAGAACTCTGCGCCCTCGCGGGAGGCGGCGGCGGCGCCGGCGGCGTCCTCCATGTCGGCCGGGAGCGGACTGCCGCCGCAGCCACCACACACCGGCCACCGGCGCCCCTCCCACCGGCCGCTCAGCTGGTGACGGACAAGGGCCGCCCGCCCACAATGGCACGCCTTACGTCACTCTGCGGCCGCATCTTTCGTCCGCAGATCGCAGAAATGCCGCTCTAATGAAACCGGCGATCTTTGCTTACGCTCTCTGACAAACGAGGCAAATCAAACAACTGCCGCCTCCATTACTCACTCTTTGCGTATTGAAACGTTCCTTACACCCGCCCTCGCAACATCCGCGGCGTCGTGTGAAATCCCACTGGCGACCGCGGCCACAATCCACGAAGTCTTAAAGCGGCCACAGGCTAACCGCAAGATCGACAAGCATGCACGATCAAACACTCGGTCCAAGCATGTTTGACTACAGCGTAATACTGTGCAAGCATTAAGACTGTTCAAACTACTTGACCCTTGATCGATTTCTGTTATGCAGGATTGTGGAAGCACACCAAAGTGCATACGCTTCCGTTTATACAGGGTGAAAAGTATTTAAACCGACAAACTCTGGGAGATTGCAGGGGACATCAAAACAAACATTTTTCCCTAATGTCATTTTTTCCTTTGAGGATTATTAAAACCGGTAGAGGAAGATTTCTCTGGTGGCAAATTAACTAAACCAACAAACACTTTTCCACTTTTTTATGACCAAGGGGCAACACATTAACACAACCAAATTTCTATTATAGTAGATTTTCAAAAATGCCTCCATTGACACGTAAACAAAGGTTAAACCGTCGGATCATGTTCTGTCTGACACGGGCAAAAACCCCAGGAATATCCTGAATTGTTCCTGCTTCTGCTACTATCCGGGCAACCAGATCCTCTTCTGATGCAACAGGAGTTGCATAAACAAGGTTGTGCATCTCTCCCCACACAAAAAAGTCCAGAGAGAAAATATCTGGGGATCGAGCAGGCCATGGTACAAGACCATCTCCACCAATCCACGTTTCTGGGAACCGTCGGTCCAGGAATCGACGCACACGACGACTGAAATGTGCCAGCGCTCTGCCATGTTGGAACCACATGCGTTCTCTTGTGGAGAGCGGGACGTCTTCCAGAAATTCTGGCAATGGTCTGGCGAGAAAATTGTAATAGTGCCTGCCAATTAATGACCGAGTTAGCAGATACGGCCCAACTAAACAGTCCTCAACAACACCGACCCGCACATTAACGAAGATCTGCACTTGACGAGCGCTAGTAAGTGTGGCATGTGCGTTATTCTCACTCCAAACACGCGAATTGTGAATGTTGAATACTCCGTCACACCCAAACGTTGCTTCATCGGTAAATAACACAGAGGATGGAAATGTAGGATACATTTCACACTGTCGGCCAGGGTGGCCGAGTGGTTCTAGGCGCTACAGTCTGGAACCGTGCGACCGCTCCGGTCACCGGTTCGAATCCGGCCTCGGGCATGGATGTGTGTGATCCTTAGGTTAGTTAGGTTTAAGTAGTTGTAAGTTCTAGGGGACTGATGACCTCAGAAGTTAAGTCCCATAGTGCTCAGAGCCATTTGAACCATTTTGAACATTTCACACTGTTCCAGGTACCACCGCGAAAACTGTGCTCTGGGTGGATAATCAACTGGTTCCAGGTTGTAGACACACTGTAAGTGAAATGGACGTAAAACTTGCTCTCGAAGGACTGTTCTTACATTCGTCTGATTCGTCCCCATGTTACGTGCAATTGCACGAGTGCTGATTGAAGGATCCCGCCCCACATGCTGCAAGACAGCTTCCTCAAATTGCAGCGCTCTCACCGTTTGACGGCGTCCCCGTCCAGGTAATCTGCTAAATGACCCGCTATCACGCAGATGTTGGTACACAGCAGCAAAGGTCGTATGATGCGGGATAAGGCGATTAGGATATTTTTATTGATAAACCCGCTGTGGAGCTCGTCCGTTGTGGTGCGTTACGCAGTATGCACCAACTATATCAGTGTACTCACTCCTGGTGTATCGCTCCATTAGTAAACACAGACAATGCACCGCTACACTGGTGGACAGCAGCTGCCTACAACTGAAGAGCATAATACGCCCTCTAACAACTGAATATCGTAATACGGCCTCTAACAACTGAAGATCGTAATATGGCCTCCATCGGTTTAAATAATCCTCATAGGAAAAAATGACATTAGGGAAAAATATTTGTTTTGATGTCCCCTACAACCTCCCAGAATTTGTCGGTTTAAATACTTTTCACCCTGTATACGGACACTGTGCATGCCTGTACCGGCAAATTTCAATTGTGTGACAGTCTTCGTAGCGATCTTATGTCGAGTGATATGAAGCAAATCGATAGCAAATTGCTGGACAACCTTATTCGCATATGCGAAAGGTCTTATTTCAACAGCATTATAGAGAAAAACCTATCGCGGCACAGCAAAAAGCGACATTGTAAATCTTTTACCAAAACACGAAGCAATAGATCCTGTCATAAACAAACATGTCATTATTGAAACTATGAACTGAGGTGACAAAAGACATAGCGATATGCTTATTTACTGATGGCGCTAGTATCGTGTACACAACATATAAAAGGGCAGTGCATTGGTGCAGCTGTCATTTGTACTCAGGTGATTCATGTGAAAAGGTTTCTGACGTGGTTATGGCCGTACGACGAGAATTAACAGACTTTTAAAGCGCAATGGTAGTTGGAGCTAGACACATGGGATTCAGTACCGGAAATCGCCAGGGAATATTGAATTCCCTGGCGATTTCCGGTACTGAATCCCATGTGTCTAGCTCCAACTACCATTGCGCTTTAAAAGTCTGTTAATTCTCGTCGTACGGCCATAACCACGTCAGAAACCTTCCGAGATCCACAATGTCAAGGGCGTGCCGGGAAATCAAATTTCAAGCATTACCTCTCGCCACGGACAATTCAGTGGCCGACGGTCACTACTTAACGACCGAGAACAGCGGCGTCTGCGTAGAGCTGTCAGTGCTAACAGACAAGCAACACTGCGTGAAATATCCGCAGAAATCAACGTGGGACGTACGACGAACGCATCCATTGGACAGTGCGGCGCAATTTGGCGTTAATGGGCTACGGTAGCAGACGACTGATGAGAGTGCTTTGCTAACAGCACAACATCGCCTGAAGCGCGTTTCCTGGGCTTGTGACCACATCTGTTGGACCCTAGACGAGTGCAGATATCAATTGGTAAGAGCTGATGGTAGGAGTTCGAGTATGGTGCAGACACCACGAAGCCATGTACCCAAGTTATCAACAGGGCACTGTGCAAGCTGGTGGTGGCTCCATAATAGTGTGGCCTGTGAAATGATGATTAAATGGACACCCTAGCTGCAAACAGGCGTTGATGTACTTCATTGGGGACATTTTTAAAATCGGTACCCCGACCGGGACTCGAATCTGGGATCCCCTGCTCACATGGCAGACGCTCTATCCAACTGAGCCACTGAGGGCACAGAGGTTAGTGCGCCTGCAGGGACTTATCCCTTGCACGCTCCCCGTGAGACCCACATTCCCAACATGTCCACACCACTACATTCGTAGTGCGCCTAATAGATGTTTGCCCATCATACTCATTACTCGTGGCAGATTAATCTACCAAGTCCCGTACGAATTCGGGCATAGCGTGAGCGTTCGCACAAGAAGGTCAGTGGCCGGGAAGCCGTATTTTAACTATATATGACGGTAGTATCTGACCCGAGAGAACAGTTACCGTTGATGACCATGCAGCTGTGCTAGAAATGAAATGATAATTAAATGGACACCCTAGCTGCAAACAGGCGTTGATGTACACTACGAATGTAGTGGTGTGGACATGTTGGGAATGTGGATCTCACGGGGAGCATGCAGGAATAAGTCCCTGCAGGCGCACTAACCTCCGCGCCCTCGGTGGCTCAGGTGGATAGAGCGTCTGCCATGTAAGAAGGAGATCCCGGGTGCGAGTCCCGGTCGGGGCACACATTTTTTTTCAACATGTCCCCAATGAAGTACATCAACGCCTGTTAGCAGCTGGGATGTCCATTTAATTATCATTTCATTTCTAGCAAAGCTGCATGGTCATCAACGGTAACTGTTCTTTCGGTAACAGATACTACTATCATATATAGTGTGGCCTGCGTTTACATAGAATGGATCTGGTCCCTTGGTCCAACTGAACCGATCATCAACTGGAAATTGCTATGTTCGGCTACTTGGAGGACGTTTGAAGGTATTTATGGACTTCATGTTTCCAGACAACGACGGAATTTTTATGGATGACAATATGCCTTGTCATCGGGCCACGATTGTTCGCGATTAGTTTCGAGAACATCCTGGGCAATCAGAGTGAATGATTTGGCCACCCCGACAAGAATCCCATCTAACATTTATGGGGCATAATCCTGAGATCAGTTGATGCCCAAAATCGTACACAGGTAACACTTTTGTCATTATGGACGGCTACGACTCAATATTTCTGCAGCGGACTTCCAACGACATTGGAAATTTCTCCGTGGCGCTGCCAGTCTCACGTTTCTGTCTCTGTAACGTTCTCTGGTAGTACCATACAACAGGGGTTCTCCTGCATAAAATTACAGCAATCGCAATGCTCTCGTAATTTTATCACCCGATTCGTTGTTGACATAGTGGGGGCAAACTCACGACTTAAAATCGAACAGCGTGAGCCGTCATGTTTTTCTACGTAGTACAAATTACCACGACGCTTTGTCCAAGAAAATCGTGGCTTCCGATAATATGTCACACCCCATGTGAAGGCACCTTTAGATAGACAGCACGCGAAACAAATTACATGATAAGTTGCTCTGCAGATTTAATCGGTACCTTTTAATGGCAGACGCGCATTAATTTTCTGCACTGCTACACCTACGAAATCAGTTTAAACAAGGGTCACCAGCTTCGATTTGACCGGTGAAATTGATAATGAAAGTCGCCTAGCTATCCAACTACTCTAAGGAAGATTCACGAATCCGACATCTGCATTGTGACGTGTACAGCACTAAACAGTATGTGCACCGCCTCCATTTGGGTCCTAGCAACTTCCTCCGATGATCTCCACAACAACAAACAGAAATGTATTTCAAAGTCAGTAGGGGAAAGCCACACGGACATATAACACCCAAATTTTCACGGAAATAGACATTATTTATTTACTTCAATGAAACATCGGCAAGTTCACTTCGCTCAGTGAACACTTAAGTCCATCTAGCTAATGGCTCCACACTCTGCTATGAACCCTCTTCCTACCGAGCAAATAAACGTTCGTGAAAACGGAAAATTATACAACAGCGCCAGAATTCGGATGTTCTTGTCGTCTGAGCTACCTCTGATAGTAGATGTTCCAGGCATCGTTCTTGAACGTTCGTTTCTGTTATCTGTAGCACTGGTACTGAACGATATGGCGTTTCGAGGTGTATGAAACAGTTCGGGCCACAGGCGTACAAGAGAAATAGCTATGGTACACTTTACCTAAAGAATTAACGGTGAGAAAAAGTTATTCAGTTGGGGTGCTACATTTATTGAATGCTTATGGAAAACAAATGCGAAAATTAATTTCTTATCGATGTTTGAAACAACAACAACAACAAGAATCTGTGTGGCGCTTAATCGCTCTGGGTGAGGCGAAGGTCCAAAAGCAAAGAAAGAATTGGGTGAAAGCCGAGTTTCTAGCACAAAAGATGGACGCAGCCAATGTTGTTAGAGATTCTAAAGAAATTCTGCTTACTGAATACCTCTTACTGATTACCTACAGAAATCGTAGAGTGCAAAAGCGTTACTGCACGTGCCCATTGCTTCGGTAATGGGAAAAAAACCCGGACGGATTTGAAGCAGATTACTGCAGATTACTGCAATATTCATACTCTCTACGAGGTTTGAGACCCCCTGAATTCCAGCTATCGTCACATCCGAGCAAATTTGCGACTGGAGAATATCTGGAGAATGAACAGGAGGGCGTGACAAATATAGATGAGTATTTTTCGACGTACGAGGATCTCGTCAGGGATTGTATTTGCGATGGGGAGATGTTGGACAATATGCAATACTCAAAAATGGGAATACATAAAAAAACGGTGAATGTTTAAAGTAAAATGTAAAGTCTTTGAATGCTAGAAATTTTCAGCTTGCTGGAATACTGAGTCCTCTACGCTTAATTAACCATGTTCGATCCTACTCTGGCCAACCTGATGTAGCTTAGCGCGCTTAATCATTCCAGCCCAGGGTGACGTAGGTATGCCACGACATGTTTCGTAGATTTCACGACTTTGTCACAATTAAGACCGTGCTTCCAGATTAGGCAGCCTAAGAGCTGTTAAATGTAGGTGGTGGTAAGTTTCTATGGGACCAAACTGCTAAAGTCATCGGTCCCTAGGCTTACACACTACTTAATCTTATACTAACTTAAGCTAAGGACAGCACACACACCCACGCCCGAGGGAGGACTCGAACCACCGACGGGGGGAGCTGCGCGGACCGTGGTAAGGCGCCTTAGACCGCGCGGCTACCCCACGTGGAAGCTGATAAATCATAGACAAAGCGTATTAAGGAAAATACAAGACGTATTTTGGTGTCGCTGAAGAAAGCGTTCCCGCAATAGTCCTAGTAACCAATAAACTTGTACAGTGTAACCGATGCTGAAGGTCTGCTTTTATATTTTGAGATCAACAGGTCTCGGCTTTCAAAAATGGCTCTGAGCACTATGGGACTCAACTGCTGTGGTCATAGTCCCCTAGAACTTAGAACTACTTAAACCTAACTAACCTAAGGACAGCACACACATCCATGCCCGAGGCAGGATTCGAACCTGCGACCGTAGCAGTCGCACGGTTCCTGACTGCGCGCCTAGAACCGCGAGACCACCGCGGCCGGCTCTCGGCTTTCCACGGTTGGGATTGTTCCCTCATAATTAAATTGCCGAATTCCTTTCTCGTCCTTTCCGAGCCAGTGTTGCAAAATCTTTGAAGATCGGACGTTAAATCCCAACATTGCTGTTCTGAAAGATAATTAAAACTAAAACGGTTGTAGAGCCCAATTTTTAATTCCTGTAACCGAGCGAAAAGTGAAAAGTCAGAAGGTAATCCACTTCTTCAGTTGCCTTCTAGAGCAGGGCACATTATAACACCAACAATGTGCGACAGCCACATCAACAAGGCAGCTGTTGAAATTTATAATTACAGGAGATGGACAAAAAGATAGAAAGACTGCGAGAAATGTATGCTTCAACATAAACGCAGATTCTAGCCAAACCTTCAGGTTGCTTATTGTATTTAACCACAAACAGCATCTGCGCTATGCAATCAATGCGTTACAAGTGTCAGTGGTGGGCCGGTCGCGGTGGTCTAGCGGTTCTAGGCGCTCAGTTCGGAACCGCGCGACTGCTACGGTCGCAGGTTCGATCCTGCCTCGGGCATGGATGTGTGTGATGTCCTTCGGTTAGTTAGGTTTAAGTAGTTCTAAGTTCTAGGGGACTGATGACCACAGATGTTAAGTCCCATAGTGCTCAGAGCCATTTTGTCAGTGGTGGTCCGAACGATGTTCTGTAGTCCTCTTACTTTTCGTCACAGTCCACTTCAGTGACCGTCTGTGGCGACCACTCAACACACACTTTCGTCCGCGTTGTGACTTAGCGGACGATGTTTCCCGATTTATTAATTATGAGTGCATTATGTCGGAGCTAAGTGAATTCGAACGTGGGCAAGTGGTTGTTTCGCGTACGGTGGGTGCATCCATAACCAAGGTAGACGAAGTGCGTATCGAGCGAGGTGGCGCAGTGGTTAGACACTGGACTCGCATTCGGGAGGATGACGGTTCAATCCCGCGTCCGGCCATCCTGATTTAGGTTTTCCGTGATTTCCCTAATTCGCTCCAAGCAAATGCCGGGATGGTTTCTTTGAAAGTGCACCGCCGATTTCCTTCCCCGTCCTTCCCTAATCTGATGAGACCGATGACCTCGATGTCTGGTCTCCTTCCCCAAAACAACCAACCAACCAACGAAGTGCGTCGTGTTTCAAGAGGGCCCACATCGAAGATATATACCGCATACAGGGAAATCGGGAAAACATCGTCCGCTAAGTCACAACGCGGACGAAAGTGTGTGTTGAGTGGTCGCCACAGACGGTCACTGAAGTGGACTGTGACGAAAAGTAAGAGGACTACAGCTGAAAGAGTCAATTCAGAACTAAATGTCATACTCGCGAACTCTGTCAGCATCAAAACAAAGCGAAGGGAAATCCAGAAGCAGGGAATTGCAGGGAGAGCTGAAATTCAAAAACCACTCATCGATGATGCAAATGTCCATAATAGAAAATCACATCGTGCCGAAACCATATGACCTGGACTATGGACCAATGTAAGAAGGTCATTGGGTGGGATGAGTCCTGTTGCAGACTGTTTCCAACTTCTGGCAGAATTTACGTCCCAGTAGTGGGACATAGTGGGGTTTGGTGATGATTTGGACAACCGTACCGTATTATTCCATGGACCCCATGATTCCTCTGCAAGATCGATTCACTGCCAAGGATTATGTGACCATTCCAGCTGATTAGGTCCATCGTATTGGTGCAGTGTTTGTTCCCCAATGGTGATGCTGTGTGCCATGAGACAGGGACCCTGTTAACACACTTCACATTTAGTTTGTGAGCACGCGGATGAGTTGTCGGATCTCTCCTGGCTACCACAGCCACCAGATCAACAATATTATTGACGTCTGTGGTGAACTTTGGAGACAAGAGTGTATGATCGCTATCCACTTCCATAATCAATATCTGAACTTGCCTCTGTTTTGTAGGAAGGGTGGTAAAACTACACAGGACCTACTTTTATCCATTCCGATATAACTGGAAACTGTTTTGAATGCAAACAGTTTTCCTACACCATATCAGGCATGGTAATGTGTTTTGTGTTTGGTGTTTCGATATTTTTGTCCATCTGCTATATTTTCCTCTGACCGTGGCCAGCGACTTCACACTGTTTGTATCTGCGGACAACCACAATGAAACGTGATATTCTTGTCTGTAAACAACATCTACAACCGTAGATGTTCGGTAGTTGAAATGTTGAGTTAGGATTCGTCTTCTTTCTGCAGTGCAGTATGTCAAATGTGTAGGCGAGATGTTTGTATTACTGTAATAAGTGTTTTCGCAGGGTTCTGTTACTGTTCCTGTCATATATGCTCAAGAGATCCACTGAATGTAGCGAGGGACGGATTTCCATCAGCTCTGTCCCATGGCCTCGTTTTATAAAACACAGTGGAGAAGTTAGAAATTTAAGACACAGACTGATCATCAAGAAATGAAGCAGCTCTGCTCCCTCTGTCGGACAAAACGAGGCGATAAAAATGTATTTCGCCAATGTTGGATTAAGAAATCCGCGCCTATAATGAAATATAACTAAGAGAAAAAACTGAAACCAATCACGATTCAATTATCTATAGCCTAATCTCATCGAGAGCAGCATACATTCCCTGAGAAACTTTATAGTTTTCTCACGAATGGAAAGTCTTCTTAATTGTATGTGCCTTTCAGCAAATGTTTCTCGCTGGCAGCCGTGTTTATTTGCGAGACAGGACAGTATGATGCGAGAGTGAAACTGGCGCAAAGAAATTAATTCGTACATTTTTTATATTTATGGTTGTTTCTATTGGGCTCTGGTCACTTAAGATGAAAATAGACGTATTTGAGGAATATGTATTTCGTAAAGATTAAGGAGCATACTTAGCAGAGAGGTAGTTCCTGGCAATGATATATATCGGTCTCTTGTGAACTAGCGCCACCTTGGATCCATTTCTAAATATCTAGTTTACTGCAACTGAAAAAGAAATACTTCTTCTTAAACTATCCTATACAGTGTTGTGTACTGTGATGGAGAAATTTCGGTGAAATATTGATGTAATTTGAGTGCATCGAACTCGAAGGGCGCGGAGGAAGCCTTACACGAGCCCTTCAAGAATACAGACTATCTGTCGAACAAAGCCTTTCAAAGAGCGGTGGGCAAGAAACGGGAACTTTACTTAAGAGACAGAGACAATTGTCTTAGATTAGACTGGTATCTCTTGGGCGGCTGTGTCAGTAGCAAACGTGATAAGAGTAACAACGGCCTGTGCTATGAACGTGCTCAACATCACGATTCTTCAATTTCTTGTAAATTTGCAGGTACTGTGTAAGGGACTGGCACGGTATGTTTCGGGGGGTAAGCCGTGAGAAAATTATTAATGCCATTTCGTACTTATTCCTACCCTAGTACTTGATGCATTCTTTAGGAAAAGCACAGCTGCCCCCTACCTTTTCTTCCTATCTAACCGTACATCTTTTGTCACTATTAACAATACCAATTACCACTATCCTACTGCAGGCGTGCCCTCAATCTCTGTCCTCTCTCCACTCCTACATATTCCTCACACTGACGATATGTCTAAATCACCATCTCTTGTTCGTTTCCTCAAGTATGTCGATGACATTCCCTCCCTACACCTCTACCTTGTCCTCCAGAAATCTCAACACTCCCTCCAGATCCATCTCAACCAGCTAAAATCTTGGTGGAACCAATGGCTATCAAGAGTAGTCTCTCCAAACAGAGGCAATAATTATAGAAAAAAAACCCATAGCTTCCGCCTTCTATAGCTTTACGTTACCATGTATGACCATCCTACCCAATTAACAATCTTACTAAATACCTCGAATTAACCTTTGATCGTTAACTAAGATGGAAACCCCACCTACTAACCTTTCAACAGAACGGTCACAATCGACGAAGCTATTTACCGGTCTAACATGGGGATAGCATCCCTTCATCGTTCTCCACACCTAAAAAGCCTTGAGCTGACCTATCCTCTCCCACACAAATGACAACTGGATATCAGCCGCATCAACAGTCTATCAATCACTCCAAATTCTTGAATGCCGCTCACTTCGGCATGCTTTCTGAATCGGATTACCCTCCTCCACGAGAATGCTTTAATAGCTAATCTCTTCTCCTCACCCCCTCGCGCACATTATACACCTCCATATATCCTACACCTCCTGCAAATTCTACTTCAGCAGTCCCATTGTTTGCCGCTAATAACAAATCCCGGTGTGTTTCCATTCATATATGAAGACAACACACCGACTCTTTACTTACAGAGCTCCATTCCTCTCCAAGTGTAATTTTAACAGACCACCACTCCCTGAACCCAGTAGCTGCATAAACATTTTAATTATCCTCAAAGAACAATGCACATTCCTTTCTCCGCTTTACTGCTCCTAAATGAGGGCTCTTCCCATCAAGTGGCAGTGAAGTAAAATACAGGGCAGTGTTTGTCTTAACTTTCTCACAGTTCACAGTTTTTAAATGTCATGAATGAGAAGCGGCCTTTCATATACTTCTAAACACCTGACAGGCAGTTTGGACACCACAGTGCTTTACTCGGCAGCTGATTAATGAGAACCTTTAGACATCAAACTAGCTGCTGAGGTCGTACTATCTCCAAACTAATATTCTTAGGTGGTATGACATTTTATCCCATAACAGGTAAAACTGTTAACAGCTCAATCGCAAAAGTTCTTAGTCTTCGAACAGGAACATATCTCACCATCTGCACAGTCGTTGCACAAATCCTTGTCCTTGTATACGGTGTCCGAGTATGTCTTCCCTCGGAAAACATAAGTCACACGGTGGAAAAGTTTGGATTATAGGCCAAAACGATGAAACCAAAACACTCAAAGATTTCCACGATAACTGCAACAAAATCATGAGGGTCAGCTTCAAACTAAAAAAAAAAAAAAAAAAAAAAAAAAAAAAAAGATCCTTAAATTTTCTTGGCGACTGGCACGTTATAATTTAATTTCATCTAGCGCCGAGAGCCGGCGCACAAACGACCCCCGTATTGTTGCGAAACAGTCGATCAGAGAAGCCGCATTCTCCGACACTAAACTGTGTATGGGCTCTCACGTAGGAACCGCAAAGGCTGCTTGGGAATTTTCACACGAAAAAAAAATAGCGATGAATTTGATTTTCATATTTTTATTCAATAATTTTACTCATTATTTTACACGAGTTGGTGAAAGGTGGCCGCGGACCACCTAGAAAGAGCCGGCGGATCCCTAAGGGGTCCGCGGACCACACGTTGGGATGCCCTGCCTTGGAGAACCAAACTTTTATAAAAACGGCTGTTCATGAAATAGCTGAAGTCACAGGTAATCTAATCAATAAATAGCTGGTCAACAAGGAAAAACGAGAATCAGGGAACGTCAAATAATAAGAAACAAAGTTCGCTATGCTGCAACACTTGCTAAAGAAAAGAAGAGATACAGAAAAAGAGGAAGCACGTTTAGTATTCAACATCCCGTCGTCTACCAGGTTATTCGAGATGGAGCTGGGAACTTACGAGGGTGGAGAGGCTTCATCAGTAGTAAAATGTTGCGAGGAAGAAAATATATGACATTGTTTGAGTACAATACCGGAAGATAAATTATTAGCGTCGATCACGACGGACAAACATTTATAGGTAACCGTCAGAAGCGGCACGAAATGGAATGTGCACGTAAATCTAGCAGCGCTAAAAGCGAACACCAGACTACGAGATTAATTGGAGTAATTCTCACAAAGCATGACTCATCCATGTAGGTGGCCTCTTACACAACTTGAGTCCAACCTATTTTTGTGTAGTATAATGTGACTGAAATCTTTATCAAATTTTGTTAGTGCGTGCATCTTCAGCCTCACGGTAGCTCCTGGGGTGATTTAACTGTAGGTGTGAGGGCTGTGACGATGAATCAGAATGCTCGCTCTTTATAAGCGATGTGAGATGTGCAAGGATTGCACTGAGACGCAGAGAAAATGAAACAGTTTCAAGCCGTTACACGAATGAAAGAAAGAAAACAGCACGTGTAAAACAATAATAACAATACGATCAAATATTTCCAAAAATGTTTTGTTCGTCGTTGACGTTCAGCAGTAAGTAGAATTGAGGTTGGAGTTTGGCAATTATATTTCTACTCAACACGTCAAGGGGCAGGAAAGAACAACCATCAAACCGGATTCCGCGAAGAAGAAGCATTACCGACGAAGTTTCTGCATGTAGTACCTACCTAGTTCGACAAGAGAGATACCAAATTAAAATTGTTTCTAAATGTCAGTAATTGTGCACTGTTATTGAAATTATAACGAAATTCAATAGGGTATAGAAATTTGTCTGGAAAGTAAGTTAGCTGCAATAAACCGAATCTGTGTTTACCATTAGACAGTGATTCCACACCATGTTAACATAAGAATAGAAATAAGGCTGTAGTTCACTCTGAAGTTTTCTTTAGTTACTAGCACTGTATCAACAGTTGTAATTGCCTGTAACTATTTTAACACCATTTTTTGGGAATTATGTTAACACTCTTTCAGACTGTAGTATTTGCTCACATATCGATTGTATTATATGCAAAAAAAATTGTCTGTGAGTGAAGATCTTTGTACCAGTTGTACATCAGATGCTGGAAGATTTATCGCGACAATCAGAATATACGCGTATTTATATTAATATTGAAAAGTGAGAAAAAAATTAAATGTGCTAGCCTGGAGGCCCCATCTGGGGAAGATCGGCTGCCAAGTGCTAGTCTTATTTCAGTCGACGCCACATTGGGCGACTTGCGCACCGGTGATCAGGATGAAATGATGATGAGGACAAAAAACACCCAGTCCCCGAGCAGAGAAAATCTCCAACACGGCCGGGAATCGAAGCCGGGCCCGCTTGCATGGGAGGCGAGCACGTTACAACCCAGCTAAGCAGGCGGACAGTGAAAAGTGAGTATCTGTGGCCAATAGGCAATCACAATGGACACCAAGTATTAAGCCAACAATAAAGTCGCTGCTGGTAATATAATTCATTTTTCCTTACAACTCGTCGCGTAAGCATTCTCAAGACGATAAAGTATTGTTATTTGTTTTACTGTCACGGAGCCAGTACAAAACAACTCACTATACGGGTATAAACATGTAACTTCCATGTGCCCTATCTGAAGGTCAGCCTGAAAAGGTTCAGTTCGAAAGCTAGTTAGTGGAATAAACGTTTATTTTTAAAAAGTGACTGGCTGCAGTTTTCTGGATTTATATTCAATACACAATCACTGGTTCTAGAATATCCGTAGTGGAGAAGATAATAATAATAACAGTCGACATCCACGCAAATGCGGTATAACTGGTCGGATATGAGGAAAGACAAGAAATGCTGGACTGTCCTTCGTGTACTCCAGGCTCCGTTGTAAACGAACAAGGTGAGTTATGATTACGGCCCAACAGTATTTGCTTGGTAGTAGGTAACATATCCTTCCCTCTTTTGTAGGAAAACAGATAACGCTTGATTGAGAGGTAATTCTTTAGTACTATACATTTCGATCTTTTTTGAAGCAGAGTTATGCGAAGTAGCCGATAGTGGAGAACATTAAAATTTTTCTAATACTGTATTTATGAGTGTTTTCAGATTTAACAATATATTCGGTAAGAACAACAGATGTACTGGACGGCTGCTCTCTCAATGCCAAGTTCCCCCCCCCCCCCCCCCCAAAAAAAAAAAGGTTGAGAAGAGATTCAACGATATACACAAAATATTACTTTAGGGGATGTACACACGGGTAGATTTTTCTCCGAATAAACTGAATTACAGATACCTATTAGCGCGTAGCAACCACTTTCCCCTTCATGACCGCGACGACGCGTCGTGGCGTGGAAACACTGAAAGCAATGGTGCGCCCTCCGAACCGTCAATCAAGGTTAGTAGAGATTGGTCGAGATCGGGACCATGTGGTGATCATCTCGGTCGATGACATCCCAGATGCACGCAACAGTGCTCCTCAAACCATTCTGAGAGAACGCGGGAGCGATGCGTAGTACGAGATTGTACGTATACTGATGCACCAGTTAGTTGATTGTTGTATCGATAGGCAGTTTAAGACGATGGCAGACGTACCAGGAGATGTATTTCTCCCAAAGAATCTTACCCCGCCCACCCAAGCGAGGATTCTTCCACCAACTGCCTGAACGATGCACAGATGGAATGCGGGATTCATGACCTGAAGTAGTTTTGGATGTACTCGTACCCTGCCATTGACGTGCATCAAAGTGTCAGTGCAAAACACGTTTTCAAATGCCTCGAGCACACAGTGGCAGTATTCCTGCTCTCATACTAATCTCTAAGTTCTGTGGAGTCCAATGGGTGGGACTGTCCCCGGTAGCGAGGAGATGGTTCTGGATGGTATTGCTGCTCCCCAGTTCTTGTTATCCAGCAGTGGATTGGTAGCTGATTTGCTGCACACATTGTTGTCCAAGAGAGTTAGCTCTAACATTTTACTAATGGTTCACTTAACAACTGAAAACAAGTGCTCACTTAATAAAATGTAGCCGCGCTGTATTAGCCGAGCGGTCTAAAGTGGTGCAGTCATGGACTGTGCGGCTGATCCCGGCGGAGGTTCCAGTCCTCCCTCAGGCATGGGTGTTTGTGTTTGTCCTTAGGATAATTTAGGTAAAGTAGTGTATAAGCTTAGGGACTGATGACCTTAGCAGTTAAGTCCCATAAGATTTCACACATATTTGAACAATAAAATGTAAGTCACTACATAAACACATGCTCAGTGAAGACATTTTGTCTGCTCACAGAAGAGAACTGGACAGGAAGTGCCGGGAAGATATAGGCTGTCAGCAAAATCAAAAGCGAGCAGTGTTCGTGACGGGGAAAGTTCCCTTTCCCAGAAAAACAATACAGCTGCCGTACAGGATGACAAACAAATTAATTTCCCCACTATCGGTGTAGAACAGTATACAGAGATTTACGTGGTTTCTGACCATATGCGTTTCTTGCGTTAGAATTTGTAGTAACTCACATCTGTAATTCCACGTATTGTCAGTGCACTATGTGGGAAATAAACATCACCCAGGCATGTTTACGCACTGCGATGCCAGTAATTCGGCGCGCTGTGGAAGGATCAGTATAATTTTGTGAAACACCTTGTAGCTGCTTCTTGTGACGTAGTGAGGCAGACAGAGCGCAGAATCACCTGCTCGCACTTCGGTCTGCAGACCTATAAAGGAGGAAAGCGTCTGAGAACAATCCGGCGACCTGTCTTCTCTCCACCTTGTTACACCCCCAGAACATAAATAATCCCTTACTAACTGCAGTAGAAAGCTAATAAAGTTTTTGTTCCGGATATTGTTTTACAGCCCTCTTACGGTTTTGTGTCACTATTTCCGTAATTTCAAGAAATTATGACATCACTGAAGCGTGGAATGTTGGATTGTGAACTGTGACTGATTGATGTGGTGTAGAGTGAATCATAAGAGGCCCATTGCAGTAAATGTCGCCTTATGTTGATGATACGGAAATAATGCCGTCACTGTAGTCATTATACTCAAGTCCATCAGTTGAGTAACAGAGCAAGTGATATTAAGTAAAATTGAAGAAAGAAGAACAAGAAATGCGAGTAAACTGTCGGTTAACTTAGTTTAAGGATAGTATGAGAATTTATGTAAGGTGCTGGAAACTGTGTTTTAGTCTATCGTTAGTTTCTAACTTGCTACCTAGCAAGTCACTTTACAAACAGGTAGGTGCTGTAGTGAAGCTACAACGCTTCTGTCGCTGTGGCGAATGAAATAATGCGATATGCCAAGTGCCTGATGTGCCGTAAGAGCCGGCCGGTGTGGCCGTGCGGTTCTAGGCGCTTCAGTCTGGAACCGCGTGACCGCTACGGTCGCAGGTTCGAATCCTGCCTCGGAAATGGATGTGTGTGATGTCCTTAGGTTAGTTAAGTTTAAGTAGTTCTAAGTTCTAGGGGATTGATGACCTCAGATGTTAAGTCCCATAGTGCTCAGAGCCATTTGAACCATTTTGCCGTAGGACGTTGTACTGGTAGTCAAAGTGTCACGAAAAGTGTTACGAACAACATGTAATTTCCACCTGTGGGGTGTGAGCGTGGGGATGGGGCAGTTAAAGTTCACTCACATTAAATTTCCTACACAACATGTCCTACTCATTCTTTGTCTAGAACTAGTAATTTCCGCACTGCAGAGGATGGAAAATCGCAGATTATTACAAATAATATTTTAGTGTCATAAAATTACTGTTTACTGATAAATGAAGTCTGTTAAGAACATATAATATTGATGCTAAAAGAAACTCAGAGCACGCAACTATGAAATTATTTTTCACACTGACTTTTCTGAAGACTTTACCGTCTTATTGCTTACAGAATGAGATAACATGCATTTTAAGCTCATTAAAGCATTTGTTGTATGTTTTCAACTCAACGGAGTGTGCTGTAGTTAGAAGTAACAGTTGCTATGTAATGTGTTTTCTGTTGATCTCATTTTCAAACCATTTCACGTAAACACATTTTATGCTTATTTACGTTTCTCCCATGCACGGGCGCGCTGAGATAACAAACAACTCCCTCATTTCAGCAGAGGAGTTTTTTCTTAAGAAGTTGTATTTTGAAAGGCAGCCGAATTTACAGTGGCACACCTGATACACTCCTGGAAATTGAAATAAGAACACCGTGAATTCATTGTCCCAGGAAGGGGAAACTTTATTGACACATTCCTGGGGTCAGATACATCACATGATCACACTGACAGAACCACAGGCACATAGACACAGGCAACAGAGCATGCACAATGTCGGCACTAGTACAGTGTATATCCACCTTTCGCAGCAATGCAGGCTGCTATTCTCCCATGGAGACGATCGTAGAGATGCTGGATGTAGTCCTGTGGAACGGCTTGCCATGCCATTTCCACCTGGCGCCTCAGTTGGACCAGCGTTCGTGCTGGACGTGCAGACCGCGTGAGACGACGCTTCATCCAGTCCCAAACATGCTCAATGGGGGACAGATCCGGAGATCTTGCTGGCCAGGGTAGTTGACTTACACCTTCTAGAGCACGTTGGGTGGCACGGGATACATGCGGACGTGCATTGTCCTGTTGGAACAGCAAGTTCCCTTGCCGGTCTAGGAATGGTAGAACGATGGGTTCGATGACGGTTTGGATGTACCGTGCACTATTCAGTGTCCCCTCGACGATCACCAGTGGTGTACGGCCAGTGTAGGAGATCGCTCCCCACACCATGATGCCGGGTGTTGGCCCTGTGTGCCTCGGTCGTATGCAGTCCTGATTGTGGCGCTCACCTGCACGGCGCCAAACACGCATACGACCATCATTGGCACCAAGGCAGAAGCGACTCTCATCGCTGAAGACGACACGTCTCCATTCGTCCCTCCATTCACGCCTGTCGCGACACCACTGGAGGCGGGCTGCACGATGTTGGGGCGTGAGCGGAAGACGGCCTAACGGTGTGCGGGACCGTAGCCCAGCTTCATGGAGACGGTTGCGAATGGTCCTCGCCGATACCCCAGGAGCAACAGTGTCCCTAATTTGCTGGGAAGTGGCGGTGCGGTCCCCTACGGCACTGCGTAGGATCCTACGGTCTTGGCGTGCATCCGTGCGTCGCTGCGGTCCGGTCCCAGGTCGACGGGCACGTGCACCTTCCGCCGACCACTGGCGACAACATCGATGTACTGTGGAGACCTCACGCCCCACGTGTTGAGCAATTCGGCGGTACGTCCACCCGGCCTCCCGCATGCCCACTATACGCCCTCGCTCAAAGTCCGTCAACTGCACATACGGTTCACGTCCACGCTGTCGCGGCATGCTACCAGTGTTAAAGACTGCGATGGAGCTCCGTATGCCACGGCAAACTGGCTGACACTGACGGCGGCGGTGCACAAATGCTGCGCAGCTAGCGCCATTCGACGGCCAACACCGCGGTTCCTGGTGTGTCCGCTGTGCCGTGCGTGTGATCATTGCTTGTACAGCCCTCTCGCAGTGTCCGGAGCAAGTATGGTGGGTCTGACACACCGGTGTCAATGTGTTCTTTTTTCCATTTCCAGGAGTGTATTTCTACTAGGGGCTGAAGGCTCAATTTAAGCTAGGAACTTCACTAACGGAAAGTTAGTTTTCGCTTATTTAAAAAACTCTCCACTGCGTGAAATAGTGTCATAGGAAGTCATCACTACGTGAAGTGCTTTGTCAAAAAGTAATATTTTTTTATAGAATTAATAACATATCTCCGAAGTCGGACAAGTCGTTAAAACACTGAGGGGTATCTGAGTAAAGTGAAATGAAGTTCAAGTAGAAATCACATGTGTAGAGAGAGTGACAGGTCTCTGTGCACTGTGACAAGGCGAACTGCGAATGTGTCTACATGTCAAACTGAATGCTTTAAAAGTACACTGCATCTGACGTGGGGGACAGCAGTAGAAATTAGATTTGGAAATCAAGTTCTGTGGGGCTTATATGGTCGCACCGTAAGGGAGCACACAAGGCCTAAAAAATAAGCAGACTAAAATATAGAGGAAGTAATATATACTTGTTGCGTCAAACTAAAGTTTAGCAAAAGGGTTTTCTAGGTAGATATATTTGACTTGCAGTTGCATAGGAAGACAGAGAGAGACAACGACACTGCGTGTGCATCACGTAATGGCAAACAAATGCGCATAATCCTAATACTAATCATGGTAGAATTCTGCAGTCCTTTGGTGTGTAAAACGGGAAGTACATATCGTGTGTGAGGTCACTAAATTTTGAACTGGAATCTGCGTCTGCGCGTTGGAGTCACCAAGCTGTCAAAAGATGACAGAGTGACAAGCAGATATTGAAGTCATAACAGAGAACAGTAATAGGCACAAACAAGAGTCTTGTACTCAGATTTAAGGCATTTATGCTCCGATAAACCTGTTCACTAAATTCCTAGACGGTTATTTCAAAAGCATGACGTCCTTTACCATCTGCATAATTGTCAAACTGACCTCTCTCTCTTTGGGAAATTAAAAACAAAATCAACAATGCGCAAAAATCTTCTACTAAAGTCTCAAGTTCTAAAGAAAGAAGAAATGAAGGAAGACGGGAGGGAAGGGAGGGAGATTGCGGTTTAACGTACTGTCAGCCATAACTTCATCAGAGACGGTAAACAAGCTCGAATGCTTGAGAAAAGAAATCGACCGTATCCTCTTCAAACGAATCACCCGGCATTTGCCTTAACCGAGTCAAAAAAACCGCGGAAAACCTAAATCTGGGCCAGTGCTGGATCTGTATCCTGCCTCCTCTGAATGCCAGTCCAGTACTCAACACTGCACCACCAAACTTTGTTTGTCTTCTCGAAAGTACCCACAGTCTGTTACGAATGCCCAGATACGAAGATGCGTCTCGCAACGTATTCTGACCTTCTGCGATGCCGCCCTCTAGTGTGTTCTAACGTGTGATTTCGTAATACTGACGGAAGGTCAGTCTTCCAGCGAAATTGTTCATCTGTAAACTGTCAATAAAAAAAACCTACTTCATGTAGTTAGGTGCAAGGCAGAATGGAACTTAGACAATAATAATAAAACAGGAAGAAAGAGAACACGAAAAACAAACGTTTCTGAGAGTACATTGATGCAAACTAGAACTTTTAAACGACAAAGAGCTTCTTACTCTCCTAAATTTATTTACTCTGCGTGCGACTGCAGATTTCAGCGATCAAAATGTCAATATACAGGTTAATTCTTACAATAAAGTAAAACCAGCAACCAGTCACTGTTAACGTGAACTGTTTAAACGTGAACAGTCGTCTGGTGATGACGTTATCGGTTGGAAACCAGTGATGGTGCTATTTGTTCTTGATAAATAGTATTATTAAAAGTGGTTGGTTGTTGTGTTTACTTGATTGTAAGAACTTATTTGTATTTCCACATAGCATGTCATTTTTTGACAAAACACATTCCGGTGCAATTCTGTACTTGAACAAACCGCATTCACTGTACGTTAAGGTGCAATAGGGATTACATGTGGCGAAACTTCTCGAGTCTGCAGTTGACAATAACTGAAGCAACCCTAAAGCACTAACAACAGCTTCGCAACATATTTACTCTTTTATGCAACTTGTCATTAACAACCGTTGATATTTGTGAAAGAAACTGAAGTGTTCATGGGTATGACACTAGGAATACAAACGGTCTCCACTATTCAGGATACAGCTGTGGCAGAACAAATAATGCAGAATAACTTATTAGTGAATGAAAAGCGCCTATAGATAATAATCACACTTCCTGCTACACAGAAGAATGTCCAAATAGAAAATACCTGTCCATGCACCAGTACCTGTCATTAAGTGTGTTTATTGGCTTAAAGCAGCTTAGGTAAATATAAATCTTTAAACAACTCACGCAAACTGTCGATTTTAAGCTACTTTTCTCACTGAAAAAATGTAACATTTCTGTGACACAGATGACGCTCTACTCATTATAGTGAGGTATCGTGAAACTGATCCATCGAACATGAAAGAAGCTAAATAGTACTATGCTGTAGCACAGAACATGTATTATCTGATGTCGTTATTGCTAGGGGCCAACAGGATTTTAGTAGTACATCTGTCAGTTGCCAACATATCGGAACAATTTGGCAGTAATTTGAGATGATGCTTGGGCGGCTATACTATGTGGAAACTGTAGACGACAGGGACTTGTTTCAGTCAACAAGGACAGGAACTGGAACTTATGATAAAGTCTACGACTGTTATTACTTTTCTTCAAGGTGTCACAATGTGAACAATTTCTAGACGAGGGCAGTTTTCGGCATAAGACGTGCCAGCCCATCTCCTGAAATTTATACAGCGGCTCTTTCTGATGCCGTTTTCCATATGTACAAAATATCGAGCGAAGTGGCGCGTGGTTAGCACACTGGACTCACATTCGGAAGGACGACGGTTCAAACTCGCATCGGTCATCCTGATATACGATTTCCGTGATTTCCCTAAATCGCTTCAGGCAAATGCCGGGATGGTTCCCTTCAACGGGCACGGCCGACTTCCTTCCCCATCCTTCCCTAATCCGACGGGACCGATGACTTCGCTGTTTGATCCCCTCCCTCAAATTAGCTAACCAACCCAATTTATGTAATGATTATCCTTTCAATTCGGTGTTTGGTAGACGTGATCATCTTTAAAGGATTGAAGAGCTGCAGTACGCGTAACAACTGCGTTGAAATATCCATGTGATGGCTGGCTATAAGAGAATTTCAAGCCGGTCGCTTCTTCGTAAGATTATCTCCGAAAAAGTGCTCACAGTTCTCGAACATGAGAGACGCCGCTGCAGTAATTACACCGAGTGAAGCAGCCTGTAACGGAGGCTCACTGCAGTGGAATTTATACGTGAAATGTACCGAATGAGGTGGCGCAACTCGCATTCAGCTAGGCGACAGTTCAAATCCCCGTCCGGCCACCCAGATACAGGTTTTTCGTGATTTCCATAAATCGCTTGAGGCGAATGCTGGGCTGGTTCCTATGAGGACGCGGCCGGTTTCCTTCCTCATCCTTCCCTAATACGAGTTTGTTCTCCGTCTCAAATAGCCTCAATATTGACGGTACGTTTAGTAGAAAAATCTATTCTTCCTTCCTTCTTTCTTTATATATGAAATGTGCACAGCAGTGACAGCTGAACACAAATAGCCTTGAAACAGTAATCATCTCCGATGATCTCCGCAAATACAGTGTAAATACATAAGTGTTCAACAACGGTGTTTTAACCCAGATTACGAACTAGTCAGCGTCCCAGTTCAGCACCCACTGTAAACTATAACAGGCGGCGCCAGAAAGTAATTATGTGTCACTCGGCCGAATCCGTGCGACACCGGGACTCTAAAGACAATGGATGAGACCGCAGCGACCTTGTCACTGTCTCATCTAGAATCGAAGCCAATCGCCGCGCCTCTTGGCAAATGACAGTGGACCACTGTCCTAGAAAAATACACTTCATTTCAAGACGAAACAGTCATTCGTAAGGAGATAAGGTCATTAACTCTCATTGAAGGAAGGTATCAAATAAAGACAGGCTCCATTCTCAAACGTTTCCGAGGTAGGGCTACAGTCATCTGAAACTCGCAGAAAGTAGGCCCGTTCATTGCGCTCATCACTAGCATATTGGACATATCATGACGGAGGAGCTAAGTTAAGGTCCTCGCAGGCTTATCCGGATTTAAGGTTACCGTGGGTTCCTTGCATCAGCTTAAAACAAATGCCAACTTTGAGTAAGATGCTTGTTATTTCCTTCCGTACACTGATGAAACACGAGATTGAGTTTCTGACACCATCGTTGTCGTCGGGAGATAAAGCATTTAGCTTCCTTCCTTTTGCACTTGTGCAGAGATACGTATACTGATTACGGGAAGCAATGCAGCGATGGTTCTTATCGTTCTGTCTTGACTGAGTTATTACCTGTACCAGTTTACTAGTATAGTTCACAAGACTAGCTGCAGAGGCACATGTGCAGAGTACTGCGACATGTCTCACGTCTTTAGTGAAAGCCTTTGGAATGGGAGCGCTTCAGCTGGAGACAATGAATTACAGTTTTATGTGCAGAAAATATCCAATAAGTTTTTCGGAGCCTTCGATACGCTGCGCGAATGTGGTTCTTTTCCCACTGAGGGAAACCATATCTGAGCGACAGTGCCAACAAGATGTGAAAGAATTAGTGAACAAAGGCCAAATAAACACACTCTAAGAAATAGAATAAAACCCTACAAAACTGTTTATTCCGTAAACATGAGTGAGCTGAGTAGTAGCCAGCACGGTAGTTCAGCATGTTCAGTCAGAGGGCTGCGTGCTCTGTAATAAAAAAAAACTGAGTCAAAGAATCACCTTGAACGGATGTCTTGTGACGTCCGTCCAGACCGAAGCCAACGAACTATATCGAACACAAAAAAAGTGGTCAGCGCGACAGAATGTCAGTCCTAGGGGCCCGGGTTCGATTCCCGGCTGGGTCGGAGATTTTCTCCGCTCAGGAACTGTGTGTAGCGTTGTCCTAATCATCATCATTTCATCCCCATCGACGCGCAAGTCGCTGAAGTGGCGTCAAATCGAAAGACTTGCACCCGGCGAACGGTCTGTCCGACGGGAGGTACTACTCACACGACATTTACATTTTATTTAGTGTGGTGGACGATACACGAGTAGAACCTGTAGGCTATGTCTGCCACTAGCGCTGTCTTGCCACAGACTGAAGAAGGAGATTGTAACCTGCCATGGGAATATGGTTAACTGCTAAAGCGAACTGATTCTTCAGATTATGTTCAGTGGCAAACCAAAGTTTACCAGCAACGGAGCCAGTATCTATAAATCTTACAAGGGAGCTGGTAAAATACCAACAGTACTGTAAGGAGTAACATACAGCATGTTTTCTTAGTTGATAAGTTGACATGTTGTGGAGTGTCATTCACTGACAACCCTTCTTACGCGCTTGGACCACTTGTTGAAGATAGATGCCTGACAGGAGCACGGTATGTGCTCTTACTACAGAATTTGACGCATTTTTAGTCACCAAAACAACAGGAAGGGAGCCTGAATTTTTCTCACGACCAACAAAACTTATCTAGGACTTCGAAGCGTTAGAAGTAGGCCTGTAGTAGACCCACTGACATCACTAGAGCCTTCTCAGTGATAGTGGCGTAGACCTTGCTTTAAGACCAATGTACACAGGTGAAAAGTGAAAACGAGGACAGAACTAATTTGCAAGTTTATGGGTTACCAGCTAAACTGCGATTCTATGTTTCCGCAAAATATTCGGACGCCCTACCTAGATGTTTTGTTCAAGTGTTGCGACTGGTGATCTGGAGACTGGAGTCTAGAAAAGAGCGCAGGTCTGATCACGGCTGAAATGGACTACCAAGTCGTTTTGTAGAAATATTGTACGCAAGAACACAACTGCTGTCAATCGTCGAAAATGGAAGACAGTCGAAAATGTAGCAGCATTTAATCACGCCTCTAAAGCTTCAGAAATCACAGGGGGGGAAGCGCTTGTTTGCTGTATAGGTACTAGTTCACACGTTAAAAATGGATGCATTTCCGATTAGCAATACAATATCTGTCTTCACGAGCTCCAAAATAATTTGGCTTTCGCATTATTACATACGAGTGGTAACCGGTAACGATCAGCTGATTTATTGTCAACTGCACCAATGCCATTACTCAAAAAGTACTGGCCGCAGGATATATGTTGACATGACGTTCCGAAGTTTTCCGTTTAGCTTGACTCGTGCCTGGAACGCCCTGCGCCACAGTAAGGTGCCTCACCCAGAGCCCGGCGGCCTCGCCGACGTCGGCAGCCATGTCGCCTGCAGAGGAGTCGCCGCTCGCGAGTCGCGTCCCGGTGCCGACTGCGGCCGGCCGCCTACCGCAGCCGCCGGCGGACGCCCCGCTCTCCGCCCACGACCACCGACCACCGCGAGGGGACGGCTGGCGCGCCTGCCGGCCGCTTGCGCAAGTCCCGCCACGGGCACGCGGCCGCTCCTTCCGGGAAACACGCCTCCCCACTGGGTTCATCGTAAACTACATGTGTCACCTCACTACTACCCTTATCCCGCCAGAAGGAGTAAAATGCAGGCGGGATGATGTCCAATCAGTCTTAGACCCTGGAGGCCATGGACAACGAAGACTTCAACAATTATCGTCCAATTTCCTTACTAGATTTCATCTGTTTTCATCTGAACAACAGAATGGCGGAATATGAGCTGAAGGTTCATGTGAATAACAGTCAACTGCGATATCAGCCATATACAAAGTACCTCGGGGTCACTCTAGATAGGACATTATCCTTCAAAAGACACTTGGAAAATGTATCCAATAAAATAAGCTCACGGAACAGCCTCATTCAGAGGCTCTGCAGCACAAACTGGGGAGCAGCAGCAGACACACTACGAACCTCTGCACTCGCCTTAGTGTGTTCTGCAGCCGAGTACTGTGCACCAGCGTGGTTAACCAGCAAGCATGTAAACAAGGTGGACAACCAGCTCAACGCTGCTATGAGAACCGTAACTGGATGCATAAAGACTACCCCACTATATTGGCTTCCAACACTTAGCCATATAGCTCCAACCTGCGAAGACAGGAAGCTCTGATGAAGCAATACACAAAAATAATGAATAACCCCCTACTTCCTATTCATGAAGATGTCCCAACTTTGGAAAGAACACGACTCCGCTCCAGAAATCCCCCTTTAAGACTGGCCCAACAACTGTCAGCTGCCAATTTCAGCATGGATACTAAATGGCATGAGAGCTGGAGTGATAGTGCCTCCCCTGACAACCATGAACTTATCTCTCCATCAGAGAAACCTAAGGGCTTTGAACTTCCACGACAGCTATGGAAAAGCCTAAATAGAATCCGAACAGGACATGGACTATGTGCACACAATCTACACAAGTGGGGAAAGCTTCCCAGCCCTAGCTGTGACTGTGGGGCACCTAATCAAACAATACAGCACATCGCCCAAGACTGTGAATTAAGAGCCTACCAGGGTAGTCGGGCTGACTTCTTCAACGCCACACCGCCCTGCCTCGAATGGATCGCCAATTTGGGCATCAGAATTTGAAGACTTGTGTAACGCAAAATATCTGCTGTGATGTTACTTTTTGTGTTTATGTATTATATTTTATCTAAATATGTATCCTTCACTTATGTATTTTATAGTGTATTTTAGAATATAATTTCAAAAACGTAATAAGTGTAAACCATGTGTGTAGCGCCATACGTTAAATAAATAAATAAATACTAAGAAACTTCCTGGCAGATTAAAACTGTGTGCCCGACCGAGACTCGAACTCGGGACCTTTGCCTTTCGCGGGCAAGTGCTCTACCATCTGAGCTACCGAAGCACGACTCACGCCCGGTCCTCACAGCTTTACTTCTGCCAGTATCTCGTCTCCTACCTTCCAAACTTTACAGAAGCTCTCCTGCGAACCATGCAGAACTAGCACTCCTGAAAGAAAGGATATTGCGGAGACATGGCTTAGCCACAGCCTGGGGGATGTTTCCAGAATGAGATTTTCACTCTGCAGCGGAGTGTGCGCTGATATGAAACTTCCTGGCAGATTAAAACTGTGTGCCCGACCGAGACTCGAACTCGGGACCTTTGCCTTTCGCGGGCAAGTGCTCTACCATCTGAGCTACCGAAGCACGACTCAAGCCCCGTCCTCACAGCTTTACTTCTGCCAGTATCTCGTCTCCTACCTTCCAGACTTTACAGAAGCTCTCCTGCGAACCATGCAGAACTAGCACTCCTGAAAGAAAGGATATTGCGGAGACATGGCTTAGCCACAGCCTGGGGGATGTTTCCAGAATGAGATTTTCACTCTGCAGCGGAGTGTGCGCTGATATGAAACTTCCTGGCAGATTAAAACTGTGTGCCCGACCGAGACTCGAACTCGGGACCTTTGCCTTTCGCGGGCAAGTGCTCTACCATCTGAGCTACCGAAGCACGACTCACGCCCGGTCCTCACATTCTGGTAAATAAATACTAGATTTCCTTTACTAGAAATTTAGGAAGAAAAATATTACTTAGCACGTCACAGTTTAGATTCCAGAAGCTCGACTCAAAATGCTGTTTACACATTCACTCATCATAAAATATCGCCAATTGGCATTTCCAAAACTCTTAGAAAAACTCAAGTTTTATGGAATCAATGACTTTACACTCAACTGGTTTAACTCATATTTAACAAACAGAATGCAAAAAGTTGTGATAAATAATGCAAACGATGTTAGGAGGGTGAAAATTGTATTGACTGAGGAGAAATCACAAAGGGAGTCCCACAGGGTTTAACTTTGGGTCCACTTCTATTCCTTGCATTTGTAAATGAACTTCCACAGAACATTCAGCAAGAAGAATTGGAAATTTTACAAAAAATACTAATGTAGAGAAGATATTGTTAATGATTTTTCCAAAGAATTATTAAGTAATTCTCTGAAAATGGAATATGCCTTTCTTTTGGGCTGAGACACTATATTCAGTTCTGTACAACAATTGGAATCATAACAGCAGTTAATGTGGCAGATGGACAAGAGTCAGTGAACAGGGTAGAATGTTCCAAATTTCTGGGTGCACATATTGACGAAAACTTGAACTGGAAGGTGCATATCACTGAGATTCTCAAAGTATTAAGTGCAACATATTTTGCTCCTCGTATAATTGCTGGTCTTGGAAACAAACTAACCGACTACCCGACACATTCTGCATGTTTTCACTCAATAATATCTTACGGGGTAGCTCAACACTTAGAAAGCAAGCAGTAACAGGCACTTTAAGTGCATCATCACAATACATATATTCACAAATGCAATTCATCATAAATCAACCATCACAATTTGAGAAGAATAGTGGCGTCCATATCTACATCGAAAGGAAAAATGACGTTTATTGCCTATTATTAAAGCTTTCAGTGGCTCAGAAACAGTTTCAATGTGCAGCTACAAAATTGTTTAATAATTTACCTAATAAAATAAAATGTCCGACATGAAGGAAAAAAAATATTAAATCTAACTTGGAATTATTTCTCCTGGTCAGCTCTTTCTATTCATGGACGAATTTCCATTTTAAAACTAATAGCGTAAAAAAGTCTTATTTCTAAGTGTGGTTGCAAGGGTAGGAGTAAAAAAATAATGTCTTCATTAATGTTAACGCTACTATTATCGTATGATGATAATTTTTACTTTTGGGCCGTCTAATTACAACTGAATGAAACACAGTTTTTTGCCATGCGCGTTTCGCATTTATTCTTTGCAAGACATCTTCAGCGGCATATTTAGTAGATATTGTTCTACATGTTGTGGTTTGGTTCCTTTTTCGCGCTCTGCTTTTTATAATCTGCATTTGCTTTTTTTTTCAGGGTTCACAGCACTAGGAACTAAACACTTGTTTCGATGTTATGTTTTGGCTCAAATGGTTCAAATGGCTCTGAGCACTATGGGACTCAACTGCTGAGGTTATTAGTCCCCTAGAACTTAGAACTAGTTAAACCTAACTAACCTAAGGACATCACAAACATCCATGCCCGAGGCAGGATTCGAACCTGCGACCGTAGCGGTCTTGCGGTTCCAGACTGCAGCGCCTTTAACCGCACGGCCACTTCGGCCGGCGTTTTGGCTCAACCAGCACCATGTAACAGCAACATGTGCGGAGAGCAGCATGATGTTTATTTAAATTTTCTCGATGATTATGTACACTTCTCTCTTCTACATGTTCACAATGAGTATGCTGTGGACATTCCCGTCTTGCAAGATGAAAACAGTCGTGTTCACAGGGCCGCACGCATACTTTCCTGGTTGGAAGGACAATTAAGCATCCTGTTACACTTCGACCGGTGAGATAAATCATCGGACCCTAAAACCCTTTGGAACAGCCGGTAAAACATAGCAGTCGTTATCCATGATCTTTGGTAACTACTGAATATAATCACCAGAGAGTGGCTGCCGATGATGTGGCACGCCTGGTGGTAGCGCAATGAAATTCGTGTACCGTTAAACAGCTCTGAAAGCCAACCTATCTAGACTGTGTGGAACCAAGATACACACTGCCAGAAAAAAATGCAGCACTCTCCATGACTTGTGTTTAGTGGCACCAGGGTTATAATACGTGCATACTAATGGGCGGTAGTGTTCGTGACTCATTTGTCACAGTCATCGGCAATCAGATGACGCTGAGTGGGCCTGTCCATGCACCTTCTGTTTTGACTCTGTAGGCAGTAACTATACTGAGTTTAGAGGTGAACTGTGTTTGCAGCATTCATTCTACGTTACAACCAGGCCCCACTGACGAGTACGCTCTCCTATTGAACAGCTTCATCCATTTGAAAGGGATCGCGCGTTGTGGGCCTGTGGGAAGCTGGATCGACGTCGCCACTGTTGCTGCACATGTTAGGCACCATGTATCGGTGGTGTGTGGCTGCCTTCAACAGTGGTCTGTGGAAATTCCCACACCTATAGGTCAGGTTGTGCACGTACGCGTAGTACAAAGGCATGTCAAGATCGACGCATTGTGCGAGCAGCGGCGCCGACAGAACATCATCTAAAGGACGAAATCCAGCCACACGTTGCACCTGCTGTGTCATGCAAAACTACAGTCTGCTTGCAGCTAGGGTTAAGATCACGTGTGCCTTTGACGGGCTACCACTGACACCATGACACTGCCAAGCACGGCTACTCAGGTGTCGCGAAAGAGTTTACTGGAAAGTACAACGGCGCTCTGTTGCCTTCGGTGATGAAACTAGGTTCTATCTGTATGCGAGTGATGGACGTACAAGCGTACGCTGTAGACTTTGTGTGCTGCCTATTGCAGAGTGCATTCGCCCACGACATACTGATCCTAACCCAGGCTGTATGCCACCAGTTCCAATTCGCAGTCATATTTGGTGTTTTCTCCAGGGTAAAGTGATCACTACCCCCTCCACCACACAGTCTGTTATCACCATGCTACTGCCATTTCTTCGGCAGGAAGGTGATGTGGTTTTTCAGAAGGACAGTGCACATGTACATACGGCTGCTGCGAAGCAACGTGCTCTTCGTGGTGTTCAACAACTAGCCTGAGCAGATGATGAAGCGAGATCTTACTCATCCTCCAGTGCTTGCGAGAACCACTGCCGAC
Organism: Schistocerca nitens; assembly: GCF_023898315.1. Classification (NCBI taxonomy): domain Eukaryota; kingdom Metazoa; phylum Arthropoda; class Insecta; order Orthoptera; family Acrididae; genus Schistocerca; species Schistocerca nitens. The sequence goes on from NC_064622.1 coordinate 261,864,240, forward strand.
TTGCAACAAAAGGCGCAAGATACTTGGGGCAATCTACTGCAGGTCGCCACTCGACACTTTTACGATCGTTTTCTTGCGAGAGTACAAGCCTGCGTTGCCGCCAGGAGTGGACTGGAGGTTGGGGGTCTGGGGGGGGGGGGGGAGGGGTGTATCATATATTCCTACAATGAAAAGCTACTTGTAAACTCTCCTGTCCATTAAATGACCTTGTTCACGAAGATGCTGCATCTTTTCCCAGTAGTATGGAAAAAAGTGACATCTGTAATCGATACACATAATTTTAAAAATACTGTGCGACATTCTTCAAGCATTTAATTCTTATATTTAGGTAGTCCTAATCTACATTTACCTACATTATATGAGGACAACGACAAAATACTATTGCGAAGTGTTGGAAGACCTACAGGAATTGACAGTTGAAAATGAACGTAAATAAATGTAAGTACACTATGTGATCACAAGTATCCGGACACCCCCCCGAAACATACGTTTTTCATGTCAGGTACATTGTGCTGCCACTTACTGTCAAGTACTCCATATCAGCGAGCTCAGTAGTCATTACACATCGTGAGAGAGCAGAATAGGACGCACCGCGGAACTCACGGACTTCGAACGTTGTCAGGTGATCGGGTAGGACTTGTGTCATACGTCTGTACGTGGGATTTCCACCCTCTTAAACATCCCTAGGTCCACTGTTTCCGATGTGATAGTGAACTGGAAACGTGAAGCGATACGTACAGCACAAACGCGTACAGGCCGACCTCGTGTATTGATTGACAGAGACCGCCGACAGCTGAAGAGGGTCGCAGTGTGTAATAGGCAGACATCTGTCCAGACCATCACACAGGAATTCCAAACGGCATCAGGATCCACTGCAAATACTATGACAGTTAGGCGGGAGGTGAGAAACTTGGATTTCATTGTCGAGCGGCTGCTCATAAGCCACGCCTCACGCCGGTAAATGCCAAATGACGCCTCGCTTGGTGTAATGAGCGTAAACATTGGACGACTGAACAGTGGAAAAACGTTGTGTGGATTGACGAATCATGGTACACAATGTGGCGATCCGATGGCAGGGTGTGGGTATTTCGAATGTCAGGTGAACGTCATCTGCCAGCGTGTGTAGTGCCAACAGTAAAATTCGGAGGCGGTGGTGTTAGGGTGCGGTCGTGTTTTTCATGGAGGCAGCATGCATCCCTTGTTGTTTTGTGTTTCACTATCACAGCACAGGCCTGCATTGCTGTTTTAAGCACCTTCTTTCTTCCCACTGTTGAAGAGCAAGTCGGGGATGGCGATTGCATCTTTCAACACGATCGAGCACCAGTTCATAATGCACGGCCTGTGGCGGAGTGGTTACAAGACAATAACATCCCTGTAATGGACTGGCCTGCATAGAGTCCTGACTTGAATCCTATAGAACACTTTTGGTATGTTTTGAAACGCCGACATCGTGCCTGGCCTCATCGACCGACGTCGATACCTCTCCTCAGTGTAGCACTCCGTGAAGAATGGGCTGCCATTCCCCAAGAAACCTTCCAGCACCTGATTGAATATATGCCTGTGAGAGTGGAAGCTGTCATCAAGGCTGAGGGTGGGCCAACACCATATTGAATTCCAGAATTACCGATGGAGGGCGCCACGAACTTGTAAGTCATTTTCAGCCAGGTGTCCGAATACTTTTGTTCATATAGTGTAGATGCAAACTACCCCTTCAAGAATGAACCTTCAGTAACGGATCTAGGAGTATGCTACATATCGCTCCCAAAGGGCTGGCGAAGACAAGATTACAGCAATTACAGCGCGCACATAGCTGTTTAAGCAATCATTCTTCCCGCGCTGCATACGTGAATGAGACGGGAAAAATCCCAAATAATTGATGTAATGTGACGTACCATCTGCCAGGCACCTCACAGTGGTTTACAGTATATAGATGTAGATGTAGTGTACACCCTGCGAATACAGACAACTCCATGTTTAAGCTCTCAATTTTTTAATCCTGATGCGCTTTCGTCCTAATACCAACATACTCTCGTACTCTGCACCTAATACACTGAAGCGCCGAAGAATCTGGCATAGGCATGCGTATTCAAATACAGAAATACGTAAACAGGCAGAATTCGGCACTGCGGTCGACAACGCCTATGTAATACAAGTGTCTGGTGCAGCTGTTAGGTCGGCTACTGCAGCTGTAATGGTAGGGTATAAAGATTTTGTGAGTTTGAACCTAGTGTCGGCGCACGAGCGATGGGACACAGCAGTAAACATGGGCTCTAGAATGAATGACTTACGAGCTATGAGTACCTGTCAGTAGAAGAGATGTGTTTCACAGCAGCAAAGATGAACAAGTGCTCATAGCTAGTAAGATTTGCATTTTAGAGCCCTCATTTACTAGACGTTTCTGCTTTGAATGACCGTTTATGTCGTGTCCCTGAATATTGGCCAGTTTTCCTTGGTTACACTGTATACTGCAGGGGACTAGCTTGGTCACGTGACTAGGTATGGCCTTCTATTCATATAAGTCGTGCGAACTTCAAACTATTACAAGTCCTTCAAAATACGAGGGTTGTCCAAAAAGTAAGTTCCGAGCTGTCGCGAAATGGACACCACAATGAAAACCCGACGAAGCTTTGCACAGATGTATTGGGCAGTGTCTCTAGTATGCCCGTAGATCGCATCAAGACGCTCTTTTCATTTGGGAGCGCATTGTGATCGAGTAAAGGTGCCTAGAACAATGATGTCTCCCGCCAAGCAGGAGGGCCTGCTGAGAGGCTTCGCCTTATTGAATGCAGCCCATCTAACACATCCGCCACGCACGTCCTTGTTCGTGGTAATTCTCAGCCGCACTCTACAGGGGCAGTGAAGACGCTTCTGCAGCCTTTTCGATGGGAAGTGTTCGATCAACCACAACACAGCCATAATTGGCTCGTCCTATCATCTCTGTTCACATGAAACGCTGGATACGACGACAACACTTGGGCGCAGGCTACGCGCTATAGACCAGCGTAGAGAATTATCGGATAGCACAGGCGGCTGCCTTCTATGAAATTGGTTGTTGGAAATTTGATATAGCGCTCCGACAAATGTCTAAGTAGGAGCGGCGACAATGTAGGGAAGTAACTGGAAAGTGTAGCTAACTCTTTCAAATAAAATTTTTCTGATTTTCACTGTGGTTTCCATTTAGCGACCGATCGGAACTTACTTTCTGGACTACCCTCGTAGATGCTTCAGGATCATTTACAGGTACCCCGACGGAGCAGGATTCGAAGCCTCCACCAAGGACTGGAAATGCTATATATTCACGCTATCTCGTCCACATTGTCACTACCCCCGCAGACTCTTAACCAACGCTGACACTCTCCGCCCTACCACGAGACACCTGGAGTACACCGGCACCGTTGTCCGTTAACGGCGGCACAAAGTGCCGCGAGCCATAATCGAGGCATCACAATAAATTCATCTGAAACGTCACCTCCACATCAGATGAGCTAACGGACCACGAGTTCACAGTCCATATTAAGAGTAAATAAAGAGAAAGGTACGCTTTCACCTACGTAGCTAGGAAGTTCAACCAGAAGGTGGCAGCAGTTGTGAAGAACTACCCACAATATAACGGATTGCCGTTAATGCTATTAAATTTATTGACGATGAGAAGTAGAAATTATTGATCGTGCTGACAGATAAGGTGACAAAGTGCAAGGAAAGTATTAAAGCTGAGTTAATTGATGGTCTTCAAATTACGAAGGGATGGACGTGGTGCTCAGCGGAATATGATTCAAGTATCTGCCACCAAAGAAGAGGCAAAATGATCACAAGAAGATCACATTTTAGGTATGGATAAGTGTGTTATTAATCATTAATTCAGCGAAATTATGAATAATTCAAGGAAATAGCAACTTTGTGAAAACTTCAAAGATTTCATCTCACATACCAAGACGAGCAGGAAAACAGAAGAGGTGTTCTGTCTACGCGAATTGGTTCGAAGGATGCCAGATTAAACGAGTCAACATATGCGAACAACACAACGAAGTTGCAAAAAAGGTATACCCTGCAAGATTTGTACGACAAACATCAAACACCAGAATGAAAGACACTTATGGTTAATTCGGGCGAAACATGGATTAATATACATTACGCTGAGAATAAATGTTGCAGTGGTAGTGAATGAGAAATATTGTCAAACAAAACCTCTGATCAACGTTTAACTTCTGCCTTACGCAGGGGATTTAAGTACAGAATTGCAGCTTGTTGATACTCTACGTTTAAGAATACGGAGTATACGCTGTTACTACCTCTCCTACCTGTTTCTCGGGACAAACACGACGGTGCTGCCAACCGGTCCGGTTTTCAGTTCGCTTTGCCTGGTAATAATAGCAGACACGTCACGTCAGTTGTGCGTCTCAAACGAATACAGTTATCCCAAAGGATACGCAACAAATGGGTCTGCACAACTTGAAAACAAACCTTCGTGCCTAATCGAATTTTTGAACTGGAAACTTGGCCTACAATTGGCAAATGCTCTACCGACTAAGCTGTCGGGGCACGATTCACGTGCCGCCCTCATTTTTTCCCCCGGAACGTAAAGGATCCGAGTTCGAGTCCGCTTTTGAGATACAGTTGTCAATATGCCAGGAAGCTTCAAATCGGCGCACAGTTTGCTGCTGAGTGAAAATTACGGAAACAATCTCCTAGACGGAGACTGAGGCATTTCTCTGTAATATCCTGTCTTCCAGGATTGCTAGGCCCGCAAGCTAAGGAGGAGAACTTCCGTGAAGTTTGGAAGCTAGGAGCTGAGGTACTGGCGGAAGTCAGAGCTGTGAGGGCGGATCACCCCACAATAGTATTTCTGGCAGACGTTAAAAAACTGCCAAAGATTTTCCCTGGTAACGCCAGAAGCAGCGCACGAGTGAATGACCGTCGGAATGCTGGCAAGGTAAAAACGCTGATCGAGCAGAAGTGTGAACGGAATCTATTGCGACACTTCGAACTGGCGAAGCGCTCAAACAAGCGAACATAGCACTACGAAACCGTGGGAAGTGAAGGATGCTCCTAATGGTGACTGCGTAGAGTGCCGCAAGAAAGCCCAAATACCACACACCATTTAAACGATGTATAAGGTGTGCGGTGTAATAAGGTGATGTCCATGAACTGCAGCCCAAACGTTCACCGAGAATCTTACCTGGCAGTTTTTTGTACATGAAGTTCGTTGATTTTCAATAGCTTAGTGGTGGCTGTAGATAGTTTATTTCACATTTCAGGCTATAGGTCCTGTTATCAAACGTTGAGAATTTCGTCCTCTACAATCTCCAAAATTTTTAAAACGTCATTCTGTTACACTCTGTACGTACATAATTCCTCACAAAAAGGTGCAGCAGCCGGAAGTGCAGTGAGGAACGAAAGGGAATTTCACGTGTTGAGAGGGTGTGTAATTTTACTGCAGTGATTACAAAATCGAGTCGAACTTATTATTACAGTTTGAACATTTTGATATAACAAACCAATAGCTGGAAATGTGAAATAAAGGTGCTACAGCCGCCAATGGGCTTCTAAAAATACACGCGCTACTTATACGAGAAGTTTCTAGGTGAGGTCCACAATGAACATTTGGGCTGAGTTCTTTGATATCGCTTTATCGGCCCACCGTCTGACTTGATCGTTTGAATGGTGTGTTCTATTTGTTCTGAACAGTATTTTGCCTGAACTTTTGGAGGACGTTCCCTTGCAATTGTGCGCTTGTAGTTTCAGAGCGATGGTGTTCCAACGCACATCGGTCGTCGGGCCAGGGTTTATCCAACAGACAACTTCAGGCAGACAGTAATTGGGAGGGTATGCCCAGTCCCTTGGCCTGTGGGCTCTCCTGATCTCACCCCTCTTGACTTCTTTCTCTGGGGTTATGTAAAGTACTTAATGTACCCTACGCCAATGGGAACAGTATCTCAGCTTACTGAGCATGTCATTACAGTTTTTGGCACCATGAGAGGGGCGCTCGGGATCACAAACCGACAAATAATGGTTCCATGAAATGTATTCGCAGTTGCGAATATTGACAACTATCAGCTGTATAATGGAATTACGACAGTGAAAATTTGTGCCGGTCCGGGACTGGAACCAGGATTTCTCGCTTATTGCGAGCGGTCGCCTTACCATTTAGCTATCCGTGAACGACTCACGGCCAGACCCAAACTTCCATATGTCGGCAGCGTCTACGACCCGTACTCGTACATCCGTTATGTGTATTCCCGTATGTACGGGGAGACATTTTACTTGAAAGTCGCTTGCCCGGTGTCGTTGGATCAATACGATATTGTAGCGCCTGGCCTGCGGTATTCCGAAGCACGATGCAACATTGTATTTATCCGCCTCCCGCCAGGGTAGACGTAACGACGACGGCCGGTATGCCGGCCAGCCTGGATGTGGTTTTTAGGCGGTTTTCCACATCCTACTAGGCGAATACCGGGCTGGTCCGTACGTCCCGCCTCAGTTACACGACTCGCAGACATTTGAAACGCATCCACACTATTTCACGATTTACACTTGACGCAGACAGCTGGGGTATAATTCCGTCCCAGGGGGTATGGGGTGGCGGCAGGAAGGGCATCCGGCCACCCCTTACAATTACCCATGCCAACTCCGTACTTAACCCTGCCGACCCTGCGCACAATGCGGGATAAAGGCGGTAGCCAAGGAAAGAAAGAAAGAATTGTATTTATCCGCCGATACCGGGCAAGCGACTTTCAAGTGAAATGTGCCGCCCTTACGGGAATATTCATAATGGATGTACAAGTACAGGCTGTAGGGATATGGTTGACGACATGTGGAGGTTTGGGTCTGGCCTGAGTCGTATTCGGATAGCCAAATGGTAGGACGACCGTTCACGATAAGCGGGAAGCCCGGGTTCGTGTCCCAGGCTGGCACAAGTTTCCACTGTCGGCATTCCATTATACACCTGATGGTTGTCCACATTCGCAACTGTGAGTACACATCATGTATTTCATAACGGCTGCACTCGCCTCAGTGCCTGTTCCTTTGGAGATGCATGCATGTCGGAAGGAACACTGCACCACAATTCGGAATAACACACGCACTGCAATATCTTAAAAAACGGTTCGTCGTTGCACATTATGTAACGAAGCTGATGGTCGTCATATTGCACATTTACTCTACGGTAGTGAAGCCACAGAATAGGTTCACAGTATTGGGTCGTACCCTACGGTCAATTAACGTTCTCCAAATTAAATTATTCCGGTGTTTCATTTTGAAACACCCCCTTAGAAAAATTATGAAAGACTGTGCTGATAAACCTCTTACGTTATTTGATTTTCAAAGAGTTGAGCAAAACTGAACGTACTCAGACATTTCTCTCTTTACTTATTCTGATCAACTCTAAACTGACACACAATATTTTTAGCGCAACGCAATCTCACTTTCAATAATCCCTACAAAAGAATGGCCCTGACTAACAATAACCTATAAATTTCATGAGTCACTTAGCTCACAAAAATCTTCGTTACTCAAACTACTGCAGTATAGCGTGCGCCAATACTGACAGTTAAATAAAAGATTCTAACAACTGAAGGCACTAACTACTGATAGGCATAGTTAGCAAATGAAAGATTTTGATGGAGAACAAACAATAGTGTTCAAAAGTCAATATACACTCCTGGAAATGGAAAAAAGAACACATTGACACCGGTGTGTCAGACCCACCATACTTGCTCCGGACACTGCGAGAGGGCTGTACAAGCAATGATCACACGCACGGCACAGCGGACACACCAGGAACCGCGGTGTTGGCCGTCGAATGGCGCTAGCTGCGCAGCATTTGTGCACCGCCGCCGTCAGTGTCAGCCAGTTTGCCGTGGCATACGGAGCTCCATCGCAGTCTTTAACACTGGTAGCATGCCGCGACAGTGTGGACGTGAACCGTATGTGCAGTTGACGGACTTTGAGCGAGGGCGTATAGTGGGCATGCGGGAGGCCGGGTGGACGTACCGCCGAATTGCTCACCACGTGGGGCGTGAGGTCTCCACAGTACATCGATGTTGTCGCCAGTGGTCGGCGGAAGGTGCACGTGCCCGTCGACCTGGGACCGGACCGCAGCGACGCACGGATGCACGCCAAGACCGTAGGATCCTACGCAGTGCCGTAGGGGACCGCACCGCCACTTCCCAGCAAATTAGGGACACTGTTGCTCCTGGGGTATCGGCGAGGACCATTCGCAACCGTCTCCATGAAGCTGGGCTACGGTCCCGCACACCGTTAGGCCGTCTTCCGCTCACGCCCCAACATCGTGCAGCCCGCCTCCAGTGGTGTCGCGACAGGCGTGAATGGAGGGACGAATGGAGACGTGTCGTCTTCAGCGATGAGAGTCGCTTCTGCCTTGGTGCCAATGATGGTCGTATGCGTGTTTGGCGCCGTGCAGGTGAGCGCCACAATCAGGACTGCATACGACCGAGGCACACAGGGCCAACACCCGGCATCATGGTGTGGGGAGCGATCTCCTACACTGGCCGTACACCACTGGTGATCGTCGAGGGGACACTGAATAGTGCACGGTACATCCACACCGTCATCGAACCCATCGTTCTACCATTCCTAGACCGGCAAGGGAACTTGCTGTTCCAACAGGACAATGCACGTCCGCATGTATCCCGTGCCACCCAACGTGCTCTAGAAGGTGTAAGTCAACTACCCTGGCCAGCAAGATCTCCGGATCTGTCCCCCATTGAGCATGTTTGGGACTGGATGAAGCGTCGTCTCACGCGGTCTGCACGTCCAGCACGAACGCTGGTCCAACTGAGGCGCCAGGTGGAAATGGCATGGCAAGCCGTTCCACAGGACTACATCCAGCATCTCTATGATCGTCTCCATGGGAGAATAGCAGCCTGCATTGCTGCGAAAGGTGGATATACACTGTACTAGTGCCGACATTGTGCATGCTCTGTTGCCTGTGTCTATGTGCCTACGGTTCTGTCAGTGTGATCATGTGATGTATCTGACCCCAGGAATGTGTCAATAAAGTTTCCCCTTCCTGGGACAATGAATTCACGGTGTTGTTATTTCAATTTCCAGGAGTGTATATCAGTTCATGACATCCAGTCTCACGAATTTCCTTTTTCTGACGGACACACGTCCGGATCGTCTGCTCAATAAACTCTGCCATCTCCCTCCTCACATCCACCACTGCTAACGGCTCACCTCCCAACTGCGCAACGATACGCGCTGTTCACATCCAACTGCCCAACAGTACACTAGCGAATATTACAACAATGCAAACCAGCCATAGACTGCACACAGCACAGTCAGTGATTTTCATACCAACATAATAACCTAAACAGCCTACTTACAATTTAAGCTACCGAGTGCGTGGAAAGTACATAGTCCTGTGAAAACTTTATTTCACGTTTGTGGCTATAGGTTTCTTAGATAAAAGCGTTCCAAATTTCTTCGTCTACAATCTCCCAAATTTTACAAACGTCATTCTGTCAGAATGTATCGTATCGCTAACAATGGGTATCACAAAAGAAAAAAGGCGTAGAGAACATACGGTATTTATCGTCAACAAACAGTTCTAGAGGCACTGCAGAAGCTGACGCTTATTTGCCCTTTCCTAGTCTAACGAAAATTATAATATTTGGATCTCAGTGTGAAAAATGGAAGATGCGTACTAGCAATTGTGAGAAAAAAGGTAGCAATGAAACCAATACGGGTGCAACAGGTGTACAGTCGCTGTTCTGAGTGTGTATGTGTGTAGTTACCCCAACTCAGGAGCAAGGTGGAGAGGTGACGCCAGCGGTGTGCTCTAAACTGAGTCCGCGGCTTTCGCAAGTGCACAGCTTCCCGCCGAGAACAAAGCAGTCCAGTGAACTACTCTGTGGCGCGTCAACACGCTGGACGCGGACTCGTTTCTGTTTGACTTTCTTCTCTGACAGCCCGTAAACGCAGGAAATACGTACGCGTTTAAGACAACACAACGCGAAGGAGGAGAGGACAAGGTGCGTAGGCAAGGCAACTGCACGAGATGCTTTTGTATGGGAACAGCTACATTGTGTTTCATTTCCAACTTATTACCCGTCGGTGGTGTCGGTCCTAGGTTGTGAATTTAGGCATGCAAGTTTACACAGATGCTTCCAGATTTTATAGCACGCGGCGTCATTACACTGGAATAGATCACGAATGAAAGACTAAACTCGGGTACTAACGTTTATCTTACGTTAGTGTTTGGGATTAAGCAACAAGTTTTGTAAATTGCTACATCATCATCAATGTTTATCAATCAATTATTCTTGTAGACGATCGGTTGAAAAGAACGCATGAATCACGAGAAACTCTCAACGGTTCACTGTTTATAGATCTACACCTATACAACTACTTGCATTTTTGTGGTGCTGTGTTGTTAGTAATGAGAAAGAAAAGACGCTGATATTGTGGAGAATGAGAAGGTTGACACGTTGACCAAGGACGCAACGACAAATGGCATAGAAGAGCCATACATCCTGCGGATCACCTCGTTGCTATAGTTAGAGACACGGAAATGAATGGAACAAAGCGTGGGGGACCGAATATATATACGAGCTGACGGACAAGATGAGCAGCAATCTGCGACAGTTCTTTGATGACGCTGTAGAGTTACGGGAAAGCATCGTCTTTCAGTGACTGCAGAACGATACATGACTTGAATAGAATTTCTATTTGGTATCATGGATGGACAATATTATGGAAATGGAAGAGGATGTAGATGAAGATGAAATGGGAGATACGATACTGCGTGAAGAGTTTGACAGAGCACTGAAAAACCTGAGTCGAAACAAGGCCCCGGGAGTAGACAACATTCCATTAGAACTACTGACGGCCTTGGGAGAGCCAGTCCTGACAAAACTCTACCATCTGGTGAGCAAGATGTATGAGACAGGTGAAATACCCTCAGACTTCAAGAAGAATATAATAATTCCAATCCCAAAGAAAGCAGGTGTTGACAGATGTGAAAATTACCGAACTATCAGTTTAATAAGTCACAGCTGCAAAATACTAACGCGAATTCTTTACAGACGAATGGAAAAACTGGTAGAGGCGGACCTCGGGGAAGATCAGTTTGGATTCCGTAAAAATGTTGGAACACTTGAGGCAATACTAACCTTACGACTTATCTTAGAAGAAAGATTAAGAAAAGGCAAACCTACGTTTCTAGCATTTGTAGACTTAGAGAAAGCTTTTGACAATGTTGACTGGAATACTCTCTTTCACATTATAAAGGTGGCAGGGGTAAAATACAGGGAGCGAAAAGCTATTTACAATTTGTACAGAAACCAGATGGTAGTTATAAGAGTCGAGGGGCATGAAAAGGAAGCAGTGGTTGGGAAGGGAGTGAGACAGGGTTGTAGCCTCTCCCCGATGTTATTCAATCTGTATATTGAGCAAGCAGTAAAGGAAACAAAAGAAAAATTCGGAGTAGGTATTAAAATTCATGGAGAAGAAGTAAAAACTTTGAGGTTCGCCGATGACATTGTAATTCTGTCAGAGACAGCAAAGGACTTGGAAGAGCAGTTGAACGGAATGGACAGTGTCTTGAAAGGAGGATATGAGATGAACATCAACAAAAGCAAAACGAGGATAATGGAATGTAGTCAAATTAAATCGGGTGATGCTGAGGGAATTAGATTAGGAAATGAGACACTTAAAGTAGTAAAGGAGTTTTGCTATTTAGGGAGTAAAATAACTGATGATGGTCGAAGTAGAGAGGATATAAAATGTAGACTGGCAATGGCAAGGAAATCGTTTCTGAAGAAGAGAAATTTGTTAACATCGAGTATAGATTTAAGTGTCAGGAAGTCGTTTCTGAAAGTATTTGTATGGAGTGTAGCCATGTATGGAAGTGAAACATGGACGATAACTAGTATGGACAAGAAGAGAATAGAAGGTTTCGAAATGTGGTGCTACAGAAGAATGCTGAAGATAAGGTGGGTAGATCACGTAACTAATGAGGAGGTATTGAATAGGATTGGGGAGAAGAGAAGTTTGTGGCACAACTTGACTAGAAGAAGGGATCGGTTAGTAGGACATGTTTTGAGGCATCAAGGGATCACAAATTTAGCATTGGAGGGCAGCGTGGAGGGTAAAAATCGTAGAGGGAGACCAAGAGATCAATACACTAAGCAGATTCAGAAGGATGTAGGTTGCAGTAGGTACTGGGAGATGAAGAAGCTTGCACAGGATAGAGTAGCATGGAGAGCTGCATCAAACCAGTCTCAGGACTGAAGACCACAACAACAACAACAATGATGGATGGCTTCAAATGTGGAACGACGTAAGGTAATGCACATGAACAGAAAATGATCCTGTAACGTTCGAATGAAGTATTAGTGATGTGACGCTTGATAGAGTCACTTCGGTTAAATATCTTAACGCAAGGCTGCCAATCGACATGAAATTAAACGAGCACGTAAGGCCGCTTTTAGGGAAGGTGAATGGTCGACATCGCATTATGGGGAGAATTCTGGGTAAGTGTAACTCATATATCAAGAAGACCACTTGTACGACTAATTCTTGAGTACTGCTCTAGCGTTTGGAATCCCCAGCTTGTCGGATTAAGGGAAGATACTTAGGCAATTCAGAGGCGTGCTGTTAAAATTTGTTGCCCGTAGGTTCGATCTACATCTACATCCATACTTCGCAAGCCACCTGACGGTGTGTGTCGGAGGGTACCTCTATCGGTTCTCCCTTCTATTCCAGTCTCGTATATATAAACAGGATCAACGTGCGAGTGTGGCCGCGGGGAGTGGCTGCGTGGCTTGAGGCGTCATGTCGCGGACTGCGCGGCCCCTCCCGCCGGAGGTTCGAGTCCTCCGTCGGGCATGGGTGTGTGTGTTGTTCTTAGCATAAGTTAGTTTAAGTAGTGTGTAATTCTAGGAACCGATGACCTCAGCAGTTTGGTCCCTTAGAAATTCACACAGATTTGAACATTTCGTGCGAGTGTTACGGAAATGCACAATGAATTCAAATGGGAATATCTAGAAGGAAGAGGGCGTTCTTTTCGGGAAACAGTGTTGGATAAGTCTAGCTATACAGGATTCGCGACAAACTGTAGAGCGATCCCACTGCCATCAACATATATCTCGCGAAAATTTCGTGAAGACGAGATAAGAGAATCCAGGGCTCGTAAGAAACCACATAGTATCTTTTCCCTTCGCTCCGTTTGGGAGTGAAAGGGAAAATAAAACCACTAGCAGCTGTACAAGATATCCTCCACCATCATGGCTTTCAGAATATGTATGTGGCTGTAGCTGCAGACGTAGACTAACAGTGCGGTTTGTAGAAGAACACAGGGGCTGGTGTCAATATATTCCACCCTTTTTTCGTAACACATATGAACATGACGTTATTTATTTATCAACTATGTGGGTTTTCTGAAAAATATCAAGAGTTTTGACGATAACGAATACAGGCGAAATAATGCCGGTATGTAGAGCGCTTTTGGCAAATGTGCGCAGTGAATTGAATAAGTGGACAGGCACGGTAGCCGAGAGCGATGAGGTTTGAGTTTCAAACTGGGCCACCTCGAAGCGGCCAAGTGTCGGCAAGTTACGACATCCGGACGGTGGGCCCCGGGCGCCAAATCGCAAGTCCGCGATATGAGTAGCGGCGGCCGCGTTTGTAGCTAATTTTGCGCTCGCCGGCCGACTTGCACGCCGGGCGCCGATCTCCTCCGAGCGTCGCTTACTCTATCTCCCACTGTCACTGCTAAGACACTCTCACTTGGAGTGAATCTGCAAATATTCGACCTTACAATAAAGTTAATACAACAACCAGCCACTTCACATCCGAATAGCAACAACAAGGTGCCCCCGGTTTCGAGGTTCCTTAGGGTGGTGCTGCCGTGGTACCCTACAGCAAAAAAAAAAAAAAAAAAAAAAAAAAAAAACTTAGTTAAAAAGGGTTGCTTTGTAGTAAGTGGTCCTAACAATGGATTACAATAACGAAAATAACTTACAAAAAAAACTGAATTAAACTTCCTGGCTCATTCTGAAAACTGAATTAGTTTTCTATCTTCGAAATAAGTAATACATAAATTATCCAGTTCTTGTCATAGGATGTTGTTTACATAATACAAAGCTAATTTCAGAAGTTGTTTACTTCACTGTAATCCGCTGTTAGGTGCATTTACAACAAAATAGTAATTTTTTACGCCTGTTTTTCGCTGTAGTTGTGAACAGCCTCATGAAGATGAAACTGTCGGCTCGAAACTGGTAACGGAGCTTCCGTTCTTCACAAGTTTTAATAGTCACTGGTTGCTGTTTTTACTTTATCAGAAGAGTTAATGCGTATTATCACACAACCATGGTCTGTCAGTTTTCGATAAAACAGCATTAGGATTACAGCAGTCTGTCAGTCTCACATAAAGGACAAGGTGGCAGTAAAGGAGCGTGGTTTGTGGTTAGAAATACACATGATAGCCGACACGATACTGTTTTATGATAATGCTCTTCATCAAACCTTTTAGTAATTCCGTACCAGAAGTGCCACTGTGGGCGTTCTCCAAATTAACCAGCTTCTAGGCGCTTCAGTCGGGAACCGCGCTGCTGCTGGGGTCGCAGGTTCGAATCCTGCCTCGATCATAAAGGTGTGTGATGCCCTTAGGTTAGTTATTTTTAAGTAGTTCTAAGTTTATGGAACTGATGACCTCAGATGTTAAGTCCCATAGTGCTTAGAGCCATTTGAACCAAATTAACCACCTACTTCAGATGTAGGTCATTTATTGGAGAGAAAATCCGTTTCAGTCAAGTATTTCCTTATCTGTGAGAACACATGGAACTCACAAGCCAAATCTGGTGAATAGTATGGATGCTAGAACAATTCTTACTCTGAATTCCTCGGTTTTCCCATTACTTTAATAGTCCTGAAAACTTTTTTTCGGTTGTGGATATCGCGTCGTAGTACGTATTTTTTCACTCAGTTGATCCAGAAGGCTTCTGCACTATTCACGATTATGGCTACTGTTACATCTTTCAGACAGTAATCAATTAAACAATTCCCTAATGCCTCCGAGTACACACCTCCCGTTACCTTAGAAGCAGCTGATATTGACATTGCCTATATCGGTGCATGTCCATCAAGTACGCTTCTGCTTTGACTTCTGTCTTGTTCTTCTCATGAATTGATTTGATTGCTGTCTTGTTTCTGTCGTGAATCGGTGGATCTACGTCTTATCCATAGAAACAAACTGTCGCCCAAGATTCGTTGTAATCGTTTCACAACGACCAAAGATGCAATCCTCATTTGCGATTGATCAGCATTCAACAGATGCCACACGCATCTCGCACAACGTTGTTTGGCAGTTAACTCTTCATGTTTGAGGGCGTGCTATGAAGTAACACTTACGAATTTTTTATATGAAAACTCTTACATTTTTTCAATAAAACAAACCTTACTAACATTCTACATTTTTTCTTCGTATCTGTATTTTCAGCCGTCTGCCGCTAAAGGGCTCCGAACTGTAGCGTGTAGCATGCCGGTACGTGATAAACAGCATGCTGTGATCGATTTTAGAAATCGAAGGTTTCGTCCACACACTGAGCACCCTACTCTTCAGTATGACAATGCCAGACGACACACGAGCGCTGCGACATCTGCAACAATCCGACGCCTTGGTTTCACTGTCGTCAATTCCCTCCACACAGTCCCATCTTGGCCCCATCCGATTTTCATCTATTTCCAAAACTTAAAAAACGCCTTCTAGGACTTCAATTTGATAGTGATGAAGTGGTGCAAGCAGAGGCGAGGTAGTTGCTCCGTTAACAAAGTAAAACATTCCACAGATACGGTACCAACAAACTGGTCTCTCGCTGGGAGAAATGTGTTCGTTGCCAGGGTGGCTATGTGGAAAAATAAATATGTAGCCACGAAGAGTTAATATATAGAGTGTTAATAATGATTGTTTTATTAAAAACTGGTTACAAGTTTTCACATAAAAAATTCTGTCATTACTTTTCAGCAGGCCCTCGTCGTAAAACGCACGGAACATTGTCTTTCGATGTGCGTATAGCCGTAACCATTGTGTCCACCTTTAACTGTCCGTCATCCAGTACCATAATATATGATATATATTCATCATATTTACACTTTCTTTATGTTACTTAAAGAAGAATGGACAGAAAAACTTGCGTCACATTCGCTTTCGGTCCGTAGGTCAATCAGTGACGCCATTGTTTCTATGAGGGACTGCGCTCCCACCGATCACACGGAGAGTGAGACTAATTGTCCTTCAACACAATATAAGTATAGTAAGATGTAAAGTCAGGAATCAGACAAACACCATAACAAAGCGTATTGAGTTCAGTTACGTGAGCCCTACTTCTGCTTACGCGTAGTGCTCAGAGAAAATCAAGTGGTACAGTTTAATGTCAAACGCGACATCGCTAGAACAACTGGTACCATGGTGTGAGTACAACTGACTACAATGTAGATTAATCCCAGGTATTCATTACACGCACCTTGACAGCCACGTGCTTTTTTTGACGAGATACGTTCTTGGCCTCTCTCCATGCGGCAAGGTTCCAGGACGCAGAACGCTGATACATTGAAGTAATTTGTTTCCATCTATACGAATAGTCGGAAGGAGCTCGCAGAAACATGACCGATGTCTTTTAGATCCGGATTAGTAGCTCTCGACAAGACAAAACTTACTGATTTAACTTCTTCGAGGATCTTACAGAAACTAATTGTATCCATTAAAAATTAGTGATTTTTTTCATAAAAAAAACTGAGTTTTTCGTCCTTAAGCTTTAGAGTCATAAAATCATTATAGAAATCTAGACATACTTGATTCACTCATCACTCGCACATTATAATTTTTGATTTCATAAGTTTCCATTTGATGCTATGTATCTATGTAGGACAGTAATGGGATATTTAAAACTACAAATATGCCACAGGTGAGACTCGAATTCATGTCATCCCATTTACGAGCCTTTGATATAACATTTGAAAGGATCATATTTTCTTCTTGTCTGAACTGTTTATCGTTCATTTTCGCTTCCGTACAAGGCTGCCTTACAGACAAATAGCTTCAGAAAATACTTCCTAATACTGAAATTTATTTCAGATGTTAACAAATTTCTGTTTAGACGTTTTTATTGGAAATGACTGATTGTATTTAATCTCCTCTTCGTCTTTTCCATGCTACCAAATAGCAAAATTTATTTACTACGTCTAGTGTTTCATTTCCTAATACAGATCCCTCAGCATCACCCGATTTTATTCGATTACATTCTTTTTTTTACTTTTGTTGACGTTCATCTTATAATCTCTTTTCCAGACACTATCCATTCCTCTCGACTAATCTTCCAAATCCTTTGCTGTCTCTGAAAGAATTTAAATGCCATTGGAAACCTCAAAGTTTTTCTTTCTTCTCCCTGAACATTAATACACTTTCATATTTTTTTCATGTTTACTTTCAGAGTTTGCTCAATGCACAAACTCCTTAATTACTACTTCTCTTACGTGCTCTTCGGCTTTGACAACTGCAGTCTAATTTCGCTCCTTGTAATTTTTCCCTATTGCAACCGGAATCTTGAAGAGTGTATTCTGATCAACACTGTCAAAAGTCTTCTCTAAATCTATAAATGTTATAAACGTAGGTTTGCCATTTTTCAACCTATCTTTTACGATAAATCGTTCAGCCAATCTTGCGTCGTGTATTCCTACATTTCTCTGGAACCCAAACAGATTATTAAAATGATTTAAACCACCATTTTATTTCCTGTGGTAATCCATCTCACATAAGCAGACACCGCGCTTTAAAAGCGGCTGGACGTTTAAACTACAACATTCCGATCATCGGCAGAACAAGGATAGGCGATTGCTGCACGGGATTTCTAAACTCTGGAAACGGTGTTCGACATTGATTTACCTCGTTTCCTTGCAAATAATCTATATATATATAAAAGGAAATGTCCTGACTGATGCAGTGACTCATCATCACCCAGCACAAACCGCTAAGGATAGAAACTTGGAATCTAGATAGGGTGTTGACAGAAACTTGAACTCTGGTTATGGTATTGATCTTATATTGTAGGGGTCATTTAAGAAGGGATTTTTGAAAACTGTACCCCTATGAATGTGAAATAGGGGATGAAACACTTTTTGAAAATACGTCTCTATTGAAGCTAGAACTATAACAATTGATATTTGGTTTTTCCATCAGAAATACAATAATAAGTGTTTCAGCATTTTTGGAAATTCAACCCCTAAGGTGGTAAAATAGGGGATGAAAGTTTTATGAAAATACTTCACTATGAAAGCATTTTCGAAGCTAAATATACGAAAATATGTTTTTGGTTCGTCGGAAATATACGTGTTTAAATGTTTTTGGAAATTCAACCCCTAAGGGAGTGAAACAGAAGAGGAAAATTTTTATGAAAATATTTCGATATATTAAAACATTTTTCAAGCCCAATCTATGAAGACTGGTATTTCACATCTCGGTCAGAGGTAAAGAAATATGTGTTGCGGGATGAAAGTTTCAATGAAAATATCACCAAAAGAACTGAGAAGGCAGGATTAACAAAACCTTCCAATTCCAGATACCAAAATCGGTTTTTGGTCAGAAGTACAAGGGATTGGCAAAATAATGTGACTTGAGAATGGTTTATTAATAAGGGGTTGGACACCCATTTGAACGTAATACAGCTGCGATTCTTCTTGGAATACTGGCATATAATTATTATATAATCTCCAGATGAATGTTATGTCTCTCTTCGATCCGAACCTGTCTAACTCCTGTAGTGACGAGGGAGGCGGAAATGTGCTCCGGAGTCTGCTCTCCAATACCGCCCACAAGGGTTCGATAATCTTCAAGTCCGGGGACTGCTCGCCAGGAAGATGCTGTGATTCAGTTGCATGCTCCTCGTACCACGATTATACTGTCCTGGTCGTGTGAATGAGTGCATTATCGTCCTGAAATATGGCATAATTGTTGGGGAACAACTTTTGAATCATGGCGTGCACCTGATCACCTGAAATGTTCACATAAGCGTTGGCTGTATCACGGCCTTTGAGAGTAATGATGGGACCAGTAGAATACCATGATATGGCCGCCCACACCATCATAATTCCACTTCCATGCTTAACCGTTGGAATCAAGCAGTCAGGATTCTAGGCTCCTTTTGGCGATCTCCAGACGTAAACCCAGCCCGATGTTGGAAATAACGAAAAAGTTGACTCTTCGGATCATATGACTGTTTCCACTGATCAGCCGTCAAGGATTTATGTTCCTGACACCATGTTTTACGCTTCTTTGCGTTGGTTGGTCGTCACAAATGGTTTCGGCATAGCATACCGTCTATGAATATTCGCTTTACGGAGTTGCCGGCGGACAGAGTCGATAGATACGGGGTCTCGAAGATGGCTATTGAGTTCTGCAGTCAACTTTACCCGCAGTAGTTTTGTGTTGTTTTGACACAATTGGTGTTAGCGTACGACGATCTCTGGCATTTAGTTTTGACTTGAACCCGCTATTTCGTTTACAGGAGGATGTCTTTCCATGTTTTGCGTAGGCTGTCATGACTTTTGAAACAGTTGCTCTTGAAACATTCAATAAGTTGGCTCTCTTGGATACTGATGCTCCAGCTAATCGGACTCCCGCAATCTGCCCTCTTTGGACCTCTGTTACGTCTTTCATTGCACATCGACCTCGGCCTCTGAACGCAAATACGAAGTGTGCTCTACTCGTAAACAACCTCTATTGATGCCTAGCCCGTACTGAACACGCGGAGTCTAGTGCGACACGTGCCTTACCTGCGTTGTTGACCACAAAGAAAAAAAAAGAAAAAAAAAGGTTAAAATGGTTCAAACGGCTCTGAGCACTATGGGACTTAACATCTGAGGTCATCAGTCCCCCTAGAACCTAGAACTACTTAAACCTAACTAACCTAAGGACATCACACACATCCATGGCCGGCCGGGGTGGCCAAGCGGTTAAAGGCGCTACAGTCTGGAACCGTGTGACCGCTACGGTCGCAGGTTCGAATCCTGCCTCGGGAATGGATGTGTGTGATGTCCTTAGGTTAGTTAGGTTTAAGTAGTTCTAAGTTCTAGAGGACAGATGACCTCAGAAGTTAAGTCCCATAGTGCTCAGAGCCATTTGAACCATTTTTTGACCGTTTAATAATCCCCTTTTTAGCTAATCAGTGTTTTCTTTGTATTATCTGTAAATTTTGTGGTAAATACTACGCGGTATCTCGTTTGCTTGTGATGTCTGGTAAGTGGTTTGCCAAAAGTAGCTGAAAGAATTCCTTAAACCTATCTACTTTGATATTATTTTCGCTCAGAAAGTAGGCTGACCTTCCCTTATTTTCTCTCCACATTTAAAAGTACCATCAGGTTTAATGCTTGACTGATTAAAAACATTACTGAAGAAACTGGCTTTAGTATTAGGTAAGAACACGATTTCTACTATGCCCAAAATGACTGAAGATAACTATGCGAGCCGGGTTTAAGTAGTTTTAAGTTCTCTGGGACTGATGACCTTAGAAGTTAAGTCCCATAGTGCTCAGGGCCATTTGAACCATTTGAACACATCCATGCCCAAGCCAGGATTCGAACCTGCGACCGTAGCGGTCGCGCAGTTCCAGACTGAAGAGCGTAGAACCGCTCTGCCACACTGGCCGGCTGACCAGCAAACACAACCATCCCAAGACTACCACTGTTCACATGATTTTGCCTATCCCCTGCACATTCTGAAGACCATGCTTCTAAGGCCTTAATTTGCATAAAATGTTTAGATAGTGTTACAATTTGTGAACTAAATAAAGAAAGCCGTTTAAATGTTTGCACATTCTGAAGACTTACACATGAACAATGGGCCTAAGAACATACAAATTCGATTAAAAATTAGAAATAAACCTATGCAGACCATACATTCTACGCGAGCGAAGGAGCGGGCGCTAAGCTAGTACTGAATATAATTTGTTACGCCAGTTATTCTCAAACGTTGCAACCCAAAAATACCGACCAGTCGCACCAATGGAGGTCCGCAGGCCTGGTCTGAGATGTGTATGCCCAGAAGGTGGCGCAACTGTGAGGACGTGGTCTCTATCTGGGCAGCACAAACAAAGTGTTGGCATACGGGATGAATGTCACTGTTTGCTGATTCACTCAACTACCGTTCCACGGCACGTGCAGGAACACTGCGACGACGTATAAATTGTTACAGGAATATTTTGGCGCCTCCCAAGCACCACAAATATCATACCATTTCACTGACAGACATTAGATGTACAGTTCACCCACGCCACAGCCTGGACAAAAACTGTAGTGATTGTCATCTGCGCTAGTAACGCAAAGGTAAACGCTGCGACGTAACTTCTGTTAGTCGTTTGCCACCTGCTGAAAAGCATATCTTCTTACGAAAATATGTCACCGAAACACAACATTCATTTGTGAAGGAATGCACATCTTCCTAAAACTAACGTCAATGAATAGTATACTTAGAGAAAGTACTTTCAGTGGTACTACTACTGGTAGAATTTGATCACTATTTCTTATATCAAGCAAGGCTGAAGTCACATTTTCTGTTGGTTGTGCTCCACTGCTTTCATAATCTTTAGGAATGGCACCATGTAACACAATAAAATGCTGTTGAAAGTATTCTTCAGAAAACGAACGGTTTCAGTAAAAGGCAAGTTTCTAGTACTTTTTTTAAAAACCAACGTTCGATGTTACATGATACGCTAATGGTCGTTAAAGTTGGTACACCACGAAGATGACGTGATACAGATGCGAAATTTAACCGACAGGAAGAAAATGCTGTGATATGCAAATGATTAGCTTTTCAGAGCATTCACACAAGGTTGGCGCCGGTGGTGACACCTACAACGTTCTGACATGAGGAAAGTTTCCAACCGATGTCTCATACACAAACAACAGTTGACCGGCGTCGCCTTGTGAAACGTTGTTGTGATGCCTCGTGTAAGGAGGAGAAATGCGTACCATCACGTTTCCGACTTTGATAAAGGTCGGATTGTAGACCTATCCCGATTGCGGTTTATCGTATCGCCACACTGCTGCTCGCGTTGGTCGAGATCCAATGACTGTAAACAGAATTTGGAAATGGGTGGGTTCACGAGGGTAATACGGAACGCCATGCTGGATCCCGACGGCGTCGTATCAGTAGCAGTCGAGATGACAAGCATCTTATCCGCATGGCTGTAACGGATCGTGCAGCCACGTCTCGATCCCTGAGTCAACAGATGGGGACGTTTGCAAGACAACAACCATCTGCACCAATAGTTCGACGACGTTTGCAGTAGCTTGGACTATCAGCTCGAAGACAATGGCTGCGGTTACCCTCGACGCAGCATCACAGACAGGAGTGGCTGCGTTGGTGTACTCAACGACGAACCTGGGTGCACGAATGGCAAAACGTCATTTTTTCGGATGAATCAAGATTCTGTTTACACGATGGTTGCATCCGTGTTTCGCGACATCGCGGTGAACGCACATTGGAAGCGTATATTCGTCATCGCCATACTGGCGTATCACCTGGCGTGATGGTATGGGGTGCCATTGGTTACACGTCTCGTTCACCTCTTGTTCGCATTGACGGCACTTTGAACAGTGGACGTTACATTTCAGATGTGTTACGACCCGTGGCTGTACCCTTCATTCGATCTCTGCGAAACCCTACATTTCAGCAGGATAATGCACGACCACATGTTGCAGGTCCTGTACGGGCCTTTCTGGATACAGAAAATGTTCGACTGCTGCCGTGGTCAGCACATTCTCCAGATCTCTCACCAATTGAAAACGTCTGGTCAATGGTGGCCGAGCAACTGGCTCGTCACAATACGCCAGTCACTACTCTTGATGAACTGTGGTATCGTGTTGAAGCTGCATGGACAGCTGTACCTGTACACGCCATCCAAGCTCTGTTTGACTCAATGCCTAGGCGTATCAAGGCCGTTATTGCGGCCAGAGGTGGTTGTTCTGAGTACTGATTTCTCAGGATCTATGCACCCAAATTGCGTGAAAATGTAATCACATGTCAGTTCTAGTACAATATATTTATCCAAAGAATACCCGTTTATCATCTGCTTTTCTTCTTGGTGTAGCAATTTTAATGGCCAATAGTGTATAAAGTCTGACTTAACAGACATATTGATGCAAGCAGCTCCAACAGTTATCCTCTAAAGCTTCATTCATCGTTTCTCAAGCAGCTTGAAGTCGCTATCGGACTTAATATGGCATGAATGAGTTCCATATGAGACCCAACTACTGATTAGCAACATGCTGCAGTACGAATGAAGGAACAGTAAGGTTTAACGTCCCATGGACATCGAGGTCGTTAGGGACGGCGGTATTATGAGGGGACTTGAACCAGTAAGTTGCACATTATTATGTCACGGCAAGTAACTTTTATCAAATGCTGCGCTACACCTCAAAGTGACAAAGATATAAGCCCTTATTTTTCAACACAGTTCCCACGTCTCTGTAAACAACGGTCGGAAAGTTTTACCAATCCTTCAGTGCCCGCCAGAAAATAATAATGGTCCCGTCCAATTGCCCTCGGTGAAACTCACGTAATACTACATATGATATCGATCAGAATCTTCTAAAACGACCTTTAGATAACGTCAGTTTCAAAAGTATATTTCGGCAACATACATTAAACTCATAATAACAATCGCTGCCACGAAATGGCACTGTTGTTTCGTGTAACAGATTTTTTGCACGTTGATGTAACAAAGCCAAAGTGTAAAGCATCTCTTTAGCTGGAATAGCTGGAGCTCATTCATGTGGATGGAATACCTCTGGTGAATTACAGAGACATACCGTTGAAATAGTTCTCCACAGTTTTTCTAGTCAGCGCTGTTGTACTATTCTGGACTCGAATAAATATCTGTACTTCGTACCACAGATGGTCAGATGAGTGCATATTGGACAACTGACGCATATGGCGTCGTTTGAATTTTACCGTACGCTCACTATACCATAAAAACATAATTTACTATTTTATTTGTTGATGCTTCTTTGATCGGCTTAATAAAAAAAATCTTTGGTCTGTTTCATCAAAAAACTTTGCAACATCTACTAGTGGTAGTACACTTTGTTGGAATATTACACTGTCTAAATATACTTAAAGAGTTCATGCAAGCGTACTAGAGTTCCCTCATCAGTTTTGATGGATGGTTGGTTGGTTGTTTTCGGGGAAGGAGACCAGACAGCGAGGTCATCGGTCTCATCGGATTAGGGAAGGACGGGGAAGGAAGTCGGCCGTGCCCTTTCAAAGGAACCATCCCGGCATTTGCCTGGAGCGATTTAGGGAAATCACGGAAAACCTAAATCAGGATGGCCGAACGCGGGATTGAACCGTCGTCCTCCCGAATGCGAGTCCAGTGTCTAACCACTGCGCCACCTCGCACGGTTTTGATGGATGGTTACCATCCACTGATCGTGGCAGCAAACAAAAAGCTGAGGTCATCAGTCCCCTAGAAATTAGATCTACTTAAACCTAACTAACCTAAGGACAACACACACATCCATGCACGAGGCAGGATTCCACCGGGGGCCGGACCGCACAATAACCCTGGGTTCGGTGTGGGGCGGCGGAGAGGTGAAGTGGACTGCGATAGTCGTCGTGGGGTTGCTGACCACTGCGGCTGCGGCGGGAACGGAGCTTCTCCGTCGTTTCTAGGTCCCCAGTTAACATAACATAACATCCCACAGACCACCATTATGTTACTTTTACCCACAGATTTATTGTCGTACAGTATCATTTAAAGTAGTTTATTTTAGTGCAGCAGATAAACTTCATTATCTCGTTTAATATGCAACATAACGAACTGTACAGAACGAAATTTCTTATGTACATATTCCTGTTAAGTTAATTTAATAGTTTCAATTCCAGGAAGGCAGAAATTGGGTATGTGATGTGATTTTTTAATAAAATATGCTAAATTATTAAAATAGAAGTTTGTTGAAATCATTTTAAAGGGCTGTAATCAGTTATTCATAATCTATATTATGGATTAATAGCATTGCAGTATTAGAATGTTCGTAAATAAAAGTAACAAAAATTTTTAATTAGGTCATAATTTGTACGTTCCTCAAATCACTTTTCTAAGATAAAACTTCAACATTTTGCACAGGTTGTTTTTTGTTTGAAAAATGTATTGTTTCAGATATTTTATTCGTTCATGCAGAATATATTGCCGTACTTAAAACTTCGTGAACATTCAAGCTTTCATTGTAACATGGTACACACAAAAAAATTGAAATAATGAATAAGTAGACTGTAATTGTTACTCATTTGTGTAAGGACAATGTCAAGTCAGTAGCGGAAGTTGTTTAATACCAGTTAAAGGTAACAGTACTGTAACAGACTTTTTCGCAGAATTTGAGGCAAAAAATGCACTGTTTGTCAATCAGTTTGTTTTGTGAAATTTTAAGGGTGCATTTAATTATGTGACTTAGTTGGTTAGTTACTCGTTCCATATATAAAATTCAGGATGAACGTTATGATGTGGAATGCGTCAACGGAACAAACGTAGCACACATATACAACTAAAACAAAGTGATAATATGTGTATGGTTACATGCTGGGGGTTTACGGGTTTTCTAATGATTAATTATACCTACTTAAATATAACTATATGGTATGGAAGGAGTTGTCAAGGAGAAACATCTTTAATCTACATTGGAAACTACTTATATCTGTCAGATATTTTATTACCATGGGTAGATGGTCAAAAAGTTTTATAGCTGCATATTTCATCCCTTTCTGTGTCAAACATTCATTACAGGATAATGCTGATCAATTCTCCATCTAGTGTTATACTTGTGAATATATCTGTTACGCTCAAACGTAGACGGATTGTTGATAACAAATTTCATAAGAAAATAAATGTGGAGTGAGGTTGTGGTTAATATTCCCAGCTGCTTAAAGAAATTCCTGCTCAATGAGTACTTTTTTTTAAAGGAAGGAGCTACCTCAGAATATTGTCCCGTTCGACATCAGTGAATGCAAATATGCAAAATGCGTTACCTTTCTGCCTGTTGTACCCTCAAGGTTGGTAATTACTCCTATTGCAAAAGTAGCCAAACCTAATCGTTTCAGCAGGTGTACTATGTGGTTTTTCGAATTTAACACGCGCGGCTGCAGACTTACAACGTTCGACCCTGTTTATTATTTCTTGTTGATACATTACGATAGTAAGAGGCGGGATATTTTTTAAGTACTAAACTCGATGAACTGCGTTTTTTTCGAAGTTTAAAGCTAGCCCATTTGTGCAAAAGCATTCAGTACAGTAACTTTCGCAAAACATCATTTACAATTTTTTTTTCTTGATGCTTGTTTGCTGGGCTTCATAACAAACCCTTTATCATCTGCACACAAGACTAATTCTGCCTCAGGACTGAAATAAAATGGCAAGTCATTAAATATAAAACAAGAATAGTAGCGTACCCATGTACGAATCCTGTGGTACTCCCAAAGTAATTTCTCCCCATCCAGATGATGTGGCTTTCCTCTTTGTATTACTCGAAAAGCGTAGGGTAACTTTCTGCACGCTGTTTCTTAAATAAGAAATAAACCGCTCATATAATATAACGTGTAATGAGTAATGGTGTTTCATACCGTAGTCTGAATTACAACATGGACTCTCACCATCTAAGACAACGAGCCAACTTAAACTGCTAAGTATTTAATAACTCCTCCGGCCCTAACATTATGTGTTAAGATAATTGCCTCAAATGAATGCCTCTGTTGCAGCTGGCTGCATATTTATCTGTAGATAGGTGGGTATATCACAACTAGCAAGGGGTATGAAACAAGTACATGACAGATTTGTTCAGTTCATGCGAGAAACTTACAGAAAAATTCAGAGACGTGATAAGTGGGTTAGGGTAGGAGAAACAACGGTAAACGTAAATCAGAATATCTCTGATCGGGACAACGGCTGGTCAAATATTTACCAATGAAACTCGCCAAACAGCCGTATGTTTTGGGAAATATACAGACAATCAGATATATCGATACTTACGTACAACAAGTCGTCGAAGTAAATAATCGAAAAACGAATTCACGGTATCCAGATTCTGGTGGCTCCAGCATGCAAGTATTGATGTATCTGATTGTCTGTACTTGGAGTGCATAGGGGTCTGAAGATGGCATTATTGATATGCCGAAACTGGACGTATAAATAAAGTAAGTTCCCAAAACAATGGCTGTTTGGCGATTTTCCTTGGTAAGAAAATCAGAATGGCTGGACGATGTTTTGCGGCGCGACCTTCTCGTATACGAGTCCACTTGAACCATTTCAGTCGGTTGAAACAGCGAACTGCAAACTATGTAGGCAGCAAAAGAAGAGATGTAAGTCCATCACAAAAAAACGCCCATGTCCCGATGGAATGAACAGCAATTATCTAACTTCGTGGTCGACTCTATCTTCGCCTAGACCCCAGCAACGGATAAAAGAATAAAACATTCTCCCACAACAAATAAAGGCTAGAATGCACTTTTCGTGCACGTTTCTTCATACAGCGCTCTGACTGTCACCGACGTAAGGAGAGCGCAGGTCAGCACCGGCTGTCTGCCCTGGCATCGCCTCTCGCCGTTGGGCAATGCTGTTCTCCCGCCTCGCGGCGCCGCTATTTACAACGACGGCAGCGAGCGGTGCGTTGGCAGCACCAACCCCAGCCGCCAGTTGCTGGAAACTGCCACTGCCACCAACGGGCGTTCTTGATGGGAGAAGGGATCTGCCACTTCGGGGTCCTCCTATCTACGACGCAATGCGTAACGAACAGGAATTTGGCATCTTGAATGCAATGGCTTCAGTCTTCTCGCATACAGTCACAAGGCATTCAGACCAACTACTGCATGCCCAGGGCAGAAGGATATGAAGTGCGGTAGGGGAGGAGAATAGGGATAGGAACAGAGAGATAATGGTTTAGTAGACCATCGACTCTTCTTCGTTTCCGAAGTCGAGTGTGAAAGAGAGACGGAATCTTTAGTAGCCCACCTTCCATACAGGTGGTGAAATGAGAGTAACTGTACTACCTTCATCACTTTATAGTGATGCTGGCGACCATATTATTTATAGCTATTAGTTTTCTAGGGTTTGCTTTAAAGAAAACTCAAAGCGATTAGATAAGTGTAGGGTGGAGCGTCGCAAGGTATTCTAAGAAATGAAAACAAATATGAGTTTCTCTTTTTGTACAACTTTTTAAAAAATGTTATTGTTGTGGCGTAACAAGCTAGCTACGCCACACTGAAGTAGCCGAAAGGCACGCGTACACACACGCCGACTGGCGTTAAGTCTGAAACAGGATACGTGATGAAAGCTATAAAGAAAAGAACGGAGCTTCTCGTATACTTAACTTTAATTTCTTGTTGTACATTGCTCTTGATAATACAAGTGAGACTCTCTCCAGATATGGTTAACTGCGCCTTGCTGGGTCGTAGCCATGGACTTAGCTGAAGGCTATTCTAACTGTCTCTCGGCAATTGAGAGAAAGGCTTCGTACGTGTAGTCGCTAGCAATGTCGTCCGTACAACTGGGGCGAGTGCTAGTCAGTCTCTCGAGACCTGCCTTGTGGTGGCGCTCGGTCTGCGATCCTGACAGTGGCGACACGCGGGTCCGACATGTACTAATGGACCGCGGCCGATTTAAGCTACCACCTAGCAAGTGTGGTGTCTGGCGGTGACACCACAGTTATTGCATAAGAAAACGGTCCATTTAGTTAACTAGATGATGAGACATCAAAGAGAAGTAAACTTACAAAATAAACGTGTCTCCTGCGAATGTTTGTTACCGATTGCAGATGGCGACAGTGTTTCAGGAAACTTTTCCTGCCGTATCATTCTTGCCTGCTTACTGATCTGCTTGTGAAAAGCTTCTGACCGATCACTTATCCATTTCATGACCTTGCTTTTTAATACATGTAACTGAGATTCTCAAGAAACATAGGAACATGTTGTCGTTGTTGTCTTCAGTCCAGAGACTGGTTTGATCCAGCTCTCCACGCTACTTCATCCTCTACAAGCCTCTTAATCTCCAAGTAACTGCTGCAACCTACATCATTCTGGATCTGCTTACTGTATTCATCTCTTGGCCTCCCTCATCGATTTTTACCCTCCACGCTGCCCTCCAGTACCAAATTGGTGATCCCTTGATGCCTCAGAACATGTCCTACCAACCGATCCCTTCAGGTTGTGCCACAAATTTCTCTTCTCCCCAATTCTATTCAGTAACTCCTCATTAGTTACGTGATCTACCCATGAGCGTTCTTCTGAAGTATCATATTTCAATAGCTTCTATTCTCTTCTTATTTAAACTGTTCGTCGTCAATGTTTCACTTCCACACATGGCTACACTCCCTAAAAATACTTTTAGAGAGGACTTCCTGACACTTACATCTATACTCGGTGTTAACAAATTTCTCTTCTTCAAAAACGTTTTTCTTTCCATTGCCAATGCCTTTGCCAGTCTACCTTTTATATCGTCCCTTCTTCGATCATCAACAGTTATTTTGCTCCCCAAACAGCAAAACTCATCATACAAACATATGGCAGTGGTAACAGTAACAGATGAATTTTCTTTGAAATATAAAACATCACTATCTCCTACATTTGCTTTTCTTTATTTCACGAACGGTTATCTTCCTTTTCCATGGTTTTCTTCGTTTGCGGAAGTAACACATTCTCGGACACAGTTTTCACAGTGTTTCCTTCGTCTACTAACTGCACAATAAAACAAATCAGATCCGCGGTGAACAGATCGACCTAACTTATTAAATGAAATTCTGTTTCCTGATTGAACGTTTGGAAGCATCTGTAGTGTTGTAGAGGGCTCCGAGAAGACTAATTTCGTACTGCACGACGCAAAGGCCGGCTCACACCTTAAAATTTGTCCATTTGTTTACAGACAAATAAACATTAGATAACAGAAATGGAAGTTTCATGCTAGCAGTACAGCATTTTATGCGTTGGTCAGTATCTGGCACACAACAGAAGAGCACTTATTTGTGTGCACTGAAAGAGATCTTGAGAATAGTAATCGCCCGCTGGAGAACAGCTAGCCGTTTCGCACTTAACGATATAGATCCTGTAGAAACGACAGGATTTTATTTTTTGAAGTGCAGATACAAAAGAAAAACCTCAGTGATAAACACGATCCATTCGCAATCCAAACAAAAACTTCCATTACTCATAGATATATTTTTAGGCGTTTCCCGAAATTTACGATCTCTAAAATAATTTTACTTGTTGTAGACAGCTCTACAAAATTGCAATGGCCGGCCGTTGTGGCCGAGCGGTTCTAGGCGCTTCAGTGTGGAACCGCGCGACCGCTTTGGTCGCAGGTTCGATTCCTGCCCCGGGCGTGGATGCGTGGGGTGTCCTTAGGTTAGTTAGGTTTAAGTAGTTCTAAATTCTAGGGGACTGATGACCTCAGATGTTGTCCCATAGTGCTCAGAGCCATTTGAACCATTTGAAAACTGCAAAGATACTGACCTACAACATGTCACGTTATTCATTAGGTTAACTGGTTCGACCATTACACAGCACAGTTGACTTGGATTATAGTGGACGGAAGAAATAAGACCTAAGGTGTCTGAATGAACATATTTCTTCCATTAACAAAGAAACCACAGAGAAGAAATATACGAGGGGCGTTCAGAAAGTAAGCTCCGATCGGTCGCGAAATGGAAACGACTATGAAAATCCGATAAAGCTTTGCACAGATGTGTTGGGTAGTGTCTCTAGTATAACCCCAGTTAGCATCACGTTGCTCTTCTCATTTCTGAGCTCGCAGTGAGTGCGTAAAGATGTCTAGAAAATAGTGTCTGCCGCCAAGTACGAGGGCCTGGTGAGAAATGTCGCCTGAAGCTATGCAGCTAACATTACATAACTGTCGTGCTGTTTCTTCTTCAAGACAATTCTCAGCCGCATTCTGCAGGGGCAATGAAGATGCTCCTGCACCGTTTTCAAATGGAAATGTGAGATTACCCACAATACAGTCCGCAATTGTCTCCCCCTGAGTTTCATCTCTGGTCACATGAACCGCTGTCTTTGAAGACAACATTTTGACACAGACAACGAGGTGTAGGCCAGCGTGGAGAATTGGCGGAAAGCACTGGCGGCTGCCTTCTATGATGAGGCTATTGAAAAGTTGGTACAACGCTATGACAAAAGTCTAAGTCAGAACGGCGACTACGTAGAGAAGTAGCTGAAAGGTGTAGCTAATTGTTACAAGTAAAACATTTCTGATGTTCACTGTGTTTTCAATTTGGCAATCAATCGGAGCTTACTTTCTGAACAGGCCTCGTTCTTGCGCGCGTGAAAAAACTAATGTGATGAATTTTAACCAGGAAATAATGAGAAAGGTATGGAAGACTAGGTTTTCACGTTCCACAGAGGATGGGGTCAGACGGAGCATAAACTCTACTTGGGGGAAGTGTGAGAAAGGGTACAACAGTGTGCTCTTCAAAGATTATTCACCGCTCTCTACAAGCGGTTTACAGAAGCCACGGAAATCGGAAATCAGGGAGGCGGGAAAATGTTTCATTCCGAAAATGAACCTAATATCCAAATGATTACGTCAGTGCAGAGACAGAATCCTCATCAAGATCTGTGAGCTCAGTTTTATATGCGGAGTCAAGTCATCTGTGTCGAAGCCATCTGCCCACTCAGCCAGCAACCAGCAACACAGATGGGTTATGTGGGCACAGACCTTACAGGGGACAGGCGATAGACAAGGGATGGCCATGCTCCGCTCGGCCGTCAGGTGGCAACCTCAGCACCGACAGTGGTCACTGACCCCATGGACATTTTCTCCTCCGTGAGTCACATGACTGGAAGTAGAACCGGCAGTACACTGGTGCTCTGGCAGTATTTAGGCCGGTGCCCGGGCTACGCTCGATCAGTTTGGTCTGAGAGAGTTTTCCTGGGCCAGGCGCCGGTTGCAAAAGCATTCCTGCAATGAGAATGTCACTCTGGAGCCGCCGCTACGACGGCGACGCCGTCCACATCGATCTTCGTCTCCAAGTGCTGCCAGCCATGGACCTACACCATTCGTGGCCTGTACATCAAACAGATCTATGTTTGTGTGCAATATTGGTGAGAGGTTCGACAGACCATACAAGCGTATATGCAAATAAATGACGTTTTGAGTGACAGTTCAGGATTTATGACTTGAGAAATGCCGCAAAACATTATTTCATTAATGAATGTAAGGCAAAATATTTTCGGATGTATGTTTCCAGATATTTTTTGTCGTGTTTTAGGGCGAAAATCACGCCTTCAAACATTGGAAAAGTACGACGATAGTCGCTGCTAAACATATGATTTTTTGATATTTGTGTATACGGAATTTTTTCTTGTTTAGGTGTAAATAATTCAGCTCCCAAGTTTGTAAAACTATCTATGATACATTACGTACGTTACGCATAATGAAGTATTTCATTAATTTCCATTTATCATATTTCAGTACCCATCAATAGCGTTGCAAGGGATATTACAAGTGTCTAAAACATCTCTAACACTTGTTTTGGAATAAATGGCTCTGAGCACTATGGGACTACTGAGGTCATCGGTCCCCTAGAACGTAGAACTACTTAAACCTAACTAGCCTAAGGACATCACACACATCCATGACCGAGGCAGGATTCGAACCTGCGACCGTAGCGGTCGCGCGGTTCCAGACTGTAGCGCCTAGAACCGTTGGAATAAATCATCACAGGTCATGACAAGGGTACAAGTAACTGCAATATTTTCATCAATATATGGCACACTCGACAAAACCAGTACACTATGTCACATCTAAATGTCACCGTACTGCTGTCAACGGTTTGCAACCGGTAACTGACACGCCTAAGTTCAACAGCGAGTCAGAGCCATCTTCTCCTTCGTAAAAACTTTAGCATAGCTCCTACACTTGCGCCCCAAAATAGTATAATGTTTCTTAAAGTCATTAAACTATCGATTTCGAGAGGTTGCTCACTTAAATGTATCAATGCAGAAATAGCTGAAGTTACAGTGAAAGCGAAAAACTAAGTTATGCAATGGGCAATAGGAGAGCGCCCCCACAAGAAGGCTGAGGGCTAGAAGACAAGCAAGGTTACGACAGACCGAACAGTTTACACTCACAAATAGATTTCAGGAGACAGCAGAGGCGCGCGCCAAGTGCACTGCAACGTAACATCCTCACAGCAGTTGCGCAAAAGATTTATACACTACAGCCGAATTGCGTGGCGACAAAGCGATTTCACACCCGCTGCCGAAAATCGCGCGACCTTTTAATAACAGAGATCGAAAAATCAGAATATCGATTTCGAGAGGTGGCTGATATAAAGGTATCCGTGCCGAAACAGTTGACATTATAATTAAAGCGAAAAGACTATAAGTTAAACAATGAGCAATATGGGCGGTTAACTACGCCGCCACAATCCGTATACTCGCTAATGAAATTCGTCATTAATAATGCACCACAATTAGAGAAGAACAATGAAGTACATATTTACAACACTAGAGAGAAAAACGACATTTATTAACCATTGTAAAAGCTGTCAGTGCATCAGAGAGGAGTTCGGTATACGAAACGAATTATTTTCGTTCATTTGCCCAATAACAAAATGTCTGAGAGGTAGCGAAGCAACTTTTAAATCTAATTTAAAATCATTTCTCCCGCACAGCTCCTTCTATTCCAAAGATGAACTTGTACATAAAACCGGTAGCCACTTAAAAAAATTAAGTGTATTTGCCTGAGTAGAACTAAATAATACGATATTGCAGTGCCTGTATTGTTAAGAAATACTATGCAATGTTTCATCGGACATGCATGCATGTTCGAAGGAACAGGCAGTGCGGCGCCTACCATCAACTGTATAATGGAAGGATGACAATGAAAATTTGTGACGGGTTCGAGTCCCAGTCCGGTACAAATTTTCATTGTCGTCATTCCATTATATAGTTGATGGTGTCAATATTCACAACTGCGAATACATTTTACGTATACATATCCTGTAAACTAACACATTCCACATGATTTCGATGAAAGGATCGTTCAAATGATCTATGGAACATGTAACTAACTAACAAACATCACGACACAAACTTGTTTATCAGAGAACAAAGGAATGTTATCTACATATAGACACATGAAAAAAGTTTTGTAGCACATCGGTTCCAAAAGTTCCGAAACCTGTACAGAAAATTGGAATAGAGATCAACATAAACATAATTTCTGTCATTTTTATTTCTCATGAAAACCACACATTGCATGTTGGACCACTATACAGCGAGACCTACAGAGGTGGTGATCGAGACTGCTGTACACACCGGTACCTCTTAATAGCAAGTAGCACGTTCTTTTGCATGGATGCATACCTGTATTCGTCATGGCATAGTATCCACAAATTCATCAAGGCACTGTTGGTCAAGATTGTCCCACTCCTTAAGGGCGATTCTGCGTAGATCCCTCAGAGTGGTTGGTGGGTCACGTCGTCCACGAACAGTCCTTTTCAATCCATCCCAGGCATGTTCGATAGAGTTCATGTCTAAAGAACATTCTGGGCACTCTAATAGAGCGATGTCGTTATCCTGAAGGAAGTCATTCAAGAGATGTGTACGATGGGGCGCGAGTTGTCGTCCATGAAGACGAATACCTCGCCAATATGCTGGCGATACGGTTGCACTATCGGTCGGAGGATGGCATTCACATATCGTACAGCCATTACGGCGCCTCTCATGACCACCTGCGGCGTACGTCGGCCCCACATAATGCCACCCCTCAACAGAAGGAACCTCCACCTTGCTGCACTCGCTGGACAGTGTGTCTAAGGTGTTCATCCTGACTGGGTTGCCTCCAAACACGTCTCCGACGATTGTCTGGTTGAAGGCATACGCGACACTTATCGGTGAAGAGAACACGATGCCAATCCTCAGCGGTCCATTTGGCATGTTGTTGCGTCCATCTGTACCGCGCTGCATGGTGTTGTGGTTGCAAAGATGGACCTCGCCATGGACGTCGGGAGTGAAGTTGCGCATCGTGCAGCCTATTGTGCACAATTTGAGTCGTAACACGACGTCCTGTGGCTGCACGAAAAGCATTATTCAACATAGTGGCGTAGCTGACAGGGTTTCTCCGAGCCATAATCCGTAGATAGCGGTGATCCACTGCAGTAGTAGCCCTTGGGCGGCCTGAGCGCGGCATGTCATCGACAGTTCCGGTCTCTCTGTATCTCCTCCATGTCCGAACAACATCGCTTTAGTTCACTGTCGGCCGGTGTGACCGAGCGGTTCTGGCCGCTTCAGTCTGGAACCGCGCGACCGCTACGGTCACAGGTTCGAAACCTGCCCCGGGCATGGATGTGTGTCATATCGTTAGGTTAGTTAGGTTTAAGTAGCTCTAAGCTCTAGGGGACTGATGACCTCAGATGTTAAGTCCCATAGGGTTCAGGGCCATTTGAACCAGCCATTTAGTTCACTCCGACGCCTGGGCACTTCCGTTGTTGAGAGCCCTTCTTGGCACAAAGTAACAATGCGGACGCGATCGAACCGCGGTATTGACCGTCTAGGCACGGTTAAACTACAGACAACACGAGCGGTGTACCTCCTTCCTGGTGGAATGACTGGAAATGATCGGCTGTCTGACCCCTCCGTCTAATAGGCGCTGCTCATGCATAGTTGTTTACATCTTTGGGCGGGTTTACTAACATCTCTAAACATTCAAAGGGACTGTGTCTGTGATGCAATATCCGTAACCAACGTCTATCTTCAGGAGTACTAGAAACCAGGGCGATGCAACACTTTTTTGATGTGTGTAATTCAAGGATTCAAGTACAAGAACTAAAAGTAAGATTATAGTGTGTGTCGATGTTAGTATGTCAGAGACGCCCACTGTTTTCGCTGTCAAAAATAAGGTTCAAAATGGCTCTGAGCACTATGGGACTTAACTGCTGAGGTCATCAGTAACCTAAGGACATCACACACATCCATGCCCGAGGTAGGATTCGAACCTGCGACCGTAGCGACTGTAGCGCCTAGAACCGCTCGGCCACAGCGGCCGGCTCATACCTTCTCAAACTTTTGACCTAGTTAATTGTTCGATATTCTACACAAGTAAAATTCAAACATAACCTTGGTTACTGTAAAGCAATATAATTTTAATGTATCAGACAATACAGTGCTACAAGTAACGCCTATTCTATCTTATTTCTCACTATTCTTAGCGCGTTTTTGAAAAATCTTCTTAAAGTGCCACTTAGTTTTAGATTCGAGGACAGATATGTATAGTTTGGTTAAGGGATCAATAAGATCTGCCTCTACAACCTGTTTACAATTTTTATACCTACTTATGTACCCAGCAAACCAATTTATGGTGTATAACAGAGAGTACTTTGGGCATGATTGTTATTCCCGCTTTTCATGTCCCATTGAAAAATGAAGTACGGGAAAATCATGGTCGTAATTGTCATTATGAACACGAATTTCTTCGATTCTCATGTCAGTCTTCTCGCGAAATGTGTATGGTAAGTAGTAATATTGGCCCTGGCTCTTCTTAGAAATTCCTCAAATTTTTATAATAAACATGTTAGAGATGCAAAACGCCTTTCCTAGCCCCTGTCATGTAGGTGCGGTTGAGCAGCTAGGAAACGTTTTCGCGCCTTTAAAACAACCCCGTGACCAAACATGCTGCTCTTCTCTCGATCTTATCCATTTTCTACATTAATTTTAGATGGTAAGGCTCCCACACTAACGATCAAACCTATAATCATTGTCGAGGGAGGGTGTTTTATGCCTTGTGTGCTTTTCGAAGAACTAGTTTTGCGTGGTTGTTTCTCTTTTACTAATTTGTCGATGTCAAATAGTTTCGAACCCCTATTCTAAAGTATAAACACAAAGCGAAAAATGATACCACCTGCCAACTGTTATTTAGCGAGGCAAAGAAGCATATTGTGTCGGTATACCGAGGCGGTTCTGCAATCTACCACATTTAGTTAATTTTTAGAGGGATCATACAATGGGAGATTTTTCATTAACCTAATTCTCTTCCATTCATTCATTCTTTCATTCAGTAACAAGTAGTATTATTTGATTTTGCTGACTTCATTATTTATTTATTTACGCTTGTGGCGCAGATGCGGTCGGAGTGAAGATATATTTGACAAATTAGAGAATTACGTGAGGAATTTAAGAACTAAACATATTTTATTGCTTACTACTTTTATACTAATAAGGCTCAACATTATAATAAATTGCAAACATCGCAATACTTCTTGACACAATCTCTACGAATCCGATTTATTATAAATAATCACCCACTCCTTGCGTAAACGTCCTCTTGCAGTTTTGAACATATTTTAATTGCCAGCCATGAGACCCAAGTAACCGCATTATTCCTGTCCACAAACAGCCCCTCAAACTGTGCGATTATGACACGATTGCGTTCTCTAGAGTTTCCCTAACGAAGTGCGCAAAAATCTAGTATACAACCTTTATCCTTGGTCCTGCAAGTGTGCGGTGTTGAGCAAACTGAGTGTAAAAGATATCAGTAAATGAGTCCTTAGCTGGAATTTGGATGATGAAATACAGTAACGCGGGAGTTGGCGACTAATAATGAGTATTCAGGATGGTCAGAAACAGTCCGACAAGCTTGTAACGGTGTTGCAGGGCAGGTTGTGGTCTGAGGAATAATTGTTAAGAAAGAATTCGATGCTTTCTCCCCCTTTCTGAGTTAGTTGGCATTGAAGATAGCGCTAACCAGGCCGTTGCGCACCCAGACTGAAGCGGCACGACAGATACAATTACGTCTGTTGTTCTCATAGCGTAGGTGACAGCGCACGTGATGGGTCAGCCTTTCGCTCGGATTCGATCCTTGCTACTGTCCCATGTCCAATTTTCGTATCGTTTTCTTGTTCAGTTTCAGGAAACCAACTGAAGAACACGTTTGGTGACAGCGACTCTAGCGAGCCATTTGACTTTGCGGGTGTAGCAGTCTTCAATGCTAATTAACTGAGAAACGGTGCAACGTATCGAATTTTTTTCACGAGAATTATTTCTCACCACAACCTACCCTGCAACACCCTTTCAGGCTTTTCAGACGGTTTCTGAGCACCATGTACGAGTTACGCTGCAAATTAATATGAATCACAAGAAAAAAAGACGACGTTCTACAAAAGAGAAGCCCGCAGTAAACAAAAATGTATGTAGAATTCTAAAATGGGAATTATTCATCCGCTATCTGGATATATGTATTCGACAAAAAACGGAATATTCTTTCTAAAGGAATATGGAAGCAAAATAGAAATTTATAACGTGTTTTCCAATTCTCTGTCTCCCAAAATAGAGAGCTATTGCCCGATGTTCCTCAGACGGCAATAGGAAAACTGGCAAACTGCGTAAACACAAGTTTAATCAGGGAGTAACTGTTTCCGTGCACTTTCCCCGTTAATTCTCTACGAAGATCCAAGCTTTACGATATCGTCCATTGCCTCTGCAAGGAAAGCAACTGACTTTTGAAGAACCGGAATCACACAAATGTAAGGCAGGTGCACGGAGAATAATTAATAGAACAAAACCGTCGCAAAAGAATTCGTGATTATACAGGGTGATTCAAAAAGAATACCTCAACTTTAGGAATTTAAAACTCTGCAACGACAAAAGGCAGAGCTAAGCACTATCTGTCGGCGAATTAAGGGAGCTATAAAGTTTCATTTAGTTGTACATTTGTTCGCTTGAGGCGCTGTTGATTAGGCGTCAGCGTCAGTTGATGCTAAGATGGCGACCGCTCAACAGAAAGCTTTTTGTGTTATTGAGTACGGCAGAAGTGAAAAATGGTTCAAATGGTTCTGAGCACTATGGGACTCAACTGCTGTGGTCATAAGTCCCCTAGAACTTAGAACTACTTAAACCTAACTAACCTAAGGACAGCGCCCAACACCCAGCCATCACGAGGCAGAGAAAATCCCTGACCCCGCCGGGAATCGAACCCGGGAACCCGGGCGTGGGAAGCGAGAACGCTACCGCACGACCACGAGATGCGGGCGGGCAGAAGTGAATCGACGACAGTTGTTCAGCGTGCATTTCGAACGAAGTATGGTGTTAAACCTCCTGATAGGTGGTGTATTAAACGTTGGTATAAACCTGAACGTCAACTACCCGAGGCGATGGATCGGCCGCCAGGCAGCCCGTGACAGAGCACTTCATCACTGGCCTCCAAGAAGCCCTGATCTTACCCCCTGCGATTTTTTCTTATGGGGGTATGTTAAGGATATGGTGTTTCGGCCACCTCTCCCAGCCACCATTGATGATTTGAAACGAGAAATAACAGCAGCTATCCAAACTGTTACGCCTGATATGCTACAGAGAGTGTGGAACGAGTTGGAGTATCGGGTTGATATTGCTCGAGTGTCTGGAGGGGACCATATTGAACATCTCTGAACTTGTTTTTGAGTGAAAAAAAAAACCTTTTTAAATACTCTTTGTAATGATGTATAACAGAAGGTTATACTATGTTTCTTTCATTAAATACACATTTTTAAAGTTGTGGTATTCTTTTTGAATCACCCTGTATTACTGTACTGAGACTTCGCGATTTCGTAGACAAATAGTGTGGCGTCATACTGTATTGTAATGCATTTGTTAATACCTTAGCGTCGGCAAGAATAATAAAATATAACTTACTTTGTAATGCCTCTCATCGACGTGTTGTTGTTCACTGGTACTATTGCTTTTTGGGGGAAGCTTATTAAAATCACAGACTTAAAATAAACAAAAAAATTACTGATTTCAAAGCGTCTGACAGATACTGAAGCCGCTTTTTTCGTGTGGTACACATGTGGGCCATTTTCGTTATTAATAGACCGCTGCGAAGCAAGGGGCCGCGTAACGCGTTCTGAAAATACTTTAAGACTGTTTACCCAGAGGCGCCTACAGCAGCTCACTCGTATTATGGCCAGCGCCACCAGCGGAAAGAATGCGACTTCTGGTGTCTGGAGATAACTGGAGCAAGATGAACCCATTTTACTTCCAATTATCACGGATGATTTCGTGATGGTGCTAAAAACTTTCAAGGATGACGGGGAAGGGTAGATGTATCAGTCTGAGGTAACGACAGAGGCGAAATTTACTACCGAAAATCGTTCTGAAAAAAAATGTGTGTGAAATCTTATGGGACTTAACTGCTAAGGTCATCAGTCCCTAAGCTTGCACACTACTTCACCTAAATTATCCTAAGGACAAACACACACACCCATGCGCGCGGGAGGACTCGAACCTCCGCCGGGACCAGCCGCACAGTCCATGACTGCAGCGCCTGAGACCGCTCGGCTAATCCCGCGCGGCATCCGTTCTGATGCCTTTCACAGAGGAATAATGTGCCGGTACTGTTTTGGTGAGATTGCACTGCAGACAACGCCGTCGAACACTTAATTGTGTAGTTTGGGATAATAACGAATCCCCTGCTGATGGAGTACCGTGTACTGACATGAGCAACCCTAATATACAGTGTCTGTACTGTAGTAGACTCCGGTCTGTGTTCAGAAGTTGAAGTACTAACATAGTTCAGCCCTAACCAAATGGAATTCTACCCAGTAACGGAACTTGCAAATATAATTTTTGTGTATGAGCAAACAAAGCGGAAAAGCGGAAAGGTTGTGCAGGACCAAATATTCGCACAGAAGACATCCGGCTCACACCAAGTTTCCACGACTGTTCCGACAATTAAGTGAAACAGGGTAGTTACACTACTGGGCATTAAAATTTCTACGAATATGACGTGCTGCGGACGCGAAATTTAACCGACAGGAAGAAGATGCTGTGATATGCAAATGACTAGCTTTTCAGAGCATTCACACAAGGTTGGCGCCGGTGGCGACACCTACAACGTGCTGTCATGAGGAAAGTTTCTAACCGATTTCTCACACACAAACAGCAGTTGACCGGCGTTGCCTGGTGAAACGTTGTTGTGATGCCTCGTGCAAGGAGGAGAAATGCGTACCATCGAATTTCCGACTGTGATAAAGGTCGGATTGTAGCCTATCGCGAATGCGGTTTATCGTATCGCGACATTGCTGCTCGCGTTGGTCGAGATCCAATGACTGTTAGTAGAATATGGAATCGGTGGGTTCAGGAGGGTAATAAGGAACACCGTGCTGGATCCCAACGGTCTCGTATCACTAGCAGTCGAGATGACAGGCATCTTGTCCGCATGGCTGTAACGGATCGTGCAGCCACGTCCCGATCCCTGAGTCAACAGATGGGGACGTTTGCAAGACAACAACCATCTGCACGAACAGTTCGACGACGTTTCCAGCAGCTTGGACTATCAGCTCGGAGTCCATGGCTGCGGTTACCCTTGACGCCGCATCACACACAGGAGCGCCTGCGATGGTGTACTCAACGACGAACCTGGGTGCACGAATGACAAAACGTCATTTTTTCGGATTAATCCAGATTCTGTTTACACCATCATGATGGTCGCATCCGTGTTTGGCGACATCGCGGTGAACGCACATTGGAAGCGCGTATTCGTCATCGCCATACTGGCGTATCACCCGGCGTGCTGGTATGGGGTGCCATTGGTTACACGTCTCGGTCACCTCTTGTTCGCATTGACGGCACTTTGAACAGTGGTCGTTACATTTCAGATGTGTTACGACCCGTGGCTCTACTCTTCATTCGATCCCTGCGAAACCTTACATTTCAGCAGAATAATGCACGGCCGCATGTTGCAGGTCCTGTACGGGCCTTTCTGGATACAGAAAATGTTCGACTGCTGCCCTGGCCAGCACATTCTCCAGATCTCTCACCAATTGAAAACGTCTGGTCAATGGTGGCCGAGCAACTGGCTCATTACACTACACCAGTCACTACTCTTGATGAACTGTGGTATCGTGTTGAAGCAGCAAGGGCAGCTATACCTGTACACGCCATCCAAGCTCTGTTTGACTCAATGCCCAGGCGTATCAAGGCCGTTATTACTGCCAGAGGTGGTTCTTCTGGGTACTGATTTCTCAGGATCTATGCACCCAAATTGCGTGAAAATGTAATCACATGTCAGTTCTAGTATAATATATTTCTCCAATGAATACCCGTTTATCATCTGCATTTCTTCTTGGTGTAGCAATTTTAATGGCCAGTAGTGTATAAAGACCGAGGAGGACGACGAACTACGAGGAAGACGCAGTGCTTGTTCGAGTGGATGAGGCGCCTGTAATAAGCACTCGACCAGTTCCTAGTGAAACTAATGTTTCGCAGAGTATTGTGTGACGAGTATTACAGGAGATGGAGCTGCAACCCCTCCATCCACAGAAAGAGCGTGCTTTGACTCCTGCTGACTTAGGATGTCGTATCGTGTTCAGACAACGGTTCTTGCAGCGCCTTACACTCGATCTTCACTTTCCTGTGCATGTACTTTTCACGGATGTAGCCCGTTTCACCAGAGACCGATTGCTAAATAGTCGCAATAGTCATGTTAGGCCTGATGAGAATGTCCGCGCTAGAGTTGTGAAGAGTCGTCAACAGAGATCGTCAGTCAACTTGCAGGCACGCCTAGTCAATGGTACCGTACTAGGCCCGTTTCCTCTTCCTCCCTGCTGAAGTGCATCAGCTTACACGGTTTGTCAGAGACGTACTATGCAAGTTTCCAGAACATATCCCACTAGTTATTCATCAGTGGGTGTGGTTCCAACATGATTTATCAGACATTCCCGGAAAAGTGGATAGGCAGAGAAGATCCTGTTTCATGGCCAGCACGTTCACCTGATCTTGATTTATTCTTACAGGGCCATGTAAAAAGGCTTGTGTACCAGATATGCCTGTCGAGACCGAAGAGGATCTCCTTGGAAGAATTATCGCTGCCTGCTATACTGTTCAAACGACACCGTGGGTGATAGAACGGGCACGACAAAGCTTCAGCCTGCGTTGAAGCTGGGGGACACCATCTTGAACAACTGTTGTAAATATAGCACCTCGTAAAACTTGTGTACATCAAAAGAATTTATTATTCCTCTATCGCAGACTTGGGATTTTCGGTATCTCTGACATCAAGTTACGCGCACCGTTACTAGTCCATTAACACGGGAAATTATCCGAGGGTATTGGGGAGTCTTCAGTGGGAAATTTTGTATGTCATGACCACAGTTCGGAAGTTGGAGCCCTTAGTTTGACCGCCGCGCGAAGCTACAGCGGAATTCGAGTATATTCTCCCAGAAAATTTGTATCATCATCACGGATCACCCTGTAAGTTTATAAATTTTCTGCGGTTGAGCAGTCAAAAATCTAAGGTACTACTGGTAGAGCTAAATAATGATGTTGAACGAGATGATGAAATACTTGACCGATGGGATTCGTACTCGCCAAGGGCGGGATCCAGATTCCGCTCCGGTAATCCCTATTAGCACTTTCCGCGATTTACTTAAATCACTCCAGGTCAAACTAATGGCGATTTCTTGCCCCAGCCTCATCTCATCCCAGCTTCTGCTTTGTCACTATATACTCGGCGTCGGTGATGTGTGCTTTTTGTGTGTACTCTCAAGTTAGTTTCAGTGTTATGGCTACAATGTATGAAGGGTAATCAAAGTCTCAATTATTGCTTTGAAAAATAAAGAGGTGCCCTTCCTATGCCTGAGATACTCTCGTTTCCTAGTAAGACTTACACATCTGTCACTATCGCTTTATGTTCACTATCATAAAATTAAAACAGATAATTATGATACATCGGGTTATCATCGTCTAGCAACTGAGTCCTACACAAACAAATTATACCACACATGTCGCCAATTAGCGTAGCATATTGGATGAAAGTTCCACAAGGAATGAAGGTTTCACAGCGATGTAGTATTCCCAAACTGGAGACAAACAGCGCTGTTGCATTTTGTTGTGTTGGTGCCGATGGGATGGTTTACGATCAGTAGGCTGGATAGATCTCAGGGATTATACCATGACATGGAAGCTGGTTAAATGTGCCGTAGGAAAGAATGTGGAACGTTTGGAGATGAATGGAAGGTGGAACGTGCAGATAGAGGTTCAATGGTTCAAATGGCTCTGAGCACTATGGGACTTAACTTCTGAGGTCATCAGTCCCCTAGAACGTAGAACTACTTAAACCTAACTAACCTATGGACATCACAAACACCCATGCCCGAGGCAGGATTCGAACCTGCGACCGTATCGGTCGCGCGGTTCCAGACTGTAGCGCCTAGAACCGCTCGGCCACCCTGGCCGGCGCAGATAGAGGCCTTGCTGCAGGACATGATGATGCAAAATTATTTGGGGATGCTACAACCAGTTCTTCGAAATGTTTAGCGTTGCAGTACAAGGATCTTAAGTAAACGGGGTGGGGACACAGCT
Source organism: Schistocerca nitens (assembly GCF_023898315.1). Taxonomy (NCBI): domain Eukaryota; kingdom Metazoa; phylum Arthropoda; class Insecta; order Orthoptera; family Acrididae; genus Schistocerca; species Schistocerca nitens. Next base: position 261,908,581 of record NC_064622.1, read on the forward strand.
GGGTGTTGAGACTGAAGTTTATGGAGGACAGGTGAAGGTGTTCAAAATGTTTGATAGGTGTGGGAACTTTGAGGTGGTATGGGAGAAGATTGTCGGATGTGGAAAGGAAAGATGATACTATTGGTTACACTGGCAGAGGAAATTATTGAAACGGAAGTGGAGGCATAGTTGGGATGAATAAAGGATGTGATGCACCGTAAGGCAAGCAATGTTTTCTACATACTGGTGTGGATCCATGGGAGGGAATGCTCTTGGGACATCAGCTGCGTGCAGGAGATAAAGGACAGGACGGAATCTGCGTAGAAAATGCGGAAGTAGTAGTTGTTTACGGTTACATAAGTTAGACAGAAAAGATGAAATTAGATGGATATAATTGACTGGAAGCGCGAGTGCAGACTGAATAGCGAAGGTAATAAAATTTAAGTTTAAAGATTTTTTTCTATGTTTAGCGATAGAAAATGGATGGGTCGCAATTTTTGTGATGTTGGAATTGTCAAGTGTCGTGAATGTGTCTTAGAGGTAGGAGGCCTGGCAGGGAATATAAAGGACTTGAACATCAGATGTCAGGTTGTCAGAAAGGGGTTCATTGTATTGGAGCAGTGAAAGGTGTGGAACGTACTTTTGATTGCTACATAGGTGAAGAAGCTTGGAATATTAACACTAGTTCACGGGAAGTACTCTACTGAATTTGCTGCAACGTTAGGTGGGTGATGGAGACTCTTAAGGAAATTGTGAGATGATCGATGTGTCTTGTACGATATGTGGAGAAAGCTCTACCGGCACTTGGCTACAAATTTCGCTCATGTCGGAACGAATGATGTCTGTCGCCTGGATTCAGAGGCCACCATCGGTTCCTTCAGGAGGCCCGCTACTTTGGTAAAGACAGCTATCCGGCGAATATACAGATGATTAGAATTACAGTTCTCTGTGATATGTAGAATGGTCACCAGAATGTATTAGTGCTGTTCATTTTTAGTGTATTACAAGGCCTGGCAGGATATACAGGGTGTTACAAAAACGTACGGCCAAACTTTCAGGAAACATTCCTCACACACAAATAAAGAAAAGATGTTATGTGGACATGTGTCCGGAAACGCTTAATTTCCATGTTAGAGCTCATTTTAGTTTTGTCAGTATGTACTGTACTTCGGCCGCCCGCGGTGGTCTCGCGGTTCTAGGCGCGCAGTCCGGAACCGTGCGACTGCTACGGTCGCAGGTTCGAATCCTGCCTCGGGCATGGATGTGTGTGATGTCCTTAGGTTAGTTAGGTTTAAGTAGTTCTAAGTTCTAGGGGACTAATGACCACAGCAGTTGAGTCCCATAGTGCTCAGAGCCATTTTTTTGTACTGTACTTCCTCGATTCACCGCCAGTTGGCCCAATTGAAGGAAGGTAATGTTGACTTCGGTGCTTGTGTTGACATGCGACTCATTCCTCTACAGTACTAGCATCAAGCACATCAGTACGTAGCATCAAAAGGTTAGTGCTCATCACGAACGTGGTTTTGCAGTCAGTGCAATGTTTACAAATGCGGAGTTGGCAATGTCCATTTGATGTATGGATTAGGACGAGGCAATAGCCGTGGCGCGGTACGTTTGTATCGAGACAGATTTTCAGAACGAAGGTGTCCCGACAGGAAGTCGTTCGAAGCAATTGATTGGCGTCTTAAGGAGCACGGAACATTCCAGCCTATGACTCGCGACTGGGGAAGACCTAGAAAGACGAGGACACCTGCAATGGACGAGGCAATTCTTCGTGCAGTTGACGATAACCCTAATGTCAGCGTCAGAGAAGTTGCTGCTTACAAGGTAACGCTGACCACGTCACTGTGTGGAGAGTGCTATGGGAGAACCAGTTGTTTCCGTACCATGTACAGCGTGTGCAGGCACTATCAGCAGCTGATTGGCCTCCACGGGTACATTTCTGAGAATGGTTCATCCAACAATGTGTTAATCCTCATTTCAGTGCAAATGTTCTCTTTACGGATGAGGCTTCATTCCAACGTGATCAAATTGTAAATTTTCACAATCGACATGTGTGGGCTGACGAGAATCCGCATGCAATTGTGCAATCACGTCATCAACACAGATTTTCTGTGAATGTTTGGGCAGGCATTGTTGGTGATGTCTTGATTGGGCCCCATGTTCTTCCACCTCCTCTCAATGGAGCACGTTATCATGATTTCATGCGGGATACTCTACCTGTGCTGCTAGAACATGTGCCTTTACAAGTACGACACAACATGTGGTTCATGCACGATGGAGATCCTGCACATTTCAGTCGAAGTGTTCGTACGATTCTCAACAACAGATTCGGTGACCGATGGATTGGTAGAGGCGGACCAATTCCATGGCCTCCACGCTCTCCTGACCTCAACCCTTTTGACTTTCATTTATGGGGGCATTTGAAAGCTCTTGTCTACGCAACCCCGGTACCAAATGTAGAGGCTCTTCGTGCTCGTATTGTGGACGGCTGTGATACAATACGCCATTCTCCAGGGCTGCATCAGCGCATCAGGGATTGCATGCGACGGAGGGTGGATGTATGTATCCTCGCTAACGGAGGACATTTTGAACATTTCCTGTAACAAAGTGTTTGAAGTCACGCTGGTACGTTCTGTTGCTGTGTGTTTCTATTCCATGATTAATGTGATTTGAAGAGAAGTAATAAAATGAGCTCTAACATGGAAAGTAAGCGTTTCCGGACACATGTCCACATAACATATTTTCTTTCTTTGTGTGTGAGGAATGTTTCCTGAAAGTTTGGCCGTACCTTTTTGTAACACCCTGTATAAAGGACGTGAACATCAGATGTCATTACTGTGAAGGATACAGAGATGCCGCTTAATGATTTGAGACAGCGTTATTTGTACCTGACAGAGTTTCGAATGGGACCTCACAAAGGAGGCAGGATCGTCGTGTTGTGCACCAAGCACATCGTAAACCCTTCGCATCTGCACCTAACATCCAAGCACATGTAATGGACTCCCTGCAACGTTCTATGTCAGCCCGCACCATTGGGCGGAGAACAACAGCAGCTGGCCTAGGGAATTACCGTCCCTTGGATAGGATGCCGTTAACGTCACAATAGAAACGGCTGGATTTGGAGTGATTGGGTGACCAGGAAGCGTGGACTGGTGATGAATGGTGTCACACAGAGTTCAGCGAACGATTTGCGGTTCTGCACTACCCACGATGACTGTCATAGGCGCATATGGCGTTGAGCTGGGGAGAGGTCCCATTCTTCTTCCAGTGATTTGGAGACACACAGCAGTGTTTCTCCTGGTGTTATTGTGTGGGAAGCCATCGGCAACATATCCAAGACATGGTTGATAATGGAGCAATGTGACGCCACAACGGTAACTCTTGGACGTCCTTCATCCTCATCTGTTACCCCTCATTCGACTGTATCGTTTCAACAGGACATTGCTCGTCCACAGACGGCATAGAGATGTATGAATTGCCTGCGTGTCGTTGAGGTACTCCAGTAACCAGCAAGGTCCCCAGATCTGACCGCAGTAGAACCTGTCTGGAACCATATCGGACGTCAATTCTGCCCCAGTTTCAGTATCGAGGATATCAAGGCCTAGTTATGTTGTGGACCACTTACCCTCACGAGAGGATACAACAGATTTATTTACATGTTTCCCAACAAAACAGTCATTGCACCCTGGCCAGAGGATCATATTGATAAGTGGTCTCATGGTGCAAAGTTCTCTGTAAATTTGACTCAATTTTGTAATCACCATAACAACATCACTTAACCTCTCAGGCCATGAAGTTCATTTCCTCCTCCCATTCTGTGTGCCTCATTTTTTTTATCAGGTAGTGTAGATTCGATCAGAGTATTCTGAAGCGTAGTGGATAGTCGACATGAAATCTAGACATCTGAATGGTGGTAGAATTGGAAAACAGTGGACCTACTTTGGGCGGGAGGGAGGGGTGGGGAAGGAGAGGAGATGGGCGAGGGTGAGGGATTATTAGATTTTCATTGTGATTATCACAGTAAGTGATGTTTATAGTAACATGCCATTTACATTGTATACACGCTCCCGCTTATATAGGAGACGAGTGACCTTGATTACGTAAGCCGCTGATAACGGATCAGTCTCTGCAAATTTCAAATCTGAATGCACTAGGCTAAAACCCAGACAGGCAGCAGGTTAGCTCTCAAGTTACAGGTGAGTTAATTTTAATATCTCTCTCTAGACTGCATTGAAAACGATATAGGTGCATAGTACAATGTGTCTCGTTAATTGCAGGACAAAAGAATTACGTTGCGCAGCATGAGTGGAATTTTTGCGTTGCTAGACTTTCTCGATCGAGAAAAAAGCTGAACATTCGTATAGTTATGGAGTTTACGTTGACAGGGCTTTGCAAAACGTCGGGGCCCAAGCAGTTAGCATTGATTCATTCGTGTTACAACACGAGAGAGGTACAGCAACACATTACGCCTCCCCCCCCCCCCCCCTTTTTTTTTTTTGAGTCACCAAACTTCTGACTGGTTTGATGCGGTCCGCCACGAATTCCTCTCCTATGCCAATCTTTACATCTGAGAGTAATACTTGCAACCTACATCGTCCAATCTCCGTCAAACTCTATAGTTCCCTCTAGTACCATGGAAGTTATTCCCTGCTGTCTTAAGAGATGTCCTATCATCCTGCCCTTCTTCTTGTCAGTGTTTTCCGCATATTACTTTCCTCTCCGATTCTGCGGATATCTTCTCATGCTTTACCTTATCAGGCCACCTAATTTTCAACATTCGTCTGTAGCACCACCTCTCGATTCTCTTCTGTTTCGGTTTTCGCAGAGTCCATGTTTCACTACTATAAGGTGTTGTGCTCCAAACGAATATTCTCAGAAATTTCTTCCTCAACGTAAGGCGTATGGTTGATATTAGTAGACTTCTCTTGGCCAGGAATGCCCCTTTTTCCAGTGATAGACTGCTTCTTAGGTCCTCCTTGCTCCGTCCATCATTGGTTATTTAGCTGCCTAGGCAGTGGAATTCCTTAACTTCATCTACTTCGTGACTATCAATCCTGATGATAAGTTCCTCACTGTTCTCATTTCTGATACTACTCATTACTTTCCTCTTTCTTCGATTTACCCCCAGTCCATATTCTGTATTCCGCAGACTGTTCATTCCATTCAGCACATCGTGTAATTCTCTGAGGATAGCAACGGCATCACCGAATCATATCATTCATATCCTTTCACCCTGAATTTTAGTTCCACTCCCAAACCTTTCTCTTATTTCCATCTTTTATTCTTCGATGTATAGATTGACGAGTAGGGACGAAAGAATGCGTCCCCGTCTTACACTCTTTTTAATCCGAGCACTATGTTCTTGCCGGCCGGAGTGGCCGAGCGGTTCTAGGCGCTACAGTCTAGAACCGCGCGACCTCTACGGTCGCAGGTTTGTATCCTGTCTCGGGCATGGATGTGTGTGATATACTTAGGTTAGTTAGGTTTAAGTAGTTATAAGTTTTAGGGGACTGATGACCTGAGAAGTTAAGTCCCATAGTGCTCAGAGCCATTTGTACTTCGTTTTTTGTCTTCAAAAAAATGGTTCAAATGGCTCTGAGCACTATAGGACTTAACATCTGAGGTCATGAGTCCCCTAGAACTTGGAACTACTTAAACCTAACTAACCTAAGGACATCACACACATCCATGCCCGAGGCAGTATTCGAACCTGCGACCGTAGCGGTCGCGCGGTTCCAGACTGAAGCGCCTAGAACCGCTCGGCCACACAGGCCAGCTCTCTGTCTTCCACTCTTATTATTCCCTCTTGGCTCTTGGACATGTTGTACAGGGTGATTCAAAAAGAATACCACAACTTTAAAAATGTGTATTTAATGAAAGAAACATAATATAACCTTCTGTTATACATCATTACAAAGAGTATTTAAAAAGGTTTTTTTTTTCACTCGAAAACAAGTTCAGAGATGTTCAATATGGCCCCCTCCAGACACTCGAGCAATATCAACCCGATACTCCAACTCGTTCCACACTCTCTGTAGCATATCAGGTGTAACAGTTTGGATAGCTGCTGTTATTTCTCGTTTCAAATCATCAATGGTGGCTGGGAGAGGTGGCCGAAACACCATATCCTTAACATACCCCCATAAGAAAAAATCGCAGGGGGTAAGATCAGGGCTTCTTGGAGGCCAGTGATGAAGTGCTCTGTCACGGGCTGCCTGGCGGCCGATCCATCGCCTCGGGTAGTTGACGTTCAGGTAGTTACGGATAAGGTTTCATAACTAACCTTTTTCGTAGGACTCTCTATACAGTTGATTGTGGAATTTGCAGCTCTCTGCTAGCTCTGCGAGTCGATTTTCGTGGGCTGCGAACAAATGCTTGCTGGATGCGTGCTACATTTTCATCACTCGTTCTCGGCCGTCCAGAACTTTTCCCTTTGCACAAACACCCATTCTCTGTAAACTGTTTATACCAACTTTTAATACACCACCTATCAGGAGGTTTAACACCATACTTCATTCGAAATGCACGCTGAACAACTGTCGTCGATTCACTTCTGCCGTACTCAATAACACAAAAAGCTTTCTGTTGAGCGGTCGCCATCTTAGCATCAACTGACGCTGACGCCTAGTCAACAGCGCCTCAAGCGAACAAATGTACAACTAAATGAAACTTTATAGCTCCCTTAATTCGCCGACAGATAGTGCTTAGCTCTGCCTTTTGTCGTTGCACAGTTTTAAATTCCTAAAGTTGTGGTATTCTTTTTGAATCACCCTGTATATTACTCGTCTCTTCCTATAGCTTACCATTATTTTCCTCAGAATTTAGAACAACTTGCACAACTTGACATTATCGAATGCTTTTTCCAGGTCGAAAAATCCTATGAACGTGTCTTGATTTTTCTTTAGCCTTGATTCCATTATCAACCGCAACATCAGAGTAGCCTCTCTGGTGCCTGTATCTTTCATGACGCCAAACTGACCGTCATCTAATACATCCGTAATTTTCCATTTCTATGTACATTATTCTTATCATCAACTTGGATGCATGAGCTATTAAGCTGATTGTGCGATAATTGTGTGGATGATATTTTTCCGGAAGTCAGATGGTTTATCGCCAGACTCATACAATGAAGCGCCAAAAAACTGGTATAGGCATGCGTGTTGGGTCAAAAATGGCTCTGAGCACTATGGGACTTAACATCTATGGTCATCAGTCCCCTAGAACTTAGAACTACTTAAACCTAACTAACCTAAGGACATCACACAACACCCAGCCATCACGAGGCAGAGAAAATCCCCGACCCCGCCGGGAATCGAACCCGGGAACCCGGGCGTGGGAAGCGAGAACGGTACCGCACGACCACGAGATGCGGGTCATGCGTATTGAAATACAGAGATATGTAAACAGGCAGAATACGATGCTGTGGTCGGCAACGCCCGAATAAAACAACAAGCGTCTGGCGCAGTTGTTACATCGCTTACTGCTACGACAATGGCAGGTTAACAAGATTTAAGTGAATTTGAACGTGGTGTTATAGTCGGAGTACGAGCGATGGGACACGGCGCCTCCGAGGAAGCGATGAAGTGGGGATTTTTCCGTATGATGATGTCAGGAGTGTACCATGAATATCAGGGATCCGGTAAAACATCGAATCTCCGACGTCGCTGCGGTCGGAAAAAGTTCCTCCAAGAACGGGACCAACGACGACTGAAGAGAAACGTTCAAAATGACAGAAAGGCAACCCTTCAGCAAATTCTGCAAATTCCAATGCTGCGCCATCAATAAGTGTAAGCGTGCCAACCAATCAACGTAATATCATCGATATGGGTTTTCAAAGTCGAAGGCTCAGCTCGTGTACCCTTGATGACTGCACGACACAAAGCTTTATGCCTCGTCTAGCCCCTTCAACACCGACATTGGGCTGCTGATGACTGGATACATGTTGCCTGGTCGGACGAGTCTCGTTTCAAATTGTATCGAGCGGATGGACGTGTACAGATATGTAGCCTGCATATCAGGAGGGGACTGTTCAAGCTTGTGGAGGCTCTGTAATGGTGTGGGGCGTGTGCAGTTGGAGTGATATGGGACCCCTGATGCATCTAGATACGACTCATTCTGACAGGTGACATGTACGTAAGCATCCTGTCTGATCACTTGCATCCATTCATGTCCATTGTGCAATTCGAAGGACTTGCAAACTGCAGGAGGACACTGCGACGCCCCACACGTCCAGAATTGCTACAGAATGGCTCCAGGAACACTCTTCTGAATTTAAACACTTCCGCTGGCCACCACACTCCCAAGAGATGAACTTTGTTTGGCATACCTGGTATGCCTTACAACGTGATGTTCAGAAGAGATTTCCATCCCTCGCACTGTTACGGATTTATCTACAGCCCTGCAAGATTCCCTCCAGCACGACTTCTGACATTAGTCAAGACTATGCCACGTCGTGTTACAGCGCATCTGCGTGCTCGCGGTGGCTCTACACGGTATTAGGCAGGTGTAGCAATTTCTTTGGCTCTTCAGTGCACCTTCTACACGCGAATGTGAATATTCGTTTTGTTGAAACTTCCCTCAACGATTTCAGAAATTCTAATCTAATGTTATCTATCACTTCTGCCTTATCTGATCTTAAGTCTTCCAAAGCTCTTTTAACTTCTGATTCTAATACTGGATCCGCTATCTCTTCTAAATCGATTCCTGTTTCTTCTTCTATCACATCAGACAAATCTTCCCTCTCACAGAGGCTTTCAATACACCTTTTCCACCTACCTGCTCTCTCCTCTGCATATAACACTGGAATTCCCCTTGCACTTTTAATCTTAACACTCTTGCTTTTAATTTCACCGAATATTGTATTGACTTTTGTATATGCTTAGTCAGTCCTTCCAACGATCATTTCTTTTTCGATTTCTTCATATTTTTCATGCAGCCGTTTCTTCTTAGTTTTCCAGAACATCCTATTTATTTTATTCCTCAGCGAGTTTTATTCTGTATTCTTGAATTTCCTTGGAAGTTTTTGTACTTGGTTCTTTCATCGATAAACTGACGTATTTTTTCTAGTACCCATCGTTTCTTCAGTTACCTTCTTTTTCCTATGTTTTTCTTTCCAACTTCCGTGATTTCCCTTGTTAGAGAAGTCCATTCCTCTTCAGCTGTATTGTCTACTGAGCTATTCCCTATTGTCGGATCTACAGCTTCAAGCGTATCTCTTCATTCCTTAGTACTTTCGTATCCCACTTCTTTGCGTATTCATTCTTCCTTACTAATCTCTTAAACTTTGGTCTATTCTTCATCACTACTTCATTTTGATCTGAGTATATATCTGCTGCTGGATACGCCTTACAATCCAATGTCTGATTTCAGGATCTCTGCTTGACTCTTTCCGTACCTACCATCCTTATCGAAGTATACCTGCTCATCTTGTGATACTTGAACAGAGTATTCGCTATTACGAGCTGAAATTGATTACGTTACTTGTCCCAAGCCCATTTTTCCTGCGACCATTTCTTCTACTCCTTCCCCTACAGCCGCATTCCAGTCCCCCGTGACTACTAGATTTTCATTTCCCTTTACGTACTGCGTTACCCGTTCAATATTCTCATTTATTTTCTCTGTCTCTTCATCCTCAGCTTGCGACGGTGGAATGTATATCTGAACTTTCGTCGCTGCTGGTTTGCCGTCGATTCTGATATAACAACCCTGTCACTGAACTGTTCACAGTAACACACTCTCTTCCCTACATTTCTATTCATAACGAATTCTACTCCTGCTATACCATTTTCTGCTGCTGTTGATGTTATCCTATATAATCTGACCAGAAATCCTTTTTTTCTTTCCGTTTCATTTCACTGACCCCTCCCCAATATCTTGACTGAGCTTTAGCATTTCCTTTTTCAATTTAGTATTCCTACCACATTAAAGCTTCTCACATTTCACACCCAGATTCGTAGAAAGTTATCCTGTCGTTGATTATTCAATCTTTTTCTCACTGTCACCTTTCCCTTGGCAGTCTCCTTCCTGAGATACGAATGCGGGACTGTTGCGGATTCTTTGGCCAATGGAGAGATCATCATGACACTTTTTTAATTACAGGCCACATGTCCTATGGATTCACATTATTTACTTTACTCCTCGGCTCTACAGCCCTTGAAGGGCCTTGGCCTGCATCACAATATCCTGTCATTATATCCGATACATGGCTTTCCGTCTCCATCCTCTGACACCCAGCTTTTTCATGTCTTCTTAAACTCCATCCACCCATCTCTTTCTGGGGCGTCCTTTCCGCCGTCTGCCTCCAGCCTTGACATCAAAAATCCTCTTACATGCTCTGTCTTCTTCCATTCTGACCACGTGCCCTGCCCACCGCAGTCTTCTTATTTTAATGGTAGTGGCAATGTCAGGTTCTTCAAAAAGGTGTTGTAGTTCTGCATTCGTACGAATTCGCCAACCTTCTTGCTCATATACTGGGCCATATATTTTACGTAGCACCTTTCTCTCCCATATGCTAAAGATCGTCTCCTCATTTACAGTCATGGGCCACGTTTCGGCACCATACATAACAACTGGTCTTATAATTGTTTTGTAAATGAGGATTTTGAATTTTCGTGATAGAAGCGAACTCCTTAGCAAGGGTAATGCGGCAAAGTAGCATCTGTTATCTTCTGCTATTCTGGCTTTCACCTCACTGCCAATGTCATTTGTCTCAGTGATAGTGGACCCAAGGTACTTGAGGTCTCTCACCCTTTCAAATTCCCTGTCGGCTGTCCTGAGATTTGGTAGGTTTTGTTGGTTGGTCATTGCCAAATACTTGGTCTTTTCGATGTTGACTGTCAGGCCAAGTTCCCTTGCACCTTTCTCCAGTTGTTGATAGGCTTCGCCTAGCATGGTAGTTTTCGTGGGAGTAATGCCACATCGTCAGCGTACGCTAGGTACTGTACTGAACGATTTAAAAAGGTTCCTCCTTTATTTATTTATGTGGATTCACATTATGTGTCTTTAATGCAATGGTTTCTATTGACTTTTGCATCCTCATGCCGTTCATCAACGCTGCTTCTTCCGCCTTTAGGGGACCCAGGGCAAGAGAGTGTTCCGAACCTCTGTTCGCTCTCTTTGACAAGGCCGTTGGCAGAATGAGGGGTTACTTCTTATGAGGAAAGTCTTCGGCCACCAATGCTGATTATTATTCAAAATTGAAGGGTCGGCTGGGCTCGAACCCGGGACCGACTCAAAGACGTTACTCCTACGTGCAGGACCATCCGTAACTGTATTAAGTACACCAACGAAAGGTGGTCGTTACATTTCGAATTAATAAGTAAGAAGGAAGTATATTTCGTGCAGGAAACTTTCTTTGCCTTAGCAGATTTAATTTCGTGCATCAACCATACTGTGTCATTATGATTCCTAGATACCACAACTGCTTCTGTTCAATATTACAAGTTCAAACATTTTTGAAGTCACTATTCTCTTTTCCATGCCTCTGTATCAGTGTTGAATCTGCCGAAATCTGTGAGAGTCCGTCTAATCGACACCATTTTATCTACGCGTACCTTAGTTTCAGCGGAAGATGAACGTGTTTCAGCGAGTAAAAAAAAAAAAAAAAATAGATTACAACTTGCTCCGGGTACAGGACGTCGTCCATTGAGCGGCTTAAGAAAAGAGACAAGCTGAACACCACCAGACGGTGGAGCGTGTCACCCGATCCGTGTAGCAAGTAACGTGCGGTGGCGAGTGGTGGGAGGTGTACGCCTCTTATTTATAGCTCCGCACGATGACCGCTGCAAGGAGACGCTGCTATGTTTAGGGGCCGGCGTTAATGAAAGTCGCGCAGTGGAGACAGCGTGGCCAGAATAATGCGATTATAGCGGGCCGCGGGATGGCCACTTCAGTCTCTCGTCCGGGATTAACGGCCGACTGTTGCGTTGCGCGACCCGTTATTAATTTGATTCATTCAGAGAGTGGACGGTGCTGCGCGTCCTGGCGGATGTCCAGAATAACAGCTGAAACGAGACCGCACAGCATTTACTTGCAGCTCTTGCTTCCGTTATCCCTGAAATTCTCTCCGTTTACGACTGGCGGAGCGCCTGTCAAAATAGATTACAGGTCTTTTATATAACAAATGTGACTATGTTAATTTTTAACAGTTGGAAAAAAAAATTCGGTCTATACTGCAGACGCCTAGGAATGGTGACATCAACCCCAAATGACGTTATCTTAATACATAGTTCATCTACATCTACATCTACATACATACTCCGCAATCCACCATACGGTGCGTGGCGGAGGGTACCTCGTACCACAACTAGCATCTTCTCTCCCTGTTCCACTCCCAAACAGAACGAGGGAAAAATTACTGCCTATATGCCTCTGTACGAGCCCTAATCTCTGTTATGTTATCTTTGTGGTCTTTCCGCGAAATATAAGTTGGTGTCAGTAAAACAGTATTGCAGTCATCCTCAAATGCAGGTTCTCTAAAATTACTCAGTAGTGATTCACGAAAAGAACGCCTACTTTCCTCTAGAGACTCTCACCCGAATTCCTGAAGCATTTCCGTAACCCTCGCGTGATGATCAAACCTACCAGTAACAAATCTAGCAGCCCGCCTCTGAATTGCTTCTATGTCCTCCCTCAATCCGACCTGATAGGGATCCCAAACGCTCGAGCAGTACTCAAGAATAGGTCGTATTAGTGTTTTATAAGCGGTCTCCTTTACAGATGAACCACATCTTCCCAAAATTCTACCAACGAACCGAAGACAACTATCTGCCTTCCCCACGCCATTACATGCTTGTCCCACTTCATATCGCTCTGCAATGTTACGCCCAAATATTTAATCGATGTGACTGTGTCAAGCGCAACACTACTAATGGAGTATTCGAACATTAGGGATTCTTTTTCCTATTCATCTGCATTAATTTACATTTATCTATATTTGAGTTAGCTGCCATTCTTTACACCAATCACAAGACGTGTATATTTCTATTGTCTATTGTCAAACCACAATTTATGAAAGATGTTTATATTTTATTAATAGGATTAAGTAGGAATAATTAATATTTGTCATGTTGGAAATAACTGTGGTAGCAGGGAATATCTGCATCAAAGTATTGTTGGGGAGACCGCACAATGATATAATTTTAAAAATGGCGGGAGAGACCGCGTATGGATACATTTTAAGAAATGAGCGGGAAAGACCGCGCATTGATACATTTTGTAATGGTAGCAGGGATTGTCTGCACCAGAAAGCATTGTTGGCGGGAGAGACCGCACTTTAGTGTCCGTAGGAAGTCAGTAGTAAGCGAGATGTGAAGCGAGTCGGTAGCAGGTCTGAAGCGAGAGGTTGAGAGGAGCTGTGTGCCTGCCAGCCACCACCTATGATTTACAAGAGATTATAAACGGATGTACAGAGACATCAGCTAACTATTATCATAAGAGGAACTAATATTAATGAATTTTTTTTTTTGAGAAACCCAAGACTACTGAAGGTATGTTTGTGCAATGCTAGTGATAAGATTATTGTAAAAAGTGAGTCCCATTTGAACGTTTGTAAAATCATTTCATTCAGAATATAATTAATTTTTGCCAGCAGTTTGAATTACTGATTATAATCCATCCCAAAAACCATCAACGTAAAACTTTGCAAAATTTTATTGTTGTCAAGAAAAAGTTTAACTATGAATTACGTAACTTCAGTCAAATTAATTAAAGAATAACGTCAGCTTTGGTAATAAATACTACCACTTATTATGAGAGCCCACCAGCAGCTAATAGAGTATAGTAAACCAGAGTAAGTATATACATGTCGCAGTTCGATGTAGCAGTCAGATGGCGATCCAGTAACAGTAAAAAAGGTGAGGAACAGTTTTGGGTTATTGCAGGTAACGACTGAGGGCCGCGACGACGACACATTCTATTAAGCAAGAGAAAGAAATCCTAAGGAAAGGTTTCATAGGTTATTGTAGAAGGGAAGGTTGCGTAACAAAAGAGATATAGAGGAGACGGGAAGGTTTCGTGGTGAGTTGCTCTGTCTCGCAGGGAAACACTTTATTCTTAGGTCCACGATGAATATATTTTGACGTAGTCCGTGTCTGTCGATTTACTTCGTCCACTGGTTTTTATCACGGAGGGTAAATTCAATCCTGGTAGTTTTGCAAAATACAATTAAAGGCAGAGAAACAATTTCTAACAACATTATGGAACAGGTCATTTGATGAGGCTTACATAATTGGAACTTATAGAGCGAAAGCTTCAGGCATAGTGACTTTTTGATGAGTGTTTCAAGGCAGGTCGTATTGAACATGACGAATTTCCAAAACCATTTGGGTAGTAACATCTAATGATAAAGGTGATTTCTTACAGCTTCGCTAAAAGAAGGCACATTACTTATAAAAATTATCATACACTAGCCAAGATCCTAACTGGATAGATACATGTGATTTTAGAGAGTTCCTAGATTCAGTATACTCGCTGTTGCAGTGGTTAAGGTCCCATAAAACTGGCAAGGAGGCACCGACTGGCGGATAGTATTTTGTCTTCCTACTGCAGAAATAAAGAATGAGTCTTTGACAGAGGTTATTTCAGCGCTGCCACACAGGCTCCTATACTGCTATTCAGCGTGGCACCACGTGAGAAATGAGACGGCTGCAGGTCCGCCTCAGATGAATTATTGTGCTGAGCTCAAAGTAAGAAAAACTTAGTTATGAGCTTGTTTCGAATTTTGAATTTTCACGGGTTCATCGACTGTGGGGCTTACATATTAACATGAAAAAATTGTTTCGAAAATTTCTAATTTTAATCCAATGTTGTATCTCAAGCACTGAAAATTTATATTTGTCATCATATGCCATCTGAGTAAATCCAGAAGGCGAATGGAACTAACGAAAACTGACTTGGTCGATGTTTCATGAGAACGTTTCGTCGCAGTTAGACGATTCGTCTGCAAGCAGCAGTGTGAAAGGTCAAAGCGACTCAATTTTATGAACATGGAAGGACTTTTGCATACTGCAGCAGAGTTGTAAGCGATGGAGCAGAAAGCAAAGGTAATTAATTTGTAGATTTTTCAAATTGTCATTGAAATTTAATGAGTTTCTCCGATGAGTGGGCTAAGTAACGCCACAGTTATTCCAGTACCGTAAAATATTATGTTTAACTTGCTTCGCACTTCTTCCATGTTTTCATATATGACTACACTTTTTTGACGCACTTCTTGTGGATCACGATCAATATAAGCACGACAACGTTTGACTTGTATCGCCCAATTGTTAGACTAACTGCTGGAACTGGAAGAGCAGAATTCTTATAAGCCTTCATTAAATCTGAGTGAAATTCCGTTGACGATAATAGATAGAAAAATGATGACGACACGATATTCCAATAAATGCATTTTGTGGTATACACCACTTCTAACAAACACCGAACAACGCGCTCCAGTACGCGGCCGCCAAATACATCGCTGGCCGCACTTCTCTGGGCGGACCGCTGCTTCCATCGCTGGCCGTCTTCACACGCACGCTCCCTTACGTGGCCGAGAAATACATCGCTGGCCGCACTTCTCCGGGCGGCTCGCGGCTACCGTCGCTGGCCGCCTTCGCGCGCGCGCGTTTGTCAGCACCCAGCAATTGGCTACGCCAGGAAACATTGCGATTAGTTTTCCCTGGAAAACAGCGACCCCAGCCGACGGCTCCCTTAACTAGCAAGCCTTATATAAACCCGGCCGCCGCCGCAAACGACAGTTCTCATCGGGAAGTGCAGTACGCCGTGTTCCAGCTGCTTGTGGATGACTCGCTGCACCACTCGAGGTTACCTGGCTGCTCGGCGGAAAATCTTGCGACTTCACTTGGAGAGACTGAACTTCACTGGACTTGGGAATAATTACGGGACGTGCACCCCACCATGCACATTCGGACATTGGTATAACCAAACTTTAATTCTGCATTATTTCTGAGTGTGAGCCTGGGTAGACGCTTGGCTAACATAATTGTTAAAAAGTGATTTGTGATTTAATAAACCAGACTGAAAAGGTTATTGTGTTATTCCTGGTTATAACACATTTGCACATGATACTCTACTACTGGCCACACAAATAAGACTATTCCACAAGTCATGGTGACACTTAAGTTAGTGTTGTGTCGTGTACTTACGTAACAAAAACAAAATTCATTGATGTCGACGTTATTTCTGTGACAAGTAACTGAGCTTTCATGTCTTCCTCGCAAAAGTAACAATTTGTGCTTCTTTTGTGTTACCTAAGACATTTGTTTTACAAGACAGCATTTGGAGCACACGTACAAGACACTTTCAATTCAAGAATAATATAGATGAAAAAATTCCGAGACTTTTCTACAACTGAGCTATCAGCCTATGTTCAGACGAGAACTGAAATGCGAATTAAGATACCTGTCCTTGTAGAGTAATAGCCAACTGGGAACTTGGTACGTATCACGACTCATCATTTCGTTGCAGTGTTTGTTACTTAACAGGAGATAAAATGTGCTGTTCGGCGAAAAGTAACGCAGAAATTAGATTTAGTTTCGTAGCGCGGCCTACATCCATATCTAGTAATTCTGAATTCCTTGCTACTTACGTCGCTGCGACACCGCTGGTGTTGATCACCGTGACACTGAAAAGCCCTAAATTGGCTGGACGCAGATTCTGCTTACCTGTAAGAAATACATAAAGTGGATTACTGAGGATAAGGAAAATCAAATATTAAAAACTGTCTTATTTTATCACTTCAACAATAGTCAGTATCACAAAATGTGAGACTACAGAAGGAAGCGAAAGAGTTTTCTGTAAGTTCAAAATGGTTCAAATGGCTCTGAGCACTATGGGACTTAACATCTGAGGTCATCAGTCCCCTAGAACTTAGAACTACTTAGCCTAAACCTAACTAACCTAAGGACATGACACACATCCATGCACGAGGCAGGATTCGAACCTGCGACTGTAGCGGTCGCGCGGTTCCAGACTGAAGCGCCTAGAATCGCTCGGCCACAACGGCCGGCTTTCTCTAAGTAACAGTGTAAATACTATTACAGTTGTTAAAGTTATTTTTACCGATTTTTGCAGTTTATAATTTTAAAAGGAAAGTATGAAACTATTACTGTATTATTATGTTATTTTTAACCACTTACTTATAATGCACTTAAAATATTTAATGGGTACCGCATATTCTTAAACAGCAATTTCTAGGCACTATTGTATGAAATTTCGTATTGAGTGCCGAAAATAAACAAAATTTTGTACCGAATATGGAACAGAGGAACATTATGGCTTTTCACATTACATTTAAATATCACTATAACCAGTTATTTTTCCAGCATTTCAAATTTTTGGCTGAATTAATAAACCCTCAAAACCAAATCGGAAATGCAGATGTGAAAGTGAGAAATATCGAGAAATCGTAAACTGTTATTGTGTACGAACCGATGTCCCAAATTTGCTGATATTTATATTTTAAGAGAAAATCGTAAGAACAGTGAAGCTTGTGAAAACATAATGAAACATAATACTTCTTCCACCATACTTATCGCGTAATGATAACGGCAGAAAAATTATAGATAGAGGTATCAACAGTATTTTCTTCCCTTGTATCATCCGTGAATCAAATGGAAAGGACAGAATACAAATCTTCTACAATATTACCCACCGCCATACGCCTTACCTTGGCTTGCGATGCTGATGTAAACGGAAATACATAGGTACGCACCTGACACTCAAACTGAGTGTGTTGTACCCTCAACAGCGGCGTAGAAAACTACAACATGCAATTCAGCGGCACTGTACTCGCTTCGCGTCATCTGTACCTAGCAAACAAGAGCATGTTTGATAGTAGTGATGCTACGAAAGTGAGTAAAAACGGATGGGCTGACTTAACTGACCGAATGGCGTACAGACAGTATAAATTCCATGAACTCTGAAGGCTGCCCATTGACATAATATCGACAGGTCAAACTCCGAGGCGGTAATATCCAATGGTAGGTTCATTGAGTAAGGGCTAACGGCAGAGACACGCGTCAATGATCAGTATAAGATGTAATGAACTGGGAGGCTGAGGATGCTACTGCATCCCATTACGACCTCTCTTTATTGCATCAATTGCAAGAGTGATAACAACAGAGACTGTTCGGAGTAAATATCATGTAACTGACATATATGATATGCAACTTGGGGCGTTTTTCTCTGTAACTTACAAAATAGTAAGTGAAAAGAATATTTATTTCGATTGATAAATGTAAGAACCGTTATTCTTCCAGGAGAGTTATGAACATAGTTTATTTATGCTGCCTGACGAATAAAGTGAAGCTCCCAGAAAGGGCAGAGGAAACGAAACGAAACTTCACGGGTTGAAAGGGAATGTGATGTTACGTAAGTGATTACAAATTCGAGTCATATCTACAAAGAACTTGTAAGCCTAGATACACTATGTGATCAAAAGTATCCGGACACCTCCCCAAAACATACGTTTTTCATGTTAGGTACATTGTGCTGCCACCTACTGCCGGGTACTCCATATCAGCAACCTCAGTAGTCATTAGACATCGTGAGAGAGCAGAATGGGGCGCTCTGCAGAAGTCACGGACTTCGAACGTGGTCAGGTGATTGGGTGTCACTTGTGTCATACGTCCGTACGCTCCACACTCCTAAACATCCCTAGGTCCACTGTTCCCGATGTGATAGTGAAGTGGAAACGAGAAGGGACACGTGCAGCACAAAAGCGTACAGGCCGACCTCGTCTGTTGACTGACAAAGACCGCCAACAGTTGAAGATGGTCGTAATGTGTAATAGGCAGATATCAATCCAGACCATCACACAGGAATTCCAAACTGCATCAGGATCGACTGCAAGACCTATGGCAGTTAGGCGAGAGGTGAGAAAACTTGGATTTCATGGTCGAGCGGCTGCTCATAAGCCACAAATCACGCCAGTAAATACCAAACGACCGCTCTCTTGGTGTAAGGAGCGGAAACATTAGACTATTGAGGCCGAGCGGTTCTAGGCGCTACAGTCTGGAACCGCGCGACCGCTACGGTCGCACGTTAGAATCCTGCCTCGGGCATGGATGTGTATGATGTCCTTAGGTTAGTTAGGTTTAAGTAGTTCTAAGTTCTAGGGGACTGATGACCTCAGAAGATAAGTCCCATAGTGCTCAGAGCCATTTGAACCATTAGACGATTGAATAGTGGAAAAACGTTGTGTGGAGTGACGAATCACGGTACATGATGTGGCGATCCGATGGCAGGGTTTGGGTAAGGCGAATGCCCGGTGAACGACATTTGCCATCGTGTGTAGTGTCAATAGAGAAATTCGGAGGCGGTGGTGTTATGGTGTGGTCGTGTTTTTCATGGAGGGGCTTGCACCCCTTGTTTTTTTAGCTTTGAACTTCACAGCACAGGACTACATTGATGTTTTAAGCACCTTCTTTCTTCCCACTGTTGAAGAGCAATTCGGGGATGGCGATGGCATCTTTCAACACGACCGGCCTGTGGCGGAGTGCTTCAGTCCGAAACCGCGCGACTGCTACGGTCGCAGGTTCGGATTCCGTCTCGGGCATAGATGTGTGTGATATCCTTAGGTTACATAGGTTTAAGTAGTTCTAAGTTCTAGGGGTCTGATGACCTCAGATGTTAAGTCCCATAGAGCTCAGAGCCAATTGAACCATTTGTGGCGGAGTGGTTACACGACAATAACATCCCTGTAATGGACTGGCCTGCACAGAGTCCTGACCTGAATCCTATAGAACACCTTTGGGATGTTTTGGAACGCGGACTTCGTGCCAGGCCTCACCGACCGACATAGATTCCTCTCCTCAGTGCAGCACTCCGTGAAGAATGGTCTGCCACTCCCAAAGAAACCTTCCAGCACCTGATTGAAAGTATGCCTGTGAGAGTGGAAGCTGTCATCAAGGCTAAGGGTGGGCCAACACCATATTGAATTCCAGCATTACCGATGGACGGCGCCACGAACGTGTAAGTCAGTTTCAGCCAGGTGTCCGGATACTTTTGATCACATAGTGTATCAGTACGATGTTGGATTGCTTCTGGCCTGGATGTATGCGCTAATTCGGATGAGAAGAATGTCATATAACCGTTGTATCTTCATGAGGCAATATGACCAACAACAATTCTAATTGGTTCTTGATACCCTTGACACTGACACTAGGACGGAGCTCACGTCAGATGTGGTCCCACACTGGTTCTATAAGGGACAGAGAGTATCTGAGCGTGCGGCAAAGAGTTTATACAGACATGTGCTATTTGTGGAAGAGCGTTATCCTGTTGGAAAATGGCACCGCGGTACTGTCGCATGTAAGGTAAAGTATGAGGACGCAGGGTGTAGGAGACGTACAGCTGTGCCGTCTGAGTTCCCTTCATCGGTACCAGCCGTGACCTGAAGTCATACCCGATGGCCCGATGGTTCCCCACTCCATGCCTCCTGGAGGAGCACCACTATGCCCTCCAAGACTTAAGGCGGAATGGCTCTCTCCGCAGGCCGCTGCCGTACTCGCCAACTTTGGTTATCTGGGGTAGTGCAGGGCCGCGATTTATCGTTCAACACAATACGGCGCCGTTGATCAGCAGTCCGTGATTCCCGCTCACGGCACCTCTTTAAATGCATCCGTTTGTCTTGTGGCGTTAATGGCAGCCTACGCGTACGACACTAATTCATGTGGTTCAGATGGCTCTAAGCAGTATGGGACTTAACATCTGAGGTCATCAGTCCCCTAGACTTAGAACTACTTAAACCTAACTAACCTAAGGACATCACACATATCCATGCCCGAGGCAGGATTCGAACCTGCGACCGTAGCAGCAGCGAGGCTCCGGACTGAAGAGCCTAGAACCGCTCGGTCATAGCGGCCGGCAACTACATGACAGAGAAACTAATGTTCTACTTAATAAATTACAATTATTTACTGTAACTCTCTGGAAAAGAACTAAATAAACTACGTTCAAAACTTCGCAGAAAAAGTAACGTTTCTTACGTTTACTAATCTACATAAATTTTCCTTTCATTTTTTATTTTTTCAAGTATAGAAACACCTTATCTGGAACATCCTGTATATGTAAGGCGGTAAGCTGCTGGGAAGGAAGCGCGGAAGATTAGAGAGTTCAACGTCCCGTGGCATCAAGGCCACTAGAAACGGAGCACAAGGTCGGATCAAGGATGGAGAAGGAAATCGATCGGGCCCTTTCGAAGGAACCATCCCGATATAAGCCTTAAGCGATTTAGCGAAATCACAGGAAACCTAAAACCGAATGCGGATCGAAACCGCCGTCTTTCCAAATGCGAGTCCAGTGTGCTAACCACTGCGCTACCTTGCTCGGTCACCCACTGGAGCACCACTCACGATTCATCACAGGAAGATACATTCACAGTGGGCATAACGTGGACTGCAGATTAGTGAAGAACTGTTTTGTTCTGGATGAGTCCGTTTTTATCTCAAAGTGAGCCAAGACCTGATTTATGTTAGTGAGAGGCCAGACGACATTATGATTCATTAAACATCCGTATAAGCAATTCTTTCGGACAGATGAACCTCTACGTCTTTGCACGAGAAATTGTGGCTATACACATGTAGACACATAACATCCTTGTGCTGACGTAATAGCTTAGGACTTTACAACATCGCAACGTTCGATAGCATAGATGTCGTACCGTGTACGAGTATCTTCAACTGCAAGCAACTCAACATCTGGAATGGCGAACGGGATGTTCAGACCTGAATACCACAGAGAAAGTTATTGATACTCTAGAGTAGTATTTCTAACTAAATCCTCCTCCGAAGACCCTTTCTGTATAAAATAGACATGCATCCACTTCTTATGACCGATTGAGTGGGGTGGAGAAGTGGTAAGTCACTGGAACCGCATTGGGGGGGGGGAGGGGGAGGAGGGGGGATGACAGTTAATACCCACATTTTGAGTTTGCATAATTTTTCTCAATCGTTTAAGGCAAAGTCTGAAATAGCTCCTTTTAAAAGTACACACCTAATTTCCTCCCCTTTTCTGCCCCAGTCTGAACTTGTGCAGTATCACTAACTAGCCGAGTACATGGCGTTGCCTATCCATCTATGTATTTACAGGGTGGCGCACGAAATGTGTTACCAAATGTTTCTTTCACAATTTACGATGCCCATTAGATATCCCGATGGGATCTCTACAGCAGTACCAGCAGAGCTTGGAAAAACAAATGAGTTACGAAATGACGTGTAATTCACGATACTGCCGCTAGGAGACTAGTAAGCAGCAGTGGCTGACAATGGAAGACTGACGACACAGCAACGATCGGCAATTGTGTTACTTTTTCATGAAACGAAAAGCCATGTTGTGACTCAGAGCCGTTTTCGACAACAGTTTAACACACGATAGGTCCCTTGCAAGAAGACCATTCACAGGTTGTACGATAAATTTGTACAGGAAGGAACAGTTAAAAAAAATGGCTCTGAGCACTATGGGACTCAACTGCTGAGGTCATTAGTCCCCTAGAACTTAGAACTAGTTAAACCTAACTAACCTAAGGACATCACAAACATCCATGCCCTAGGCAGGATTCGAACCTGCGACCATAGCGGTCTTGCGGTTCCAGACTGCAGCGCCTTTAACCGCACGGCCACTTCGGCCGGCGAAGGAACAGTATTGGAAGCGAAGCGACCTCGGCCTAAGCCTGTTTGTTCGCCGGAGAATATTGAAGCGGTACGAGTTGCTGTACAGAGAAGTCCCGGGGAATCGTGTAGAAAGGCAGCAGTGCAACTGGGAATATCGAGACGATCCGTTCAACGCATTCTTAAAAGTGACCTCCATATGTACCCATACAAGATAACCTGTGCACAGAAGCTCACTGAAGAACACAAGCAGCGGAGACTACTGTTTGTTCAGTGGGCGGAGGATAGGGAAGAAACTCTCAACAACGTTTGGTTTTCAGACGAGCTGCATTTTCATTTAGACGGTGTGGTTAACAAACAGAATGTACGCTTTTGGGCCACTGAAAACCCACAAGTGCTTCATGAACGACAACATTATGCTCCGAGGATTACAGCGTGGGCAGCAATTTCCAGTCACGGACTTATTCGACCCTTTTTATTTGAAGAAACTGTGAACAGCGAGTGTTATTTGAGCATGCTTCGCAATAGCTTCATTCCACAGCTTCTTGCTACTGCCTTGCCCTTCAACACGCAGTGGTTCAAGCAAGATGGAGCAAGGCCACATACGGCAAACACTGTGTTGGAGTTTTTACACGAGCATTTCGACATGTGGATCATTTCACTCAGGTTTCCAAGCAGTTTCAATGATGGACAAAATTGCCCCCCCCCCCCCTCCCTCCCCAGTAGTCCAGACCTCAATCCATGTGACTTTTTTGTTTGGGGGTACCTAAAGGAAAAAATTTTCCCGAAACGTCCACGTGATTTAATGGAGCTCAGAAGACTTATTCTTCAAGCTTGCAGTGAAATTACGGAAGACATGTGCCGTAGGGTAATCACTAACTTCAGTGAAACTTCCTGGCAGATTAAAACTGTGTGCCCGACCGAGACTCGAACTCGGGACCTTTGCCTTTCGCGGGAAAGTGCTCTACCATCTGAGCTACCGAAGCACGACTCACGCCCGGTCCCCACAGCTTTACTTCTGCCAGTATCTCATCTCCTACCTTCCAAACTTTACAGAAGTTCTCCTGATTCGCAGGAGAGCTTCTGTAAAGTTTGGAAGGTAGGAGACGAGATACTGGCAGAAGTAAAGCTGTGGGGACCGGGCGTGAGTCGTGCTTCGGTAGCTCAGATGATAGAGCACTTGCCCGCGAAAGGCAAAGGTCCCGAGTTCGAGTCTCGGTCGGGCACACAGTTTTAATCTGCCAGGAAGTTTCATATCAGCGCACAGTCCGCTGCAGAGTGAAAATCTCATTCTACTAACTTCAGTGTTCGTTTGAAGGAAGTTAGGAAACGAAATGGTGGACATATTGAGCATGTGCTGAGTTAGAACAAATCTCCATGGACGGCTCTTCATTGTAGTAAAATGGTTCAAATGGCTCTGAGCACTATGGGACTTAACATCTGAGGTCATCAGTCCCCTAGAACTTAGAACTACTTAAACCTAACTAACCTAAGGACATCACACACATCCATGCCCGAGGCAGGATTCGAACCTGCGACCGTAGCAGTCGCGCGGTTCCGGACCGAAGCGCCTAGAACCGCTCGGCCACCGCGGCCGGCTATTGTAGTATATGTTCCTTTTAGATTGTATTGCCAATAAAGATTACATTCAAAAACAAAATGGTAACACATTTCGTGTGCCACCCTGTATTTCAATCTTCTATTAGTCCATCTCTACCTTCCCCCTCTCTCTGTCACTCTGTTTCCTCCTCTGTCCCCCACACTCTGCACATCTCCTCTTCCCGCCTCCCTCTGTCTATATCCTCCTCCCTCCCTACCTGTACATCTTCTTCTCTTTCCTTTCTCTGTCTATCTCTTTCACACCCCTCTCTCCGTCCATGAACTTCTCTTTCCTTTCTCCATTTACTCCTCCCTTTCCTCTATGCTCACCATCTCCTCCACCCCTTTTGTTCCTCTCTCTTCCTTCCCTCGTCTCAGCCCATCTCTTATCTTTCTCCTTTCTCTGTCCATCACCTCCTCTCCCCTCTCTCTGCCCATTTCCCCCTCCTCTCTCTCCGTCCATCTCCTCGTCCCTTTTATCTTTGTCCATCTTCCCGTTCCCCCTCGTCGTCTCCTCCCCCTTCCCTCTCCACCTTATCACCCTCAACTCATTAGGACAGGTGGTTCTTATCCCCCCAGTGTTTCTTTCTAGATCGTAAGTAATATGTGCACCAAATTTGGTTGAAATCGTACCGGTGTTGAGAATGAGTTTTTTATCAGTAGCTTTGCTCGTTTACGTACATATATGTTTCACATATATTTAACGTATTTCACACGTATATCTACACATATTTCACCTGTACGTCTAGCAAATTTCGCCCAGCAGTTTCATTATTTTCACGAATCTCTATGTTTATGACGTCGTATCTGCCGCACTATGTACTGCACAGTGATGTAATTTTGCAGGTATATGTGGCTAGTGCCTGCCAAATGTGTTGTGAATAGAGTTAGCACTAAAGAAGTTGTAAATCAAAACATCATGCATGATTCGGTCGTTTTTCGCGCATGTCAGTGTTTATGATTCCATGTCTTATGAACTACGTGTCGTAAAATGGTATATTTTTCTACGTAAATTCAGAGGTATGTTTGGATACTGTCTGCCAATAGCGTTGCGAATAGACTTAGTAGCAACGAAGCAATAAATTTAAAAGTTTTGCAAGAAGCGTCAGTTTCTCACGCTTCTCAGCGTTTATATCATCATATCTCCTGAACTGTGTGTCGTTCAACGATAAAACTTTGGTGGTACATTCAGTGGTGCACGTGAATACTGTCTGAAGAATGGTTTGCGAATACAGTTAGTAGTAAAGAATTTATTTATTTATTTAGCGTATGCTACATAAAAATCACAATAACATATAAAATACAGTACCACAGACACACTAAAATACATTTTAGATCTTTATATCTAAGCCATTGATCCAATCCACCACTTCGGAAGTAACCAGGTTCGAATCTACTAGATTTCCAGGGAAGGCACGGAGGGGGCACTCCACTGCTATATGCTTCATTGTTTGTGGAAAGCCAGCACAGTCACAGTATGAGGTGTCCACCCAACCCCATTTACGAAGAATCGAAGCACTTCTTCCCACACCACATTTGAAACGGTTACGCCTGCTCCGAGTGTATCTTGGCAAGCTGAAACCATTGAGCCTTACTGTTGGATCTTCAATTTTCAAGATGCCCTGTGGAGTAGAAGATGTCCTTTCTTTCGGCCAGCTGTCTTTGGGGTCGAAATGGTTGCTTAACAATTCCATGGCCGTTTTACATGCCGGTTTACGGGACTTGAACCTGGATAATTCTGGCTGTCTCACGTCTTCGTGAATTGGGAGTGACGAGTTATTCAGTATTCTCGACCACAGATGACCAAGGTGTTTTTGTCTTCTGATGTGAGGAGGTGGTATGTTACACAACACCGGCAGCCATTGGACTAGAGTAGCAAGCAATTTTCCAAATATGATACGCATAGTGTGACGAAGTTGAATGTCCACAAGGTGAGTATGGCAGCTAAGTAGTAAAGAATAATCTACATCTACATCTATACTCCGCGAGCCACCTTACGGTGTGTGGCGGAGGGTACTTATTGTACCACTATCTGATCCCCCCTTCCCTGTTCCATTCACGAATTGCGCGTGGGAAGAACGACTGCTTGTAAGTCTCCGTATTTGCTCTAATTTCTCGGATCTTTTCGTTGTGATCATTACGCGAGATATATGTGGGCGGTAGTAATATGTTGCCCATCTCTTCCCGGAATGTGCTCTCTCGTAATTTCGATAATAAACCTCTCCGTATTGCGTAACGCCTTTCTTGAAGTGTCCGCCACTGGAGCTTGTTCAGCATCTCCGTAACGCTCTCGCGCTGACTAAATGTCCCCATGACGAATCGCGCTGCTTTTCGCTGGATCATGTCTATCTCTTCTATTAATCCAACCTGGTAAGGGTCCCATACTGATGAGCAATACTCAAGAATCGGACGAACAAGCGTTTTGTAAGCTACTTCTTTCGTCGATGAGTCACATTTTCTTAGAATTCTTCCTATGAATCTCAACCTGGCGCCTGCTTTTCCCACTATTTGTTTTATGTGATCATTCCACTTCAGATCGCTCCGGATAGTAACTCCTAAGTATTTTACGGTCGTTACCGCTTCCAATGATTTACCACCTATGGCATAATCGTACTGGAATGGATTTCTGCCCCTATGTATGCGCATTATATTACATTTATCTACGTTTAGGGAAAGCTGCCAGCTGTCGCACCATTCATTAATCCTCTGCAGGTCTTCCTGGAGTACGTACGAGTCTTCTGATGTTGCTACTTTCTTGTAGACAACCGTGTCATCTGCAAATAGCCTCACGGAACTACCGATGTTGTCAACTAAGTCATTTATGTATATTGTAAACAATAAAGGTCCTATCACGCTTCCTTGCGGTACTCCCGAAATTACCTCTACATCTGCAGATTTTGAACCGTTAAGAATGACATGTTGTGTTCTTTCTTCTAGGAAATCCTGCATCCAATCACAAACCTGGTCCGATATTCCGTAAGCTCGTATTTTTTTCACTAAACGTAAGTGCGGAACCGTATCAAATGCCTTCCTGAAGTCCAGGAATACGGCATCAATCTGCTCGCCAGGCGAGCTGAGTTTCACATGATCTCTGTTTGCGGAATCCATGTTGGTTATGATGAAGGAGATTTGTATTATCTAAGAACGTCATAATACGAGAACATAAAACATGTTCCATTATTCTACAACAGATTGACGTAAGCGAAATAGGCCTATAATTATTCGCATCTGATTTATGACCCTTCTTGAAAATGGGAACGACCTGCGCTTTCTTCCAGTCGCTAGGTACTTTACGTTCTTCCAGAGATCTACGATAAATTGCTGATAGAAAGGGGGCAAGTTCTTTAGCATAATCACTGTAGAATCTTACGGGTATCTCGTCTGGTCCGGATGCTTTTCCGCTACTAAGTGATAGCAGTTGTTTTTCAATTCCGATATCGTTTATTTCAATATTTTCCATTTTGGCGTCCGTGCGACGGCTGAAGTCAGGGACCGTGTTACGATTTTCCGCAGTGAAACAGTTTCGGAACACTGAATTCAGTATTTCTGCCTTTCTTCGGTCGTCCTCTGTTTCGGTGCCATCGTGGTCAACGAGTGACTGAATAGGGGATTTAGATCCGCTTACCGATTTTACATATGACCAAAACTTTTTAGGGTTCTTGTTTAGATTGTTTGCCAATGTTTTATGTTCGAATTCGTTGAATGCTTCTCTCATTGCTCTCTTTACGCTCTTTTTCGCTTCGTTCAGCTTTTCCTTATCAGCTATGATTCGACTACTCTTAAACCTATGATGAAGCTTTCTTTGTTTCCGTAGTACCTTTCGTACATGATTGTTATACCACGGTGGATCTTTCCCCTCGCTTTGGACCTTAGTCGGTACGAACTTATCTAAGGCGTACTGGACGATGTTTCTGAATTTTTTCCATTTTTGTTCCACATCCTCTTCCTCAGAAATGAACGTTTGATGGTGGTCACTCAGATATTCTGCGATTTGTGCCCTATCACTCTTGTTAAGCAAATATATTTTCCTTCCTTTCTTGGCATTTCTTATTACACTTGTAGTCATTGATGCAACCACTGACTTATGATCACTGATACCCTCTTCTACATTCACGGAGTCGAAAAGTTCCGGTCTATTTGTTGCTATGAGGTCTAAAACGTTAGCTTCACGAGTTGGTTCTCTAACTATCTGCTCGAAGTAATTCTCGGACAAGGCAGTCAGGATAATGTCACAAGAGTCTCTGTCCCTGGCTCCAGTTCTGATTGTGTGACTATCCCATTCTATACCTGGTAGATTGAAGTCTCCCCCTATTACAATAGTATGATCACGAAACTTCTTCACGACGTTCTGCAGGTTCTCTCTGAGGCGCTCAACTACTACGGTTGCTGATGCAGGTGGTCTATAGAAGCATCCGACTATCATATCTGACCCACCTTTGATACTTAACCCAGATTATTTCACATTCGCATTCGCTAATAACTTCACTGGATATTATTGAATTCTTTACTGCTATAAATACTCCTCCACCATTGGCGTTTATCCTATCCTTGCGGTATATATTCCATTCTGTGTCTAGGATTTCGTTACTGTTCACTTCCAGTTTTAACCAACTTTCCGTTCCTAATACTATATGCGCACTATTTCCTTCAATAAGCGATACTAATTCAGGAACCTTGCCCTGGATACTCCTGCAGTTTACCAATATTACGTTAACTTTTCCTGTTTTTGGTCTCTGAGGACGGACGTTCTTTATCAACGATGCTGATGTTCTCTTTGGTAAGCCGTCAGGTATTTTATCGTTTCGCCCAAGGGGGGGGGTCCCTCTAACCTAAAAAACCCCCGTGTGCACGCCACACGTACTCTGCTACCCTAGTAGCTGCTTCCGGTGTGTAGTGCACGCCTGACCTGTCTAGGGGGGCCCTACAGTTCTCCACCCAATAACGGAGGTCGATGAATTTGCAACCATTATAGTCGCAGAGTCGTCTGAGCCTCTGGTTTAGACCCTCCACACGGCTCCAAACCAGAGGACCGCGATCGACTCTGGGGACTATGCTGCAGATATTAAGCTCAGCTTGCACTCCGCGTGCGATGCTGGTTGTCTTCACCAAATCAGCCAGCCGCCGGAAGGAACCAAGGATGGCCTCAGAACCCAAGCGGCAGGCGTCATTCGTTCCGACATGTGCTACTATCTGCAGCCGGTCACACCCAGTGCGTTCAATAGCTGCCGGAAGGGCCTCCTCCACATTACGGACGAGACCCCCCGGCAAGCACACCGAGTGCACACTGGCATTCTTCCCCGACCTACCCGCTATTTTCCTGAGGGGCTCCATAACCCGCCTAACGTTGGAGCTCCCTGTAACTAATAGGCCCGCCCTCTGTGACTGTCGGGACCTTGCCGGAGAATCGGCCACTGGCCCAACAGGCGAGGCATCCTGTGGTGGCTCGGAAACGATGTCATCACCACTAGGAAGCACCCCGTACCTGTTGGAAAGGGGTAAGGCAGCTGCCACGCGGCCAGATCCCACCTTCGCCTTTCGGCCAGGCACGCGCGAGCCCACCACTGTCCGCCATTCACCCTGGAGTAATGGCTGACCGGTAAGATGCTCACTGCCGGAAGACGCAGCGACATCAGGGGTTCCATGTGATTCCAAGGCCACCGAAGTAGGCATAGGTCTCACCACAGTTGCCCCAAAACCACTACGAGCCGACGCCTGCGCCTCGAGCTCGATGAGCCTAACAGACAAAGCCTCCACCTGCCCCCGAAGAGTGGCCAATTCTCCTTGCGTCCGCTCACAACAACCACAGTCCCTACACATGACTATGTTTACCCTACTCTATACGGTGACAAATTCCCAAGATAATCTTCTGATGAGCTACTCTGATAATCAAGAAACACTCACTGAAATACGAGACGCGAAAACTACGCTAGGTTTTCCCAGAAAAACTATTTAAAAGCTAAGCGCAGCAAATAAGTACAAAATAAATTTCTCTCCTAACGATCAACAACTGTTAGTTTCTATGCAGAGCAGATAAACACAAATAGAATCCCTTTCTTAGTGGAAGGTCGTAAACAAAATGCAAAATAAACGCTTTATACAAACAGTCATGAAACGTCATGCTTCATGCGGCAGTTTTACAGCACGAACAGTGAAAATGTAGAAAGCGATAAACAATTTATCTTTCATCATTTGGTGGGCGTTGTCAGCGAGAGAAAGTTTCATAAAGGTCCGACATTATGTGTAAAGTTTGTTGCAAGTCACTAAGTGCCCGCATTCTCAGTTACTGGATGACTGAAGTGTGGGTGTTCGTGCATCGTGAGCTACACTGCTTTCTCACCCCCATCCCCAAACCTTTGAAAGGTAGAGAGTTTTCCCGGACAGTAAGTGACATATGTGTCCGCCCCTCGTGGTCTCGCGGTAGCGTTCTCGCTTCCCGTGCATGGGGTCCCGGGTTCGATTCCCGGCGGGGTCAGGGATTTTTCCTGCCTCGAGATGACTGGGTGGTGTTGTATCATCATCATCATTCATCCCCATTACCGTCGGAGGAAGGCAACGGCAAACCACCTCCATTAGGACCTTGCCTAGTAAGGCGGTACGGGTCTCCCGCAGC
Organism: Schistocerca nitens; assembly: GCF_023898315.1. Taxonomy (NCBI): domain Eukaryota; kingdom Metazoa; phylum Arthropoda; class Insecta; order Orthoptera; family Acrididae; genus Schistocerca; species Schistocerca nitens. The sequence goes on from NC_064622.1 coordinate 261,939,379, forward strand.
GTTCCCCTACGCTCTGTAAAGAAGCATGGCACTTCATTTCCATTTTTTTTTCAAGTGACATATGTACCAAGTTTGGTTGGAATCGGCGATGTGATTTAAGAGATGTCTAGAGTGATTCAGGTGCCCGTACCAAAGACGTTTTGTGTAACCTGCAATGTTATATCTGGCCTTCATAACCACGTGCGAGATATTCATATTATCCCGCTGGCTACAAGCGAAGTATTAGCCCTACAGAAAAAAATGAACAGGAGCTTTTCATAGAAAACTTTATGTAGTTAAATTTTTTTTACCGGGATTCGTTTACGCTAGAGTACGTAGTTTTAGAGTTCGTCAATAAAAACGTAGAAAATTGGGCTTCAAACGCACACCAATTCCCACACTTAACTTCCATCGGTTAGAATTTCTATTATGTTGTTCATGGCACCCCTTTGCTACAACTGCTCGAAAACTGCGACTGCACCAATTATTTCTTACATTCGACCTTTTCTTGGTCTTCATTGACTTGCCTTATTATACCACCGACTTAGTGGAGCGCACACAAATTATAAAATCGAAATTCGTGTAAATTTTGCCTGATAATTTTGTTAGTTTGAGCAGCATAAATTAAACAATTACAGGCTTTCTGAGTGCAAAACTGCTATGCTTGTAAAGGTTAAGCTGGTTTGGAGCCGTGTGGGGGGTCTAAACCAGAGGCTCAGACGACTCTGCGACTATAATGGTTATGCTTGTAAAGGTTAAGTTTCGATCGAAATCGCAGTGTAATTACTTTTAGCGTAACGTCTACAACAGCTATTTTTCTTTCATTACCCTCATAGGCGCATTTAAATTGATAATGTTAACGAAATAACCGACTAAGCTGGTGGTACAATAGCCCAATAAAAAGAGACCAAAAAATGACGAATATCCAAAATAGTTCGTGTAGTCAGAAATTTTTGTACATTGTTACGAGTGAGTGCCACGAACAACATATTAGAAATCATGACTGGCGAGGGATTAATGTTGAGGTGGAGATGCGTTTGAAAGTCACTTCTGTAAATTTTTCTTAAATAAATCGAAAATTGTGGACTCTAGCGAAACCGTATAACAGTACGCAATTGTTATACATTAAATTTCGTACATAAAAGGTCCCGTTCATTTTTTCTGTAGGACTACCTATCCGCGCGTAGCGAGCGACAGAATATGAAAATCTCGCGCGTGGGTTATGAAGGGCATATAACATTGTGGGTTGCATAAAACGACTTCGGTAGGAGCAGCTAAATCATCCTGTATGTACACGTACATCTATTTTTATAATATGTTTTGATATAGTTTTTATTATATGTGTGGATAAAATCATTGTCAATAGGATGTTAACCCCCAATCTTGTATTCTTAAAAGACTTTACTTGTGCTATGTGAAACTGATACATGGATATTGTGCAGTGTAAATATATTTTTTACGTTCTGACGTAAATTCCTTCTTTAGAACTGTCCTTTCATTCTCCATTCATACCGCTTCCAGAGTTTTTTCCGGCAAGAACTGCATCTACGTCTACATCGACATGACTACTCTGCAATTCACACTTAAGTGTCTGGCAGCGGTTTCGTCGACTTACTTTCCAACTATTTCTCTACTGATCTACTCTCGAACAATTTTTTCCTGCAAGAACTGCATCTACAGCTACATCGACATGACTACTCTGCGATTCACACTTAAGTACCTGGCAGAGGGTTCATCGACTCACTTTCCCTCTATTTCTCTACTGTTCTATTCTCGAACAGTGCGGGGAAAGAAACGAACACTTAAATTTTTTCGTGCGAGTAATCATTTCTCTTATTTTATTATGACGATCATTTCTCTCTATGTACATTAGGAAGAGAACGTTGGAGATTGAAGTTTCATGAAAAGATCTCGCCGCAATGAAAAACGCCTTTGTTTTAGTGATTGGCACCCCAACTCGCATATCATATCCGCGACACTCTCCCCTATTTCGCGGTAATACAGAACGAGCTGCCTTCTTTGAACTTTTTCGACGACTTCTGTCAGTCCAGTCTGGTACTGATACCTTACCGCACGGCACTACTGTGGCATGGTAGTGTCCTCAGTAGTCTCTTTAGAAATCCTGTTGCATCCCCTAAGAGTTCTGCGAATAAAACGCAATCTTTGGTTTGCCTTCTATACAACATTTCCAATGTGATCGTTTCAGTTTATGTTGTTCTCAGTTGTAATTCCTAGGTATTTAGTTGAACTGACAGCCTCTACATTTGTGTGATTTATCATGTAACCGACGATTAACGGATTCGTTTTAGTTCTCATGTGGATGACCTCAGACTTTTATTTAGGGTCATCTCCACCTTTCGTACCATACATATATCGTGTGTACATAATTTTGCAATTGGTTTCTATCTTATGACTTTACTAGAAGGTAAATGACAGCAACATCTGCAGACAATCTAAGATGGTTGCTCACATGTCTCTGAAGTCGTTCATTTAGATCAGGAACAACAGAGGGCCTATAACACTTCCTAGGGGAATGCACTGGCAGGCTCTTTCTACGTAAAATCAGAGGTTGTCGAAACTTCGACCCAGAAGCGTTCAGCTGGCCGAGGGGGAGTACGTGGCTTTGGTGCCACTTGGCACGCCGCGCGGAGTCCTTTCGCAACCTGTTTACCGCCGGCGATTACCGGGCTATTGTGTTTGGAAGCGCAGCGCGGCTCCCACACACTGCCACGTCACACTGCGCAGTCCAATACTGCCTCTTATCTACAGGCGAATCTCACCTGCAGTTCTATTTTACGACTCGCAGCATGAATGTAGCATTACTATGAGGGAAGCACAATAAGCAACGCAATTCATTTTTTTCTCGGCCAGTTTCAGTTCAAAAACAGGGAAATTTGTTTGGGACATAGTAGAATTGTTCAGCTTCTGTCTCTTTGGTTTCATAAAGTTCTGATAGATGGCGGCGCTATATGCAGCCTTCGACATGGTGTCTGAAGCAGAGGTGCGTTCCAAGAAGAGAGCTCTCGTTGAGTTTCTTATGGCGGAAAACCAGGGCGTCGCAGATGTTCACAGGCGCATTCTGAATGCCTACAGCGATCTGGCAGTAAGCAAAAGCACGGTGAGTCGTTGGGCGAGGCACCTGTCATCACTGAAACAGGGTCGCGTAAACCAGTCCGATCTCTAGCGTGCCGGCCGGTCGCACACAGCTGTGCTACCCCCAGGAAATTGAAGAAACATCTTAAGCGTGTTCGTCGCAATAAAAGTGCAAATGGACTTCTCTTTACACAAGTCTGTGCATTCTGGAGCTGCTCACAAAACTTCTTTGGACTATTCTACCTCATCCACACTACAACAAGGTTATCACACGTTTAGACATGTGCCTGTTTCGCTCAGTGAGGGACGCACTCAGCAATCAGCAGTACGTGGATGATGTGGAGGTTATTTATGCAGCAACACTTTGACTCCGGCGTCGAGCAGTAGAGTGGTACCATGCGGGCATAGAATCCCTCCCAGTAAGATGGCGTAAGGCCTTCGCATTGAACGGAGATTAGGTTATAAAATAAGGTTTTGTAATGTTGAATGCCAACCTTGTGTAGGGCAGTAAAACAGGTAAAATTTTCCAAGTCTCAGACTGAAGCTATGTCGACACGAGGCGGCCACAATGAAAACATTTCGCCACCGAGGCTGGGTCAAGGCAAAACACAACATCGGCGTTTCTGACCAGCCAGATAGCAGAATGCAGTGGATCAGAGTAGCCAGACAGGGCCACGTCGCCTTCGTTATGAGACCAAAATAAGGCTAAGAAGAATGCAACAAACGGTATCAAGAGCTTTTAAGAACCAGTTCGAGACTATGACAAACTCGATAAGCAAGCATGGCAGAAGGAGGTAATAGAACCCAATACGTTGTCCTCGGTGGTGAGTGTTCGTCGGAGGTGAGGGTATCATCTGGAGTGCCCCAGGGAAGTGTGGTAGGTCCGCTGTTGTTTTCTAACTACATAAATGATCTTTTGGATAGCATGGATAGCAATGTGCAACTGTTTGCTGATGATGCTGTGGTGTACGGGAAGGTGTCGTCGTCGTGTGACTGTAGGAGGATACAAGATGACTTGGACAGGATTTGTGATTGGTGTAAAGAATGGCAGCTAACTCTAAATATAGATAAATGTAAATTAATGCAGATGAATAGGAAAAAGAATCCCGTAATGTTTGAATACTCCATTAGTAGTGTAGCGCTTGACACAGTCACGTCGATTAAATATTTGGGCGTAACACTGCAGAGCGATATGAAGTGGGACAAGCATGTAATGGCAGTTGTGGGGAAGGCGGATAGTCGTCTTCGGTTCATTGGTAGAATTTTGGGAAGATGTGGTTCATATGTAAAGGAGACCGCTTATAAAACACTAATACGACCTATTCTTGAGTACTGCTCGAGCGTTTGGGATCCCTATCAGGTCGGATTGAGGGAGGACATAGAAGCAATTCAGAGGCGGGCTGCTAGATTTGTTACTGGTAGGTTTGATCATCACGCGAGTGTTATGGAAATACTTCAGGAACTCGGGTGGGACTCTCTAGAGGAAAAGAGGCGTTCTTTTCGTGAATCGCTACAGAGGTAATTTAGAGTACCAGCATTTGAGGCTGACTGCAGTACAGTTTTACTGCCGCCAACTTACATTTCGCGGAAAGACGACAAAGATAAGATAAGAGAGATTAGGGCTCGTACGGAGGCATATGGGCAGTCATTTTTCCCTCGTTCTGTTTGGGAGTGGAACAGGGGGGGGAAGATTCTAGTTGTGGTACGAGGTACCCTCTTCCACGCACCGTATGGTGCGCGGTTCCAGACTGTAGCGCCTAGAGCCGCTCGGTCACCCCGGCCGGCCCGTGAGCAAGCAGAAGTGCGCAACACGACATGGAATGGACGCGACTAACGTCTGAAGTACATGACACCATGAATCCTACAACGCCAGCCATAACTCCGAAAGAGTACGAGAGGTGGAGATCTCTCCTGAACAGCACGTTGCAAGGCATCCAAATTATGCTCAATAATATGGCTACGAAGTCTTTCGCGACGTATTTCTTGAATAAAAATCTCTCGGTGTACATGCCGCGTCAATTCAGAATAAAATTCCAAGCTTTCGACCACTGCCTCCATGGTCGTCGTCAGGGCTAAAACTGACTGTCGTGAACTAGCGAGGTTCCCACTTTTATATGCAAAGGACGGCTTCTGATTGGCTGGATACGCGATATGGCGCGTAGTGAAGTGGTGCCCTCTACTTCCACAGAAGTAGTTTCTATCCCACGCTGCTTGCAGCGCCATCCCTTGAATCAGGATGTAAAGTGCGGTAAGTTTCTCTCTGCGATTTTTCTTTATCCAGTGCACCCTTCCAAGTGTTGCTAAGTGCATAGCCGTTGTCTCTGTTAAAGTTATTATCGCTAAGTCTAATTTCGACTGCTTCCCGGATCACAGAGTCCCAGTAATTCGATGCGTGGGCTATTACTCTGGTTTCTTCAAATAAAATCTTATGCTTGTTGAGCAGGCTATGTTCAGCCACCGCTGATTTTTCCAAATACCTGCATTTCAGGTGGCGCTGGTGCTCGATGCAGCGGTCGGCAACGGTTCTTAAAGACTGGCCCACCTAATTCTTGCCGCATTCGCAAGGAATAGTATAAATTCCCGGCACTCTTAAGCCGAGACTATCTTTGACTGGTCTCAACATTTAGTGGAGGGCACCACTTCACTACGCGCCATATCGCTGTTGCTATGACGTATTCCAGCCAATCAGAAGCCGTCCTTTGCATATAAAAGTGGGAACCTCGCTAGTTCACGACAGTCAGTTTTAGCCCTGACGACGACCATGGAGGTAGTGGTCGAAAGCTTGGAGTTTTATTCTGAATTGACGCGGCATGCTCACCGAGAGATTTTTATGCTCAATAATGTTCATGTGTGGGGAGTTTGGTGGCCAGCGGAAGTGTTTAAACTCAGAAGAGTGTTCCTGGGGCCACTCTGTAGCAATTTTAACCGTATGAAGTGTCGTAATGTCCTGCTTGAATCGCCCAAGTTCGTCGTAATATACAATGTACATGAATGGATGCAGGTCATCAGACAAGATGCTTACGTACATGTCACTTGTCACGTATCTACACGTATAACGGGTCCCATATCACTCTAACCGCACACGCCCCAAACCATTACAGAGTCACCAGCAGCTTGAACAGTCCCCTGCTGACATGCAGGGTCCATGGATTCATGAGGTTGTCTGCACACCCATACACGTCCATCCGCTCGACACAATTTGAAACGAGACTCGTCCGCCCAGGCGACACATTTCCAGTCATCAACAATCCAATGTCGGTGTTGGCGGGCCCGAGCGAGACGTAAAGATTTGTGTCGTGCAGTCATCAAGGGTACACGAGTGGACCTTCGGCTCCGAAAGCCCTTATCGATGATGTTTCGTTGAATGGCTCGCACGCTGGCACTTGTTGACGGCCCAGAATTGAACTCTATAGTAATTTGCGGAAGGGTTGTACTTCTGTCACGTTGAACGTCTCTCTTCAGTCGCCGACGGTCCCGTTCTTGCAGGATCTCTTTCCGGCCGCAGCGACGTCGGAGATTTGATGTTTTACGGGGTTCCTGATATTCACGGTACACTCGTGAAATGGTTGTACGTCACTACCTCGGAGATGCTGTGTCCTATTGCTCGTGCGCGGACTATAAGACCACGTTCAAACTCGCTTGAATGTTGATAACCTGCCATTGTAGCATCAGTAACCGATCTAACAACTGCGTCCGACACTTGCTGTCTCATATAGGTATTGCCGACCGCAGCACCGTATTTTACCTGTTCACATAGCTCTGTATATGAATACGCATGCCTATACAAGTTTCTTTGGCCCTTCAGTGTATATTACTAAATCGCTAAACAGGTTCATGGTGTAGTGTCCCAACTGTTGGTTGCCTATCTAACAGTTTCCAAAGGCAACAAATAATTAATTTTCATTATTTAATACAATTATTAGCCGAATTCAAAAATTCAAAATTGTCATAATCTACTCGTTAAGAGCTATAGTCTTATGTTCAAGGTTTAATACAGTAAGACAAATATTACAATTAGGAACGGTGTACATGTCTTCAAGCTTTTTTACACATGGGAGTTCGATTCTTTAAAGAAATGAGTGTGGGTGATTTATTGGGATTCCCTAAATGAAGAAATCTGTGGTGAGAAGCAACGACATCTAGAACATGGAGCTATTTGAGTGACAAAAAAGCATTATTTCACAATAAATGGCAACTGGCATGCAAGCCACACTGGAAGCTCCACAATATTTATTTTGCGTTAAACAGCTGCTTAGGGAGCAGAGATCAGCATTACTTAGTTTAAAACAGAGTTTCATACATACAGGGTGATCCAGTTGCCCCTACCTATGTCGTTTTATGCTACCCGCACTACGTCTGTATGAAGAACGATATTCGCACAGGCGGCAGCTAAGTAATTGATGTAAGTTCTCTCTCACAACTTTGGGCAACTGTTAGAAATCGGGGTCATACTAAAAGTACATTTGAGGACTCCTGGATCCAGATATACCTTACTGTAGCCACACTTATCCAAGAAATTCCAATCTTTCTTTGTGTAATTAGTAGTGTAGTCATACAAATTGCGGCTGTCTCTGTAAGATTACTCTGTTTGTAGTACTTAGTCTTCCTTACTCCTGCCATAATTATCGAAGTTACTCCATCCTTTCTTCCTGTAATTAAAAATGTAGTCATACAAGCTTTAGATGTCTCTGTAACTTTATTTCATTTATAATACTAAATCTTATATAAATGGTTCAGAAACGTTACCTTATAAAGTGTTTTTAACCATTGGAAACAACGAAATTAAGAGAAGAAATCAAATTGGAAAGCGTGGAAGTAACATCTTTTCCGTATGTAACCCAATGAAAAGATTAATACATAACTCACCATTCCACGTTAACGGATAAAGTAGTTTCATAAACAAAATTTGTATAATAAGTCTAAATTGCTGTTTTAACGAAAACTGACATTCTGAGCGCGTAGCTGTGTAAAAATCACAAGTTGACTCTTATAGAGAAGACAACAGCAACCAGCTGCTTTTTACGACGCTGTTTATTTGTTTAAATAGCGCCGTTACCGATTTCGAACCGAAAAGTTCATCTTCAGATGGGTACGTCACGTTACCATAATTTTACATTAGCTTTTTCCCAAATGATGAATTTTCCTTGGGGTAGTGGTGTCGTTGAAATTACCGCGCCATTCCGTTCCAGTGCTGACTGCCTGTGATGCAGCATTTAAGACTATATCATGCTCTTTTTTAAGTATATTTACAGACATAATCTGAAGTACCACTCACATACTAAGAAATTTCACCACATGGAAATATGTACACACAGATGTGTGAACCATACACGGCCAACCGTGCAGATTGAACGTCCTAATGCAAACCATTCAGAAGTTACGATGATTTTATTTCATATAGTTCAATAATTGTCACTCAGTATGTTCAGTGGGTTACAGGTTCACAAAGAGCAGTGACGTTGACAGAGATCTTGGATAACACGTTTGTCAAAGGAAAAACTACATACACACATCAAAAAAAGTTTTGCATCAACCCAGTTCCCAGAACTCCTGAAGATAGACATTGACTGTGGATATTGTATCACAGACACAGTCCTTTTGACTGCTCAAAGATGTCACTAAACCCTCCCAAAGATGTAAACAAACATCCATTAGCAGCGCCTATTAGACGGAGGGGGTCCGACAGCCGATCAGTTCCAGTCGTTGCACCAGGAAGGAGGAACACAGATCGTATTGTCTGTATTTCAACCATGCCTAGACGATCCATACTGTGGTTCGAACGCGTCCTCATTACTTTGTGCCAGGAAGGGCTCTCAACAACGGAAGTGTCCAGGCGTCTCGGAGTGAATCAAAGCTATGTTGTTCGGACGTGGAGGAGATACAAAGAGACTGGAACTGTCGATGACATGCCTCGCTCAGGCCGCCCAAGGGCTACTACTGCGGTGGATGACAGCTACCTACGGATTATGGCTCGGAGGAACCCTGACAGCAACGCCACCAAGTCGAATAACGCTTTTCGTGCAGCCACAGAACGTCGTGTTACGACTCAAACTGCGCGCAATAGGCTGCATGATGCACAACTTCACTCTCGACGTCCACAGCGAGGTCCATCTCTGCTACCACGACACCATGCAGCGCAGTACAGATTGGCTCAACAACATGCCGAATGGACCACTCAGGATTGGCACCAGGTTCTCTTCACCGATGAGAGTCGGATATGCCTTCAACCAGACAATCGTCGGGGACGTGTCTGGAAGCAACCCGGTCCGGCTGAATGCCTTAGACACACTGTCCAGTGAGTGCAGCAAGGTGGAGGTTCCCTGCAGTTTTGGGTGTCTTTATGTGGGGCCGACGTACCCCGCTGGTGGTCAATGAAAGCGCTGTAACGGCTGTACGATATGTGAATGCCATCCTCCGACCGACAGTGCAACCATATCGTCTTCATGGACGACAATTCGCGCTCCCATCGTGCACACCTTGTGAATGACTTCCTTCAGGATAATGAGATCGCTCGACTGGGATGGGAAGCATGTTCTCCAGACGTGAACCGTATCGAACATGCCTGGGATAGACTGAAAAGGGCTGTTTATGGACGACGTGACCACCAACCACTCTGAGGGATTTACGCCGAATCACCGTTGAGGAGTGGGAAAATTTGGACCAAGAGTGCCTTGATGAACATCAATGCAAGAGGACGTACTACTGGGTATTAGAGGTACTGGTGTGTACAGTAATATGGACCACCATCTCTGAAGGTCTCGCTATATGGTGGTATAACATGCAATGTGTGGTTTTCATGAGAAATAAAAAGGGCGAAAATGATGTTCATGTTGATCTCTATTCCAATTTTCTGTCAAGTCCCGGAACTCTCGGAACCGAGGTGATGCAAAACTTGTTTAAGGGTACGGTCCTATTGGAAGAGCATATCTTTCAGATGAATTTCTACTAATGACAAGAGAACAGATTAGATGGTGCTGAAGTGCCCTGTTCAGTGATTCCTCAACAAATGGCATACAAAACTAGTTGCAGGATAAGAAGGTAAGTGGCTGAGAGTGATGGAGGGAGGGAAACTTAAGGAAACGAAATTCATTCAAGACAGAACTGGCTTGGGATAGAGTCGGTCAAATAAAGAGAACACGTTTCACCACTGACTTGTTTGGTACGCGCAAGGGTGTTATGGAGATGTCCATAAAACTCTAATAACAGATATTAGAACAGAGGTGTGTGGAAGACGGGGAAGTTTGCCGTTAAAATTCCGTGAGCGCAGAAAACCGAGAAGAGTATGGCAATATATTAGTTCCTCTTTCATGAACGTCGTGAAATGAGCACGATGAGAAAATCGTCTGAGTGGACAGTCACTCCGAATATAGGGGCGATTTGGATACCCCCCCCCCCCCCGTCTCTCTCTCTCGCTCTCTCTCTCGCTCTCTCTCTCTTTCACACACACACACACACAAAATGAACTCACACGACAGCTGGTTTTATATTGTTAATATCTGCGGTGATTTGTACTAACTTTCAATGTTCAATGAGCTTTTCTGGTGGATAGGGACAATTATCACTATTTTACGGAACTGAATTTAATTTGGTTCTTTGAAAGATATGTTTTGCATAAAACCTTAATCTCTCTTCTGTATACAAGAGACTTGATTATAATAATTATTTCCATACCATTAACTGTTTACATACAATAAATTTTTGCATTTGTTTGTTTAGTTTCGATAATTGTTAGGTTGAGAGTTTTATGTTCCGTCTAGGACAGGTAGAAGTTCGGTGTGGACAAGCACGGGAAGGGTTTCTTAAATGACGTTCCTTTCTGCGTGGCTGTTCTTTTATTTTGAAATAAACATTTATGTCAGCCTTTAACAGTTAGCTAACTGTGAAGCTACATTACATTAAAAAATCTTCTGCTTATAGCATGTTATATTCCTCACAGCACTGTGGTGAAAAAATGTGTTGGTGACGTGAAAAGTGTTTCGGACAAACATAGCCCCAATAGTTATGCTAAAGCATTTTTAGTGCGTTGTATATGCTACCACAGCGACATGACAGGGAATGTGCTTTCCCCATTCTATATGCTGTCTTCTCATCTGTGATGGTTGTGTCTGCACCTACTATGGCTGTGTGAACTCGTATTAGAGACGCCATTAGATGTTGCTTTTTTACCACAATGATGTGTGGAGTATATGTTTTATATTGTGATGTAGCTCTCCAGTGCCCAAGTCCGCCCCCGGTAGTTGAGTGGACAGTCCGCCTTTAGCCGCGGAGCAGCTCGGACTTGTTTACGTCCCGGCTGCGAACGTTCGCGGAAGAAGCGGTGTTTACACCGTCGTCACTCGCGTGTGTTACTGTTTGAATCGAACGCAATGGCACACAATTTTCGAAAAACCACGATACAGTTCACGTTCTGTAACGAGTATGCACGACCGAAGGCTTTCGAAATCGAACGTTTCTTGAGGGACGAAGTGCAACTTAATTACACGGAGATTATTGGAATTCATTTATCAATCGCGAGCAGCACTCTTTACGTGAAGATGATTGACGACGCAGCATGCGATAGAATCATTGAAGCCTCCAAACGAGGATTCCAGTTCCGACACTCCGATGGTCATGTTGGCGAAGTTTTAGTCGCTCATTCGGGCCTGGGCGTGCGTACGATTCGAGTCTTCGAGCTGCCTTTCGAGGTACCAGAATCATTGGTCACTGAATCGCTCCAGCCATATGGCAGAGTTATCATACGGCCGAACGTTGGGAAAGTTTTAGCACGTATCCAGTGCTCAATGGTGTTCGACAGGTGCGCATTGCCCTTACGAAACATGTGCCATCGTACATCAACATCGGCGGCTGTCGAGCTATTGTCATCTATGATGGACAGCCCCGGACATGCTCCGGGTGTGGTGGTGAAGGACATCTTCGATCTGCGTGTATGCAGAGGAGACTCGTGCAACTCCCCAGCGGAGACCTCCAGAATCCGACTACACCAACGTCACTGCCGATGACTTACGTGGCGGCGCTTCGCGGGGAGGTGACGCCGAGGTCGGAGCGCACTATCGAACCGACGCCGCAATTGACTGAGGCGCCTTCGGACCCCACTGAAGAAGGAATGGCTCCGACCAACCTCCAATCCCAGACATTACAGGTGGTGCAGCAAGAGGATGACAGCATCACGACAGGCATGGAAGCTGAAGTGGAACGGCCCAAGGGCGTTGTGGCGGCGGCGAGAACGCAGGTGATGCAAGATTCGCCAACACCAGAGGCCGAGGTTAGGGCCCGCAAACAACGCTCGCCAAAGCGCCGCAAGAAGCGCCGACTAAACTCTGCGGAGACGCTCCCTTCCCTTCTTGGGAGCCCAGATGAGTCTAACACTATGGACCTGTCTGACTTGGAACCACAAGCTTCGGATGTCGCAGACCACATGAATTCGGACAGTGAAAAGATGTCATGTCGTTCAGACGACGCATCCGCTCAGGGGCCTGCTACCCCTTCTGCGGTGGAGTCTAAAGCTGTGAAAGAACAGATGTCACATATCAATGCCGCACAGAAAAATTTGGAGCACCGCAATAATATCAGCTGATATGAGCAGGTCGACGAAATCACCGATGCGGACCATTCTACTGGTGGGGACTCGCATCCGTCCGCATCTCAAGAAACCTAATGCCGCAGGGACACGTCCATCGGGCGACCCTCTGCGGATGTGCAAAGGGACTATCGATAAGATGAAACTTTGTCATTTTAACATCATGTGGAGATGACAGCTACTCGACCCCAGGCATACGGAATAGGGACTGTGAATGTAAATACCTTTAGATCGCCCGTGAAACAGCAGTTGTTTAGGAACATGATATACGCGTCGGATGTGGATATACTGATGGTGCAGGAAATTTACATTCCTGCGTTCCAGGAAGTCAATGGATACATCTCCTACACCTCGCCGCACTCTAACAACGACAGTGGAACGGCGATATTGGTCCGGGACGGGATTCCGGTTCGCGACCTGGCTTATCTACCTTCGGCACGAGGACTGGCGATAACTGTTAATGGAATTCGCATTCTCAATGTTTACGCCCCTTCCGTCACAGACAACAGACGGGCGCGTGCGAGATATTATTCGGAAGAGATTGTGCCCTTATTTACCGGCAGATTCGATCATTTCATTATAGGTGGTGACTTCAATTGTGTTTTAGCCCAAAAAGACCAGACTCCACATTACAATACATGTCGTGAATTGCATGTGCTATGCCGGGATCTGGAGTTAAGCGACACCTGGGACATGATTCATAGGAACCGTGAGGGATATAATTTTTATACCAGTCACTCGGCGAGCAGACTCGATCGAATATATGTTTCGGTTGGCCTACAGGATAAGGTGGTCGACGCGGAACGATGGCCTGCGGCATTTACTGATCATCTGGCTTACATTTGTACCATATCACTCCCTAGGCAAATTGTGTGGAGAAGCCGCGGGACATGGAAGCTCAATTCGTCACTTTTGGCGGACCCCGAATGTCGTCAGAGAGTCGAGGAGGTATGGGCCACATGTCAACGCCGTCTACCAACATATACCTCCGTGCTTCAATGGTGGCTCGAGTGTACTAAGCCGGCAATAAGAAGATCTTTCATACAGTATGGTCGGGATAAGACGAGATGGCAAAGAGACACTCTTGACTATTACTACACCATGCTTCGTGAGCTGTCCTTCCAGGTGCCGTCTGCAGAACATCATGCGGAAGTTCAGCGTGTCAAGGCACAAATCCTATCGATCACGCGGCGACGACTGGGTGGCATCCCAATACGGGCAAGATGTCTCGACACCATCACTGGGGAACGTACCTCGATGCACCATGTGTCGCGGGAACATAAACGTTACCGCCGGGCATTGGTAACAGTGCTCCACGGTTTAGATGGCCGTCAACTGACAACACAACAGGACATTGCAAATGAATTTTTACAGCATTTCCGCCACCTCTATGCCGGTACACCGACGGACCGTCTGGTGGGGGAAGAGATACTGCAACATCTGCAAACGACACTGACAGAGACGGATAAGGCAGCGCTTATGGAGCCACTCACAGAAGACGATGTAAAGGTGGCACTCACAAAAGGAGCGGCCCATAAATCACCAGGGCCAGATGGGATTACGCTAGAGTTTTATCGAGAATTCGTGGACATGATGATGCCACAGTTGGTGTCGATGTACAATGAGGCGATGCGTCCGGACATGCGCCTATCGTCGGATTTTGTGACGGGCTTTCTTCTTCCCATCCCGAAGATGGTGGGGAGTCGCAGTGTTAATCAATATCGGCCTCTCACTATGCTAAACACCGAGTATAAAATCTTTGCATGACTACTAGCGTCTCGTCTCAAGCTGGCGATATCCAAGACAATATCCCCTGATCAGGCTTGCCTAGGGGTGCGAAGCAACATCTCCTCGACGTTAAGTGAATACCGTGACGTTATCGCCCTTGCGGAAACGTGTAAAATGCGAGCAGCGATGATATCTGTGGACTTCGATCGTGCGTTCGACGGGATAAACAATGACTTCTTGGCGTCAGTCATGAGCCTTTCATCTCCATCGTTATGAGGCTAATACGAGGGGCTACATCGAAGGTGATTGTAAACGGTCGGGAAGCGGGCTCGATTCCTATTAACAGCTCAGTCCGACAAGGACGACCTGATCCTTCTCGTCAGATCAGGACATGAAGTGCGTCAGGCTGTTGAACATCTAGACTCTTACGGGACGGCGGCAGGCAGGGTCGTTAACATGACGAAATCCAAAATTATGCACACTGCACGGGGTCTGGAAGACGTACCGGGACCATTTCAGATAGTGGAATCTCTGAGATGTCTGGGGACTACATTTACCCGTTCACTACGGCGGTCAGCGGCGGAGAGTTCCCGGCGGCTTCTGCAGAATGTTCGTTTGACGATAGGCAACAACTCACTGAGAGCCTTTGACATGATCCAACGTGTGGCATACACCAAAGTTCACATTTCGTCACGACTGCCCCATTTAGCGCAGATCCTACCAATACCGAAGGGTATTGCAGAACACCTCATGGCTGCCTTTGGTTACTATGTTAGTACTGGGATGTTATTTAAGACCAAATATGATACGTTAACGCTACAGTTCCGGAACGGTGGCCTCAACCTCACAAACGTGCGAAACAAAGCTCTGGCGCTTTACATGCGAGCGATGATACGAAATTGGCAACAAAGGAAGCATACCATAACGTCAGCTCTGATAGAAGTACTTGTTCCTCCTTCGTACGAGCCCCCTATTGCGGTGGGCAATATTTCGCCTTCTCTTGCACACATTGCCTCATTTCTTGTTGATTACAGTTATGTTGGTCTGAAAGCACCTTCGACGAGAATACCCACGACTCGGGAGATCTATAGATGCTTGATGGATCACCATGGCCGCAACATAATGGAATTCAAATACCCGTCGAGAACGTGGAACCACATTTGGTGTGCAGTGCATACTCCATTACTGTCAACGGCAGCGAGATCGATGTGGTATATTCTTATAAACCGTAAACTTGTGACCAGGAGTCGATTACATACAATTCATATGGTCGACTCTCCTCTTTGCACAAACTGTGGACTGTTAGCAACGGAAGAACATGGTTTAGTGTGTGGCGCAGCGAGGGACGTCTGGATGCTGACGCGTCGAATACTGGCCTTCCTTCGGCGCACTAACTACACAGAAATCACATCGGATGTACTTTTTCTACCGGACAAGACCTTTTTTCCCACACAAAAGACGTATGCGGTCAATTGGATCGCTGGACATGCGACAAAATATTTGTATTCGTACGATATTAAGTCCGTGATGGATTATTGGATGTATTTACAAGAACAACACGAGCTCATAAGGACTCATACGAAATACAGGACTTACTTCCAGAATGAGATTTTCGCTCTGCAGCGGAGTGTGCGCTGATATGAAACTTCCTGGCAGATTAAAACTGTGTGCCCGACCGAGACTCGAACTCGGGACCTTTGCCTTTCGCGGGCAAGTGCTCTACCACTGAGCTACCGAAGCACGACTCACGCCCGGTACTCACAGCTTTACTTCTGCCAGTATCTCGTCTCCTACCTTCCAAACTTTACAGAAGCTCCCCTGCGAACCTTGCAGAACTAGCACTCCTGAAAGAAAGGATATTGGAGAGACATGGCTTAGCCACAGCCTGGGGGATGTTTCCAGAATGAGATTTTCACTCTGCAGCGGAGTGTGCGCTGATATGAAACTTCCTGGCAGATTAAAACTGTGTGCCCGACCGAGACTCGAACTCGGGACCTTTGCCTTTCGCGGGCAAGTGCTCTACCACTGAGCTACCGAAGCACGACTCACGCCCGGTACTCACAGCTTTACTTCTGCCTGTATCTCGTCTCCTACCTTCCAAACTTTACAGAAGCTCTCCTGCGAACCTTGCAGAACTAGCACTCCTGAAAGAAAGGATATTGGGGAGACATGGCTTAGCCACAGCCTGGGGGATGTTTCCAGAATGAGATTTTCACTCTGCAGCGGAGTGTGCGCTGATATGAAACTTCCTGGCAGATTAAAACTGTGTGCCCGACCGAGACTCGAACTCGGGACGTTTGCCTTTCGCGGGCAAGTGCTCTACCACTGAGCTACCGTAGCACGACTCACGCCCGCTACTCACAGCTTTACTTCTGCCAGTATCTCGTCTCCTACCTTCCAAACTTTACAGAAGCTCTCATGCGAACCTTGCAGAACTAGCACGCCTGAAAGAAAGGATATTGCGGAGACATGGCTTAGCCACAGCCTGGGGGATGTTTCCAGAATGAGATTTTCACTCTGCAGCGGAGTGTGCGCTGATATGAAACTTCGTGGCAGATTAAAACTGTGTGCCCGACCGAGACTCGAACTCGGGACCTTTGCCTTTCGCGGGCAAGTGCTCTACCACTGAGCTACCGAAGCACGACTTACGCCCGGTACTCACAGCTTTACTTCTGCCAGTATCTCGTCTCCTACCTTCCAAACTTTACAGAAGCTCTCCTGCGAACCTTGCAGAACTAGCACTCCTGAAAGAAAGGATATTGGGGAGACATGGCTTAGCCACAGCCTGGGGGATGTTTCCAGTATGAGATTTTCACTCTGCAGCGGAGTGTGCGCTGATATGAAACTTCCTGGCAGATTAAAACTGTGTGCCCGACCGAGACTCGAACTCGGGACCTTTGCCTTTCGCGGGCAAGTGCTCTACCACTGAGCTACCGAAGCACGTCTCACGCCCGGTATTCACAGCTTTACTTCTGCCAGTATCTCGTCTCCTACCTTCCAAACTTTACAGAAGCTCTCCTGCGAACCTTGCAGAACTAGCACTCCTGAAAGAAAGGATATTGCGGAGACATGGCTTAGCCACAGCTTGGGGGATGTTTCCAAAATGGAAGGCTGTGGCTAAGCCATGTCTCCGCAATATCCTTTCTTTCAGGAGTGCTAGTTCTGCAAGGTTCGCAGGAGAGCTTCTGCAAAGTTTGGAAGGTAGGAGACGAGATACTGGCAGAAGTAAAGCTGTGAATACCGGGCGTGAGTCGTGCTTCGGTAGCTCAGATGGTAGAGCACTTGCCCGCGAAAGGCAAAGGTCCCGAGTTCGAGTCTCGGTCGGGCACACAGTTTTAATCTGCCAGGAAGTTTCACAGGACTTACTTTTCCAATTTTTTAAGGAAGTGTTTTTCACAATCCGTCCGATAGCTGGGTGTCCCAGAACTGAGAAGACTCTTGCAGCAGAACGACTAGAGACAGTATTGCGCGGTTCAATTACACTCCTGGAAATGGAAAAAAGAACACATTGACACCGGTGTGTCAGACCCACCATACTTGCTCCGGACACTGCGAGAGGGCTGTACAAGCAATGATCACACGCACGGCACAGCGGACACACCAGGAACCGCGGTGTTGGCCGTCGAATGGCGCTAGCTGCGCAGCATTTGTGCACCGCCGCCGTCAGTGTCAGCCAGTTTGCCGTGGCATACGGAGCTCCATCGCAGTCTTTAACACTGGTAGCATGCCGCGACAGCGTGGACGTGAACCGTATGTGCAGTTGACGGACTTTGAGCGAGGGCGTATAGTGGGCATGCGGGAGGCCGGGTGGACGTACCGCCGAATTGCTCAACACGTGGGGCGTGAGGTCTCCACAGTACATCGATGTTGTCGCCAGTGGTCGGCGGAAGGTGCACGTGCCCGTCGACCTGGGACCGGACCGCAGCGACGCACGGATGCACGCCAAGACCGTAGGATCCTACGCAGTGCCGTAGGGGACCGCACCGCCACTTCCCAGCAAATTAGGGACACTGTTGCTCCTGGGGTATCGGCGAGGACCATTCGCAACCGTCTCCATGAAGCTGGGCTACGGTCCCGCACACCGTTAGGCCGTCTTCCGCTCACGCCCCAACATCGTGCAGCCCGCCTCCAGTGGTGTCGCGACAGGCGTGAATGGAGGGACGAATGGAGACGTGTCGTCTTCAGCGATGAGAGTCGCTTCTGCCTTGGTGCCAATGATGGTCGTATGCGTGTTTGGCGCCGTGCAGGTTAGCGCCACAATCAGGACTGCATACGACCGAGGCACACAGGGCCAACACCCGGCATCATGGTGTGGGGAGCGATCTCCTACACTGGCCGTACACCACTGGTGATCGTCGAGGGGACACTGAATAGTGCACGGTACATCCAAACCGTCATCGAACCCATCGTTCTACCATTCCTAGACCGGCAAGGGAACTTGCTGTTCCAACAGGACAATGCACGTCCGCATGTATCCCGTGCCACCCAACGTGCTCTAGAAGGTGTAAGTCAACTACCCTGGCCAGCAAGATCTCCGGATCTGTCCCCCATTGAGCATGTTTGGGACTGGATGAAGCGTCGTCTCACGCGGTCTGCACGTCCAGCACGAACGCTGGTCCAACTGAGGCGCCAGGTGGAAATGGCATGGCAAGCCGTTCCACAGGACTACATCCAGCATCTCTACGATCGTCTCCATGGGAGAATAGCAGCCTGCATTGCTGCGAAAGGTGGATATACACTGTACTAGTGCCGACATTGTGCATGCTCTGTTGCCTGTGTCTATGTGCCTGTGGTTCTGTCAGTGTGATCATGTGATGTATCTGACCCCAGGAATGTGTCAATAAAGTTTCCCCTTCCTGGGACAATGAATTCACGGTGTTCTTATTTCAATTTCCAGGAGTGTATATTGGCATATAGCACACTAATAAGAAAACTGGCCCCTACCTGTTGGCGCCAGTTATGACTGGATTATGCTAACGTGGGAAAAAAAAGAAACACACAACGATGGTAAACACCGAAACCGCCTCAGATAATGGTCCTTCGAATGGTCGACGCAGGAGAAATACATACCGCCCACACTGGCAGAAGAAATGGTCAAGATTATATGGCTTTCTGCCAGGTTTATGATGCGACACCACGTGCTGCAGGGATTGTAATGCAGATGATAACTTCATTTTCACTCCCGCCCGTGACTAGGATTGTCCTTTACTTTATTCCTGTTACAAAAACAAAATGAAAGAAAAAAAGAGGGCGGCCTTTGCGTTGATTTTATGGTTTCCAAATTGTTTTTGCTGTCTCGATACTTTTCTTATCCCTAGGACAGCACAATTGTACGAATAAAGATTGTTTGTTTACCCTGCCTTCCTGTTCCCAAAAAAAAGAAGTGGTCACGTTGTTGGACCATAAAGCGGAGGAACCGCGTTTTTATTTTTATTTTATTTTTTTCTTACAACATAAACAAAAAAGAAAAAAATAATAAAAAAAGATGATAGAGCACAAAAAAAAGTGGTCAGCGCGACAGACTGTCAATGCTAAGGGCCCGGGTTCGATTCCCGGCTGGGTCGGAGATTTTCTCCGCTCAGGGACTGGGTGTTGTGTTGTCCTAATCATCATCATTTCATCGCCATCGACGCGCAAGTCACCGAAGTGGCGTCAAATCGAAAGACTTGCACCAGGCGAACGATCTACCCGACGGGAGGCCCTAGCCACACGTAATTTCATTTTACAGTGCCCAAGGGGACGAACTGCAAAATGATGGGATACTATAATGACGAAATAAATGGTTTGTTTCAGAATAAAAGAAAAAAAAAGTAAACGACTTCTTTCAAAAAGCTGACTGCGGGTCTGGATCCATAAATAGAAAAAGACTTGTGATGGGGAAGGAAATAGCCCTGGTCTACTCATCGCAATCATCCCCGCATTCCCTTGAATCGAATCACTGCAACCGCGGAACACCGAAACCTGTATGTCCGGCAGTGGCCTTGAAAAGCCTCCTCTAGTGCGTGATCCAGGTGTTGCCTGCTGTGAACAGTCTAGCGTGTTCCGCTGTGACCATGCGTAGCGAGTTTGGGGAACGGCGGTGTAGCTGGCGGCAGTGTTCGGCGGGGCACGGGGGACGGCAACGGCGCTGATAGAGCCGGCAGCTGCTAGTCAGGAATAGCGGTCGTTATCCGCCGTGGCCGTTCCGTCCCTCCACAGCCCGTAACCACCGCCGGCTACGCACGAGTGCAACTAGCCAACAGCCGAGCTGAACATTCCGTCACAACTGCAGTTACAGCGCCAATCCCTAGTTTATATTTCCATGCTTTATTGACACACAGAAACTCCGTGTCACTTCATTACATATACACACACTACTGGCCATTAAAATTGCTACACCACGAAGGTGACGTGCTACAGACGCGAAATTTAACCGACAGGAAGAAGATGCTGTGATATGCAAATGATTAGCTTTGCAGAGCATTCACACAAAGTTGGCGCCGGTGGCGACACCTACAACGTACTGACATGAGGAAAGTTTCCAACCGATTTCTCATACACAAACAGCAGTTGACCGGCGATGCCTGGTGAAACGTTGTTGTGATGCCTCGTGTAAGGAGGAGAAATGCCTACCATCACGTTTCCGACTTTGATAAAAGTCGGATTGTAGCCTATCGCGATTGCGGTTTATCGTATCTCGACATTGCTGCTCGCGTTGATCGAGATCCAATGACTGTTAGCAGAATATGGAATCGGTGGGTTTAGGAGGGTAATACGGAACGCCGTGCTGGATCCCAACGACCTCGTATCACTAGGAGTCGAGATGGCAGGCATCTCATCCCGATCCCTGAGTCAACAGATGGGGACGTTTGCAAGACAACAACCATCTGCACGAACAGTTAGACGACGTTTGCAGCAGCATGGACTATCAGCTCGGAGACCATGGCTGCGGTTACCCTTGTCGCTGCATCACAGACAGGAGCGCCTGCGATGGTGTACTCAACGACGAACCTGGGTGCACGATTAGCAAAACGTCATTTTTTCCGGTGAATCCAGGTTCTGTTTACAGCATCATGATGGTCGCATCCGTCTTTGGCGACATCGCGGTGAACGCACATTGGAATCGTGTATTCGTCATCGCCATACTGGGGTATCACCTGGCGTGATGGTATGGGGTGCCATTGGTTACAAGTCTCGGTCACCTCTTGTTCGCATTGACGGCACTTTGAACAGTGGACGTTACATTTGATACATGTTACGACCCGTGGCTCTACACTTCACTCGATCCCTGCGAAACCCTACATTTCAGCAGGATAATGGACGACCGCATGTTGCAGGTCCTGTACGGGCGTTTCTGGATACAGAAAATGTTCGACTGCTGCCCTGGCCAGCACATTCTGCAGATCTCTCACCAATTGAAAACGTGTGGTCAATGGTGGCCGAGCAACTGGCTCAATACGCCAGTCACTACTCTTGACGAATTGTGGTATCGTGTTGAAGGTGCATGGGCAGCTGTGCCTGTACAAGCCATCCAAGCTTTGTTTGACACAATGCCAGAGGTTGTTTTCAAATTTAACTTTGCTGTCTGTCAGATATTTGTATCAATGGGTGAGTAATCAAGAATTTAGGTTGCAGAATTGTGCACTCCTTTTTGTGCTAGAGACAACCTTAATGTGGAACAATGAACGTATATCTTCTTCTCGTATTGTTTATGTGCATCATTGGTCTTTTGAGCGGGAGTGGATTATTTAGAACAGATGTCATCTGGGAGTAAAGATACTGTGACGCATTAGTCAAAATGTCTACCTCCTTAAATAGATGTTGACAAGATGATAGGGAGTGTACACCACGTACAACACGTTTTTGACCAAAGAACATTTTATTTCTTTGAGTTATCCCAGAACATTCTATATAACATTAATGAATGAAGATACGCTAATATGTCAACTTACTGATTTCTCCCTCCGCAAGGTTTGCAATGCTTCAAAGTGCAAATGTGGCTGATCTAAGATGTTGCTGGTTGTTGACCTAAACAGTGAGGCAGTGCCTCCGCCAAAAAAGACGCGCTCGGCTCTCAATTTCCCAGAGGAACAGCAGTGCGCGACGGGTACGATTGACCACTCCATACAACTGTCGATAGTAGTACCTCTTACAAATGCCAATATGGTTTCCAAAACGAAGCCACAGTCGATTCTTCTTAAGTATTGTAAGGTAGTCCTCAGTTTCCAGTAACCTGGATGACAAGACGCTAGACTCATCTCTGTAATGTAATTAGTGGATTAAGGACGAAAAAGATCAACCATGGTTTAAAAAGGAAATTCTGTGAAAGTAGATATAGACTTCTGCACTCTCGGTTCAAAAGAGAACGCACAAATGACGACAAGCAAAAGTTACTAGAGATTCGTGCGTATGTAAAAAGTTCGATGCACGAAGCATACAACGACAACTACCGTCATACCTTAGCAAAAGATGTGGCCGAGTACCCGAGAAAATTCTGGTCCTATGTAAAATCCTTAAGAGGGTCTAAGGCTTCCATCCTGTCATTCGTTTACCAGCCTGATGTGGCAGTTGAAGATAGAAAAACGAAAAAACCAAAGTCATAAATTTCGCGTTTAAGAAATTGTTCGCGCAGAAGAATTGTAAAAACATACCGACGTTTGACAATCAGACTCCCGTATGGATGACGTTGTAATAAGTACCCCTGGCTTAGAGAAACAACTGAAAGAGTTGAAAACAAATAAGTCGCCAGATGCAGATTGAACCCCAATTCGGTTTTACAAGGACTACCCTACGGCACTGTCGTCTTACTTAGTTTGCATATATCATGAATTTCTCACACAGTGCAAAGTCCCAAGCCACTGGAAAACAGCGCAGGTGACCCTTCTGTGTAAGAAGGGCAAAAGAACGGACTCGCGAAAGTATAGACCAACACCCGTAACATTTGCTGGAGACACATATTCTGAGTTCGAATATAATAATTTTTCCTGAGACTGAGAAGCTTATATCCAGGAATCGGCCTGGTTTCAGAAAGCATCGTTCGTGCGAGACTCAGCTTGCCCTTTTCTCACATGATATACTGCGAACTATGCATGAAGGACGACAGATCGTTTCCATATTTCTAGATGTCCGGAAAGCATTTGACGCTGTGCCTCACTGCTGACATTTTACAAAGGAACGAGCGTATGGAATAGGTTCGCAGACATATGAGCGACGTGAAGACTTCTGAAGTAGCAGAAACCATTTCGTTATCCTCGACGACGACTTTTCATCAGAAGCAAAGGCATTGGCAGAATTGCCACGCGGAAGTGTGATAATGTTGCAAGTGCATGCAGTGTTGCATGTGGTCACTGTCTGGAAAATGGGTTGGGAATAAAGATGGCACTAAAGAAGTAATAAGCCAAAACCACCTCTCTTACGCTGAAATTTTTCTGTATAAACAGTGAAAATATAGTACGCAATATACATATTTTTTTTTTGCTTTCATTAGTGTGTGTGTGTGTGTGTGTGTGTGTGTGTGTGTGTGTGTGTGTGTGTGTGTTTGTATGTGCGTGTGTGCGTGCGTGTATGGAGAGGTGGAGGCGGGAGGATGAGTGAGAAAAACATTTGAAATTATGTGTAAATCTTGTTGGAAGTCACTAAGTGTTCTCATTCTCAAATACTCGATGAATATCGTCTGGGTAATTTTCGCGCCATGAGTTACGCTGCCTCAAGGGATGTACACAGTTTCTAACTTTAATATTTGAGTTATTGTGTTACACCTTGAACGTAAGATCATACTCCGTAATGACTGGATTATGACATATTTAAACTTTTAAATTCGGTCAACAGTTATAAGAAAAATTGAAAATGTAAGGCTATTACTTTGTTTCGGTCTCATTTAAGGTCAGAATCAAAGATATAAGTTGGTTTTTATTTACGAAAAGGGATATCGTTTTATATATGGGTGTGATATATTGAGTTTGAATTTTATTCAAATTGGAATTTTCATTCTTTGCAATATGTGACAGAAAAGAAGTAGGTTAGTGCAATCGTTCACTGACGTCTCCTGGAATCGCAGCCGATGGCACCATGAGATGTCCAGCAACTGCGATGAAGTACGAAAATAGCTGGCGCACGATTTACACGCTTGGGAACATCTTTATGACGCGTAGTGGACTGTCTTTGACCGCGCGCCCAGTTGGCAAGGCTATACGTGTAGCAAACATAAAGAACACATAGCTTTTATAAGCAAGTAAATGAAACTTGGGTCGCCGTCTCTGTCGTACAGTTCATCCGCATTTCTTTTTGCACTTATTTTTATGGTAGAACTTGTGTTTTCTTCTGGGAGACACTGAATGACAAGATTCACGAGCCGTGTTGAAGAGATGCCACTAACTGTCTACATTGTTTATAATTTGAGAATGGAATCATTTGTTTAAGCAGTTTTATGGTAAGTAAAGGCAGGCCGCGATAAAGAAAGTTCAGTAAATTTGAGTGAAACATGACTGTGGCTAAAGAACTGATGGATCACGTCATTTCTGAAACTCTGTAAACATCTGACGTCCCTCGGTCTGCAGTGTCATGTGCGAAGCGTAAATATTATGGTGTATTACTACGAGGGCGTGCAGAAAAGGAATGCCTCCGGATTTTTTATATGAAAATTCCTAAAACTTTTTAAATAATCCAAACGTTATTGACACTCTACATCTTTTTTCTCCGTGTCTACATATATGCAGCCCTGTGCCGCTAGAGGGCTCCGAATTGCAGCGTCTAACATGGCGGTGTGTAACGTAACTATGTTGATGCATGGTAAACAGTATGACAACGCCAGACCAAACACTAGCGACATCTGCGGCAGTCCAACGTATTGAGTCCACTGTCATCGATCACCTTCCATACAGCCCCGAATTGGCCCCATCTGATTTTCATCTGTTTCCAACACTTATGGAAAGTCTTTGAGGACTTCACTTTGATAATAATGAAGCTGTGCAAGCAGAGGTGATATCGTGGTTCCGTCAACGAAATCACACATTCTACAGTGACTGATAAAGAAACTGGTCTTTCGTTGAGAGACACGTGTTCGTCGCCAGGGTGACTACGCTGAGAAATAATTGATAGTGACCGGGCCAAATATCTCACGAAATAAGCGTCAAACGAAAAAACTCCAAAGAACGAAACTTGTCTAGCTTGAAGCGGGAAACCAGATGGCACTATGGTTGGAACGCTAGATGGCGCTGCCATAGGTCAAACGGATATCAACTGCGTTTTTTTTAAAATAGGAACCCCCGTTTTTTATTACATGTTCGTGTAGTATGTTTACTTGGGCCACTTTTTTCGCTTTGTGATAGATTGCGCTGTAATAGTCACAAACGTATAAGTACGTGGTATCACGCAACATTTCGCCAGTGCGGACGGTATTTGCTTCGTGATACATTAACCGTGTTAAAATAGACCGTTTACCAATTGCGGAAAAGGTCGATATCGTGTTGATGTATGACTATTGTGATCAAAATGCCCAACGGGCGTGTGCTGTGTATGCTTCTCGGTATCCTGGACATCATCCAAGTGTCCAGACCGTTCGCCGGATAGTTACGTTATTCAAGGAGTCAGGAAGTGTTCAGCCACATGTGAAATGTCATTCACGACCTGCAACAAATGATGATGCCCAAGTAGCTGTTCTAGATCCTGTCACGGCTAATCTGCACATCGGTAGCAGACAAATTGCGCGAGAATCGGGAATCTCAAAAACGTCGGTGTTGAGAATGCTACATCAAAATCGATTGCACCCGTACCATGTTTCTATGCACCAGTAATTGCATGTCGACGACTTTGAACGTCGTGTACAATTCTGCCACTGGGCACAAGAGAAATTACGGGACGATGACAGATTTTTTGCACGCGTTCTATTTAGCGAAGAAGCGTCATTCACCAACAGCGGTAACGTAAACCGGCATAATATGCACTATTGGGCAACGGAAAATCCACGACAGGTGCGACGAGTGGAACATCAGCGACCTTAATGGGTTAATGTATGGTGCGGCATTATGGGAGGAAGGATAATTGGTCCCCATTTTATCGATGTCAATCTCAATGGTGCAATGTATGCTGATTTCCTACGTAATGTTCTACCGATGTTACTACAAGATGTTTCACTGCATGACAGAATGGCGATGTACTTCCAACATGATGGATGTCCGGCACATAGCTCGCGTGCTGTTGAAGTGGTATTGAATAACATATTGCATGACAAGTGGATTGGTCGTCGAAGCACCATACCGTGGCCCGCACGTTTACCGGATCTGACGTCCCCGGATTACTTTCTGTGGGGAAAGTTGAAGCATATTTGCTATCGTGATCCACCGACAACGCCTGACAACATGCTCCAGCGCATTGTCAATGCATGTGCGAACATTACGAAAGGCGAACTACTCGCTGTTGAGAGGAACGTCGTTACACGTATTGCCAAATGCATTGAGATTGACGTACATCATTTTGAGCATTTAGTGCATTAATGTGGTATTTACAGGTAATCACGTTGTAACAGCATGCGTTCTGAGAAATGATAAGTTCACAAAGGTACATGATCACATTGGAACAACCGAAATAAAATGTTCAAACGTAGCTACGTTCTGTATTTAATTTAAAAAACCGTTGGCCATTTTGATCACAATAGCCGTACATCAACACGATATCGACCTTTTCCGCAATCGGTAAACGGTCCATTCTAACATGGGTAATGTATCACGGATCAAATACCGTCCAGCCGGCCGAAGTGGCCGTGCGGTTAAAGGCGCTGCAGTCTGGAACCGCAACACCGCTACGGTCGCAGGTTCGAATCCTGCCTTGGGCATGGATGTTTGTGATGTCCTTAGGTTAGTTAGGTTTAACTAGTTCTAAGTTCTAGGGGACTAATGACCTCAGCAGTTGAGTCCCATAGTGCTCAGAGCCATTTGAACCAATACCGTCCACACTGGCGGAATGTTACGTGATACCACGTACTTATAGGTTTGTGGCTATTACAGCGCCATCTATCACAAAGCCAAAAAAGTGGTCCAACTAAAACATTCATATTTCTTTACGTACTACACGAATATGTAATAAAAAAAGTGGGTTCCTATTTTAAAAAACGCAGATGATATCCGTTTGACCTATGGCAGAGCCATCTAGCGGGCCAACCATAGCGCCATCTGGTTTCCCCCTTCAAGCTAGACAAATTTCATTCTTTGTCGTTTTTTCATTTTAACCCTTATTTCGTGAGATATTTTGCCCGGTCACGATCAATGTACCACCTTGTATAGGCATGAAGAATAAAGATGGAGAATGTTAATAACCTTTATTTTGTGCGACAAGCTTTAAGAGTTCTGTCACAAAAATTTCGGGAGCATTACTTTTTAGCATGCCTTTTCAGCAACCATGAGTAAAGCTTGTGTCAGGAATGTAACCAGCCACAATTGGCAACCATCGTTCTAAACATTAAGGATGCCAAAGTGACTGATGGACACCTGAAGTAGATGAGAGTTGAAGCCAATGCATGACTATTGCATTGCTGCCTTGAACAACGTACTAATGACGGTGGCTTGAACTTCCCTTCTTCTGATCATTTACGAGTGTTAATTGGGTATTTATTTCTTGCGGAAGGTTATATTTGCGCTCTTGCGATGTGGTAAATATGTAATGAAAGGACGGGAGACGAAGAAACTCAGTCGATGCGGTTGAGTTTAACGTACCGATCGGAATAACACATGGTGAACGGTGTGATATACTTTCACGAGATTTTGCGGAGTGATTTGCGATTTAACACAGTTTGGGAACTAGTAACTGTACGTTCCCATCTCCGCTTCCATTGCCGATCACTGTGAATGATATTTATAGCACCAGTTGAACTCGAATGTCTATGTTACCTTGGCTATGGACGTGAATCAGGCAGTTCACATGACATCAGGAAATAATTTCAAACATGAACCCCACAGAGCAGCGAGATCTTCAAAAGCACTTCTGGAGCTTCTGACAGAAGATCCAGAAAAAGTCGTTGCTTGAAGTCAAACTGCTACATTTCAGCAGTAAAGTTTATCATTGGATAATAGGAAAAAAATCATGTTGATCTCACAGAAAGTCTAAGCACACGTTGTTTCATGTTGATGTTCGAACTCAGTGCTACACAGACGACATGATGAAATACATCCTATTTGACAGTTATGCGCCGTGCAGGATGTCTGTTCTTCCCTGAACGTGTAATATCTATCGTTAGAGACTGTATTAAATGCTTCGAGCCTCTTACACAAGCCAATTAGCTGTGCCCACTACGAAACCTATCGTGAAACCGTTAGTCGCTCTCAAGTAACTGGCGTTTCTGAAGACGTTAGTGTATTTTAGTTGGATAATGCGCCGTCTGATAGAGCAAGAAACGTTCAAACTCGGTTTTGGGGAGCAGTCTGGAGGCTTTAAAAATCCTACTGTCACCACATACACTCAATGTGGCCACAGTTGAGTTTATACGGTATAAACGAGATATACACTGATCAGCAAGAACATTATGACCACCGACCACCGACCTAATATCGATATAAACACGTCCAGGCGATAGCGGCGTCACCTGGCGATGAACGACTGCTACTCACAAGGGAACCTCCCCATCCCACCCCCCTCAGATTTAGATATAAGTTGGCACACTGGATAGGCCTTGAAAAACTGAACACAGATCAGTCGAGAAAACAGGAAGAAGTTGTGCGGAACTATGAAAAAATAAGCAAAATATACAAACTGAGTAGTCCATGTGTAAGAGAGGCAACATTAAGGCTTCCGTGAGCTGAGGTGCGCCGTGGTCCCGTGGTTAGCGTGAGCAGCTGCGGAGCGAGAGGTTCTTGGTTCAAATATTCCCTCCATTGGAAATTTTAATTTCTTTATTTTCGCAAAGTTATAATCTGTCCGTTCGTTCATTAACGTCTCTGTTCACTGTAATAAGTTTGGTGTCTGTGTTTTGCGACCGTACCGGTAAACCGTGCGATTAGTAGACGAAAGGACGTGCCTCTCCAATGGGAACCGAAAACATTTGATCGCAAGGTCATAGGTTAACCGATTCCTCCACAGGAAAACGCGTCTGATATATTCTATACGACACTGGTGACGGCATGTGCGTCACATGACAGGAATATGTTGTCGACCCACCTAACTTGTACATTTGGCGAATGGGTAAAAAGATTCTTCTACCTTACACGATTTCGGTTTTCTTGTGTATGTGATAATCACTCCCAAAAAAGTGATGAAAACATAAGAGTTTGTCACATAAACTGAAAAAAAAATTAAACTTTTCACTGGAGGGAAGACTTGAACCAAGAACCTCTGCTCCGCAGCTGCTCACGCTAACCACGGGACCACGGCGCTCGTGAGCTTACATTAGCCTTGATGTTGCCTATCTTCCACATGGACTACTCAGTTTGTATATTTCGCTTATTTTTTTGTAGTTCCACACAACTTCTTCCTGTTTTCTCAATTGATCTGTGTTCAGTTTTTCAAGGCCTATCCACTGTGCCAGCTTATAACTAAATCTGAGGGGAGTGCGATGGGGAGGTTCCCTTGTCAGACACATGCACGGTGCATGTAGTATCAGTGAGTGGCCTGTCCGTGAGTAGAATGGGGAAGGCGCGCCAGCTATCTGAGTTTGACCGACAGCAGATTGTGATGGTCCGGAGGCTCAGCGCGAGCGTTTCAGATACTATACGACTTGTCGGGTGTTCGAGGAGTGCTGTGCTGAGTGTGTTCAACATGTGGCGAAACCAAGCTGAAGGCACGTCCATACGTTGTAGGGCTGGGCCGCTACCCCTCATTACAGATGTCAGACGTCGTAGGCTGCTCAGACTGGTAAAACACGACAGGCGACGAAGCGTGGCGGAACTATCATCATACTTCAATGCCAGCCAGAGTACAAGCGTGTCTGAACACGCAGTGCACCGAACACTCCTAACGACAGGCCTCCGCAGCTAACGACCCATGCATGTGCCAACGTTAACATCACGACATCGGCAACCACGACTGAAATAGGAACGTGACCATCGGCACTGGACGTTGGCGCAGTGCCCGAGCGTTGCATGGTCTAATGAATTCCGATACCTTATTCACCTAGCCGATGGGAGGACGTGAATCTGTCGTCTTCCAGGTGAACAGCTCCTTGACATCTGTGAGACGGAGACAAGCTGGCGGCGACTCCATTATGCACTGGGGGACATTCACATGGGCATCCATGGGTGAACTGGAGCTCGTACAAGACACCACGGCGGCCAAGAAGTATCGTACACTGGTTGCCGATCACCTACACCCTTTCATGACGATCATGTTTCCCCGGGACAGTGACATTTTTCAACAAGATAATGTTCCACGTGACGAGGCCAGGAGAGTGAACACAATGACGAGAACCAATTGACGTGCTGGCCCCCCAACGCGCCACATATGGCGCGATCGAACACATCTAGAATGATCGTCCCCTCCACAGAATTTACGGGAATTGGGTGACTTGTGTGTGCAAATGTGGTGCCAATCCCTTCAGGGGCCTACCAAGGACTCATTGATTTCATGCCACGACTTGTCGCCGCTATTATCCGTGGCAAAGGTGGACACACTGGCTGTTAGGTACGCGGGCATAATGTTCTGGCTGATCAGTGTACGTTCCCATGAAGCTTACAGCATTAGATGTGATTGAGTTATGTTATACTATAGAAAAAGCATGACATAACCTTTTTCCAGACGTCATGTACAGAGTAACATGGGCGGTATTTCACCGAATTGATGCACTTTTTCTTGTTATGAATGGATGTACGTGACACTAGGAACTTGTTACGTGGTTCTGCGCTACTGACGTCAGAGGTTCTGATATCAAACTGATGCGTTAGTAGCTATTTATTATTATGCTATGTGCTGTTGCTTGCTTCGAGTTCTATGGTCGACGAGTATTTAATTTATTGGAGTTTTTGGGCAATTTTATAACGTTTGATCAACATAAATGTCCAGAGTTTTCAAGAAATTTGTACTTGTAACACTGGCGGCCACCAACTCACTCATGGGAATGCGTTATACTCGTTCACGAGTGATCGCCTTAAATCAATATTAATATTATAAACGCGAAAGTTACTCAGTCCGTTACACTTGACAAAACACTGAACCGATTGCGATGGTATTTGGTATAGAGACAGCTTGAAACCTGAACTTTATAAAGTTGTTCGTTCCGAGTATTATTAACATTCTCAAATATGGTTTACGTGAGTGGTATTCAGACGACGCCAGCGCGATGGTCGGCGACTCATAGTGTCTACAGATTATTACGTGACCGTGCAAATCCACTGTTGCTGTGCGCGTGGTTCGGGATATTCAGTTCCTACGCTTCCTGGAATAGCTGCAGAGATCTGGTGGTAATACAACAATAAAATCCGACGGTAAACCAGAGAACCAGATTTAAAAGTTTTACCACAAGCCTCCCAAACGTAAGTCTGGTTTGGAACGTAGATCTAAGAGAGCTCCAGCAGCGGAAATTACTCGAATCCAACAATCGTCAGAGGAACCTCATGTACGCCGGAACTTTGACGCAGAACGTCAGACGGCCTTCAAAGCTACAGAGGCGTTCGAACAGTCACATGCCCGTAGCGTTTTAGACGGTTAGTGTCTGGAGTCTCTTAGCAGTTGCCGATATGCTTGAAGACTCACAACGAAGACGCCATTTAAAGGCTGTACGACAAACAGGGAGTCTCACCTTGACACGTGGAACGTGGAAGGCTTTTGGTGAGGCTATATTTGATTATGATCTGCTAATTGACTATGTTAATCTTAAATAAGTCATCAGAGGAGGATGGATCAAAACTGTAGGCGCCATAATGCACTGAAATGGAAGGGAGAAGCGGTTGGTATGTGTTGCTCTGGTGGCAAAATCTCACATCCAGTACTAGGCGAACCAGAGAAACCCCTAAAAATTCTTCTTCTGCACGAATGTAATGAGTGGAGGCATTTTTAAAAATACAATTAGAAAATATAATGCATGCTCTCAGATTCGACATACAGTAAAATGCCGGACGCTGTGGCCGAGCGGTTCTAGGCGCTTCAGTCCGGAATCCCGCTGCTGCTACGGTCGCAGGTTCGAATCCTGTCTCGGGCATGGACGTGTGTGATGTCCGTAGGTTAGTTACGTTTAGGTAGTTCTAAGTCTAGGGGACTGATGACCTCAGATGTTAAGTGCCATAGTGCTTAGAGCCATGCAGCAAAATAATAGAAGCACATTCATTATGTACATACATACTGGCACTGCATACATTTTTTATACACATGTCTCCACACTGTTATATACGCAGACATCTCGTTAAATTACTAGTTTACTTCCTAACCATCACTCATCGTAACAAAACTGCTGATATGCGAGCGAAGCAGCCGGTAACAGTTAGTGTATAACATTGATGGGGAATGTGGTGAGCACTTGGTTAACTAGACCGTTAATGGCTGTTTCTCCTTTATGTCGTCATTGGAGTATGCCTCTACACCACTATAAACACAGGCATCTCGTAAAATTACTATTTTACTTCATAACCATCACTCATCGTAACAAAACTACTGATATACGAGCGATGCAGCGGGTAACAGGCAGTGTATAATATTGATGGGGAATGTGGTGAGCACTTGGCTGACCAGACCGTTAGTGAATGTTTCTTGGAAATTGGTCGTAAAATTCAGTGGGACCAAACTGCTCAGGTCATCGATCCCTAAGCTTACAAACAACTTACTCTAACTTAAACTAACTTACGCTGAGGACAACACACACATCTATGCCCGGGGGAGGACTCGAACCTCCGACGGAGGGAACCGCGCGAACCGTCACAAGGCGCCGTAGATCACGCGGCTACCCCGCGTGGCGACTGTTTCTCCTTTATGTAGTACGACACGGATCTGGTGTTACTTGGGAACGAGCCTGGGCATAAAACGTGGTGTGCTGAATTGCGTAAGTGGACTAGCAGGAAATTTGCAAGCAACCTTAGTTATATTCTATACTAGCTGTTCCCAGCCATGCTTTCCTGTGGCTCAGTCTGCTTAAACGGAAAAGAAAGAAAAGAGAAAGCACACGTTTCTAACATGTATGGGAAATTCATGTCCCAATCTCCTTCTCTCCGCTATCTTGGTCCATCTCCACCTCCCTCTCTCTGTCCATCTTCTCTTTCCCTTCTTTCTGTCCATCTCCTCCTGCTCCCTCTCTCCGCCTCTTTCTCAGTCCATCACCTCCTGCCCCCTTTGCCTGCCCATCTTCTCCTTTCACCCCTCTCTCTCCATCTTCTCCTACACACTCTCTCTGTCCATCTCCTAATTCCCGTTTTCTATGCCAATTTCCTCCCAACCCTCTGTACATATCTTTCCCCCTCTCTCTAACCTTGAGCCTTGTTTATTACTATTCCAAATTCAGTCTGTATTAGTATTTTAATCATAAACCAATAAGCCATAGATACAACATTCCCATTGGCTAACAACATTTCACTATATAGTGAAACATTGTTAGCAAACAGGAGTGTATATATATACAGGGTGCACACAAAGTCCGGGAACATTTTCAATTATTTATTACCCTTGAACTAAACATTGTACAGATGCCATACATATTGCATTATGAAGAGAAGCTCTGAATTTTTTTTTTACAAATATTCGATATGCGAACCATAAGTGACCCGGCATACGTCAATATGGTAATCGAATTTTTGCTATACCCGTCCCACCAGGGCATCGTCGACTGTGGCAGTCGCTTCCCGTATTCACTCCCGGAGCTCTGCTACATCATGTGGTAGAGGTGGTACACACTCCAGATCTTTAATGTGTCTCCACAGAAAAAAGTCACACGGAGTGAGATCTGGTTATCGGAGAGGCGATTTCATGAAACAGCTGTCCCCTTCTGTAGCACGGCCGATCCATGGATGCGGCGGCTCTGTGTTCAGGTACCCACGAATGTCACGATGAAAATGGGGTGGAGCCAAATGGGATGGAGCCCCATCCTGCTGAAAGATGAACGGATAGTTCGAATGCATTTGAGGCATCAGCCATTTCTGCAACATGTCCAAGTAGAAATATTCAGCACACTGCTCTCAGTGAAGGAGAATAGCCCGTACTGTTTTTGACGTGACAAGGCACAAAAAAACATTTACCTTTGGGGAATCACGCTCAAATTCAATGCATTCGTGTGGATGCTTTGTACCCTAGATTCGACAATTATGCCTGGTCACTTTCCCATTAGTGTGAAAAGTGGCTTCGTCGCAAAAAATTCATCAATCAACAATTCCATCACCATCATCATTCAATTGTTGCAACTGCGAACAAAATTCCAAACGCTTGTCTTTTGTCGTCGTCATTGAGCTTCTGCACTAGCTCCAATTTGAATGGTTTCTTGGACAGCTTCTGTCGTAGGACTTTCCACACTGTCATTGGAGCCTTTGCGAGTTCATGGGATGCACGATGCACCGATTTCTTTGGACTCCTTATGAATGTCTCTCGTACGCGCTCCACATTCACTTCACTCACACTCGGACGTCCGCTTTTCTTTGCCGGGCACAAGCAACCCGTCGTAACGAATTTGTCGTGCCAGTGGTAAATGGCCTTCCTTGTCGGTGGCTTCTTACCGTACTTGGTTCTAAACATCCATTGAACAGCTATAGCACACTTGTTTGTGTCGAACTCCAACACACAGAAAGCTCGCTCCGCACCTGAACTCGCCACGTTTGCGACTAGCGCCGACTATCGGGAAATTATATATACAGGGTGGTCCATTGATCGTGACCGGGCCAAATATCTCACGAAATAATTAATCAATCAACAATTCCATCCCCATCCTCATTCAATTGTTGCAACTGCCATCTATCACTAAGCGAAAAAAGTGGTCCAACTAAAACATTCATATATCTTTACGTACTTCACGAATGTGTAATAAAATGGGCGTTCCTATTTTTAAAAAAATGCAGTTGATATCCGTTTGACCAATGGCAGCGCCATCTAGCGGGCCAACCATAGCGCCATCTGGTTTCCCCTTCAAGCTAGACAAGTTTCGTTCTTTGTAGTTTTTTCGTTTGATGCTTATTTCGTGAGCTATTTAGCCCGGCCACTATCAATGGACCACCCTGTATACAGTCTGTACGTCTACAAACATTTGCTGCTTTAATGTGTAAAAATCTGAATTAAATTGGAAATATACATTTGAGATGTTTTATAACAACGTTTTCCCTTTATATACGACATATATATCTATATATTATATGTATTTTCTTTGGACCTTTGTCCCACTCCGACGACGGGTCGACCTTTTGCTATGGATTTGGTGATGTTAGTGACAGAGGGTGGCCGGATGTTCTTTCTGTCGCCACCCCGTACCCCCCAGGACGGAAATTTAAATTGGAAATATACATTTGAGATTTTTTTGTAACAACGTTTTCCCTTTATATACGACATATATATCTATATATTATATGTATTTTCTTTGGACCTTTGTCCCACTCCGACGACGGGTCGACCTTGTTGCTATGGATTTGGCGATGTTAGTGACAGAGGGTGGCCGGATGTTCTTTCTGTCGCCACCCCGTACCCCCCTGGACGGAAATTTAAATTGGAAATATACATTTGAGATTTTTTGTAACAACGTTTTCCCTTTATATACGACATATATATCTATATATTATATGTATTTTCTTTGGACCTTTGTCCCACTCCGACGACGGGTCGACCTTGTTGCTATGGATTTGGCGATGTTAGTGACAGAGGGTGGCCCGATGTTCTTTCTGTCGCCACCCCGTACCCCCCTGGACGGAAATTTAAATTGGAAATATACATTTGAGATTTTTTGTAACAACGTTTTCCCTTTATATACGACATATATATCTATATATTATATGTATTTTCTTTGGACCTTTGTCCCACTCCGACGACGGGTCGACCTTGTTGCTATGGATTTGGCGATGTTAGTGACAGAGGGTGGCCGGATGTTCTTCCTGTCGCCACCCCGTACCCCCCAGGACGGAATTAGTGTACCCCAGCTGTCTGTGTCTAGTGTAAGCCATTAAATAGTGCAAACGTGTTCAAATGTCTGCGAGCCGTGGAATTGAGGCGGGAATTGGGGACCAGCCCAGTATTCACCTAAGTGGATGTGGAAAACTGCCTAAAAACCACATCCAGGCTGGTTGGCACCTCGGCCCTTGTCGTTAATCCGCCAGGCGGCTTCGAACCGGGGCTGGTGCGCCTACCAGATGCCAGGAAGCAGTGCATTAGCGCTCTTCGCTAACCCGGCGGGTCGTATTATATGTATTAAAATATATGTACCTAAAAACACGCCCGTAGTAGAACTGAACGTTGTGTCAAAATTTCAAAGCAATCGGTCAAGAACTATCGGAGAGACACGATTTCCAACAAAGGAATATTTAGAACATTTACATTTTTACTTATATAGATTATAACTCCCAAGTGACTGAAATACACTCATTGACATTCTGAAGATAGCAGAGATGAAATCGAAAAGTTATCTGGAACTCGTACGGAAACCGGATACAGAAACCAGACTGCAGTTACCAAGGAGGGAAGACATGAAAGTAGTTGAGTGCGAGTGAGACAGGGTTGTGGACTACCCCGCACGTTATCCAGTCTGTCCTCTCAACAAGCAGTAAAGGACGCCAGTGATGTGCACTGACTGAAAAATCTCGCAACAGTAAGGAGCAGTTGCGTGACATAAACGAAAATTGGTAGCCGTGTTCTACATTTGAAAGATGATGTCCATTCAAATTAGTCGCCTGTCGCATAAGAGTGGCGCTATGATGATGCAAATCAGGTTTGCTTTAAATACGCGCTGCAAAGATCGTAGGCATTAGTTACGTTTGAGATTGGACGTGGTGAGTTGATGTTAGTCAAGAATGCTTCTAAGACGACAAAGACGTCGCTGTCATCACCTCGGACAGTTTCAGCGAGGTCGCGTAATGGGGCCTTCGAGAAGCTGGATGTTCCTTCTGCAGTACTGCAGAAAGACTTGGTAGGAATGTAGCAACTGTACATGATTGTTGGCAGCGATTGTCACGAGAATGTACAGTCTCAAGAAGACCGGGCACCGGGCGGCCTTTGGCACTAACGGGAAGGA
The DNA here is from genome assembly GCF_023898315.1 of Schistocerca nitens. Taxonomy (NCBI): domain Eukaryota; kingdom Metazoa; phylum Arthropoda; class Insecta; order Orthoptera; family Acrididae; genus Schistocerca; species Schistocerca nitens. The sequence continues at coordinate 261,976,833 of NC_064622.1, forward strand.
TGACCATCGTGATCGGCGTATGGCTCTGGCGCAAAGTACTGCACCTGCAGCAGCAATTTGAGCAGCAGTTGGCACCACAATGACGCAACGAAGAGTTACAGATCGGTTACATGAAGGGCAACTACGAGCAAGGCGCCTAGCAGGTGAGAGCCTGCCACCCACCTGTCTAAGTGCTAGACAGACTGGTTCCACACTTGCAGTTATAATCTGGAGGGCGATTTCGTATGACACTACGAACACTCCCGTTGTTATCTCACGCATCCTAATAGCAAATTTGTACGTCAATCTGCCGATACGACCTGTTGTGCTGCCATTCATGAACAGCATTCCAAGGGGTGTTTAACAACAGAGTAACGTTCGTTCACATACCACTGTTGTAACCCGACATGCTCTACTGAGTGTCGACATGTTGGCTTGGCCTGATCGATCACCAGATATGAATCGAAAACTTATGGAACGTCATCGGACGACAACACCAGCGTCATCCACAAACAGCATGAACCGTCCCCGTATTAATCGACAAAGTGCTATAGGCATGGAATTCCATTGCACTATCTGACATCCGGTACATGTACAATACAGTGCACATTTGCACGATTTCATTCAACATTCAGGTATTTATACCGGTTATTAGCATACCAGCATTTCAAATTTCCAATGGCTTGCCTCGCGCTTACATTAACCAGTGATCTTGCTATGTTAATCACTTAAAATATATTCCCGAAATTTCGTTACTGTATATTAATTGGTTGGTGTCGTGATTTTTTCCTGTCAGTGTAATCGAAACAGAGAGCAGAACTAAAAATTCTGTGGTTGTAGACTTAATTTTAGTATTGATATTAATGATACATTCGATCATGGTAATGGTTGGCTCACTGTAGCCATTGTAATTCTTTTAGAGGGGATGGAAATGGAAATACCGTGTGGCTGGGGCCTCCCGTAGGGTAGACCGTTCACCTGGTGCAAGTCTTTCGAGTTGAGGCCACTTCGGCGACTTTCGCGTCGATGGGGATGAAAAGATGATGATAAGGACAACACAACACTCAGTACCTGAGTGGAGAAAATCTCCGACCCAGCCGGGAAGCGTACCTGGGCCGTTGGGAATAACATTCCGTCACGCCGACCACTCAGCTACCAGGAGCGGACTTCGAGGTTATAAAAGACGCTAGCTTGAATAGGACGAGTGGTGTCCTGGAACCAGGTCATGAGATAAACATCAACTAAAGTAAATCAAGAGTGATCGCGAGTAGTCGAATTCTATCACTTGCTGCTGAAATAATTACATTATTGAATGGAGCACTGACAGTGTAATGGATTTCTGCTCTACAGAGAGAAAAATACTCACTACGGTAGAAGAGGTTATAAAATACACTTTGTGAGTAGCAAGCTTTTCTGCAAAAGATATATATGTTAAACTTTACGACGGCGTGCTGATGTCATAACTCTTAAAGCTTTTAAAATAAAACAAAGGTTACTTATATTCTACATCTTTATTTTTCATGACTACATATTTACACTGAAGCGCCAAAGTAACTGGTATAGGCATGCATAGTCAAATACGGAGATACGTATACAGGCAATGGCAACGCTCATATACGACAAGTGTCTGGTGCAGTTGTTAGATCGCTTACTGCTGCTACAATGGCAGGTCGCCAAGATTAAGTGAGTTTGAAAGTAGTGTTATAGCCGGCCAGTGTGGCCGAGCGGCTCTAGGCGCTTCAGTCTGGAGCCGCGCCTCGGGCATGGATGTGTGTGATGTCCTTAGGTTAGTTAGGTTTAAGTAGTTCTAAGTTCTAGGAGACTGATGACCTCAGATGTTAATTCCCATAGTGCTCAGAGCCATTTGAACCATTTTCGTAGTGTTATAGTCGGCGCACGAGCGATGGGAGCCAGATTCTCCGACTCAGCGCTTAAGTGGGGATTTTACCGTACGACCATTTCACGAGTGAACCATGAATATCAGGAATAAGGTAAAATACCAAATCTCCGACATCGCTGCAGCCGGAAAGAGATCTTGCAAGTCGGGACCAACGACGACTGAAAAGAATCATTCAACGTGACAGAAGTACAGCCCTCCCGCAAATTTCTGCAGATTTCAATGCTGGGCCATCAACAAGTGTCACGTGCGAACCATTCAACAAAACATCATCAATATGGGCTTTCGGAACACGACTCAAAAGCCTTACGCCTCGCCTGGGCCCGTTGACGACAGGAAACATGTTGGACGAGTCTCGTTTCAAATTGTATAGAGCGGATGGACGTGTTCAGGTGTGGAAACAACCTCATGAATCCATGGACCCTGCATGTCAGAAGGGGACTGTTCAAGCTGATGGAGGCTCTGTAATGGTGTGGGACATGTGCAGTGGGAGTGATATGGGACCCCGATGCGTTTAGATACAACTCTGATACGTGACAAGTACGTAAATATCCTGTTTGATCACCTGCATCCATTCATGTCCTTTGTGCATTCCGACGGACTTGGACAATTTCAGCAGGACAATGCGACACCTCACACGTCTAGAATTGCTACAGAGTGGCTCCAGGAACACTTTCTGAGTTTAAACATTTTCGCTGGCCATCAAACTCCCCAGACATGAGTATTACTGAGCGAATCTGGGATGCCTTGCAACGTGCTATTCAGAAGAGATCTTCACCCCCTCGTACGCTTGCGGATTTATGGACAGCCCTGCAGGATTCATGATGTCAGTTCCCTCCAGCACTACTTCAGACAGTAGTCGAGTTCATGTCACGTCGTGTTGCGAAACTTCTGTGTGCTCACGGGGTGGCCCTACACGATATTACACAGGTGTACCTGTTTCCTTGGGTCTTCAGTGTATTTCTCAGCGTAGTCACCCTGGTGAAGAACACATTTCTTCCAACGAGGCACCAGTTTGTTCATATCATCACTGTAAAATGGCTGACTTCGTTGACGGAGTCACAACCTTACTTCTGTTTGCACCCCTATCAAAGTGAAATCCTCGAAGGATGAAAATCAGAGGGGGCCAAGTCTGGACTGTGTGGAGGATGACTGATGACAGTAAACCGGAGCACCGGATTGTTGCAGATGAAACAGCGCTCGAGTGTAATATGGCACTGTCATGTCAAATGTGTGGATGAACTCTTCGAACTGGAATGTCGATTACAGTAATCTGTTTCCCACGCACTGATATTGTTACGTTATACACCGCCATGTCGCAAGCTACAATTCGGAGACCTTTATGAATACTTGAAGGACAAAGACATAGGATGTTAATAATGTTTCTTTTCTTTAGAAAGCTTAAAAAGATTTCACATAAGAAATTCGCAGGGGTTACTTTCCAGCGTGCCCTCGTTACATAAAAGTTGGAGAGTCTTTTCTGGAAGTGTTCTCGGACAGCAGGACTGTGGACGCTAGTGAACACAAAACAAAATGAAAATTTTTCAAATGTGTAGCGATATATAGCGTATAAAAGTTAAAGGTGGGCGATAACCAGTACAGAGAAGAAATAAGGTGCTACAGAATAATGTTGAAGACTGGATGACTAATGAGGAAGTACAAATTCTAAATGGGAGAGGGGAGGAAGAAATTTATTTGAAATTTTAACTAAGTGATAGACATCCCTGGGGTTGTGAAGCAGCTGAATGGGTTGAAAATAAATAAATCACCAGGTCCTGATGGGATTCCAATTCGGTTTTACAGAGAGTACTCTACTGTACTGGCTCCTTACTTAGCCTGCATTTATCGCGTATCTCTTGCCCAACGTAAAGTCCCGAGCGACTGGAAAAAAGCGCAGGTGACGCCTGTATATAAGAAGGGTAGAAGGACGGATCCTCAAAATTACAGACCAATATCCTTAACATCGGTTTGTTGCAGGATTCTCGAACATATTCTCAATTCGAATATAATTAATTTCCTTAAGACAGAGAAGTTGCTGTCCATGCATCAGCACGGCTTTAGAAAGCATCGCTCCTGCGAAACGCAACTCGCCCTTTTTCACATGATATCTTGCGAACTGTGGATGAAGGGTATCAGACGGATGCCATATTGCTTGACTTCCGGAAAGCGTTTGACTCGGTGCCCCACTGCAGACTCCTAACTAAGGTATGAGCATATGGGATTGGTTCCCAAATATGTGAGTGGCTCGAAGACTTCTTAAGTAATAGAACCCAGTACGTTGTCCTCGATGGTGAGTGTTCATCGGAGGTGAGGGTATCATCTGGAGTGCCCCAGGGAAGAGTGCTAGGTCCGCTGTTGTTTTCTATCTACATAAATGATCTTTTGGATAGCGTGGATAGCAATGTGCAACTGTTTGCTGATGATGCTGTGGTGTACGGGAAGGCGTCGTCGTTGTGTGACTGTAGGAGGATACAAGATGACTTGGACAGGATTTGTGATTGGTGTAAAGAATGGCAGCTAACTCTAAATATAGATAAAAGTAAATTAATGCAGATGAATAGCAAAAAGAATCCCGTGATGTTTGAATACTCCATTAGTAGTGTAGCGCTTGACACAGTCACGTCGATTAAATATTTGGGCGTAACACTGCAGAGCGATATGAAGTGGGACAAGCATGAAATGGCAGTTGTGGGGAAGGCGGATAGTCGTCTTCGGTTCATTGGTAGAATTTTGGGAAGATGTGGTTCATATGTAAAGGAGACCGCTTATAAAACACTAATACGACCTATTCTTGAGTACTGCTCGAGCGTTTGGGATCCCTATCAGGTCGGATTGAGGGAGGACTTAGAAGCAATTCAGAGGCGGGATGCTGGATTTGTTACTGGTAGGTTTGATCATCAAGCGAGTGTTACGGAAATGCTTCAGGAACTCGGGTGGGAGTCTCTGGAGGAAAGGAGGCGTTCTTTTCGTGAATCGCTACTGAGGAAATTTAGATAACCAGCATTTGAGGCTGACTGCAGTACAATTTTACTGCCACCAACTTATATTTCGCTGAAAGACCGCAAAGATAAGAGAGATAAAGGCTCGTGCAGAGGCATATAGGCAGTCGTTTTTCGCTCATTCTGTTTGGGAGTGGAACAGGGAGAGAAGATTCTAGGTGTGGTACGAGGTACCCTCCGCCACGCACCGTATGGTGGATTGCGGAGTATGTATGTAGATGTAGATGTAGATGTAGAGAGCGGACAGGTTGATACATCCGGAGGCGTAAAGAATAAGTATATTTGATAATGCAGAACAGTGTGAGGGGTGACATTTGTAGTCGGTGACCTAGTATTGACAACAGGAAGCAGGTTCAAATGGATGTAGGTTACAATAGTTATGTAGAGACTAACCCGGAAATCTACATTAAACCAGTCTTTGAACTGAAGATCACAACGACAATAATATCGTTCCGATGATAATCTACGATTGAATATAGTCTTAAATAAATGTATTTTCGTAGAAGCCTTTAGTGGATTGAAGATGTCTTTGCTGAATCATTTGGGAACTGTGGGGCTCTACTGCAATCAGTACTTTCGACAGGATTCGGATTGGTACGTTTCTCGCGCAGGTACAGTAAGGAGTGCAAGGCAGACGTGGCGCCCCGGGTGGACGGAGACGGAAAGTGATGCCTGGCGGAGGACCAGCGGCGGCGGTATTCCGGGCTGTGCGCCGCGCCGCCCACTCGGCGGTTACGCAACAGGGCGGCGCCCACTGCCGCTGCGGCGGGGGAGGCGGCCACAACAGCACGCCGGCACACAGCTGGGGCAGGCGCGCGTCACGCGGGGCCAGCCGGCAGCCGGGTTACGTCAAGGGCTAGCGCTGTAGCAGGGCGAGACATCCACACCACAGAGCCAACTGTCAGACGGTACAACTCGGCCAGCAACCAACTCAGGTCAACGAATCGTGGACCTAAACAGACCAGATGGATATCTGACGGGGGAAGAGCTATACGACAAGAGAGAGGGAAAGGTAATTACCACACAGAAAATGAGCAGGGTACGGTTGGAGGCCCGACCAAAAGACGATATGCTGTATATGCTTATACACTGAAGAGCCAAAGAAATTGGGACACCTGCCTAATTTGTATAGGGGCCCCACGAGCATGCAAAGCGCCGCAACGCGGCATGGATTCGACTAATGTCTGAAGTATTGCTGGAGGGAATTGACACCATGAATCTTGCAGGGCTCTCCATACATCCGTAAGAGTACGAGGGGGTGGAGATTTCCTCTGAACAGCACTATGTAAGGCATCCCAGATATGCTCAATAATGTTCATGTGTGGGGAATTTGCTCGCCAGCGGAAGTGTTTAAACTCAGAAGAGTGTTCCTGGAGCCACTCTGTAGCGATTCTGGACTTGTGGGTTGTCGCATGGTCCTGCTGGAACTGCCCAAGTCCGTCGGAATGCACAATATGAATGGATGCAGGCGATCAGACGGGTTCCTTACGTACGTTTCACCTGTCAGAGTCTCGTCTAAATGTATCTGGGCTCCCATATCACTCCAGCTGCACACGTTCCATACCATTACAGAGCCTCCACCAGCTTGAACATTCCACTGCTGACGTGCAGGGTCCGTGGATTCATGAGTTATCTCCATACCCGTACACGTCCATCCACTCTATACAATTTGAAACGACACCCGTCCGATCAGGCAAATGTCATCAACAGTCCAATGTCGGCGTTGACGTACCCAAGCGAGGCGTAAAGCTTTGTGTCGTGCAGTCATCATGGGTACAGGAGTGGACTTTCGGCTCCGAAAGCCCACATCGATTATGTTTCGTTGATAATTCGCAGGCTGGCAATTTTTGATGACCCAGCACTGAAATCGGCAGCAATTTGCGGGAGGGTTATACTTCTGTCACGTTGAAATAATTCTCTTCAGTCGTAGTTGGTCTCGACTTGCAGGATCTTTTCCCGGCCGCAGCGATGTCGGAAATTTGATGTTTTACCTGATTCCCGAATTCACGGTACACTCGTGAAATGGTCGTACTGGAGGATCCACACTTCATCGCTACCTCGGAGTGGCTGTGTCCCATCGCTCGTGCGCCGACTATAACGCTACGTTCAAACTCACTTAAATCTTGATAAACTGCCATTGTAGCAGCAGTAACGGATCTAACAACTGTGACAGACACTTGTTGCCTTATATAGGCGTTGCTTACGGCATCACCGTATTCTGCCTGTTTCCATATCTCTGTATTTGAATACGCATGCCTATACCAGTTTCTTTGGCGCTTCAGTGTATATACTTTACGGCAGTGGTTTCCAACCTGAAGGTTATTACCCTCTGAGGGGGAAAATGTAATTTTATGAGGAGTAAAGACAAAATGATTCAACTGTGTTTCGGTCACGAAACTAAATTTTTTGTAATATATGACACATTGTTGTGGCAGATATATTAACATCATCTTTCTCACATAAAACTCCCACTAAACACATATGTTGCAGTTTTTACCTGCATCTGTGGTAGTAAAAGTGAGACATATAAGTCACATACGATTAAATATCTCATGAAATGCCTTCTCTGAGTTTAGGTAGTTTCTGCAATAGATCAGAAATTTTCTCGTTATTCTCTTCGCAACAGTAAGCGAACTAACTGACAGCACAACAGCAACTACGTAATGGCTACTGTACTGCTGTTGGTCAACACTATTATTATTGTTATTATTGGTGGCAGTGGCCAGACACAAAGCGTTAGCAGCCAGTTCAGAAGTTAAGTGTCCAGCAGTCGAGCGATCTAAAAACATTAGGCCTAAGTAAAGTGAGCATATTTTAATTAGGTAGATTTTAAATAGAAGTGCAGGAGGTGGGTGAAGCAAGCGTCGCTAGCTGGAGAAAGTATGCTTTGTAACAAGTGTTCACCTCAATGTCCATATTCAGCTTTCTTCTGTGAGAAGTAGTTTTTGGTAACACTCGCAATGCATTGAGAATTTCTCTATCATTCTGTAACTAAGGGTGTTCGAGATAAGTCGTACCTTTAGGCTGGCTGACTCAGTTAGTGGTTTAAGAAACACCTACTTAAAATCAAATATTATTTATCAACCGTAATTTTAAACCTGAAAGTGTTGAATGAAACTACTGTATTTTTCATGCCAAAGTGTGTTTAAGCAGTAATCTTGATGATGGTGAGGGGGGGGGAGGGGGAGGGGGTACTATCTAATATCTGATTGCGGTCAGGGTTGGGAATCACTGCGTTACTGTTTATTTCAGAAGGAACTCGGTAAACCACTAACATTCCTCCGCTTTCCCGTTCCACTACTGCGCAGCCAACTTAACAGCTCATGCATTCAATCTACTGTTGATGATAACACACAGAAGAATGGAAGAGAAAATTGAAGATCCGTTAAACGATGAACAGTTTATCTTAACGAAAGTTAAAGGCACCGCAGAGGAGGTGTGACGTTGCTCTGGATGACAGAATCAATATTTTAAAAGAAGCAAGACACCTTCATACGATTTGTCGACCTAGAGCTATAGGGAAAGGCCTTCTCCCCAACTTGTACCTCGAGGAATTAAAAGAAGGGTTCATAAGCGAGATTAAAATTCATGGCGCAAGTATATCAGTTAGATGCGTTGACGACATTGTTCTCCCCATTAAATAAAAGAAATGATTACAGGATCTGTTGAATGAAATTAACATCCTAACAAACACAGAATGTGAATTGAGACTAAATTGAAGAAAGACGAAAGTAATGAGGACAGAAGAAAGGTGATTAGCGACGAACTCAACACTATGACTGCGGTCGACGTAGTTGACGAAGTTAAGGAGTTCTGCTACCTGCGAAGCAAAATAACACAGGACGGATAAAACACGGATGATATAAGAAGCAGACTAGCACAAACAGCACAAGTAAGCAGGGCTATTCTTGGCCCAAATAAGTCGACTAGTATCAAACGTCGTCATTAATTTGAGGAAAAAAAATCAAGCCAACCAAAAAATAGGAGAATTGAAGCATCTGAGATGTGGTATCGAATAAAGAATAAAGATGTTGACTGTCAATAACGTTTGTTTTATTTTCAAACGTTGAAGAGTTTTCACATAAATAATTCGGAAGCATCACTTTTCAGCTCTCTCTCGTATGTCAGGGACTGCGAAATTAAAGTTATCTGACTTATATCAGCGCTAAGGGACCTATCATTCTTCCCACTTAGAGTCTCCGAATGGAGGCAGAAGAACGCTAAATGTGGTGTATAAAGAATTATCGTTCTCTCTACAAGTGATAGTTGTGTCGGGAAAATGTAGGTCTGGCCGGCCGGAGTGGCCGAGCAGTTCTAGACGCTACAGTCTGGAACCGCGCGACCACTACGGTCGCAGATTCGAATCCTTCCTCGGGCATGTATGTGTGTGATGTCCTTAGGTTAGTTAGGTTTAAGTAGTTCTAAGTTCTAGGGGACTGATGACCTCAGCAGTTAAGTCCCATAGTGCTCAGAGCCATTTGAAAATGTAGGTCTACAGCCAGATGTAGATGAATTTCTTGCAGTTACTTGGCAACCTCTCACTTTCGTGACCGCATCTGTGGCAACGCACTCCAGGCGAACATAATGTAGGCTTCAAATAAACTGAATGAACATTATAGGCTGTCAATCGGAAATTAAAATTCGGCTAAACGGACACTAAATATTTCGACAGCGCTAACTACTATACTCTATTCGTCATAAGAATAAATCTTATGTAAACAAACACAAAAGCGATGATTGGTCAGAAGCCGTAGCAAACGTACACTGGTGCTGTTATGGTCTGAAAGTAGATCCTACTTATGTTCTAGATATATTATTACTCAGTTACGTTAAATGGAACTTTATGATATCCTAATGTATTAACAGCCATCAACGTTTTTCTGAATCACGCGTTAGCTTTGTACTTTCTGTTTCAAAAATCGTGTACAGTCACAGTCTCTGTGCTGTTGTGCTCTTATTGTCGCGCTGTTAATGCGCAGTGTGAAAATGGCTTAGGCTGCTTCCTGTGCCGTAGTGAAACACGCGTGTGGAACACAGTTAAAAATGTACCGATAAATGGGTTGTTCTTAATGCTTTACATAAATCTACAGAAGAAAATCGGCTTCGAAGTTTTCCGAGTGATTGTATCTGATACAGTTCAGATTTAAACACACAGAGGGATGTATAGCGGAATCGGTAGTGTAATAGTATTATACAGTTTGTGGATCGCTGGTTTAAATCTCGCCTTAGTCATCTATTTGTCGTTCAATTTGAAATTCGTACGTTTCGTAATTGTAAAATTCATCGTCATTTTTTATGAATAATGCACGTCTTCTTGTTTTTAATTACATAATGCACGCGAAATTCCTGTTTTCACTTCAACTATAAATTCTTAATTATCGATTTTTATGAAAGTTTGTTAATAAAAGTTGCTTAAATTAAGAAAACAATTTAATTTTGAGGACAAAAATGAATAACCAAATACTCTTTATATGGACTAAGTCCATTGCTTTATATCACAGATGTAGTTTCACACAAACCAGAAAGATAAGTGTCGTAGTACCATGAAAAACGGTCCTATTAATAGCATCGAGCAAACCATACAAATGCTGCATTTTTGCTTTTGCCACTGTACCATTACGATACGAACCCAAGAGAACTGATTTGGAGTCAAGTTAAGGGATTTTTCCTGAGAAATAACAAGACTTTAAGCTGCATGACGTACTGGAACTAGCGCATGTAGCTTTCTCAAATGTCACTACCGAACGCTGGCGGGTTATAGAACGGCACGTCATAAAAGAAGAGGAGAAAATGTTGCGCTTGGGTGGCTTCGTGCATTCTGTTGTTGATCGACGTTATGAACGTAGCAGAGGACAGTTCCAGAAATGAAATGTATTTCTCGGATTCGGATAAGGAAGGAACTAAGAGATTACCAGAAGACTGACCGTAAATAGTACCTCCAGTGGTTTCAGTATTCAACAACACGGTGAAATCCATGTCGTATGCTTTTGCATCACACATAGCTCGCTCATAAAAATTACTCTGTTCTTAAGTTAGGAATTTTCGTCACCCTTGTTATAATTAGAATGGTATATTAGGTGAGAATGAGAGCATTTTATGCTTTCCGTCTGTTCACCTACGAAGGGTGCGGTAGCGGAGTCGTTTTGCCGATTATTATTTCATTCTCTTTAAAAATTAAATTACATTCGAAGCTTTATTGTTACTTTGCTCGTCTCTTTCTATGTCTGAACTGCAACTTCTCACATCATTACAGGTTAGTTGGACCAGCTGGCTGGCTAGTGCTGTCAAAGTTTAATGCGCCAGTAGAGCTGTTGTCCCGCACTATCGCTCAGTCTATGTGCGCGTAACACAGCATGAAACGTGCCCTTACGATCATACTTGACTGTACTGGACACAGCGTGGCTTCCGCTCCACGTGAAAGGAAATCCGATGAGATTCAAGCAAACGCGGAAGAGCCCATGGTGTAACGTTTACATCAGGTTTATTCTTATGATGAACAGAGCGTAGGGGCAACACTTCTGCTAATTCTAGTAGTATTTGTTGAAATCCTTGATCCCATTATAAAATATCCAGAAGGCAATCGTAGTACATTTTGTATATAACAAAGAAATCAAAGGCACTGTTCCTGCTATCGGGCTGACTAATAGTCCTAGACGTGAAAGTAATTCCTCGTTTAGGTTGTAGTATTTTGTTCGTAACGTCCCTTGATGCACATTGGAAAACTGTCACTTAATTTGGGATCTGAGATTACTGGAGTCAATAGTGGATCGTCAAAGAATGCTGCTCGTGGGCGAAACCTACAAAGGCAACTGATAATGACACTTAAAGGCCCCTGTAAACGATCGAATGTGTTTTTCAAATTAGTTGCTTTCTTTCCACGGCCCTATCAAACAAGTGTGCTATCATGCAGTGTGTATCGATTTGCGAATTATTTTTCATATTAGTTGGAATAGCTACCACTGCAGACAAAGTTTTTCCTGCACTGAGTGAAGCACTATGTGCAAAGAACAAAAAGAAAACAAGAGCTGGTCCAGGGAGTGGCTGCAATTGAGAGATAAGCATGCCAGTGACATTCTGCTAAAGGAAATAATAACTCAAAACTTGTAGATTACATCAACTTTCTTCAAATGGACAGTGATAATTTTAATAACTTGGTAGGATTAATTCGCCTTTACGTTGAAAAAGACGACACACTTTTGTGAAAATGTATTCTACTTTGTCAACGGTTATCTGTAACTTTGAGGTATCTGGCAACTGGAGCAGATACCAAATATTTAAAATTGTATCCCTCATTACACCACGTACATTGAGTGACACTTTTGTGTAAACATGTGAAGCAATAAAGGAAATATTAAATACACATAATTTTGTTGCACTGCCTCTTGTACGTGGTGCTGAAACGTTTCTTTTTTAGTATAAATAAATTTAAGCTCCAAAACTAAAATAATTTATGTAAGTCTACAACAGATCCACTGTATTTCTTTATTAATTCCGTGTATTGTCTTTAAATCGTCTTCTAATGCAAAATTGTAATTAATTATTAAACGTGAGAGAGGTACAGATGTTAAAATTAGCGAAAGAGAGCAACTGAATTTTTTAATTGACAAATAATGCATCAGGCCCAGCGCAAGCGGCGTCAACAATCAAATTTTATGCGATCAGCCGCGCCGTGTAGGAGCGCAACGAAGCCTCTCGAACGTTTTTCCAAGCAAGAGGCTTACAGAACAGGGTAAAAGCATTGTTAATATATGAATAACTGTTATTCTTTACCAATGTTTCATTTCAACATTAACTACGAGAACTGCAAGACTACTGACATATCGTTTGCTGGCCGATGCCAAACAGCACTGGTATTCTAATTTGTAGCAGCCGATAGTGCGTTACTGAGATCTTTTAAGCCGATCGGTAAATGCAGTTCCGGGCAGCAGTTCCGTGCTTATCGCGTAATATTAATGATCGGCATGCGGCGAACAAACGATGTGCGGGGTTCAGTCCACTACACGATTGATCTTGCCGTGTAATAATTTCAACTTTTTTTTTATTTGGCTGCTTCTTTTAATTAACGTCACTTCAGTTACTTTCCCCTTATCAAAATTTGTTTTCAACTACCAGTAAAGAGCGCCGTACAAAATAGAGAAAACTTTCGTTTTTAAAATAATAATGCAGTGCATACAATACTGATTTTTATCTTTGCGGCTTTCTTTGTAAATTGGGTATTTCGATTCCAAAGATGCAACTCCTCCTCCGGTTCGGTAACGGCTTTTGATCTGGTTTTTTTTTCTTTTTAGGTAATCCTTAGGTCTTAGTTCCCACAGTTATGGAAACGCAGGATAGAAAAAAAGATGAACTGCAGAAAAAAGTCTTTTCAGCAACAACTGCGCGACGAAACATCAACAGCCGTACGGACCGTCATTTCGAAGTCCGGCAAGCAACTAGCTTTTGTTTGACAAACGCAAGTGTAAACTGTCAAACAAGTTTCTCAAATTAGCCGTCGATCAACTTTTCTCTCTAGCACATCATATACAGTACTTGTTTGTCAAACACGTCGAACAAAGAAACACGCTGCCAAATAAATTGACAAGTACGTGAATCAGACAAAGTATTTTATAGGATACCGGAGCCTTAAAAATTAAGCACTCGCTTCTTATCTTCAGAGACAGGGTTGATGAGTTAGAGATTACAATCATTGTATATAAATAGGTGATTTATCGCAGAGAAACTATGACTTCTAGTGCAAAGACCACTCAAAAACAGAGAGTTTATCAGGGAACAACGGAGAAACATAATGAAGGACA